>NC_090346.1:26580778-27276778 GCF_035084215.1 Heptranchias perlo | reverse complement strand
TGGGCACGGGGGTCACGAGTCATGGAGTATGGGATCGGTGTTCGGTCACGGGGGGGGCGGGATCAGGGGTCATCACGGGGGTCTGCGATCGTTGAGGGGGAGGGTCGGCGGTCGGAGGTTCGGGGTCAGGGGTCGGATGATCAGGGTCGGGGGGTTGGGGTCGGGGGTGCGCAATCCGGGGGGGGGGGGGTTCTGTGATCGGGGAGGAGTCCGTGAACGGAGTGGAGGGTCACTGCAGGTAGGCTTGTTGGGCCTGGGGGAAGCACTCCTGCTCCTCCGGACCCACAAGCTGTACCTTTTTAAGCATTTACCTGCAGTTTCAAGCCTTCTCGCCTCCTTTCACGAAGCGTAAAACTGAAGGCCCGGGAATCCCGGCGCCCCGGGGTTGAAATGTGGAATGAGTTAAAAATGAAGCCTCATTGAAAGGTTTTAAGGCCCGACCCGCCTCCTGGGAATGGGTTGGCCACCCGCCCCTGTGAAAACCGGAAATGGGCGGGTTGATGGTGGGTTGGGGGCGGGTCTGAAATGGTGGCAATTTTCAATGCCCTCCCGCCCCCAAGCCACCCGTTTTTTACTTTGAAAATCAAGCCCATTAACTCTGTTTCCCACTCCACAGATGTTGCCTGACTTGCTGAGTATTTCCAGCATTTTCTATTTTTGTCACTAAATAGTGATGATTACAAACGACAGAATGGTGTAACAACATACTAAGGACAATTATGTGGTCCCACCACACATGGATCTGATTTTGTGAGGAATTTAAATGTTTGGCATACACTCCCAGACACAGGAACAGCACTAATGAATGGGGAGGAATATCCAGAAAATTTAAAGGCTGGATGCAAGGAAGGTTATCCTGTTTAGCCCACTAGGGTACCCTCCACTCAAGATGGCAGTGCACTTTGTCAGGCAGGAAGTGGCAGCCAGGCTTAACACTGTGTGCAGTATCTGCAGGAAATGGGAACAGATACAGGAGAAGAGAACATACTTTAACAAACCTGGCAAGGTAAGGCTGTCCAACAGTACCAGGTAGCAGGTAAACGATCCTAGATCTTATGCCAGAAAACCTGTTCCATATTTACTGCTCACCCATGCAAAGCCTTCACACAAGTTGTGTTGCATTTTATGCAAACCAATACTTCATCATGGCCCACATTCAAGATGCAATTTATATTTATAAACCTAATGGCACTACTCTTCCAAAGGCTTTGTATATCAAACTATTGGAGCACAAACATGGCCCCTTACTGTTAACAACTTCCATTTATATAGCCTTTAACGTAGTAAAAACATCCCAAGGCGCTTCACAGGAGCCTTTTCATTACAAAATTTGACACTGAGCCACATAGAGGTATTAGGATAGGTGACCAAAAGCTTGGTCAATAAGGTAGGTTTTAAGGAATGACTTAAAAGGAGGCTAGACCATTCACAACCTTGGTGTCCTATTTGACCCTGAGATGAGCGTTAAGAAACAAAATTTGACACCGAGTCACATAAGGAGGTATTAGGACAGGTGACCAGGCAGTTTAGGTAGCTGAAGGCACGGCCGCCAATATTGGAGCGATTAAAATCGGGGATGTGCAAGAGGCAAGAATTGGAGGAGCGCAGAAATCTCGAAGGTTTGTAGGGCTGGAGGAGGTTACAGAGATAGGGAGGGGCGAGGCCATGGAGGGATCTGAAAACAAGAATGAGAGTTTTAAAATCGAGGCGTGCCGGACCGGGAGCCAATGTAGGTCTGCGAGCACAGGGGTGATGGGAGAACGGGACTTGGTGTGAATCAGGATACGGGCAGCAGAGTTTTGGATAAGCTCAAGTTTATGATGGATGGAAGATGGGAGGCCAACCAGGAGAGCATTGGAATAGTCCAGTCTGGGGCTAACAAAGGCATGGATGAGGGTTTCAGCAGCAGATGAGCTGAGGCAGGGCCGGAGACAGGCGATGCTACGGAGGTGGAAGTAGGCGGTCTTGGTGATGGAGTGGATATGTGGTCGCCTCTCTCTCCTCCTTAAAACGCTCCTTAAAACCTACCTCTTTGTCCATGCTTTTGATCACCTCTTCTTATGTGAGTCAGCGTCAAATTTTGTTTGATAACGCTCCTGTGAAGCGCCTTGAGACGTTTTACCATGTTAAAGGTGTTATATAAATGCAAGTTGTTGTTGAGGAAGGTGGAGAGATTTAGGGAGGGGATTCCAGAGCTTCAGGCCTAGGCAGCTAGGCACGGCCACCAATGGTGGAGCGATGAAATTCGAGGGTGCGCATGAGGCTAGAATTAGAGGAGCGCAGAGATCTCGGAGGGTTGTAGGGCTGGAGGAGGTTACAGAGATAGTGAGGAATGAGGCCATGGAGGGATTTGAAAACAAGGATGAGAATTTTAAAATTTTAACACTCAGGGTGGACTTCAGGTTGGGCATATGGCAGCCAGCAATGGCACCTTGTATTTTGGAAAACGTACCAAACCAGTTACATTATGTTATGCTATGCAATGAAAAAGGAAATGGAAGTCACCTGTTTGATACATATGTGAGTAGCACATCAGTTAATATTGCAGTGCTGGCATGGAATGAGTCACAGTCATAACAATTAAGGGTAGTGATTATCTTGGCAACCATTGGCAGTGCCATTCCTATGCTGCAAGTTGACTGAAGATGCCTTTGCTGCATATTGCAAAGCTCTGCAACTGGCTTTCTGATGATCTGATTGTGTCATTTATGAATAGGTAGATGTGCCAATGTCTGCAAATATGGTCTAGTCTCTTCACTTCACTGGCAAACCTTTTTTCATCTTGTATTATGTCAACCATAAAATATTGCATTTGAGCACTTTAAAAACAAATTTACCATAAGTAATAATAAAATGGCACTCAAAATGTGGAAAAAAGTCTTATATAAACAACACTTTACTAAGAAAGACAGAAGAAAGAACTCAGGATATCCCAAAGCATTTTACAGCCAATTAAGTACTTTTGAAGTAGTCATGTTGCATTGTACAAAATGCGACAGCCAATTTGCGCAGAGCAAGATCCCACAAACAACAATGAGCTGGTGAGCAGCTAATCTGTTTTAGTGAGATTGAATGAGGGATAAATGTTGGCCAGGACACCAGGGAGAACTCCCATGTTCTTCTTTGAATGGTGCCATGGGATTTTTTACATCCACCTGAGGGGGCAGATGGGGCCTTGGTTTAACGTCTCATCCGAAGGTTGGAATCTCTGACCATCCAGCACTCACTCAGTATTGCACTAAAATGTCAGCCTGGATTATGTGCTCAAGTCTTTGGAGTGGGACTTGGACCTACAAACATCTGACTCAGAGATGAAAAATTGCAAAAAAAAAAGCTTGCTCCTCTTTAAGAGTCTGTTACTTCAATTCCAAATGGGCACACAAAGAAAATAAAGCAATTCCCAGGTTAAATCTCACAGAATTAGTGTTAGGTGCTCGTGTAAATATTTTTGCATCAAATCTGGAGCCTTAATGAGACCCATACATATTAGTGCATAGAATGCAGTAGACCAGAGAATTGGAGCTCAGTAGGAAATAGGCACAGGTCCTACCCTCCCAATTCTGCAACCCCCACCGCCACCCGCCCCCCCCAGCTCTCCCAACGCGCAACATCATAGAAGCTACCCCATTATCTACATATACGCTTGGTCGCTCCACAGGAAGGTGAGAAAATTCCATGTTCTGTGCATCCATTATACAACTAGTAATTAAATTGTTCCACCATAAAAAAATCTTAGACGACCTATAGTGCTACTACTCAGGCTTGGAGATCTGTTTAAAGTATAGAGAATTTTTGCCATAATTACCAGTTTAAATTGTATAGGAATACAGGTCATTCAGCCCCTTGAGCCTGTTCCACCATTCAATTAGATCATGGCTGATCTGTATCTTAACTCCCATACCCGCCTTGGTTCTGAAACCCTTAATATCCTTGCCTAACACGAATCTATCAATTTCAGTTTTGAAATTTTCAATTGACCCCTAGCCTCAACAGCTTTTTGAGAGGAGAGTTCCAGATTTTCACTACCTTTTGTGTGAGGAAGTGCTTCCTGACATCACTCCTCAACAGCCTAGCTCTAATTTTAAGGTTACATAAAATATTATCTTAAGCCATTGCTTGAATTCAAAAGATAAAATACCTTGGTCAGGGTTCAGGATTTTTGATAATTTTTCGAAGAAACGATTTGAGAATGATTTATGTTTTAAGTGTTGTATTTTAAAACAAAGTGAATTTGCTAAAGAATAAAGGCTCCACCGAATGTGTGTATTTAAGCCGGATGAGACAGTTTGTGGAATCTGGTGGCTCACTGTCTGCTTCAGACTGAATCAATGAGGGTCAATTTCCTCATCCCAGGCCCATTATGCTCGGATGTCCCCAATTCATTTTTGAGTAGCAAGACCCATTGCCCAAGAGGGCAAAAGGGATATTTGGTTTTATTGGCAGCATTAGAAGGTTGACAAGGAAAAGTTAGGTGAGCCCAGTATTAGGGATAGTGTGGAATACTTTTATTATTTTTTTGTTCTCGAGGAACATTTTGTATTTGGTTGAAGCAAGGTGAGATTTGATTATATCTGTTAATGTGTAAGTTCCATTGCTGTTTGTGAAATAAAGTAGCTTAACAATTCGTATGAGGCCTTGTCTCACTAGTCAGCATTCAGAAGGATTGGAGAAGTGTACCTGACGCCACATGTGAAAGACAAGGCCTAGAAATTGTTTTGCGCAGTCATGCAGGGGAAGTCATCCTAAAGAAAGATACTCCATTTTGATGGAATTAGATGGCAAAGGAAACATGTTATCAGGGCGAAAGCAAAGTTTTATTTGCTATGACTTGGTGTGTTCTGTTAGATATTCTACTATATAGGAACATTAGAACAGGAGTAGGCCATTCAGCCCCTCAAGCCTGTTCCGCGATTCAATTAAATCATAGCTGATACATACCTCAAGTCCATTTACCCTCACTTTGCTCCATACTGTTTAGTCTATCAGTTGTAGAGCCAGAAAATACATATGATTTAGTCTATCGCAAATTGCTAAACTATCTTACAAAGATTGACATTCACATGCCTTTTACATTTGGACAACTATTCTTTTTTATTCTTGACTATTTCTCTAATCAGTTTTTTCACCCTTTCACTGCTCTCCTGAAGCTGCTGACTCTTTGCTGGAATCTGGTTCCACAGTTGTCACTTGCACTAGATTTCCTCACTCAAGAAGCCTGCATTCACGCGAGGCCTTGATACTAAGTGTTAGCCAGTTATTGAACTGCAGAATGCACTACAGCTAACATGAATGTTGACTTATGCACATTTGCAGTGGGGGGGTCACGGTGTAGAAATCATGGCGTCAATTTTAAAATTAGATTGAAGGTGCATTGGGGGTGGGGGCTCCGAAAATCGTGGAAATCCCGAGCGCGTTTGGAACCTGGCTCCAACCCATAGACCTCCAGGTCCCTCATTGACGTGTCTGGGTGCGCACGCGCCTCCCGAATGCGGAAGTCCCACCAGCAATTAAAGCCGGCGGGATGATAGTTAAAAGACTTACTTAGACACTTATAGTTCTTAAAATACTTAATTAAGGCAGGAGTCCGATTTTGAAACATCCTCAGCGTATTTCCCGTGCTGTGGGAAAATATCCATATTCTACCAGATGTGTTTCAGCCAGCAGCCAATGGGACATTCAAATGCTTGTTTGACAGATGGGGAGAAAAGGTGAGTTCTTGCAGAAGGGCACTCTGTTCTTTCACACAAACTTTTGGCTGCAAGATCTTTGTGTTTTCACTGAAAATTCTTCTGTTCGCACATATTTAACAACTTTTTGGACCCCCTCAAACTCACACCATCAGGATGGGGGGGCGCCATGGCGGCATTGACCACTACATCCGAGGACGAGCAACATCACCAGCCTCGCCAGGCACGGCGTGCACTTCTGCCACTTGCAGCTCCACAACACAATGCTGTGCCACAGGCACCTGCAGAAGAGCACAGAGGGCAACAACAGAGAGGGGTGCTGCTTGAGGAGGCCCCATCCACATCTGCCAGCCACAAGGAGGAGGAGGAGGAGGAACCGATGGGCAGAGCAGCAGCTCACCTGGCTGCTCGTGAGGCCAGGGAGTCACTGATATGTGAACGGTTCTCCTAACATCAGAAACTGTGAAGAGTCCTGTCGTCACACCACCTGGAAAGAGCAGTGCCCACACCAGGCTGCCCACCCCTCTCTGCACAAAACAGTCCTGCAACTACACATACACCGCTGTAAAGTGACCCAATGAGTGACATCAAGTGTCGCCGTTCATGATAAACCTCATGAAAGGGCCCTAACACAAAAGCCAGTCAAGAATGGACAAGACGGGGCAGCAGTGGTGACAATCATAAAATTTAATGTCACTATAACAAAAACTAAATATAAATGAAAAACATGACCATCTGTCAGCCATCCTTGTGCAGACCCTTCATGCTCACAAATCCTTAGGCTTCCTCTTCCTACCACTTCAGCAGATGTAGTGGCAGGTTGCTCATGTTCATGCGCTGACTGCTTAGACGCTTTGGGCCTACGCCTCTGGGTTTTGGAGCCCGTGAGGGCCCCTCCAAAGACTGCTCCACCTGCACCTGTACAGGGGTAGACTAGGCCACCTGGAGAGGAGGCAGCATTGTGGGTACTGGTTGAGAGGAGGGCAACAGGTAAGACATGGGAGCGCTTTGAGTGGCATCCCCATTTCCATGTCCCCTTTCGCCATCATCCCTCTCCTGGACCAGGCCCACATCACTCCTACCATCCTGCTGGAGAACAGTTTGGAGGACATGTGTGAAGCCTTGGAAGCCCAGTTGTAAAGTTTCTGTCTGCCTGTGCAAGATGGCAGTATGTTGCTCATCCGGAGTCCAAACGGCCCTTGTCGGGGCCTGAATGGGCTCATTTGTGAGCTGTGCTTGAAGCTGAATGGAGGCTGGCCTTCCCTTATTGCAGACATTCCCGCACTTACCTGTAACACTATCTCAGAGAGTTGTGCATGTCCCTGTGACAATATCTCAGAGATTCCCTCCTGTACCTGTGCCACCATTCCACTTATGCAGGAGCTGGACTCCTCCATCCTCTGCGCTCTTGTGGAGAGTGTGCGTGCCACCTGTTCTACTACCTCGCAAATGTGCTGCTATCCCTCGATCATTCTCCTTTTAAAGGATGGCCCCTGGCGTTCAGAATCTGCGTCCAGCTGAGCAGAGCCTGGAGAAGAGTGCTCTCACTAATGCGGACTCTCCACAGCTGCTCCTGCCACCAGTGTCTGCTCGTGCTCACTTGTGTGTGGTGACTCACCAGGTGTCAACCCAACTAACTGACTACTAGGACCCATTGAGGTGTGAGTATCTGCACTGGTGGATGGCTCACTAAGATGTGACAGTGCCCCCTCAGAGGCCAGCAGGTCCTTTGAGGAATCGCCCTCTGCCGTCACAGTGGTCGCTCAAGGCCGTCTAAGAGAACAGAAGGCAATATTAAGCATCATCACAGATGTGTCATGTTGCGATGAGCATACTGAGGTGTTGATGATGGCAAGGCATGATAACATCAATTCATATTGTGTGTGATGAATGTTAAAGTTCTGTCACCAGACGTTTGTCAGGTGCCAGTCTCGCCATCTCCAACAGACAGGCACTTGAGGGTGCGGCTCAGCTCCAGCGCCTCCTGCTCCGCATCTGTGAGGACCAGTGTTTGTGGAGGCCCCCCTCCGGTCCTCGCCCTCTCGGGTGCATTTTGCGATCTCTTCTCCCAGAAGGGGAGAAAGAACAGACATGTGGGTGAGTGGTGGTGAAGTGGCCAACCGATGAACGCATTGACTTGGGTGAGACTGACCGTAAAAGAGGTGCATCAGAGGGTGAGCATGAGACAGAGCCATGACATTGGATGAGGATTGGGGTGAGTGGTAGTGGTGGGGTGACTAATGGGGAGGTGAGGAAGTGCTGAGGAAGTGCCAGTAAGTTGAGGATGAGCCTTGAGTGGGTGTGAGGAGTGATGTGATAGAGTAGTCTTGGCAGTGCAGAATGAGTTGGCGGGTGAGGGCGGTGATGTGGAAGACGGAATGTAGGAGAATCAGTAAATGTACTCACTTTGGCCGACCTAGTTAGGTCATTGAAGCGCTTCCTGCACTGGATCCAGGTGCGGGAGATGTTGCTGCTGCTGGTGACCTCCTCTGCCACCTCAAGCCAGGCATTCTTGGTGGCAGAGGCAGGCCACTTCCTCCCATCCGCCAGGTAAAACACATCACTCCTCCTCGCCCCATCCAGTAGCAACTGCAGACTGAGGCATCGTTAAACCTTGGAGCAGCATTGCCCCTTTGCTGCTCCATTGTAGTGAGTGGTCTTTGCTCCAGCAAAAGCCTTTGGAGCAATGGCCCTTTAAATAGAACTCCTCCAGCTGACAGCTTGTGATACGGGTGCGAAGTCCGCCCGCTGCGCAGCTTTCGGACGGCAAACCCGGAAGCCACATTAAGTGGCACCAATTGAATCGCAATCACGTGGGAAACAAACATTTTTTTATTGGGCGTGTTACCCGCGTGCCCAATCACCCACCCCGCTGCCATCCCGCCTCCATTCTAAACTCGGGACCCATGAGAAAGAATTATCCTTACCCTACCTCGGGAGAGTTGAGACCAATTATAAAGTTCCTACTGCTAGTTCAGCTGAAATAGCTAATTCGGCACGACCAGTGATCAAACCTCAAAATTTTATGGTCTGTTTTAAGGAAGTTATGAGTGGGATAAGGGTAGCTAAGAGGAAGTAATAGGGAAAAAATTCAAAAAAACATCAAAAGGAACAGTATTTCACAAGTACTTCATTAAAAAGAGAATTGTTAAAAGCAAGGTGTGACCCCTGGGAGGAGAGGATTATCAATTTGTAGATGGTGATCAAAAAATGGCAGATATTTAATAAGTACTTCTCAGAGAGGGTATGAATCCTGAATCGGTTGAGAGCGAGATGTGTGACATTATGATGAATAAAAATAAATTTTTGATAAATTAGTTACAAAACAGCAATAATTATATTCTGGATGGAAGTAGGTTCGGTGCCGTGGAGGAGCTGAGGATTTGGGGGTGAAGGTTCACAGGGCATTAAATTCAGTACCTCAGGTTAATAAGGCTTTAAAAAATCTGATGGAATTCTAGGTTTTATCACAAGCGATATAAAATATAAAAGCTAAGAGGTAATGATGAGCCGATATAAAACCTTAATAATACCTCAATTGGAGTACTATGCGTATGATTGGGCCCCATCCTATAGGAAGGATATTGAGGCTTGAGAGAGCGTACAGAGCAGATTCACTAGGATGCTGTCTGGTATGAGGAAATACAATACAAAGAAAGACTTGAAAAATTGAAGCTTTATTTCATTAGAAAATTGCAGATTACTGTGCGATATGATAGAAGTGTTTAAAATTATGAAAGGATGAGACCAGGTAGATCGAAGCAGTCCGTTTCCAATAGTTGAGAGGTCTTGAATGAGGGGCCATTTAAGATTTAATGTAAAAGATGAAGGACTTTGGTTATATGGAGATTCTGGAGAAGCTGGGATTATTCTCCTTGAAGCAGAGAAGGTTAAGGGGAGATTAAATAAAGGTGCTCAAAATTATGAGGGGTTTTGACAGAGTAAATAAGGAGAAACTGTTTCCACTGGTGGACACAGATTTAAGATAATTGGCAAAAGAACCAGAGGGGAGATGAGGAGACGTTTTTTTATGCAGCGAGTTGTTATGATCTGGAATGCACTGTCTGAAAGAGTGGTGGAAGCAGATTCAATAGTAGCTTTCAAAAGGTAATTGGATATATACTTGAAAAGGAGAAAATTTGTACGGCGATAGGGAAGGTGCAGAGAAGTGGGACTAACTGGATAGCTCTTTCAAAGAGCACAGGCACAATGGGCCGAGTGGCCTCCTTCTGTGCTGTAAGATATAATGTAAGAAATTTAGAAAGAAACTTCTTTTCACATAGAGTTGTGATGCTGTGGAATTCACTTCCAGGGTAAGTGGTTGAAGCAAAAACTATGTCACCATTCAAGATTAAAACGAATCGGCTAAATTTTAATTCCCGGGCAACAAAACATCGTCCGGGAGCGATAGCAAGGAAGCTCGGCTGATTTTAATGATTGTGCCTCTTTAACATGCTGCTTGTTGACTTCCCGACCAAAACCTCCGGGAGGTCAGCGGGAAGTGGCTGCCCAGCTATTAAAATCGGATGGCAGGAGACTGCTGCCGGGGACCTAGGGAAACCATCTCTAGCACGAGGTAAGTACTCCGAAAGGAATTCCCAGTTGGTAGAGGAAATATGGTGAAAGGCCATGGCAGGAAAGACCCAAAGTTTCCTTGTGGGGCCCAGAGGAGCATTCCTCTGCTTACTTTGCTGGGCCTCTTCTGACCATGACTACTGTTACCAGCAGATTTGGCCTGGAGGGGGGTTTTGAAAGAATAGATAAGGAGAAACTGTTTCCACTGGCAGGAGGGTCGGTAACCAGATTTAAGGTAATTGGCAAAAGAATCAGAGGGGAGATGAGGAGACATTTTTTTACGCAGCGAGTTGTTATGATCTGGAATGCACTGCCTGAAAGAGTGGTGGACGCAGATTCAATAGCAACTTTCAAAAGGGAATTGGATAAATACTTGAAAAGGAAAAATTTGCAGGGCTATGGGGAAAGAGCAGGGGAGTGGGACTAATTAGATAGTTCTTTCAAAGAGCTGAATGGCCTTCTTCTGATTCTATGATTCTATGAGAGGAAGCCATTACTGCTCAGGCCTCAGGTGAAAATAAAAGATCGGACCCTGATGATGTCATCAGAGCCCAATCTCCATATTTAAAGTGAACCCAGCTGGATTGTGGTGGGTGTCCTTGCTGCCCACAATTTAAAATTGCAGTCAGTTAGATTGGGGTGGGTAAGTTTAATGCACCATTCTAACTGCCCCTCTGCCTGGCTGAAACCAGGCCAGACAGAGTTAAAATTGATCCCAATAGATGGAGGAAGGAAAAGGGGATGAAGGGATACGGTGGCTAAATGTGATTAAGACTGTTTGCTCATGTGGAGGGTAAATGCCGACAGGACTGGTGGGGATGAATGACCTGTTTATGTGTTGGAACTTATATGTATTTCTATGTGTGGCTTAGTCTCTCACTGGATAAAGTCACTGAGCCAAAGGGGTACTATTTTGATTAAAGTTTATACTGCTACCACAGGTATGTCAAAGACCATGACTATAAAATAGATTGTAAATGGTGTGTCCTCTTTGTATTAGTAAAATAGAGAGAAGGCTGAAGAGCAAAATCAAAAGGCATAAGACCACAGTTAAATAAAGTTAAATAAAGCAGGAGAAAACTCCCAATGATCAGAACTCTGGCAGCAACATTAAACTAAGGAAGGCAAAACCAATAGATTATGTGACAAATGGAAATTCATGACAAATTAAAGAATTCATCTGCAGACACACAGAATCTGGAATCAGGCAACATTAATAAAACATTTTTATACTATGTACACCATGGATTAAGTGACATTAAAACATTAAACCAAACTAACATAGTAAAGAAAAAATAAACTCCCACAGTGGCTGCGATAGATTAGAAATCCTGTAGAATTCTGAAAGTGCATCTAGTTACATAGTAATGCAGGAGAACAGAACCCTGAATATACCCTCTCTATTACAGTATGCACAATATGTGAGTTTTCATAGCAACAGAACCTGGGAAAATCATTCTTAATAAAAGAAACAAAATCCAAAAAGCATACCTCTCCTTTGTTCTGAAGATAGTCTGACTATATCAAATCAAAATATAAAACAATCATATCATAGAGATTTGGTGAAGTCCAGAATAATCTTTTATGAATAAGCAAATTTTAAACAATATTTAATCTACATCTTATAGTTGAATCATTCGTATTAGTCAGTATCATAGAGCCCAGACTACACTTATTTGCCTAGATCAGACTATATTTGTTTATAACTTTATCCTTTCAGATGCAAACCTGAATTTCAAGTCATTTTTGTATTAACTTCTGTGATCAAGTGAAACACTCATTTCACGCTCCCTATATTTGTATAACACTGGATATCCTCTGAATAATCCTATTCAGAGGATTTGGGTCCAAATTCAACTTCGACTGTCATTCACACTGGAGTATCCTCCAAGGGAAAATTCTTATCCTGTCAGCTAGTTGGAGTGGTTCATGATAGCAAAGTACACCAACTTGCTAAAAAGCAAATACTGCTATTGAAACAGACCTTCCCCTTCCACCCCCAAACACATGCACTTCCCTTTTTGGACATACCTTTCTAAAAATTCATTCATGGGATGTGGGCGCCACTGGCAAGGCCAGCATTTATTGCCCATCCCTAGTTGCCCTCAAAGAAGATGGTGGTGGGCCTTTGTCTTGAACCGCTGTCCAAATTGGGATGGTATCTGACTTGGAGGGGAACTTGGAGGTGATGGTGTTCCCAATCGCCTGCTGTCCTTGTCCTCTGAGATGGTGAAAGTCACACATTTGGGAGGTGCTACCAAAGAAGCCTTGGAGAATTGCTGCAGTGCATCTTGTAGCTGGTACATACTGCAGCCACAGTACACCAGTGATGAAGAGAGTGGATGTTTAGGCTAGTGGATGAGGTGTCGATCAAGCAGACTGCTTTGTTGTGGATGGAGTCAAGCTTCTTGAGTGTTGTTGCAGGTACACCCATCCAAGCAAGTAGAAAGTATTCCATTGCACTTCTGACTTGTGCCATATAGATGGTGAAGTGGCTTTGGAGTCAGGAGGTGAGCCACTCGCCACAGAATACCAGCCTCAGACCTGTTCTGGTAGCCACGGCATTTATGTGCCTGGTCCAACTGAGTTTCTGGTCAATGGTGAGCCCCCAGAATGTTAAAGGTGGGGGACACAGCGTTGGTAATGCTGTTGAATGTCAAGGGTATGTGGTTGTGTTGTCTCTTGTTGGAGATGATTATTGATGCAAATGTTATTTGCCACGTATCAGCCCAAACCTCGATATTATCCAGGTCTTGCTGCATCCAGGCAAGGACTGCTTCATTATCTGAGTAATTGCAAATGGAGCTGAACACTGTGCAATCATCATCAAACAGCCCCACGTACTGAGACCTCAGCCTGGCAACTGTCCCAGACATGCCCCATGAGATGGGGAGGGGGAACCAGTAAAGGCCCCATGGTGCTTTGGGTTTCATCCTCAGCCTAGACAATTCCATCCTTCCAGTTATTTAATCCATAAGCATAAATACAATGTACTTTACGGATGAGTGCAGTGACTCCAATCATAAACTGATGTCTGTGATTGACTGAATCTATTAATTTATTTGAAAAGCAACTATTTTAGTTCAGATACAAGAAAGTGTTCGTCCTTGGATCATTTCTCTTTTAAAATTATATGGATGTCAATGCTGAGGATTTAACTCTTTTTCACTTTTGGTAACCAGTACATCAAGCACTCCCAAGTTAAGATTAACATGACGTTACAATTTCAGCTGTTCATAGAACTGTCTTCTGCTCAACAGCAGTTCCTATGAAAAGATTTTAGCCCTGAAATTGTTGTGAGCCCATCGTAGCCCCAAGCCAGAGACTCCATCCCAAATCTTAGGTGCAGGCTCACACAAGATCAGTGCGAGCACACTGCATCTGCAAAGGCACTTCAGCAGTGTGCACCCCGATCCATCTGCTGGAAGGTGGATTGGCCCAAAGAGGCCCTGTTAGGGAGACCCCAACGCCCATCCTGGGATTGGTGATAAAAATAGGTAAAAGTGTCCTAAACTCCAAAGGAGGCAATGCACCACTTTAATAAAGGGTCATTTCTTTCGAAAACTTCTGAGGCCTTTAATGAGACCTCAGCGATACTCATACTAGCTTTCAGCTGGCATGAAATTTGCTGAGGACTATGGAGGGCATAAAGAGTGGTATTGCCTCGGGTAGTCTGGAAACTCCCGCAGACATGCCCCCAAGAGAGGGGGCAGGTGGGCAGAAAATCCGCCCATGGCCCCCATCAGCATTTAAAAGGCAGATGTCAACAAGGTGTCCCAAATGCCTGCACTCCCCCCTCCCCCAATCCAAGGCCAAAATCTTTGATCCCAGGATTTTTTGGCTACTTTGTCCTTTATGATTTAGAACCTGCACCTTTTCTATATTCTATTCTTATAGAAGTGTGTACCGAAGGGATTAATAATGAATTAATTTTAGTAATCTCCCTGTATATTTAACATAGTCTCTCACAACGCTACCAAACTCCCTTTGAAATGGTAGATATTACCCATACAGACCAGAGGTTTACACACTAAAACGACTTTTTATTTGGTCAGCTGGGTGTCTGGCAATAGCAGAAAACCATCACCATATTTCAAAAGTTTCCAAACCAAACTACTGAGAAATCCATAAGAAGTTTCTGTTTGCCTGAAATGAAGTGTACACAATCTTCTCCGCGTTACACACCCCACTTACGCAGGTTCTGAGAGCTCAAGCACAAGATATCAGCAAACAAGATTTGTGGATTCCCGTGTGCAGATAGGTACACCTTTTGCTCCTTGTCCAGCTGAGACCACCCTACCCTTTAGGGTTTTGGCTTGCAGAGTTATCTGAAGTTGAGTGGGAAGAATCCCAGATCCAATTGTCAGGTCTCATTAGTGAGTCACCATATCTGGTCACTCCACAGAGCCCTGGACTGCTGATATGCCTAGCTCAGTTATCCAGTTACCATGTCTACCAGGTTCTGATCTTCTATTACCAGACATGTCATCTGGGACCTACCTCAACCCCAATGAGATCCTGTTTACCTCCCACAAGGAGGATGATCACTTATTGCGGAAACCTGATTGGAGGGGTTCAAATATGGAGTTGTGGGAAGGATGGGCACAGATTTGGGAGGCAACAGTACATTCAAGGACTTTGGAGAGGAAAGGGAGGTTGGAGATGGGGCGGTAGTTTGCAAGGGCAGAGGGGTCAAGGGTGGGTTTTTTGAGGAGGGGGAAGATGACTGCAGATTTGAAGGGGCGGGGACAGTACCTGAGGAGAGGGAACCATTAACAATATCAGCACTGTTAGCGATATCAGCCAACATGGGGCCCAGGAAAGGGAGTTGGGTAATCAGAGGTTTGGTGGGAATAAAGTGGAGGGAGCAGGAGGTGGGTCTCATGGACAAGATGAGCTCGGAGTGGGCATGAGGGGAGATGGGAGAGAAACTAGAGAAAGATGTGAGTTCAAGACTAGGGCAGGGGCGATTTTTGAGTGAAGATTGGCTTGGTGGGTTAGGGGAAGGGAGGGTGAGGGTGGAGGGGGCAGGGGTTCCCACTAAACTGCTGACCACCCAACTTCCCCCATGTTAGCTAACATTGTAAATGGTACCCGCTCTTCAGGCATTGTTTCCTTCCTTTTCAAAACCATATCATTAACCCTTTCTTCAAAAAACCCAACACTGACCTCTCTGTCCTCGCTACCTACAGCCCTCATCTTCAACATCCCTTTCTTTTCCAAGGTCCTTGAACATATCGTCACCTCCCAAATCCATGCTAATCCCTCCTGTAATTCCTTGTTTAAACCCTTCCAATCAGGTTTCCGCCCCTTCTATGACACCGAAACAGCTCTAACCATTGTTACAAATAACATTATCTGTGACTGTGACCATGGTACATTATTCCTCCTAGTCCTCCTTGGCCTCTCTACAGCCTTTAATACGGCTGTCTACACATCCTTCTCCGGTGCCTCTCATCTACCATCCAGCTCAGTGCGACTACCTTCACTTGGTTCTACTCTTATCTATCTAATTGTAGCCAGCACCTTCAGCTTGAGATTCCTACTTTTCCTGATCAACATGCTACCCTTGGAAATATCATCCAAGGGGTTATCCAAACTGAATGGGATCAGCTTCCACATCTACACTGATGACACCCAGCTCTAACTTTTTTGATTTCTCCCCGCCTCTGTGTTGTCAGACTGCTTGTCCGACATCCAGTCTTAGCTGAGTTGCTATTTCTCCAGCTAAACACTGAAGCCATCATCTTTGGCCCCCACCAAAAACTCCATATCCTGGCCACCGACTCTAATCCCCTCCCTGAACACTGCCTCAGGTTGAACCAGACTGTTTGCTACCTTGCCATTCAATATGACCCTGAGCTGACCTTCCAACCCTGTATCATTTCTATCATAAAGACTACCTACTTCCACCTCCATAATATTGCCTACTTCTGCTGATTCCTTAGTCCATCTCCCACTGAAAGCATCATTCATGCCTTTGTAATCTCCAGACACCTGGTTCATCTATTTCTCAAATTTACAATTCTCATCCTTGTGTTTAAATCCCCCCCCCTCTCTTCCAGCCCTATAAACCCTGCCCCCAAACTCCATGTTCCTTTGATTCTGGCCTCTCATTCATTCCCTCGCCCCACCATTGGTGGCCTTGCCCACAGCTGCCTAAGCTTCATGCTCTAGAATTCCCTCCCAAACCCCTGTTCCTTTCCACCCTTTTCTCTTCCTTTAAGAACTTTTTTACAACCTACCTGTTTGATCAAGAGTTTGCCTACCTCTCCTAATATCTTTTTCTTTGGCATGGTGGCCATTTTCGCACATGTTTCTGTGACTCACCATGGGACATTTTTCCTATGTTAAAGACGCTATATAAATGTTATTTTTGTTGTTGTTACCAAGAGGCAATCTGGGCCTTCTGCTGTGAAGAAGTGGACAGTTCTGAGTGTGTAGTATGAGGTTTTGGGCCTGGGGTGTGGGAAGGAGCTGTTTTGGGGATCAACCTGGATGAGGTAGGAGAGGACTGGGGGCCTGGGATATTTCTGTACTGTGGGCTGGATGATCTTTCCGTTTCTTTTTTTTAATGGATTCAAAGCCACAGTACTGACCTGTACTCATCCGTTTGATAGCCACTGCAACTTGTGCTGGTGTAGAAAGCAAGGGCTGGGCAGAAGCAGAAGGTCATAGGTCCTGACGCTAAGACTAAGAAGGAATGGCAGGCTGCACGACTGCAAATGAGTGGAAAAACTGTGGAACTGGGAGGGGTGGGAAGGCAGAAGATCCTATGTCTGGGCTGGAAGAGGCTGGAAAGAAATGGTGGAATGTGGGTCTAGCAAAAGGAGAAGGTAGCAGTGGCCCAGTGCTGGGAAGAGTGACAATGTAAAGGCAATGGGCTCTTCCATGAGGGGCAGAGCAATCTGCACTCTCACCATGGCTGCGCATGAGGTTAGGGAGTGCAGAGTGGAGGTGGAGAGTGAGAGAAGCAGGAAACAGAGTCATACAATCATGGAATCATACAATCATAGAATCTTACAGCACATAAAGAGTCTGTTGTGCCTGTACCAGCTCTTGGAAAGAATTGTCCAATTTAGTCCCACATGCCAACTTTTTCTACTGCGACATTAACTTCATCCTCTTCTTTTGTGAAGACAAATGCAAAGTACTCATTCAGTACCTCAGTCATGCCCTCTGACTCCACAAGATACCACAAGAAGTCCCTAATCAGCCCCACCATTCCTTTAACTATCATTTTACTTAAGATTTTTGGGTTCCCTTTTATGTTACCTGCTAATCTTTTCTCATGCTCTCCCTTTACCCTTATATCCTTTTTCAATTTCCCCCTGCACTCTCTGTATTCTGCCTAGTTTTTGACAGTATTCTATACTTGTCATAAACAGACATTTGTCATAACCTCCTTTTTCTGTTTTATTTCCTTTGTCATCCAGAGAACTCTAGCTTTGAATGCCCATCTTTCCTCCTTGTAGGAATATGCTTGGTTTGTACCCAAACTTTCTCTGCCTTGAAGACCATACCAATTGCTCATTTACTGTTTTCCTGGCCAATCTTTGTTTCCAGTCCAGTGTTGCTAGATTCCTTCTCAAATCATTGAAATTGATTCTCTTCCAGTTGGATATTTTCACCTTTGATTTTTCTTTGTCCCTTTTCATAACTATTTAAACCTAATTATATTATGATCACTATTATCCAGATGTTCTCCCACTGAAGCACATTCCACTTGCCCAACTTCATTCTGTAAAACTAGATCCAGCACTGCTTCCTTCCTCGTTAGGCTAGAAACATACAGATTAAGAAAGTTCACCTCTACACATTTTAGGAATTCTTCACCCTCTTTGCCTTTTACACTGTTTCTCCCCCAGTCTATATTAATTGTAAACAATTTTACAACACCAAGTTATAGTCCAACAAATTTATTTTAAATTCCACAAGCTTTCGGAGGCTTCCTCCTTCGTCAGGTGAACGGTACAGAAATGGTGTTGTAAAATTGTTTACAATTGTCAACCCCAGTCTATATTAAGGAATTGAAGTCCCCTACTATTACTGCTCTATTATTTTTAAATTTCTCTAAAATTTTCCTACAGATTTGCTCCTCTATCTCCTTCTCATTATTTGGGGTTCTTTGTTAAACACCCTGCAATATAACAGCTCCTTTCTGTTCCTTAACTCTAACCAAATAAATTCAGTCTTTGAACCCTCTAGTATATCGGCCCTCTGTAGAACTGTAATATTATCCTTGATCAATACTGCCACCACCCCCAACCCATTGTCTTTTTTCCTTCCCTATCCCTCCTGAATATATTGCAGCCAGGAGTGTTTAGTTCCCATTCCTGTCCATGTTTAAGCCAGGTCTCCCTTATAGCCACTATATCATAACCCCATGTGGCAACTTGTGCCTGCAGCTCATCAACCTTATTTGTAACACTCCTAGCATTAATACAAGGGGACCTTGGTAAAATAGAGGGAGCAGTATCAGATTTGGGAGGTGCCCAGGAGGGAGTGATGACAGGAAGCACATCTAAGCAATTGGTGGACTAACAGAAGGGGAAATGGGAAAATATGACGGCCAAAATGAGATTGATTTTTCCCCCAATAATTTGATTGATTTATGTGTCCACCACAGGCTAATCAGTAACAGTAAAAACTTATTGAAGTATTACAATCATACAATATTACACACAACCACAAAATAATAGATAAGTATTTTTGTTCAAAAAACATTGACTTACTGAAAGATCAAATCAGTAGCAATGACAAAGATTTGCAGTGTTATGCAAAGTTCAGAAGTCTTGATCCAATCATAAAATTTCTTGGCATACTAGTTATCCTTTTGTCAGGATTCAGCTACGTTTGACATTTGTTTTCAAACTATTATTAACATATTTAGTTGCATTGAATCTGTTTTCAGCATTCATTTGTTAACAATCATTCACTGCAAAATGTTGTTACTTCTGTCAATGTACAAGGATATAAAGAGTTTAGATTTCTGCATTTAGTTCTTCAAGGTACCCTGTATCTTACATCGAACCTTAAGGCTTTCACTCAGTATCAATGTAAATGATGTGTGCAAGACATTTTTGCTTTTGTCTAAAGGTTACAAAGAAGAAGGTCCCACTATCCAAAGTTACCCACTGCTGACTGGTGCTATAACAAATATTTGCTTTGGGTAGAGTACCTGATCACAATGCATTTCATACAGTTCTGAAACCACTTCATCTTTCGCAAGTGTATTCAACAGCTCCTTTTAATTTATAAGTCCCAGTACAAATACATTATTTCCACACTGTAGTTTTGCAGAAGGCAGCATGATGACAGTCTAAAAGTTTGAGCAGTGCTTAATTTAGTGTTTAATTAGTAAAGGGCCTGTAGTGTAAGCTGGCTGGCTGTTCTTCAGGCTGCTCAATTTTTTTAGATAATTGCAGGATATGCTTTATTGTGACAGGACTTGAACTGTAGAATTCCAATATACTATACATCAGTTTCTCCGTTATTGGATTAGCTAGATGAGGCATCATTACTGCAGTACCCTTATTCCTATCATTGATCGAATCTTTTTTTTTCTATTTCACAATTAATGCAAGTAGGCTGGATTGATCAATCTTCTAATGAGTTTGGGCTGCAGTCAATACATTCTTATGAGTGCATGCTACAGATCAGTGTGTGTTATGGCCAAGCCAAAAGATTTGTCATTCTTGCAATAGCTTTCCCTTGTTTGGCTTGTCTCATTTTTAAGACCTTTCTTTTTTTAGTAGTTACTGTCAAAGCACAGCAATGCTTTAAAAAAAATAAACCGCAGTTGAATCCTAACAATTGTAGATCACAAATTTCTAGACTCCTATTGAAATTCTGCTTTAATCAGATGTTCTGTAGGCTCCATATGAAAATATCTGTTCTTCAGGCCACTAAATCATTCTTTCTGAAATGACTCCAAATTAATACAAAACACTTTACTATTACAAAGCGTATTGATTGAGGGTGTAATTTATAAAAACATGTGACAGGTTTAACTTTTAGCTGTGCTGCTGTCTTTCAGGAAAATTATGTGATGTATTCAGGGTATTGAACACTGCAAACATGAACAATCGGCGAGAGTGCTGTGCATGGATCACAGTTATGCATGTAAATGTTATGTCCATTACTTCAAATAGAATTCAGTTTTATATTTTTGATTGAGGGACTAACATCTTATGTAGGTTGCCATCCAATTCATGACCTTTTTTAATGAATCAACTATAGTGTAATTGTACAGCAAAAATAAAGCATTTTTCATAAAAGAGATTGAAATGTAATGTTCAAGAGGAGCTCTCTTAAAATATATTTGTATTTTCCACAGAATGTTGACTTTTTATGATATGCTAACGTAAATCCCTCTCATTTGATATTGCTAGTTAACTTTGCATACACAACTGTACAACATTTTAAAAATACACTTCTTGAAATATTACCAATGTTCAGTGATGAGTCTGACCAGAGTGGAGGCTGATGCCCAGAGATCCTCTACAATAAACAGTTTTGCCAGCACAACTAAACATTTCCTCGGGGGTTCTCCTGATTGGCCACCATAACTTACAAATTAGTTGGCAAAGCGAACTGCACAAAGTTAACCAGAAGACTGGTCCAGAAGGGGAGTGGGACTAATTGGATAGCTCTGTCAAAAAGCCACGATGAGCTGAATGGCCTCCTTCTGTGCTGTATCATTCTCTGATTCTATGATAAGTACACTGTACCCAAATATGTTTTCTCACCTTGCCTTCAAGAGTATAACCCAATTAATACCACTGAAGCTACTGGATATTTAAGTCAATACATTTCTTTAGTGTAGTAATAGAAAATGCATTTGGATAATATTCACTATCCAATTATATTATTCATTTATGATCTGAAAATTAATGAAACCTGAGAATTGATATTTCACACATAGGAGCAGTGCCTGAAAACATCAGTACTTGTTAATAAGAATCCAGCAGTACAGATTCCTTATTAAGAAACATTCCATTTACTGGCTTCGGTGCAGTTCCTACATATTTTACAGGTTTCATGCAAAAACCAAAAAGTAAGAATCTTGACTGATAAGAGTGAGCTGTTTACCTTATCTTGGGAAGTTCTTACTAACAGATTTCCCCAGTGATAAAGTCAGTGAATAAGTGTTTATTGCATCCTTGACGTAATGACTGTTCTTTACATTCTTTCCCTAGTGTTCCATTACTTCACCTAATGCAAGTGTTTAACAGCAGGTCAACACAGAAAAATTATAAAGAGAGCAAAAAAGTGAACAAGGAATATTTTAATGGTCAAGGTTTTTTTTGTTGGAGAAGTTTTGAAGGTTGATGATACAAAAGCCCATAATTCTATTTTCCTGACAAAAATACAATTGTTTGATTATGTTCCATTTCCTCCTTTCGGGCATCATATTACGAAACACATATCATAGCTGTCAAGTATCTCCTGTCAAGATAAGACATCTCGTGTGTCAAATGTCTGTCAGTGATCAGTTGGGACTGACTTCATGATTTGTAAAGATACACAGAGTTGCTGCAGTGTTATAACAGTCCGTAGCCCAGAACATGTCATTGTGCAGTAGGTGAGGGGCACTAAATAGTAAAACATATCTTTCACTGGAAAGAGGGTAATGTTCGATATTTCAACAATTTTTCATTTACTTTTTCAACCTAGGACTTGCCAATTACCCTCAGATGACAAAAACCTAAAGCTCATGTGATGACAGACAAAATATATTTGCACACATCGCAATATTTGTCATATGCATGACACTTTGAAGGCTGTTCTCTATCAAAGCATCAAAAGTGCAAATGACTATTCATTGCCAAAATTATTCTGTTCATATTGCTGTCATGGTAAGAAAGGGAACTTTACAATGGGTTTCCAAAAGACATCATTTCATGCACTGAGGTTTGATTAAAACAATAAGAAGTTTATCTGTTCCCTATGTTTTAGATTCCTATACTGAGAAAATTGTATTTTTAACCCTGTGTAGGTAGTATTTGCCAAAATAAACATACGTATGTATGCACACCATATAACATAGCTATTTACTAACAGTAAATTAGACGTCTATGAGGATAACTTGATTTCCCAACATGTATCAATAGTTCCCAAAGACATTTAGGTAAGTTGTCATTAAATAATTTGGTGCAATGCTTTAAATAGTTCAGTACAATATTTAACGTATTGAGGTAATTGAGATGGCACTGTGATACACCTCCATTTTGGGAGGCGAAGACACCACTTTATTGTAAAAAATACCTTTTCTAAACTCAGATTCCAAATGTAATGATATGGACCATTAAAATGGTTAATGAGCTTTGATTAGACATAAGTACATTTCATTATCCATAAAAAGTTTTAATGCTGGTCAGATAGTATATTTAGCTGAACACTAATGACAAAAGCTGGATTTATTAAATAATGGGCTTGTATTTCACTTTGTACATTTAATCATTAACCTGATGTAAATGTACTATCAGAATTGCTGTTCCATACTGATAGGCTACAACCTATTTGATGCCACAATAAGGCTGGGATGGATGAACCCCACTCCCATCGATCCCAGCTCAATTCCCAAGAATCCTACTTCATCACTGGTGGAGATTTTTCTAACAAATCGCAGCCAAGTCTAAGTGCACTTACACCTATTTGTTAAATCCTGCAGATGCCAAATTTTGTTCCATAAATGAAACCACACAACTGTCTCAAGCTGCCGCATGCCTACTTCATTCACATTTACTCTGCCTCATATCATATCATTTAAGCAATTATTATCTACAATCAATACAATATGAAATACATTAATTTACTCCCTCAGAGAATTGTTCAGAATGAGAGTTATTGCTCCACAAGCACTTTCATGAAGCCTGTGAGTGGGCTATCGACTACAGCAAGTACAGCATGATATGTTCTGCATCTTAAATCCGTGAATCCTTCTTTGTTGTCAGGCTGATAGAAATAACTGTAAGCACACATTATAAAGGGGAATATACAATGCTCCATTTGAAAACAGACGTGATTTTCAGTCTGTCAATACATTTCCATTAGATTCCTTAAAAAATAATGTTGTGTAGGTTTTACTTTTTATCTACCATATCTGGGCTCTAAAAGATTGATTTAAAATGTATGAAATTATTAAGGAAATGATAAATTTTTATAGAACTTATGAATTGTCTTACAATATGTGATGTTGGAGTGAAGAGTGCTTGCTGCATTTAATTTCCGTTAAATGGTTCAGCCAGTTTAAGGAATAACATTTCTCTCACTAACCTTATATGAAAATGTTTGGATACTGTTTATTCCCTAACCATCAAACAATGAAATCAATAAATTTAAACAAAAATAAGGGGATTTGTTATATAGCTAAACACATGTCTACCAGGCACATCAGTGGTTTAGATCCGGATTCGAGTTCTATTAAATTGCCAGCTTGGCTTGAGCTGAATTGAAAATCCAAATTAAGATGGTTTGTTGATCCCTGTCATTGTCATTTGAAGAGGTACTACTTGTGCCATGGAGGTCAATGAATGAACTTGACAATTACCCTCAGATGACAAAAACCTAAAGCTCATGTGATGTCAGACAAAATATATTTGTACTCATTGCAATATTTATCATATGCATGACACTTTGAAGGCTGTTCTCTATCAAAGAATCAAAAGTGCAAATGACTATGCATTGCCAAAATTATTCTATTGATATTGCTGTGTGGGTAAGAAAGGGATCTCCCCTCACCAGTGCATTGGGCCAAACTGAAATCCTAATAGTAAACACAAAGATCGAGCAGGCATAAGGTTATTTCTAATTTACAGAAGTAATATGATATTTAAAATGAAAGAAGAATAAAAGCACATAGGGTAGAAATTCGTTTCGCCAGTAGCGCAAAAGTGACGGAATTGCATGGGCCACCTCTCATACCACATTGGAACTGAATCTCGGGCGGGGCATACAAGGCGTGATCGATATGGTACGTTCCCAGTTGTTTTGAAAAAAAAATCAGGTAATTCAATATTAGCTTTCTACACACAAATGCTCATGCTGCCTCAGGAACGGCATTGGTCTAAAAACAGACCGTCTCTCCATTCTCAGCTGAGAAATGGAGTACAGCAGAGAAAAACTTAAAGAAAAAATATAAATAAATTGACTTGCATTTTTTTCAAGCCTTTCTGAACCACTTCAGTTGTGTGCATACCTTTTCTTTATTCGTTCATGTGGGCGTCGCAAGGCCAGCATTTATTGCCCATCCCTAATTGCCCTCGAGAAGGTGGTGGTGAGCCGCCTTCTTGAACCGCTGCAGTCCGTGTGGTGAAGGTTCTCCCACAGTGCTGTTATGTAGGGAGTTCCAGGATTTTGACCCAGCGATGACGAAGGAACAGCGATATATTTCCAAGTCAGGATGATGTGTGACTTGGAGGGGAATATGCAGCTGGTGTTGTTCCCATGTGCCTGCTGCCCTTGTCCTTCTAGATGGTAGAGGTCATGGGTTTGGGAGATGTCGAAGAAGCCTTGGTGAGTTGCTGCAATGCATCTTGTAGGTGGTACACACTGCAGCCACGGTGTGCCGGTGATGAAGAGACTGAATGTTTAGGGTGGTGGAAGGGGTGCCAATCAAGTGGGCTGCTTTGTCCTGGATAGTGTCAAGCTTCTTGAGTATTGTTGGAGCTGTGCTCATCCAGGCAAGAGGAGAGTATTCCATTGCACTCCTGACTTATGCCTTGTAGAAGGTGGAAAGGTTTTGGGGTGTCAAGAGGTGAATCACTCGCCACAGAATACCCAGCATCTGACCTGCTCTTGTAGCCAAAGTATTTATGTGGCTGGTCCAGTAAAGTTTCTGGTCAATGGTGACCCCCAGGATGTTAATGGTGTGGCATTCGGTGATGGTAATGCCGTTGAATGTCAAGGGGAGCTGGTTAGACTCTCTCTAGTTGAAGATGGTCATTGCTTGGCACTTGTCTGGCACGAATGTTACTTGCCACTTATCAGCCCAAGCCTGGATGTTGTCCAGGTCTTGCTGCATGTGGGCACGGCCTGCTTCATTATCTGAGGGGTTGCGAATGTAACTGAACACTGTGCAATCATCAGTGAACATCCCCATTTCTGACCTTATGATGGAGGGAAGGTTATTGATGAAACAACTGAAGATGGTTGGGCCTAGGACACTGCCTTGAGGAACTCCTGCAGCAATGTCCTGGGGCTGAGATGATTGACTTCCAACAACCACTACCATCTTCCTTTGTGCTAAGTATGACTCCAGCCACTGGAGAGTTTTCCCCCTGATTTCCATTGACTTCAATTTTACTAGGGCTCCTTGATGCCACACTTGGTCCAATGCTGCCTTGATGTCAAGAGCAGTCATTCTCACTTCTCCTCTGGCATTCAGCTCTTTAGTCCATGTTTGGACCAAGGCTGTAATGAGGTCTGGAGCTGAGTGGTCCTGGCGGAACCCAAACTGAGCATCGGTGAGCAGGTTATTGGTGAGTAAGTGCTGCTTGATAGCACTGTCGACGACACCTTCCATCACCTTGCTGATGATTGAGAGTAGACTGATGGGGCGGTAATTGGCTGGATTTGATTTGTCCTGCTTTTTGTGAACAGTACATACCTGGGCAATTTTTCACATTGTCGGGTAGATACCAGTGTTGTAGCTGTATTGGAACAGCCTGGCTAGAGGCGTGGCTAGTTCTGAAGCATAAGTCTTCAGCACTACAGCTGGGATGTTGTCGGGGCCCACAGCCTTTGCTGTATCCAGTGCACTCAGCCGTTTCTTGATATCACATAGAGTGAATCGAATTGGCTGAAGACTGGCTTCTGTGATGGTGGGGATATCGGGAGGAGGCCGAGATGGATCATCTACTTGGCACTTCTGGATGTTGCCTATATTTTGAATCGGGTCTGTACCGTTTCTGCCTTACAAGATTTTTTTGACACCCTTAAGAAGCTACTGATAAACATTAATAATGATGGATGCAACATTATACCACAGAAAATGTAGCTTTAAGAGAACTGATTTTTTAAATCTTTATTATACTTTTTTTTGCTATCAATTCTATGCAAACCTGAAAGCAGCAGTGCTGGAGTTTGGAACTCAAGCAGATTTATGACTGACATATATTTCATGTGTCATGTCCACCATCCGCCCCTTTAACCTGGGATTGTGCCAAATGCACATAAATTGTCTTGAAAGAGGCAAACATTAACTCTATTACCTAATGCAGATAAATGCTAAATAATGCAAATGACTCAGAGGGGATGCAATTACTATCCAGGGGCTTGTGAATTAAGACTGTCCTGGCCCTTCCATATGTTCGACCGTCACTACTTCCTCAATATTTATGCTGAAAGCAGAGATGGCTGCTTTTAGCAGCCTCACACATTAGTTCTAGATTTCTGATATTGCATTTTATAATCCTTTAGGCAGTGTACTAAGATCAGGGAGCAAAATTTAATTCAGATTTTACCGAATAAATGTTAACTTACCACAACACCTAATGCAGTTCCTATTTTTATCTTTCTATTTACTTTTCCCCACTCTGTAATCCTATCTAGTTTCAATTGCCAATGGTTGTTCAGGGTTTTGCTTCAGCAACTAAATATATAGATCGATTTTCTAACAAAACCTGCTGTGCACCAAGTTTCCGTCCTTTTCTTGTCTATTTTTTCCCCCTTATTTTGGTGCCCTTTAACGCAATCTGTTTCTAGAACACTGAATATACTGCTTGAGTCAGTCATCAGGAGGAACATGAACACAATGGCCTAGAATTTGCTGTCAAAATAACGGTGAGGCGAATGGCACTCACTGTTATTTATGCATAAATCATACAGCAACTTCAGGCGAGGGCAGAAGCGTGGTTAAACGTGGAAATCCAGAAGTTGCTGTCCGAGATGCTCCACCGTTTGCTTCGTGAAAATGGCATTTCGCTATCTGCTTCAACATCGAAAAGCATTGAACGGTGTGAAGTTCCTGCATTTGTGCGAAAGATGTGAACTAAACTTGCCACAGAATGTTAAGTCAAGTCATTTCAAGTCTAATTACCCTTCTAACAATGTGATAAGTGTTAATTACTGCCAATCAACCTCTCTGGGATTGAAAATTAACTATTACAAGTGTGGAGTCTCATTCCTTCAGGTTTTAATTGTTGTCGGAGATTTTTTTTAAAATGTATTTTTTTTACTGTTTCTTTCTGTCTCTTTTTTCTCTCTGTTTTAATCAAATCTTTCTTTCCCTCTCTTTATTTCTTTTTCTGTACCTGATTTGAGATTGGATTCACCATTCTAACTTACACTTCCTTCTCAGTCCTTGTGCTGGTAATTTCACAATCCTTCAATCTGATTGGTTAAGGAGATACATAGCTGCTTGCACTGTTCACTCAGGTCCCAGATGCCCTGTAGAGGCCGCCATGCCATTTCCATCTTGCACTTCCAGCAACTTGAGGTGCAAAATATCATCGAGATTAAACGAGCGAGGACAAGTCTAACTAATGGCGGGCGCTGTTCGTTGCCCTGCGACAACCAATTCTGGACCAGTACAGGTTACTCACTCTGATTCTCCCAGTTCTAACTGAGATGGTGCTTTGCCAGTTGGCCAAATTCAGGTTTGGGAATTCATCGCTTGAGAAAACAAAGGAATATTAGCACGCCATAAGTCTGCTACTCTTCATTAATATACCATAACGTAGGGACTTGAACAAAACACATTACCTCAGCAAACAAGTATTCAAGATCTGACAAATAAATCCTCTCCTTGCATAATAATATACATAAGGATCTCTGGCATTGACCTGCATCCTTCCAACCTGTGGCATGATGCATTAAAGCTCAAATGGGCTACACGTCTCTTTTTAAACATATACATCCAGTTATGAATAACACAAGTGCCAGGCAATGACAATCTCCAACAAAAGAGAGTCTAACCACCTCTCCTTGACATTCAACAGCATTACCATCACCGGATCCCCCACCATCAACATCCCGGGGGTCATCATTGACCAGAAACTTAACTGGACCAGTCACATAAATACTGTGGCTAAAAGAGCAGGTCAGAGGCTGGATATTCTGCAACAAGTGACTCACCTCCTGACTCCCCAAAGCCTTTCCACCATCTGCAAGTCAGGAGTGTGATGGAATACTCTCCACTTGCCTGGATGAGTGCAGCTCTAACAACATTCAAGAAGCTCAACACCATCCAGGACAAAGCAGCCCACTTGATTGGCACCCCATCCACCACTCTAAGCATTCACTCCCTTCACCACCAGAGCAACGTGGCTGCAGTGTGTACCATCCTCAGGATGCACTGCAGCAACTCGCCAAGGCTTTTTCGACAGCACCTCCCAAACCCACGACTTCTACCACCTAGAAGGACAAGGGCAGCAGGCACATGGGAACAACACCAGCTGCACGTTCTCCTCCAAGTCACACACCATCCCGACTTGGAAATATATTGCCATTCCTTCATCGTCGTTGGGTTAAAATCTTGGAACTCCCTTCCTAACAGCATTGTGGGAGAACCTTCACCACACTGACTGCAGCGGTTCAAGAAGGCGGCTCACCACCACCTTCTCAAGGGCAATTAGGGATGGGCAATAAATGCTGGCTTTGCCAGCGACGCCCACATCCCATGAAAATTTTTTTTAAAATTTTGCTGTTCTGACCATTGGTGGGTAGTCTCAGAGCTGATTTGTTACAAGTGTTTCTCTATCTGAAACTGAGACCCTAACACTGTGATACCAATTGAATAACATATAATGGTGAAGACATCAGGATATAAGATCACTGGAAATGAACATTATTAGAGGTCCCAAGAAGTGCAAAATGCAACCACAGCACAATACTCAAGATGTGCAATTTGAGACTTGCTAACACGTTTTGATTAGCAAGTCTAAATCTGGCGCACCTTAGTTGTGTGTGTTTTAAATACAGATGAAAGTATGCGTCATGTTGTCAGTTGAGATTTAAAAAGTAACAAGTTATGCTGAAATTTTGCAAGACAACAAAAACATCATAGGGCATCAATGTGCGTTGCAAATAAAACACCAGCAAACTAGTGGAAAAAAGCAGACAATTAATTTATACAGTCAATTTATTTTTAACGGAATACATTAGTCCAAAACTGATTCATAGAATCATAGACTCATAGATTACAGCAGAGAAGGAGGCCATTCGGCCTGTCTAGCCTGTGCCGGCTCTCTGCAAGAGCAATCCAGTTAGTCCCACTCCCCCGCCCTTTCCCCATAGCCATGCAGATTTTTTCCCTTCAAGTACTTATCCAATTCCCTTTTGAAAGCCATGGTTGGATCTGCCTCCATCACTCCCTCTGGCAATGCATTCCAGATCCTAACCACTCGCTGCATAAAAAAGTTTTCCCTCATGTCACCTTTGGTTCTTTTGCCAATCACCTTAAATCTGCATCCTTTGGTTCTTGACAATTCCACCAATGAGAAGAGTTTCTCTCTATCTACTCTGTCTAGAGCCCTCATGATTTTGAATACCTCAATCAAATCTCCTCTCAACCTTCTCCGCTCGAAGGAGAACAACCCCAGCTTTTCCAGTCTATCCACGTAACTGAATTCCCTCATCCCTGGAACCATTCTAGTAAATCTTTTCTGTACCCTCTCTAAGGCGGTGCCCAGAATCGGACACAATACTCCAGTTGTGGCCAAACCAGTGTTTTATAAAGGTTCATCATAACCTCTTTGCTTTTGTACTCTATGCCTCTTTCGGATGAGATGTTAAACTGAGGCCTCGTCTGCCCTCTTAGGTGGACGTAAAAGATCCCATGGCACTATTTCGAAGGAGTGCAGGGGAGTTAAGCCCAGTGTCCTGGCCAATATTTATCCCTCAACCAAAATCACTGAAAAAAAGATTATCTCGTCATTATCAAATTGTCATTTCTGGGACCTTGCTGTGCGCAAATTAGCTGCCACATTCCCTATATTTCAACAGTGACTGCACTCCAAAAATACATCATTGGCTGTAAAGCGCTTTGTGACGTCCTGTAGTCATGAAATGCGCTATATAAATGCAAGTCTTTCTTTTTATTTATCAAGCCCAGGATCCAGTATGCTTTTTTAACCGTTTTCTCAACCTGCCCTGCCATTTTCAACAACCTGTGCACATATACTCCTGGGTCTCTCTCTGTTCCTGCACCTCCTTTAGAATTGTACCCTATAGTTTTTATTGCCTCTCTTCATTCTTCCTACCAAAATGTATCACTTCACACTTCTCTGCATTAAATTTCATCTGCCACATGTCTGCCCATTCCATCAGCTATGTCCTCTTGAAGTCTATCACTATCCTCCTCACTGTTCACTACGCTTCCAAGTTTTGTTTCATCTGCAAATTTTGAAATTGTGCCCTGTACACCCAAATCCAAATCATTAATATATATCAAGAAAAGCAGTGGTCCTCGTACCGACCCCTGGGGAACATCACTGTAGTCCGAAAAACAACTGTTCACCACTACTTTCTGTTTCCTGTCTCTGAGCCAATTTTGTATCCACGCTGCCACTGCCCCTTTGATTCCATGGACTTCAACTTTGCTGACAAGCCTATTATGTGGCACTTTATCAAACGCCTTTTGGAAGTCCATATACACCATATCAACCGCATTGCCCTCATCAAACCTCTCTGTTATCTCATCAAAAAACTCAATCAAGTTACAAAATAAACTATCAAAACTCAAATTTTAGCTCATGTGCTTCCGAAGACAATGGCATTGGATAGGGGTGGGACTTTGACATCATATGCCTTATGAACAAGGAAATTGCATCTTATCACAGGAACACAAAATTTTACTGGGTTAGTATCTAGTCCAGGAGCAAGACAGCGATGTCACTGACAAAACATAAATGATTTGAATTCAAATAATCCAAACATAAATTAAAAAGCACGATACAAGAGAGCATCAGTCAGATTGAACCTTCTGTTATTTAAATCATCCTCAATATTTTTAGATAGAACTTTCTGCTTTAAATCTAATTGATGTATTCTGAAATGTCTGGTATAAGTGAATATTAATCATGTCCAAATTTTTTGTGTTATATATTAAACTGTCCAAACATTGTAAACTATTATGATTAAAGTACAACTATACTAAATTTAATTTTTGCACTTAAAAGTATAACATGTCAGTCATTTTACCAGAGAATATAATCTGTTACAGTGATATTTTCTTCAATGAAACTTGCTGCAAGTGAATATGATTAAATGATGAACAATAGGTGCAGTCATTAAGGCCACAAAACTAAACCTACAGTAGATGAAATGCTGTATCCAATAATGCCCTGTATATCATGTGTTCACTTAAAGACCCACTGTTTCCTCAATCAAGTAAAACAGTTTTGTAGAAAAACTGCTCCTGTGAGCCCAGATATATTTTAAAAGCTTTAATTAAAATAAAGTAGAATTCAAGTAAAGAAAATGTTTCACAAAAGTTGAACTGCATCAGACATAGCAGGTTCTGCAGTTTTAACTGCTTGCCAGTGGCCATCATGGCAGGAGTTTTCAGAGAGGCTCCTTTTAGGCTTTCACAAGTATTTGAGCCATCCTCAACATTATTGATTTGCCTTGTATACTTTCCACAAATTGTGCTACAAGAATAAATGAAAAAAATGATTCAATTGAAACTTTATATTATTTAAATACAAGATCTGTTTCAACATATATTATAAATGCACACATACATATTTTTATTTTAATATTGTGTTCAATCCCCTTGAGATAATGATAATCTGTTTTAACTCATATCTTCCAAAGAATAACACAACCATTTCTTTCTCTTTTTTTTTCTCGAATCATATTAAATCTCAGCAAAAACTGCTGATGCAGTTGTCGCAAAGAGGTGATTATAACACACCAATCTTTTTGAGTTATCTCGTCTGATACTTAAATTGTTATTGGAGTTCCTCATAATTTTCTTTTATAGATTAAGTGCTGATTTACAAAACTAAATGCATGCAGCTGCCTCTGGTAAATGTAATTAGGTTACAATTGATTCAGATGCTTGTTGTAATAGACTGGAAAGTTAAATGACTATTGGTTTGTTGAATTGAGACTATGCTCACAAAATATTGATAAATGAAGCTTGCATCTGCTGAATAAATCAAACAGTGCAAGTGCAGTTAAATCAAACATACAGCATACTATGGAAGTACTTTTTTAATCTTCTGGCTCAAGCAATGTAGATTATTTACTAGAACGGCTACAGAGTGATTACATTCTTTGGAAAAATGCACATAGATTTACAGTCAATCATTTGTAGTGTCATTCTTTTCCTATAATATTCACTACAATCCATAGTGAATAACTGGATATCAAATTAAAACACAAATAAACTCAAAATGGTACTGCACTACTACCACAGGATCAATATCTTTTTCTTTTTTCTTTATTGTTATAAAGCAAATGTCACGGTCAACAAACCAATCTAAGGAAAAGCCATTATAGTAATATGCAAAACAAAACAAAGTTAAATTCTAACAGTGTAAACCTGTGAGATACAATCACTGTTGGGGTATTCATGAGTCCAACAGCTTTTTCTATGAAAAACCTGAATGGAGCTTGGTATCTTCCTCAAAGATTTTTCAGACTGGTGGCTTGGCATTCCATTGCAGCTTGTTGTGACAACCATATAGGTCTCTCAGTATAGACGGGAGCTTGTTTATTAATTTAACCATTCAACCTCTGCCCAAGTTTTTTTTAGAATAGCTTTCTTCAGAGACTGTCTTCTTTTCACTTCCTCTTCCACGGCACTGATTAAGTGCTCAAAATTAGACACTTGGGACCAGTATTTATTTGTGAACAGCAAAAAGCTATGGAAAATATTTGTCTGGACTTACACTCAGGTCAGCAGAGCAAACAAGGAGTCCCACAACAGAAAGTATCTGCTGGATTAAGAGATACATTCATAATTAGCATTGTCCTAAAGAAACTAAACATACTCTGGGCCACTCCAAAAAGAAATGTAGTCAGGTGCTCTGTTCCCAACATCTCAGCACCTTGGGGAAGTAAATAGCTCATATTCCTCAATTCTCTCAGCATCAACTAAAGAAAGAACTTGCACTTATATTGCATTGTTCGGTCCTCAAGAGGTCCAAAAGTACTTCATGACCAATTTAATTACTGTTGCCATGCAGGCAAATGTACCAGCCAACTTGCAATCAGCAAGGTCCCACAAATCTCTTTTGATAGTGTTGGTTGAGGGATGAATATTATCCAGGACATCTGGAGAACACCCCTACTCTTCAATTGGTGCAAAAGGATCTTTTACATCCACCTGAATAGGCAGATAGGGTGTCAGTTTGATCTCTCAACCGAAATATGGTACTTCTGACATGCAGCACTCCCACGGTTCTGCACTGAAATGTCAACCTAGATTATGCACTCAAATCCTAGAGTGGGGCTGACTCTGAGGCAAGAGAATTACTACTGAGCCAAGCTGACATATTAACACATAAGTAATATCTATTATGATATTTTAGTTAGATTTATTGGAGTCCAATATTGTATGAGACATTTTTGAGGCCCGTACAAAATGTTGTACCATCTAGTGTGGATTAATAAGGGAAAGCCAGCACGGATTTGTTAAAGGCAAATCGTGTTTAACTAACTTGATTGAGTTTTTTGATGAGGTAACAGAGACGATTGATGAGGGCAATACGGTTGATGTGTATATGGACTTCCAAAAGGCGGTGGATGAAGTGCCACGTTACAGACTTGTCAGCAAAGTTGAAGCCCATGAAATAAAAGGGGCAGTGGCAGCAAGGATACGAAATTGGCTAAGTGACAGGAAACAGAGAGTTGTGATGAAAGGTTGTTTTTCGGACTGGAGGAAGGTGTACAGTGGTGTTCCACAGGGGTTGGTACTAGGACCACTGCTTTTCTTGATATATATTAATGACTTGGACTTGGGTGTACAGGACACAATTTCAAAATTTGCAGATGACACTAAACTTGGAAGTGTAGGAAACAATGAGGAGGATAGTAATGGACTTCAAGAGGATATAGATAGGTTGGTGGAATGGGCGGATGCATGGCAGATGAAATTTAATGCAGAGAAGTGCGAAGTGATACATTTTGGCAGGAAGAATGAGGAGACACAATATAAACTAAATGGTACAATTCTAAAGGGGGTGCAGGAACAGAGAGATCTTGGGGTATATGTGCACACATCTTTGAAGGTGGCAGGACAGGTTAAGAAAGTGGCTAAAAAAGCATACTGGATCCTGGGCTTTATAAATAGAGGCATGGAGTACAAAAGCAAGGAAGTTATGTTGAACCTTTATAAAACACTGGTTCGGCCACAACTGGAGTATTGTGTCCAATTCTGGGCACCACAGTTTAGGAAGGATGTTAAGGTCTTAGAGAGGGTGCAGAAGAGATTTACTAGAATGGTTCCAGGGATGAGGGACTTCTGTTATGTGGATAGACTGGAGAAGCTGGGGTTGTTCTCCTTAGAGCAGAGAAGGTTAAGAAGTGATTTGATAGAAGTGTTCAAAATCATGAAGGGTTTAGATAAAGTAAATAAAGAGAAACTGTTCCCATTAGTGGAAGGGTTGAGAACCAGAGGGCACAGATATAAGGTGATTGGCAAAAGAACCAAAGGCGACGTGAGGAAATGAGTAGTAATGATCTGGAATGCGCTGCCCGAAAGGGTGGTGGAAGCAGATTCAATCAGGCCTTTCAAAAAGGAATTGGATAAATACTTGAAGGGGAAAAAATTGCAGGACTACGAGGAAAGAGCAAGGGAATGGGATTAACTGGACTGCTCTTACAGGCTCGATGGGCTGAATGGCCTCCTTCTGTGCTCTAACGATTCTGTGATTCTATGATTCTAGTAGAGATCAGATATGTCTACAAGTTATACTGCCAAAATGCTGATTCTTAACGGCCCAGGTTTTCCTCTGAGCGGCGAACAAATGGCATAAACTTTTCTTTTTCATGGCAAGTTCCTCTCGTGCGGCGCTGGATCCAAAACGGCGCCCTCTACAGTGCATCTGGGACCTGTGTAAATGGGGCCTGCAACTGTGTATCTCCTTAACTAATCAGATTAAAGCATCTGATGAGCGGCAAAGAGTCAGAACCAGGAAGTGTAAGCTAGAATAGTGAATTCAATGTCAGATCAGGTACAGAAAGCAAAATAGAGAGGGGGTAAGAAATATTAAATTCAGAAACAGAGATAAAAGAGACAGAAAGAAATGGTAAAAAAATAAAAATTAAAAATGGTAAGTCAGCCAGCGAGATGCTGTTCTCGCAAAGCTTACGGAGGGCCAGCGCATCTGGTAGAGCAACTTCCGGATTTCTGCGTTTAACTGCGCATGTGCGGTTGTCGGAAGTTACTCTACTGAAATAACGGTGAGCGCTGTTAGGCTCACTGTTATTTTTGCAGCAAAATCCGGCCCAATAAATCTTCAGTACTTCGAAACAAACTGCTCAGCCTTTTGAGTTACTTTGAGAAACAGGTAAAATTTCAAAAACAATTTTTGACAGCTTCCTCCCCGGGGGAATTACAGGACTGATGTAAATTAAATGTACTGACAGGATTGCTAATTTGTCGGGACATCATTGTTTAATGGGGAAAGGGAATATATAAATTACCCTGGCTCTAGGTCATCACCTGATACCGTCTGCATTTTCAGCAGTTTCGACCTGTCACATTTAACAGGTTTCTTCCGTAAACTGAATGGCTAGTATATCAGAGTCTTATGTTTATTTATTTAAATCACAGATTTTGGCTTACGACGACAACAAGGACCCGATGAAGCCTTCAAACATTTAGTGCACTTCATCAGTTTTATTAGCCAAGGTGTTCTTGTAATCTGCATCATAGTTCTGAATTCTAAAGGCCTTGCATGCCAGCACTATAACTCCCTCCCATGGTTCAGTGTAAATACCCCTTTCTGGATATTGAGAGACACGAATAAGCACACTCATACTCCACACACAATGGACAATGTTCTTACCTGAGATTTGAATCCCAATTGTAATTTGTGAAAGGAAATTTTATTTGAATGGGATAAATGGGATTATTACTTCCGCTCAGTGAATACAATGCTACATAACTACTTATCCCCAAATACGAGCAGTAGACTCTTCAGGAAGATGCCCTCCTCCATCAATTGGGTGGGTCGGATTATCTTATCAAGTTGTGAAAATAAAGAGTCACTGCTGCTTACAATTCAGTCCTCACAATACTCCTTCCCCTTTGCCATAGGTCTTAAAGAAGTTTGCTAATACCTTTTCAGAAATCCATTTCTTCTATTAAGCTTTGTGATATTTTCTTTGACCTATACAGAATACATTTTACAAACTATTAATTAACATTCAGGATTCTTAATAATGTTAAATGTAACATCAACAGTGGTAACAAGAGGATTATCTGGAAGATTCAGAATCACCTAGGAGATTAACTCTTACAATCTGATTTCCTTCAGATCTTCATTTTACAGTGAAAAATCATCTGAAGAAGTTAATTTACGTGCAATTACTTGGCGAACTGATAACTGGAACAATTGCAAACCCAGTAAGAAGAATGGTACAGAAATAGAAAAGGTGATAAATAAAATTAGCAACAAGCTGTAAACAGGGGATTTACCAGAAACTCTGGGTATTTAGTGTATTTTTTATTTAAAGAAGGAAAAGAGCCACAAATCATTTTCATCAAGGCAATGAATTCCAACGGTTTATGCCGTTGTATCATGTATTTACCAAATCTTTCTTCATTTGTCACAACCACTTTTTCATACTGTTTTCAACCTCTGACTAAATTAAAAAGGCACATTGTTTCTGAAGATTGCACTGACTAGCAACAAGAACTATTAAATTACACTAATAAACCACTCAGTGGCTGAAACAAATCCTTAAAATCTCATGTATATAAAAAGTAGTTAATACAAGATTGTGTAGTTCAACTATATTAACTGAAGTTTTACAATGAATTGATGAGAAACAGGGCAAGCTCTGAATTCTACTTGAATTTTGCCACCCAAATAATTTTAATTCATTTCGAACTGTGAAAGTAAATGTTATGTTCTTTGTTAATTTTACATTAAATTCCAAATAATGTGCGCAAAATACACAATGCGAGCTTTACATGAACAAAGCTGTAAGAGGATAATAACTCTAAGAAAATGTAACAGAAAATAACAGAATGTGACTGCGATAAGATGACCTATAGACAAAGCATTTTAATCAAGGTGACTGAGTTTATTCTATGTGCTGAGTCTCACCATTTTATAATAGATTGCACGTCCATATCAATATTATTGATTTAGATCAATCATAACAAATTGTTGTCCATGTTCAGTAAACCATAACAAATACACATCATTTAAAGAATTGAATTTTTTCCCTTATGGGGGAATAAGAGAAATAAGTTCAATGCAAAATCTTAATGTTATTAAGACTTTATTTAATGTTACAGTGTTCTTAATGTTTGCTTATGATTTTAGACAGGTCGACCTCCAACACATAGAGATCAATTAGCAGATGTGCTAAAACATCCTGCACATTTAATATCAAAAGAGTGCAGATTTCAGAGCCTAGCAGAGAAATTGCAGTTTTATAAAGTCTGCCACTCATGTATAATATCTGCCAAATTGAACAACACTAGTTAATATGTAAATTGCATCCATCCACAGGACCTGGTAATGAAATGTTACGACAGATATTTATCAAGGCTGACTACACAGATACTCATGAATAAGGTGATGCAAAATGTAACGAAAATTGAGCATTGACTGACCCAAATAAAAATGATCATTCCATTAAAATTTAATTGTTTTATATGGTGTCCACATCATTGAAAGAATCAATGCATTTGCATTTGGAGAGTGAATTCAGCATAACATGCTTTAGATCAGAAACCGAGATCAGCTTGAAAACTGATGGGCAGTTTGATGCTAAAATTCCATAATGAAACAAGATTCATTGGTTTAAATTTTGGATTGAGGCTTACAGTTTAAAGAAAGATTATGGGTTCAATTTTAAAAGCCAAGTCCGGGCGCGTTGAGGGCGGCAAAGAAAATCAAGGAAATCTGGAACGGGAACGAATCCCAGCTCCAACCCACGTTTGACCCAGAAGCGTCTGGGTGCGTGCGCTTCAGGAAGTCAAAAGTCCCGCCGGCAATTAAAGCCGGCAGGAAGGTATTTAAACCAGTAATTAAGGGAGTTGAATTTGTTAAAGTACTTAATTTTATGTTGATTGAGGCAGGGAAAGGATTTTAACTTTGACTCAGCGTGTTTCCCGTGGCCTCTGAAACACGCCATGGTGAAGGAGCCGTGTTGCAGCCGGCAGCCATTTGGACATTTAAATCCCTGTTTGACAGATGGGGATAAAAGGTGAGTTACTGCAGCAGGGCTGAGTTCTCTCAGACAAACTTTTGGCTGGGAAATCTTTGTGTTTAGACTGAAAATTCTTGGTTTACACTCAGAATTGTCCTGTTTAAACATATTTACCAACTTTTCAAACTGACACCATCAGAATGGGGGGGGGGGGGGCGCGATGGCTACATTCTCCAGTACATCCGAGGACCAGCAATATCACCAGCCTCGCCAGGCACGGCATGCACTTCCGCCACTTGGAGCTCTACAACACAGTGCTGCTCCACAGGCACCTGCACAAGAGCATAGAAGGGAAAAACAGAGGGAGCGACGTCACAGGAGGCACTACCCCCATCAGAGGGTCTATAGACTGTGGCTCAGCTTCCTGGACCTCTCTGAAGAGCAGTGCATACGGAGGCTGAGAGTGAGTTGCAAGGTGGTCGCAGACATCTGCAGCCTCCTTCATGCTGAGCTGTTCTCGGCTGGCCTGGCAGCATCTCATTACCCATTGCAGTTAAAGTCACCACTGCCCTCAACTTCTTCACCTCTGGATCATTCCAAGGTGGCACCGTTGACATCGCCGGGGTCTCTCAGTCGTCTGCACACAAGTGCATAAGGCAGGTCACCGTTGGCTTGTTTCGCAGAGCCTCGTAATACGTCAACTTCCCCATGGACGACCTCAATCAATCTGAGAGGGCAGTGGGATTCCACTTTGTAGCTGGCTTCCCACATGTACAGGATGCAATCGATTGCACATATATGGCAATCTGAGCACCTCCACACAGCCAGGACTGTTCATCAACTGAAAGGGGTATTACTCCATCAACGCTCAGCTCGTTTGTGACCACGTATGCGACAGATTCCCTAGCAGCTGCCATGATTCATTCATTCTGAGGGAATCCAACATCCCGGGTCTCTTCCACACACCGAACAACCTTAAGGGCTGGCTCCTCGGGGACAAGGGATACCCTCTGCACACATGGCTCATGACACCTCTGAGGAACCCCATCAGCAAGCAACAGCATCGATATAACGACAGCCACATCGCCACCAGGTCTAAAATTGAACATGCGATAGGGCTGCTCAAGCTGCGATTTTGGGGCCGCAGTTCTGGGATATCGCTTCAATACGCATCAGCAAGAGTCGGTCACATTATAGTAGTGTGTTGTGTCCTGCACAACATGGCGCAACAGAGAGGGGTACCGGTTGAGGAGGCCCCATTGCCTCATCCACCATCCACAGCTGCCACCCACATTGAGGAGGAGCAGGAGCAGGAGGAGGAGGAGGAGGAGGAGGAGGTGGCTGCTCGTGAGGCCAGGGAATCACTCATATGTGAACTGTTCTCGTAAGATCAGAAAGTGAGAAGAGTCCAGTCCTCACACCACCTGGTTAGACCAGCGCCAACACCAAAACCCACACCCCCCAATCCTCCCTGCACAAAACAGTCCTGCAGCTACACATACACCCACTGTAAAGTAACCCACTGCGTGGCATCAAGTGTCGCCGTTCATGGTGAAGCAAATGAAAGGGCGCTATTACAAAAGCCAGTCAAGAATGGGCAAGACGTGGCAGTAGTGGTGAGAATGATAACATTTAATGTGACTTTAACATAAACCAAATATAAATGAAAAACATGACAGTCTGTCAGACACCCTTGTACATACTCTTCGTGATCACAAATCCTTAGCCTTTCTCTTACTACCGCTTCTACGTGGTGCATCCCCTTTGGCTGCAGCAGAGGTAGTGGCAGGTTGCTCATGTCCATGGCTGGACTGCTTAGATGCTTTGGGCCTACGCCCTCTGGGTTTTGGAGTCCGTAAGGGCTCCACCAAAGACTGCTCCACCTGCACCTGTACAAGGGCAGACTTGGCCACCTGGAGAGGAGGCACCATTGTGGGTACTGGTTGAGAGGGGGAGCAACGGGTGAGATGTGGGAGCACTTTGAGTGGCAACCCCACTTCCATGTCCCCTTTCGCCATCATCCCTCTCCTGGACCAGGCCCACATCACTCCTACCACCCTGCTGGAGAACAGTTTGGAGGACATGTGTGATGCCTTGGAAGGTCACTTCTAAAGCATCTGTCAGCTTGTTTAAGACGGCAGAATGTTGTGCACCCCGAGTCAGAACGGCCATTGTCAGCGCCTGAATGGACTCATTTGTGAGCCGTGCTTGAAGCTCAATGGAGGCTAGCCTTCTCTCCATCGCAGACATTCATGCACTTACCTGAGACACTATCTCAGACATTTCCGCAGTTACCTGCGACACTATCTCAGACATTTCTGTGGTCACGTGCGACACTATCTCAGACAGTTGCTCACGTCCCTGTGACATTATCTCAGAGATTCCCTCACGTACCTGTGCCACCATCCCACTCATGCACGAGTTAGACTCTTCCATCCCCTGTGCTATTGTGGAATGTGCGTGTGGCACCTGTTCCAGTACCTCACAAATGTGCTGCTGTCCCTCGATCATTCTCCTTTTAAATGATGGCCCCCGGGGTTCAGTATCTGAGCAGAGCCTGGAGAGAAGTGTGATGACGTGGACTCTCCACAGCTGCCCCTGCCACCAGTGTCTGCTCGTGTTCACTTGTGTTTGGTGACTCACCAGGTGCCAACCCAACTAACTGAGGACTAGGACCCATCGAGGTGTGAGTATCTGCACTGGTGGATGGCTCGCTAAAATGTGACAGTGCACCCTCAAAGGCCTTGAGCTCCTCTGAGGAATCACCCTCTGCCATCACTGTGGTCGCTGAAGGGCCTGTAAGATACCAGAAGGCAATATTAAGCATCATCACAGATGTGTCATGTTGCGATGAGCATACTGAGGTGTTCAACATGCCAATCATTGTCAACATCAATTCATGTTGTGTGTGATGATTGTTAAAGTTGCGTCACCAGATGTTTGTGGGGTGCCAGTCTCGGCGTCCTCGACGGACGGGCACTCGAGGGTGCAGCTGATCTCCAGGACCTCCTCCTCCATGCCTGTGAGGACCACTATTTGTTGTGGCCCCCACTCCAGTCCTCACCCTCTTGCGTTCATTTTGCGCTCTCTCCTACAAGGGGAGAAATTTCAGACGTGTGATTGGGTGATGGTGAAGTAGCCAACCGATCAATGCATTGGTTTGTTTGGGTGAGGCTGGCCGTGAAAGAATTGCATCAGAGGGTGAGTATGAGACAGAGACATCACATTGGATCAGGATTGGGGTGAGTGGTAGTGGTGGGGTCACAAATGGGGAGGTGAGGAAGTGCTCAGGAAGTGAAGGCAAGTTGAGGATGAGCCTTAAGTGGGTGTGAGGAGGGATGTGATGGAGTAGTCTTGGCAGTGCAGAATGATGTGAGGGGGGCGGTGATGTGCGACACAGAATGCAGGAGAATCAGTAAGTGTGCTCACTTTTGCTGACCTAGTTAGGTCATTGAAACGTTTCCTGCACTGGACCCAGGTGTGGATATGTTGCTGCTGCTGGTGACCTCCTCTGCCACCTCAAGCCAGGCCTTTTTGTGGCAGAGGCAGGGCGCTTCCTCCTGTCGGCCGGGTAAAATAGTTCCCTCCTCCTCCTCACCCCAGCCAGTCGCACCTGAAGTAAGGCATCGCTGAATCTTGGAGCAGTCTTGCCCCTGTGCTGCTCCATTGGGTCTCCTTGCTCTTTGCTCCAGCAAAATCCATTGGAGCAATGTCCCTTTAAATCTAGACGCTCCAGCTGACAGCCTGACATGCAGGTGGCGGTCCGCCCACTGCGCAGCTTCCGGATGGCAAACCCGGAAGCTATGTTTAGGGCTACCAATTAAGTCGCGATCGCGTGGGGAGAGGTAAGTTTTTATTATTCGGGTTTGCTGCGCGCCCTTTGACTCCCCCGCTGCCACCCTTTTAAAATTGAGCCCTATGCCTTTTCAGGCTGTCTCATTCAGAAAGGATTCTGATACGATACGATACGATTCTGATACGATATGGGAATATGCAATAGATGATACTGTGTGGAGAACTATTTTACACACACACACACACATACACACACACATACACATGACAATGTACAAAGTTTAAAAGTATAAAAATTAGTTCCTTACTTTTTACGCAAAACTAATCTATCAATTCTTTTCGTGAGTACTACGTGTCCTTGTCCTTGTGACTCAATATGTCGCGTCTGTAGATGAAAGCTGATAACACTTTAATATTTTATCTATAACAACAACAACTTGTATTAATATAGGGCCTTTAACACAGTGAAACATCCCAAGGCAGTTCACAGGAGCGTTATCAAACAGAATTTGACACCGAGCCACATGAGGAGATATTAGGACACGTTGGTCACAGAGGTAGGTTTTATGGAGCATTTTAAAGGAGAGAGAGGTAGAGATGCAGAAAAGTTTAGGGAGGGAATTCCAGAGCTTAGGGCCTAGGCAACTGAAGGCATGGACGCCAATGGTGGAGCGTTAAAATTGGGGATGCGCAAGAGGCCAGAATTGGAGGAGCGCAGAGATTTCAGAGAATGTTAGGGCTGGAGGAGTTTACAGAGATCGGGAGGGGCAAGACCATGAATGAAATTCTTGCTGCATGCAAAAAAAAGAGTTCTGTGCAAATCTTAGAGACAGAATCCGAGGAAAGAATACGAGGAAACTATCAAAATAAAGCTCTTACTGAAAAATGATGTAAAAGACCAAAGTGAACAAGAGTAAATATGGGGCTGATTTATGGCTATCCAAATTGTGGAAGACAACCCTAGATGTCTCCATGGATTTTCTACAAATATGTGACTCCTTTCAACATACATTTTTGTTGCTTTTATTTATCTCTCTCACTCCCATTTAGAACATTATCTTCATCCACCTCCACAGGTTATCTCACAACATATTATTTCCTGAATCTAAAGCATAGGTCTCCGCCAATTCCATTATGAACCAGTTGCTATGAAGTGCGTGTGAAAGTGGTGCTCGAGCCTCACAATGAATACCTTTAGCCAAATACTTCAACTTTTAATGGTCACTTTTCTGACCCTACCCTCTCAGTTTTACAATATCATATCAAAAAAACTAACATTTTTATATTTTTTTAAAAAGAGTATTCACTAATATCAGGATGTGCTCTTAATGACTCTGGAAAATGGAGAAGTGGAGTGCCCAAATAAAAGAAAGAAGCAAAGGGAATATATTGTAATCAGATTCACAAAATGAAAAGAAATAAGGATTATATAACCATGCAATATCATTTTTGTCCCATCAATAAGGGAGACTGCATAATTCAGAAGTGACAAAATTAATGAAAATCATTATTATATTTTTTCTAAATGCTAATCCTGTAAATGATATCATTGCTTTCAATAGTGCTATTTACAGTATTGATTTTCAATGACTATTTGTAAACATTTTAAGTACTCTCCTGGCATGGAGCTAAAGGCCTTCAGTAGGTCCAACACCGATCCAAAATCAATGGACTTGAACAGCCTATGTTGCTTTACCTAAATCCCTGCTATGGAAAACTCCAAGATGGTAACCATAGAATTGTTTGGAATCGAGGGAAAGATAAAGTTAGGTCATTTATTATTCTTTGACTCGCCTTCGAATAACCTTTTTGTCTGTCCCATAGGAAAGGTCACATATAGGTTATGTAAAAATTTGCTTCAGCATGTAAAATATTCCATCTGTGATTCATTTGCTGAAGCACACTTTGTAAATCCTGGCTACTGAACTTTGTACAAAGCAAAATCAATGTTATGGTTGTCAGATCTCTTTTTCATATCATTTCCATTTTCAAGATGTTATAGAAAAGAAACGTTGAATGATTGAACTGATACTGATGACATTTTAAAATTTAAAACATCAGCAGTCTTTCATCATTAGAACAAATGTCTGAAAAATATTACTGTTAATATATTTTACAAAAGGAATCGATCTATTTAATCTCTAGACCCCGACAACATGCAGATTGTCAGTAACTGTTACAAAAGCAAACTTGTGATAGGATTGGGAAATATTTTCTCACTATCAATGGACACCTTTTTAAAGAGACATGCACAGATGAATCCATGATGTCAAAATTGGACAAAATTTGTGTCATTTTTGAGTTCAGGATTCAGTTCAGCATTCATCTATAGCATATGGTCAATAATGCCATGTGCCTCAACACACCGAACTGTCACTTAAGGAGAAACAGAAATCCTTTCAATTAGTTTCAAATATCCTTCAACCGAACTGCTGGAGGTTGGAATGTCTCCAAACAATTTCTTCCTTATCAACAAGTAAAGCCTGATGAGATACGGCCTGGATCATAATTGAAGCATCCAATATTTTGAACGAATACTATATAGAAAACAGTAACTGACTGGGGCATGTTACAAAGCTGTAACAGGAGACATGTGGATTATTTAAAATGGATAGTTGTTAGAAATTTAACCAAACTCCTAAAAATGTTTTGTAAATATATTTTTTAAAATTTCTTATTGCAAGTAGTAAGCTCTCCACTTTGAGAACTGCTTTTAGGTTTCTCTCTTCCAGTAGTCACCAGCATGACTGTCAACATTTTCCATATTGCATGACAAAAAGCTTTTTTGACTAATCAGTATAATTATCAAGGTGAGGTTATGTATTAATTGCAATAAATGGCATCCCTGCGGGGGAAGGCAAAGCTGATAGGCAGCCCACGTTGTCAATAATCAAATTGTTGCTTTCACATTGGTTAGCCTAGTACCTTCCTCAAGGTCATTGATATTTCTGGTAATCACTGCTGTTTAATTGTTGTCACTGCAAGAGGATTTTACTCACGTCCATTTTTGGTTTTCAAATATTTTAGAACTGCCTGTCTCCACAAATAATGTGGAGATAGGCAGTTCAAACTGACTTTATTGGGGGGAAGGAGGGATTTTAACTGTCAGTGGGTTTCCAGTGGGATTATGACCTCGCGGCAGTATGAGACCATGACGATTTTAACCACCTGGCCTCCATCTGCAGAATGAAGTTCCGGGGCGGGGTGGGGTGCGTTCTAGTACAGAAGGGGAGGTCTAAACTATCCTTGTGGAGCTCTGAGGAGTACTTCTGAACTGCTGGACATTGTGGGGGGTGGGGGGGGCGAAGAGATCGCCAATCGGGAGGGTGGGAAGATTGACAATCGGGAGGTGGGGGAGGTTGGCAATCGGGAGGGGTTGGGAGGCTGGAGATCGGGGCTGGTGGGGGGATGGCTGGAAATCAGGGCTGGGGGAGGCCCACGGCTTCCTTGACGGGCCATGGGGAAGCACTCTTGCTCCTCCTGGCCGACACGGAGTGCTGAAACAGCCACTTTGGCGAGCCTCAGCTCTCGCCTCCGTTTCACTGCCGAATTTCCCGACCCCCGACCAATTGCACCGCAGGAGCCCGATTTAAATATGTTAATAAGCGTCCCACCTCTCCACGGTGGGACACTTGGACGTCCCGACATCCGCCATCGTGAAAATGGCGTCGGGTGCTTGCGCAGCGGGTTGAGGTCAGGTTCCACGCATTTCACTTTTTAACCTGGCCTGTCGTGGGGAGGTTAATAGCAAGGCTTTCGTGTCACGATCAGTCACTTTTTAAAGTATGCAAACACCCTTCTACATTACCTGAATCTCAGAAAAGCACCTCCTATTGCACAAATGTAAGTTTCTCCACTTCTCATTTTTGATTACTCTGCCAAGTCACAACAACTTGCATTTATTAAGTACTCCTCATGTGCAGAATGACATGGAGTTAGATCACAGATCAGCCATGATCTTATCAAATGGTGGAGCAGGCGCGAGGGGCTGAATGGCCCACTCCTATTCCTATGTTCCTATGACATCTCAGAGCACTGTATGTGTAGCTTTGCACTACGGGTAGAAGTTCACTAAGAACTGGGCTGAACCTGGTCCAACTCATTTCACATTGGTCCCTCAAAGTGAGCAGAGATTCTGATTGCGATGGTCCGGGCTTCATTCCTTGTCACAGAAATGAAGGAGTGGTACATTCTCCAGATTAATTCAGGTGAGCGAGGCCATTCAGCCCAGGGGCACAAAAGCTTACAGTCTGCCCCTCCAACCCTGCCCCCCCCCCACACATCATTATTAGATTTGTATAAATCTAATGTTTTCACCCCTATTTTCCTACCTAGACAACAATTCCACTTTCTCCCTTTCCCTCTCTCAATTATGTAGTGGGCGGATGGGGATCGAATAAGATTTGGGGGGGAAATATTCAGGGATTTGGTTGGATTTTTTTTGCACCAAGGAATTCTTTGAAAGATATTGAAATAAGTGTTTGTGATTCTTTTAATTGTTTGCTTTGTTCTGAATGTGAAATTTGAGACAATCGGCATGCTTCTTACCTTACAGGTGAGAATACCTACGTTACAAGGACCTAAGAGAAGATGGGACATCTTCCTAAACCTTACCCAAACCTACCAGACACAATGGTTTTAATTATATAGATAATGCAAGTTATCCAATTTTTGCATTAGATATTCAAGCATTTTGTTAAATTATCAGATCTTTTTGCAGGTCTGCAGGTCTGTAAAGTGGCAGTGGCAGTATGGATACGAAATTGGATAAAAGGCAGAAAGCAGAGAGTAGTGGTAAATGGTTGTTTATCAGACTGGAGATAAATATATAGTGGTGTCCCCCAGAGCTTGGTATCAGGACCACTGCTCTTTTAGATATATATCAATGACCTGGGCTTGGGTATAGGGGGTATAATTTCAAAGTTTGCAGATTAAACAAAGCTTGGAAATGTAGTAAACAGTGAGGAGGATAGTAGCAGACTTCAAAGGACATAGACAGACTGGTGAAATGGCCAGACACATGGCACATGAAATTTAATGCAGAGAAATGTGAAGTGATCCATTTTGGAAGGAAAAATGAGGACCAGCAATATAAATTAGATGGTACAATTTTAAAGGGGATGCAGGAACAGAGAGACCTGTGGGTTCACATATACAAATCTTTGAATTTGGCAGGACAAGTTGATAAGGCTGTTAAAAATGCATACGGGACCCTTGGCTTTATAAACGGAGGCATAGAGTACAAAAGCAAGGAAGTTATGGTAAACCTTTATAAATCACTGGCTAGGCCTCAACCAGAGTATTGTGTCCAATTCTGGGCACCACACTTTAGGAAGGATGTCAAGGCCTTAGAGATGGTGCAGAGGAGATTTACCAGAATGGTACCAGGGATGAGAGAATTCAATTATGTGGAGAGACTAGAGAGGCTAGGATTGTTCTCCTTAGAACAGAGAAGGCTAAGGGGTGATTTGATAGAGGTGTTCAAAATAATGAAGGGTTTTGATAGAGTAGATGGGGAGAAACTGTTTCCACTGGCTGAAGGGTTGGCAGCCAGAGAACACAGGTTTCAGATAATTGGCAAAAAATCCAGATAGGAAATGAAGAGAATTTTTTTTACGCTGTGAGTTGTTATGATCTGGAATGCACTGCCTGAAAGGGTGGTGGAAGAAAATTCAATAGTAGCTTTTAAAAGGGAATTGGATATATACTTGAAAAGGAGAAATTTGCAGGGCTATGGGGAAAGAGCAAGGGAGTGAGACTAATTGGATAGCTCTTTCAAAGAGCCGGCACAGACACAATGAGCAGAATGGTCCCCTTTTGTGCTATATGATTCTAAGATTCTATGATTTACCTGCCTTATATTTATTGTTAAATATATTTTAAGTACTTTTTAGGTTACATTTACACTACAACAGTAGCGATGGCAAGAAGTCCAAATTGAGGGCCTACCCTGATTCTAGAATGAAGACGACGAGTGAGATTACTTCCTCCCAAGAGTCTCGCTCCACATCACTCAGGATTCAGGTTGGGTCTTGATTCTGGATTTACACAACTTAACTGCTTGGTACTGATTACAGTTGTAGTGTAAATATTGCCTGAAAAAATGTTACTTTAGATTTAAAGAATTAAATTGATCACTCAACTTCAGCATCCCCCCTCCACCTTTAGGTCAGGTCGAGTCACAGTTGCAATTGTCAACCTATCATGTCCATCACTGTGCCATGTGCTGCTTTGGGAATAGGGTCATGCTGCAGGTGGGTGGCTAAGAACAGTAATTGAAATGTTTTGAATTTACCTAGTGGGAACACGTATTTCGACTAGGTAAACCACAAATACTCCACGGAGCAGTAGACTTCTGTGTGTTGCAGCAAAATAAATAAAATAAGTTGGTTGCATTATATCGATCGCTACCCCCTCATTTGCAGTAAAACATGAAACATGTGAACAATGGCAAAGGGAGGGAACCGAAAAATAAAATTTATGTGCCTTACAGTAAAACACACTCATGCTACAAAACATGAAAATATTTTTACAATAAGGGTTAAGGTTAGAGTTATTAAATATTAAATTTTCTCCCATATTTCTAGATTTAATAACCAAGCATAAATAGTGTTATTGAAATTCAACTCTTTAGCCTATTAAATTCCACATATGTCTTACTATTCTATTAAGAAACAAGATGGAACAGTATATTTTTCCACAGATTGGTAAATCGAGCCAGAGTTCTTGCTCCCGAACACTATCCAATACCCTCTGCTAGAAAGTGAGTGCATGTGCACAGCAGATGAAGACAAGATTGAGCTTGTGATGTCCCCACAGTTGAGCAGTTTGCAGACATTCACTCTCTGGACTTACACATGGATGGCCATTTGGATGAGACGGAGGAGGGTTGCCAATGATCGCAAAACTGTACGCAACAATAGTCACCCTGTCCAGGAAGGAAGAACATTGGAAAACAAAAATCCTGCACCTCAACCTGTATCTCTAAAAGTGCAGATTTAAACCACAACACCTAAACTATATTTATTTAATTTAGTTCAGTTGCAGTTTTGCTTCTTGCTGCAAAGCAACCCCTCAGATAATGAAGCAGTCCGTGCCCACATGCAGCAAGGCCTGGACAACATCCAGGCTTGGGCTGATAAGTGGCAAGTAACATTTGCACCAGACAAGTGCCAGGCAATGACCATCTCCAATAAGAGAGAGTCTAACCACCTCCCCTTGACATTCAACGGCATTACCATCGCCGAATCCCCCACCATCAGCATCTTGGGGGGTCACCATTGACCAGAAACTAAACTGGACCAGCCACATAAATACTGTGGCTACAAGAGCAGGTCAGAGGCTGGGTATTCTGCGGTGAATGACTCACTTCCTGACTCCCCACAGCCTTTCCACCATCTACAAGGCACAAGTCAGGAGTGTGATGGAATACTCTCCACTTGCCTGGATGAGTGCAGCTCCAACAACACTCAAGAAGCTCGACACCATCCAGGACAAAGCAGCCCGCTTGATTGGCACCCCATCCACCACCTTAAACATTCACTCCCTCCATCACCGGTGCACCGTGTCTGCAGTGTGTACTATCTACAAAATGCACTGCAGCAACTCACCAAGGCTTCTTTGACAGCACCTCCCAAACCCGCATCCTCCACCACCTAGAAGGACAAGAGCAGCAGGTACATGCGAACACCACCACCTGCATATTCCCCTCCAAGTCACATACCATCCTGACTTGGAAATATATCGCCGTTCCTTCATCGTCGCTGGGTCAGAATTCTGGAACTCCCTACTTAACAGCACTGTGGGAGAACCTTCACCACACAGACTGCAGTGGTTCAAGAAGGTGGCTCACCATCACCTTCTCAAGGGGAATTAGTGATGGGCAATAAATGCTGGCCTTGCCAGCGATGCCCACATCCCATGAATGAATAAAAAAATCAGTTCATAACACAACTATTCAATGGAAAAAAAACTTTACAAAAAAGGACCTTGGAATTAAAGAGTTAAATTGTAAAGTGCAAGCGAAGTACACAGTTCCTTTAACAGCTGCACAATAGTACATTATTTACCACCATCTGCATAGCATTCAATCTTTATACCAAGCTTCTTAATTCCCCTTTGGCACATGTGGCATTTTATTAACACTATGGGAGGCTGGCATTGCGAGCTTCAGTGAGTGACATCCATGTGTAATTTTGTCTGTGACCAGGCCTATCAATACTGCTAAAGACATGACACTTCTTGGTAACAACCTCTTTTCAAATGTACTCATTCATTTGCTTCAATTAAATTGCCATCAGAACACTTTTCTTCTGCATGTACATTTTGCCAGTTTTCTGACATGACAAATTTTATCTCCATTATCAGCAGATGTCCCCAGGTAGGCTTGCCACTGATGCACATCTTCAGCAACTACTTCAATAAGATGCAGAGAAATGTTCATTACAAGAATTGTCTTACTGTCAGTGGAATTATTATCTGACTAATTGACCATTCATTGACCATAGTAGTAGCTGGTATAAAGAGCTACGGGATGCATTATTGTATCCACAGAGGAATGAGTGGATAGCAGAAGTGTTGCAATAACTTAGAGTTTATACCATAGTAAAGACAATCGCATGACGTCTTCCGCAGTGTCGAGTTTGGAAAATGGTAAAATCAAATATGATAGTGGGAATTTTTTTTAAAAAGTTTATCATATATTGTTATATAATTTCCACTACAAATAGATAGCATGACCTCTTTCCTCGTTCATGATCTAGGTTCCTCTTATTGCATAATGTTGATTTTTTATTTATTCTCCCATCTAAATGTCTCTTTGTGATGTAACTCTGTCCCTTGCACTCTTCACCAGTTCAAAGCAGTTCTAAGGCTCGTGCCAATGCCGCACCGTGACTGGGGTTCTCAGTTCCGCGGAGACTCACCCACAGGTTTTAACTCCATAAGGGAAGATGCTGTGCTCTGTGCCTTCTTTTGACAACCCAGACAAGATTTCAAACTCAAAATTTGGGGAGTCAAATGAGAAGCTGTGATTTGACCCTTCATAGTTCAGCATATTGGTACTAGGCTGCTGTACATTTCAATACAAACTGGAAAAGAAAGTAATTTCCAGGGCTGTGCACTGTGAAAGTATTAATTTATAAAATCAAAACCCATGGCATAAAGCCTGTATCATCATTCATAATTTTATATTTCAGTAATGTCACACTTGTTGATCATTAAATTCCAGCATTCAGCTGTCTCTTTTTCAGCCCATGTGTCATGTTATATCTTGAAGAGTTGATGCCATGCATATGGCATTAGTGGTATGAATAAAACAAGCTACCACTCTGCCAAGTTACTTTGGTGGAGAAAGAGGACAGCTTCTGTTCCTACTTAGTTTACTCAACTTCTGCACTGGATGGTTCCAGATCTCTATTAATACAGTACATTTAATGTAATTATATTGCTAATTTACTTATTGCCAATGCTGAAATTGGTAAATCAATAGTACCCAGAAGAGCTCTAAAAGGCAGATGGTGTTTTAACAATCATTATATGTCCTACATGTAAATGTTCCTAAAACTGCTTATTAGTTGTAGCATGACTAAGTGCTGGGGCATAGCATAAAGGAAGAGCACAGGCAGTCCATAGTGTAACATTCTAGTGACTTTGTAAAGCAGGAACAGATGTTGTTGAATGGCATTTCACAGAGTCTAAGCTGTAGGTGCATTACACATTGGTCTGAATTATCTGATGAAATGTCCAATGCAAAGCTCTGTATTTTTGTTTTACCCCAAGAAAACAGTATTTTTCCTTATCTGATGCAATACAAATCGCTTTGAAGCCAGTTTGCAGTGACCCATCATCAACCTCTGGCCTGCGAGTGCAATGACATGCAGACATCATGGATTCTATAACATGGGCTGATGTTAAAATTCTAAAGAGCACAAAGGGGCAGCACAAAAACTTGTTTTTGTGGTGCAAACCAGCACCACTTTACTGAAGAGTCCTGAACATTTCTTAGACACTCCAGACAGGAATCCCATGCCAGCAACAGATAGCTCCAAATATTACGATAATTTCTCAGGTCAGAGTGCAAAGCATGAGTACTGGAAGCATTTCAAAGCTGCTTCCAGGCCATTTGAGGAGAATCTGAATGCACAAAAAAGGGTTTGATAGATTGTGATGGCTTATCAAGGAATAAGGAAGAACTCATGGAGATAAGTAGAAGATCATGGGATTATCCGAGCCAGAGGGGGAGGAAGAGGTAAAAAAACACGGTGAGCTGGTTTACCCCTGGAACACTTACAGATAGCCAAGTTGGATGTTGGAAAATATATATTTTAAGAAACCACAGCTTCCCATGGCATTATCCGAATGGGGTGGAGTGATTAAAAAAGTAATGACGATTTACATGTGAAAAGAAGGAATACAACACACCCTTTAAAAAAATCTTAATTGCTTCTGATACATATATCCAGGCAATGTTCACAAGAATCAGCAGAAAAAGGCTGGCCCAGTCTTCTTTGCAACAGTTTCTTTTACCTTGACAGTTGTTTGCTTATAATTATTTTTTGCTACCCAAGACATGGGATGTAAGCACTGGGGAATGAGCACTTTTCAATTCCAGGCACTCAATAGCAAAAGTAAGCACCTTCTGCTCAGGTACATCAGGTTACATGTCGACATAAGCTTCCTTTGCTGCCCCAACAATATACCCCAGCCCCACTCTCAGAAGAAGACCCCTTGCTACACCAATGTGGTATTTTCATTTCTCCAACTTATCCTGTACAATCTTATGCTAATCCAATGCACCACTCATCTTTCTACTTAGCAATTGTAATGCTTCTAAAAAACTCTGAATTAACTACCTCCAAGAATAATGCCCTTTTTTTATTGTCTCAGTGGACACAAACAAAATATGAGAGGCTACAACCGCCATAGCATTTAACCGTTTGATGTAAATTGTGCTTTTGGTCCCTTTCAGTGAGGTCCCCATAACTTGAAGATGGAAGAATGGCGCACCTGTCATGGTTCGCAATGTAAGTAGTGGAAAAAATGGAGTAGGCATCTCCAGATCAAATGTATTGCTTCCAATAGGTGTTCTCAAGTCTACACTCTTCTGGGATTGGTAAAGAAAGGACAATGTAAAACAAGGGCATTATTTTTGTGATGAGTGTAACTGGCAGAACCATTTTCACAGTGGGATATAAACTAAATATTATTGTGTAATTGGACTTAAACATGATGCACCACTGGGAAATCAATATCTCAGAAACCACCCTGTACAGGATCCAATAAATTCAGAAAGAATGCTAAGATAGCATCCAGTTTTGATAAATCTATATAGCCCCCCATAGTCCGTTCTATTGTGTGTCGGCTTGACTCAATTGTTGACACTCTCATTTGAGTTAGAAGGTCGTGCATTCAAGCCACATTCCAGGACATGTGCATTATAAGCTGACACTCCAGTGCAGTATGAAAGGATCACTGCATTGTCAGATTTGTCGTCCTTTAGATGAGAGGTTAAGCCAAGTTCTGTTCTAATGGTTTCAGTGGACATTAAAAAATCCCATGGCACTATTCAAAGAAGAGCAAGTGATTCACCAGTGTCCTGACCAGCATTTCTCAACATAAGCAAAAAACAACAAATTAATTGGTCATTCACCTTTTGGTTGAGATTTATTGCTTGCACAAAATGGCTGCTACAATTGCATACATAACAAGTCATAAAAAAATATGGTGCTAGAAAAGGCCATTTGGCCATAGGAAACATGGAAAATAAAGGTTAGACTGGAAATTAGCTCATTTCTTTGGGATAGAAAGGGGGGTAGCTCAGACAAATTGGTTGGCAAAAGATTATGGATCAAATAGTTGATCTGCTATGGGATACATTTAAATATGAGATGAATAAGGTACAGACTAAATAAATTCTAACTAGAAATTCTGACTGGAATGCACTGCCTGAAAGGGTGGTGGAAGCAGATCCAATAGTAACTTTCAAAAGGGAATTGGATTAATACCTGAGGTGAAAAAAATTACAGGGCTATGGGGAAAGAGCAGGGGAATAGGACTAAATGGAGAGATCTTTCAAAGAGCCGGCACAGGCACAATGGGCCAAATGGCCTCTTCCTGTGCTGTACCTACTATAATACTATGATACTATGAAGTAAAGGGGGGGGTGTCAAATGCTAGGGTTCCATTGATAAATCGAGGGATTTAAAAAGTATATGACAAATATCGCATGGATAATACAAAAGTATGGAAGCAAAGCAAAAAGGAACATTATGAAGGCTCAGAGGGAGAATGAAAGAAGTCAGCTGGTCAACATAAAGAGAAACATAAGGGCTTTTATAAAAATGTAAGAATTAAAAGGATAATCGAAGATGGGGTGGGATTGCTTAAAGAAAATGGGGGTCATCTTGTACATGACAGTGAGGGAATGATGGCGATGCTTAATAAGCAGTTTGTCTCAGTTTGTACAGAAAGGAACTATGAACTTTTGAATCTGCTTCCACCACTTTTCAGGCAGTGCATTCCAAATCATAACAACTCGCTGAGTAAAAAAAAAATTCTCCTCATCTCTTCACTGGCTTTTTTGTCAAATACCTTAAATGTGCGTCCTTTGATTACCAACCCTTCTGACAGGGGAAACCGTTTCTCCCTATCAACACTATCAAAATCCCTCATTATTTTGAACACCTCTATTAAATCTACCCTTAACCTTCTCTGCTGTAAGGTGATCAATTCCAGCTTCTTTAATCTCTCCAGATAACTGAGGCCCCTCATCCCTGATGCCATTCTAGTAAATCTCTTGAACACTCTTTCTAAGGCCTTGACATCTTCCTAAAATGTGGTGCCCAAAATTGGACACAATACTCTAGCGATTTATAAAGGTTTAGCATAACTTCCTTGCTTTTGTACTCTATGCATCTAACTATAAATCATAGATTTATACAGCACAGAAGTAGACCATTTGGCCAAGCGTGTCTGTGCCGGCTCTTTGAAACAGCTATCCATTAGACCCACTCCACTGTTTTCCAAAGCCCTGCAAATGTTTCCTTTTCAAGTATATGTCCAATTCCTTTTGGAAAGGTACTATTGAATCTGCTTCCACCACCCTTTCAGGTACTGCATTCCAGATCAAAACAACTTGCTGCATAAAAAAAATTCTCCTCATTCCCCCAATGGATTTTTTGCCAAAAGCTCTCATAATTTTGAACATCTCTTTTGAATCTCCACTTAACCTTCTCTGCTCTAAGGAGAATAATTCCAGCTTCTCCAGTCTCTCTACATAACTGAAGTCCCTCAGCCATGGTACCATTCTGGTAAATCTTTTCTGCACCCTCTCCAAGGCCTTAACATCCTTCCTAAAATTTGGTGGCCAGAATCGGACACAAAACTCTAGCTGAGGTCTAACCAGTGATTTATAAAGTTTCACCATAACGTCCTTGTTTTTGTAGTCTATGCTTCTATTTATAAAGCCAAGGATCCTGTAAGCTTTTTTTTAGCAGTCTTATTAACTTGTCCTGCCAACTTCGAATATTTGTGTATGTGAACCCCCAGATCTCTCTGTTCTTGCACCCCCTTTAAAATTCCCATGTGGGACTTCTCTTTTCCCATTTATATGAAAGTTTGCTCATGACGCTAAATTAGCGGTTATTGTAAGCTTTGAGAAATAATGCTGGTAGATAGGTATGCCGAATGGGAAGAGAGATGATAGATGCATTTCAATGCAAGAAAATGTGAAGTAGTACATTTTGGAAAAAGAACAGCTAAAGTAAATTTATCCAAAAAGATTCTTAACAGCATGGAGGAACAGAGATCAACGGGTACTGATATATAGATCGATAAACATGGGAATGTAGATAGAATAGAAAATGAGATTCTGGGTTTTATCCACAGGAGCATTGAATATAAAAGCAAGAAAGAGATACTGAATTTGTATGAGACATTAGTTTGGCCACAGTTGGAGTACTGCATGCTGTTCTATGCACCCTGCTATGGGAAGGGTATTAGAGTCAAGGAAAGGGTACAATGAAGATCCACTAGAATGATACTAGGAATGAGAAGATAAAGGGAAAGAGCAGGGAAATAGGATTAGAGTAGATAGGTTAAGTTAAGAGCTAGCATTTGCACAGAGGCCATGGGCTAAATGGCTTCCTTCTGTGCTTTAATCTCTATGATTCCAAGAATGCAATTCATTTCTCTATAACCCTCAATTGCCCAACTGAACAGATATTGATCGAGCTCCTTTGTAAATGCATCAAATGACTTCAAATCAATGACATTCTCTGATAATTTGTTCCACATGTCCACCATCCTGTGGGGGAGGGAGGGATTTTCTGTGCCTTTCAAAGTAATTCATTGTACTTTTAATTATTTCTGAGAGCCTTGATAAAGAATATGAATACAAGTCTTCTTTTCTAATTAGGAACTTCAAAATTGTTTAGATCTAGTGTAAGCAATCATCTGGATTGGATTAGGACAGATTTATGGTCTAAGTCAGCACACCTTGGCCAACATAAGCAGGCAGATATATGGACCGAGCTAGCCTGCTGCCTATATGCTGACTCATTACGAGGCCACTTCTGCTCACGTGGGTCCAGCAACATTGTGACCTGCCAAGCCTGTCTGAATGTTTTCACTGGACCTACTAGGGTAGGATTATGACCTTGGATGTTGCAGATGGTTTTCCAGCTGTTGTAGCACATCGCAAAATGATTGACAATGAAACAATAATAATCTGAACAGTAGTGCTTTTCAACAAGTCTACTCTTAGGGCCAAGGACTTGGATCTGTTATCCGATCTGATGTTAAATTAGGTTAGGACTTAAAGGTATGGTGACACCAGGACTGTGGTGAACAATTAAAAAACAATTTTGTTGGCCTTCAGAACTGTCATTTTGCTTTTTCCTGTAGTAGAGGGAAATAGCCCAGCTTCTTCTGTCAATATTGCCTTTGTATTACGACCATTCTTTGACTGCTGTTATTGAAACTAGTTGTTTGCTGCAAGCAAAGATGGAAAAGAGCAAGTCGAGCACGTTTTGGATTGACCTGCCTCATTACTATTTTATGTCGAGGCAAAATCATAGCACCATAGTAAAGTACGAAGTGGAAAATACAGAACAGCACAAACACTGAACCTATGTGAAAGGTGGTTTATGCTGGTGAAACTATATTTGTGTTCTTGCAGTAAAATGAAAATTGCACCCCCTGCATTCAATTGATTTTTATATTACCAGCAGAAAATAGAATAATAGTACTTACATTGTTCAGTTCATTGTCTGCATGTAGAGATCTCCCAAAGCATTATAACGGTATAAATTAATCATTTTGTCTATGGAGGTACCTACTTTCCTAGCTTGTTGAATTCTGCTGATATATATATATATATAGAGAGAATATGCTACTTTTTTTTATTCTCCCTGCATCCTCATAGTGCTGAAATCAAAAAATATTGCACAGTGTCCTACTTTAATTAATTATTTGCCAGGGTCTCAAATCTGTGGAACTCCTCAACTCCCACAGTCTTCCCTTCAGGCTAAAATCTAAAGGCATTTAATGCATCACCTAATCAGGACCACTTGATTTGCCTAATGTTTTTTTTTCTCACTCTTTTCAACCGTAGTGTTGTTGATGGGTATTGGCTTTTAAAACTAAGTTTCTCAATAAGAAGAAAATGTAAGGCTGAATGAATAACCATCTGGCAATGAGGTCCTTCATTATGATGCCATTGGTGTGGAAATATAGGCCTAGAAATTTGATCGCGCTTGAAAACGGGCAGATGGGGGCAAAGCATGCAGTGCACGCGTCTGTTCACATGGGCACAGGAACCATGTGATATTAAAGCTGCCAGCGCATTATCATGAGTCAAGCATGCAGCCAGCTATTGGCTGCCCGCCTCTTCGGGGTGGGGGGCAGGAAATCGAGCGTCTCTGACTCCACTTTAAGCAGTCAGCACCTCTTAAAGACAGCAGAGAAATGCTGTGAAAGGTCAAAAATGACTGGAAGAGGTGCAGAGAGGACACCCAGGTTCTTGGATGCAGCTTTGCTGGCCTTCGTCCAGGCTGTCAACGGGAGGAGGGGGGTACTGTTCCCCACCATGGTCAGAACTTCCTCCGGGCAACACCTCCACTGTCAGCGGGATGAGGTCACTGAAAGGTCAATGCCAGGAGTTTAGCTCATAGGACATGCCTGCAATGCAGAAAAAAGTTCAATAACCTCACCAGGTTTGTCAAGGTAAGAATCTTACTTCTCATCTCAATTACTCTCTCCTCACAACTGCAGCCTTATTACTCACAACACTTCCCTCCCCCACTTCTCCTCAATCTCATACAATCACTGCACTTCATTCCACCTTCTCTTCCTACTCACACGTTCTGCACTGCCTACTCTCCCCACTATTGCAAACCTAATTTAAACCACATTTCACAATTTCGCAAAACATACAAGCTATTCTACCATGACAGCTACATTCTCAAAACACCTCAGAAGGCTGCCATTAGCATTTGCAGGAGAAGGTAAAGTGCAACAAGTGACAGGAGGTGGAGACCAGAGGAGGCCGACCCCGTCTGCACACCCCTTCCCCACTGGATGACGATGTGCTGGCCATCATGAGCAGGGTGAGAGTCATGGCCGTGGTGACTGGCAATGTGGGAGAAGACATCGAGCAGGGTTTCCTCACACCTTCTCCTCTTTTTCCCTTCTCACTTGTATCTGACACTACACACTCTGCATGATAAACTGCAGCTGCTGTCAGCAACCACTCCTCTCTCCTTTCACACTAAAAGTTAATACTTATCGCCCTCTTTCATTTCAGGTGCTGAAAATATCCAAGCCCCTGTGTTATTTCAGGAAGAGGAGGCCAGCCTTCCTGAAGTTGCAGCACCATTTGATCTGACCCTAGCAAGCACCAGCTCAGGGGTCTTCCGATGGTGAAACATTGGGTACGAGCTAGAGCAGGAGGATAGGATGACCATTCACTGGAGAGTGAGATCACATACTAGCTCTGCTGCAGCGGACTCAGATGTTGACTTTGAGGGACCTACCTGCCGAAGAAGGCTGATGGGCATACATCAGGTAATATTAGGTGCACTGGGCAGCCTGCCAGCGATTTGTGCACAATGTCGCAGAGCATGTAGGAGTCCAACTCCAACTTGTGTCTGGGCTTTGCCCAGAGCATGGAGACCATTTTGGCCAACTTGAAGCATGTGGTCAGCTCCATGTACAAAGCAGTGGTGCCAAACATAATGGAGCCTCTGCTGACCATTCTGACAGTTTCCATGGCGGCTCACATTGTGGCCATGGAAGCTCAAATGGCTGCCACCTACTCTTTGACAGCTAATGCTAACAGGGGCTTCGAGACCGTCACATCACTCCTGCACCCTATTCTTGCGCAGAGCCGTAGGAGTGCTGAGGCACAGCCCCAGGAGAGTGGCCTACTGTTCTCTCTCAGGACGATAACATGCCTACTCCCCTGCTACCCACTCTGCCACTGCCCTTGTTAGTGCCAAATAGCTAGCTGGGCTAGACTAACCAGGCCTGCAGTCTGCACCCAGGCCCCTTAAGGCCCACAGCTGCTCTAAGTCACCCATCACGGCCATCTGAAGTGTTCTGAATGGAATCTCAGCAGCCTTCCACCTCCCAAGCTGTAGCCTCTGGAGAAATGCTTCATAGGAGCACTAGCGTAGGTAAACCAGCACACAAGGTAGTCACTAATGGGTTGCACAAATGTGATTCTTAATTATTTCTGTGTTAAACATGAGACACGGATGGAATTGAGTTGTTGGATTAACTCTTTTTTGTGGATTTGGTACCTATCATGTTGTTCCTCAGGGACACTGAGGTATGAGAAGTTCTCCCTGAAGATCCTCTGTGGGTATGGCCTCCTGCACAGTGCCCTCCTCCTCCATCTTCTCTCAGCTGCTCCTGCTCTTTCCTGTCTTCTTCACTGACCCCCCTTTCCTCCAACCCCAAAAAGCAGACCTACCAGACCATGCATGACTGCAATAAAACTGTGTTCAAGACAGACAATAACAGCAATAACTTATCAGAAATCAGAATTCAGTTGTAGAACACAGGAAATAGGCAGAAAAACACCCAGACATTAACTAGCAGCTTAAAAGTACAAACCAGCAATTAACCTACACGGAGTGGGTGAGTCCTTTAAGTAGCACTGCTGCAGGGTCTTTGCTGCTTGTTCATGCTATGAATTGCTGAGAGAGTTTATCACATGGCGAATCAGGTGCTGGGACAGACCAATTTCACAAAGGTCCTACAACCAGCGTAGGACCGCTTTAAAATATTATAATGAGTATTTTAATACTTCTGGCGCGCAGTGTGGATGCCTCCTAGGAAAAGCTCAATCTAATATGGTGGGAAGTGCACTTCTGGTATAGTATAAGCATTTGCACACCACCCATCATATTTGGACCCTTAGGCGTCTATTTTACGCCTGTAAAAAGGCTTCAGCACAATCAAATTTCTCGGCCATGATTTTTATTTTCTGGATCACCCCAACTTTATCAAATACATTTCTAATACTAATAATAATCTATATGGTGCATACATTCGAGGAAAGGATGCTTAACCATTTCTGTTGTAGCTTCCCAGTGAATCTTACCAACATATAAGTAAAGAAGCTCTGGCATAGATGAGCACTTCAATATATGACCAATGGAGTTCAAATGGGTTGTGTTAGCAGTGTCTTGGCAAAAACCCTTATCATAAATAATCCTCAAAATGCAACAGCATTATTTTAGGGCTTGGAATGCACAGAGATAAAAGGAAATATCAGTCAGAATATCTTCAGTTACTTATCAAGAATGCAGAGGAAGAATTTTTATTTATATAGCACCTTTCATATCCTCAGGACGTCCCAAAGCACTTCACAGCCAATAAAATAAGTATAGTCACTCTTGTTATGTCAGCAAAACTGGCAGGCCATTTGTACAGCAAAGTCCATCAAACAGCAAATGAGATAAAATGTTAATCTGTTTTGGTTTAGTTCATATTATAGTTTAAATTTCTTTCCATCTCCCTGAATACTTTGGCACAATGGCAAGTGAAGGCACTACCCAATAAATGAATAAAATCTTCTATAAAGTCTGCCACAGTGCCTGGAGCTGCTGGGGGCTTTCGGTTCCTCCAGTAACTCAGAAACCCACTGATGGGCATCCTGGCAACATTACATTATTTAGAGTTGAAAATGAACTCCAAAGTTTGCAAATAAACTGCACTAGAAGGAAAACAATATATGCAGAATGAAAACTGACATTTCCCACACATTTCAATTTTCTTTTGCTCAATATTTGTTTGGCAAAAATCAATATTTTTCTTGTACGAATGAAAGTAAATAACTGTTTTGAATAGGGCTAAACATTTATGTTACAGTAAAGATATCACTATGCTGTCACCTGCTTAGTAATTGCAGGTGCTATTGATTTTTGTTTGAATAGACTTGTAATGGTTACACTCGGTATAAAAGGAAACACAGCTTAAAGGGGCAGTACTTCATGAGCAAAATAGTTTTTGTTTGTTTACAAATATAATCGTGATGTAATTACATCACATGAGAGATGTAAGAATGCACTTTAGCATCAATTACGTTTCCTACATTACAACAGTGACTGCACTTCAAAAGTACTTCATTGGTTATAAAGCGCTTTGGGACATCCTGAAATCGTGAAAACTGCTATATAAATGCAAGTCTTTCTTTTCCTTCTTTCTTGCATGGTTTAATTATTAAAAAAAATAGACATTGCTTCCTTTCCCTCCCTAAATTTTTGCCACACACTTTTTAATGAAGAACAAAGCAACAAGAGGATACACAGAACCTGGTAACACATCCTAGTTATGCTGTATGAATAACACAAGAACTAGTATTGGAAAATAACTGGACTGTTGTACAGGATGTGACTGTCAGAACCATTTTAATAGTTTGATGTTGCAACGATTATTATCAAGCAGTGGGACTGAAAAACTAAACGTTATTAGCTGAAGAATCGTCTTGCATGAGAAGTAACTGTTCTTTAGGTAATAAAACTGTTGTGTCACTTGCAGTTACGATTCCATGCAGTTACAATTCAACCAATTCTATTTAATATTTCAGTTCAAGGATGCAACAATTGTACTCTCATACTGCCAAAATGGTGCTGACAATGGATACTCTGCAACCCAACCATCTAATTGGTCTGGTATGATTTTCGACATTTGTTTACATAAGCATTGCAAGTTTTAATGCTGGTGTAAGACTTATTCTCTGGTTGCTACATTACGACCATGAGTGTGACAGGTAGACAGGGTTTGAAGACGATTCTTGCAGAGATTTATCGGCTTCTGAATCCCTGGTTATTCAGCTGAAGTAATCATATATGTATTAGAAATGTATAATTATTTGCAACAATCCACTAAAATGTATCTACCCAATGCAATTAAATCTACATATAACATTTGGACCCTGATATTTCTGAGGAGGCGGGAAGAGAGGGGGGCGGTGTCAGCGGCTGGGAAACCTGAAAATACCAGGAAGGGGGAGGTCCTGTCGAATTTAACGGCAGGACTTCATTAGAGTTTTTTTACTCCGTTTCCCATCTGGCAGCGGGTCAGCGAGGCTGGCCAGCTGCCGAGCAGGAAAGCGTGCTGTAGAAGGCAGCAGTCGGGGACCGCTGGGGACAGTCCCCTGGCAATTGAGGAGATCACAGGTCGTGGTGGGGGAGCTCGGAGCCACATGCTGGATCCAGCAGCTCCCACCTCCCTTCAGCTGCCGGGTTTACCGAGCCCTGGGAAACCCAACCAGCCAGCATTAATGGCTGCCAAAGTCCGAGGAACTGAGGAATATTATAATTACTGACCCGCCTGTCCAGAATAGGTTACTTGGCCGCCCCCCAAACCCGCTGCGGTAAAACCGGAAGTAGGTGCGTTCGCGATGGGTTGGGGTTGGGTTTCCCATTTTTAGCATTTTAACCCGCTCCGACTCTCTCCCGCCCATTGTGGGGAGGGGTTAAAATTCCCCCATGGAAACCTGATCACAGCATTTCATATCCCAATTTGTTCCCAACAATCGGTATTTGTAAAAACCGATGCATTTGTTTGCAAGTCGAAATATGAATATTTTTTGTCGGTCGCAGCCTATTGTATTTAAGGATTCTGTAATATTATACTGTGCCTTTTTTCCCTTTTGTGATCGAATATTTGGTGGAGGTGCTTAGTGACAAAGTAGCGCAGCACTTTCTTCGCACCTTTGTGGCTGCAGGGTTAAATCCAGTCAGAGGCTAGGTTTAAACTGCAATTATGTGCGTGATGAGTTTGTCAGTTCTTATCAGCTGCTTACTGGAGAAGACCCTCTGGTGTTAAGCTGACAAGCGTTCTTTGCTAGCCATAAATATCTTAGACACATCTAGCAGGCTGCTAGGGGCTGCATTCCTGGTTTGGTACAGGTGAATGCACCAGTGTACCAACACTGTTCTACCCAGCTGAGTAAATTACTTCCCCCCTGTTAGACACCCAGCTAAACCTACAAACTTTCTAATGGGCAAGATTTAAAAAAAATAATTCTCAACTATTACATGCAGTTGCTGACCACAGACTGTTATTTTGCAAATATGAATTATGTTTTTGCAAATCTGATTTAAGTAGGCAGTTAAAATTGTCAAGAGCCGAAATGACACTTAAATGAGATTTTATCTTTATGTACACACTCTTCTTCACGTGAGGCTAGAGCAAGCTTTTTGAATTTTGGGCCACTGACCTTAACGGCCCTAAGGTAAGTGCTGCTGGAGTGGCAAAGGGGAGACTGGACGATCTCAATATTGTGGAGTCGGGGGGAGTCCTGCTCCTCCTGGCCCCATAGGAATGGTTTTAAAAGTCTTTTTAAAAACAAGTTATGTTTTGTTGGTGGCCGTGGCAGCTGCTGAACAATCCTGAACAGAACAGGCTCAGCTCCTCCCAAACGATTCACCCCAAACAAATTTCTGCCAAGGGGACTAAAACAGGTATTAGGCCCATCATGTAAGGGGCCACCAGTGACGCCTCAAAAACGGCCCCAATATTGAGTCGGACATCTTTCAGGCGTCCTTTAGGTGTGGAACATTGGTCCCTGAAATTGACCCTCAATCAGCCTGTTTTACTCGTGTAAAACGGGCATACAAGGTTCAATTTCTACCCGTATGTGTTTGAATGTCTCCATGAACCTATAATTCAAATTCAGCTCAGATTTTAAAAAAAGTTTCCTGGGGAAAATGTGAACCACGAGGTTATATTCAAAGAAATGATACAATCAATTACTCGTCCAAAATATCACATTGCTACTCATTTTCATTGTAGTTTCACTGTATTAGTTTGTTACAAATAAGAGGCACTCTAATCGTTATGAACCTAGGATTGAACATTTTGCAACATGCAGAAACCAAATAGTTATTTAGCTCCAGAAGAAAATAGAGATCAGCTTGTTCTTTATTAGAAACACCTCTTTTTGAGATGTTCAGCTTTCTATTGTTAACATTTCATCCAGCAAATTGGTACAAAGGATAGAGTGCTCTCTAGAGGAGATTGCTATTGAGTGAAGTAGCCTGTATATCCTAATGTCTTGGTTGGAAATGCAATTGTTAAAAGGACACATCATCATGCAAGATAGATCTGATGCAGTTTTGTGGCAGCATGGTGGCTGGAATCATTTCGATAAAAAGATAGTTTTTTTTAACAGTTAGCAACTCATCAAAAGAGAGAGGGACAGTTAGTGCAAGAAAACATCCTTTATACTAATATAAAAACAGAAAATGCTGGAAATACTCAGCAGGTCAGCAGCATATGTGGAGAGAGACTAGATGCTGCCTGACCTGCTGAGTATTTCCAGCATTTTCTATTTTTACATATATACCCCTAGATCTCTCTGTTCCTGTGCCCCTTTTAGAATTGTGCCCTCTAGTTTATATTGCCTCTCCACATTCTTCCTACCGAAATGTATCACTTCGCATTTTTCTGCATTAAATTTCATCTGCTATGTGGACGCCCATGCCACCAGCCTGTCTATATCCCCTTGAAGTCTATCACTATCCTCCTCACTGTTCACTGCACTTCCAAGTTTTGTGTCATCTGCAAATTTTGAAATTGTGCCCTGTACGCCTAAGTCCAAGTCATTAATATATATCAAGAAAAGCAGTGGACCCAGCACTGACACCTGGGGAACACCACTGTACACCTCCCTCCAGTCCGAAAAACAACCGTGCACCACTACTCTCTGTTTCCTGTCACTTAGCCAATTCTGTATCCATGTTGCTGCTGCCCCCTTTATTCCATGGGCCGCAATCTTGATAACAAGCCTACCATGCGGCACTTTATCAAACGCCTTTTGAAAGTCCATATAAAGCACATCAACTGCATTGCTCTAATCAAAAAACTCTATCAAGTTAGTTCAACATGATCTGCCTTTAACAAATCTGTACTGTCTTTCCCTAATCAATCCACACTCATCCAAGTGACTGTTAATTGTGTCCTGGATTAACGTTTCTAAAAGTTTCCCCACCACCGAGGTTAAACTGACTAGCCTGTAGTTGCTGGGTTTATCCTTACACCCTTTTTTGAACAAGGGTGTAATATTTGCAATTTTCCAGTCCTCAGGTACCACCCCCATGTCTAAGGATGTTTGGAAGATTATGACCAGTACCTCCGCAATTTCCACCCTTACTTTCCTTAGCAACCTAGGATGCATCCCTTCCGGACTGGGTGATTTATCTACTTTAAGTACAACTAGCCTTTCTAGTGCTTCTTCTTTATCAATTTTTAGCCCATCCAGTATCTCAACTATATCTTCCTTTACTGAGACTCTGGCAGCGTCTTCTTCCTTGGTAAAGACAAATGCAAAGTATTCATTTAGTACCTAGGCCATGCCCTCTGCCTCCATGAGTAGATCTCCTTTTTGGTCCCTGGTCGGCCCCACCCCTCCTCTTACTAACCATTTACTGTGTACATGACTGTAGAAGACTTTTGGATTCCCTTTTATGTTGGCCGCCAGTTTATTCTCTTACTCTCCCTTTGCCTCTCTTATTTCCTTTTTCACTTCGCCTCTGCACTTTTTATATTCTGTCTGATTCTCACTTGTGTTATCAACCTGACAGCTGTCAAACGTCCCTTTCTTCCGTTTCATCTTACTGTCTATCTCTTTTGTCATCCAGGGAGCTCTTGCTTTAGTTGCCCTATCTTTCTCCCTTGTGGGAATGTACCGTGAATGTACCCGAACCATCTTGTCCTTAAAGGCCACCCACTGCTCAATTACAGTTTTGCCTGCCAATCTTTGATTCCAATTTACCCGGGCCAGATCTGCTCTCATCTCACTGAAATTGGCTCTCTTCCAACTGAATATTTTACTTTAGAGTGTCCTTATCCATAGCTATTCTAAACCTTATGATACTATGATCGCTGCTCCCTAAATATTCCCCCACTGACACTTGCTCCACTTGGCCCAACTCATTCCCTAGAACCAAGTCCAGCAATGCCTCCTTTCACATTGGGCCGAAAACATACTGGTCAAGAACGTTATCCTGAACGCATTTCAAAAATTCCTCCATCTCTTTGCCCCTTATATTATTATTATCTTAGTCTATATTAGGATAATTGAAGTCCCCTATTATTACTACTCTATAGCCTTTTCACTTCTCTGTAATTTCCCTGCAAATTTGCTCCTCTATATCATTCCCACTAGTTGGTGGCCTATAGAATACACCCAATAGTGTAATGTTTCTTAACTCTAACCAAATAGATTCTGTCCTTAATCCCCCCAGGACATTCTCTCTCTCCAGCACTGCAATATTCTCATTAATCAATACTGCCACTGCCCCTCCTTTCTTTCCTTCCCTAGCTTTCCTGAACACCTTGTATCCAGGAATATTTAGTACCTAATCCTATCCTTTTTTGAGCCAGGTCTCAATTATCGCCACAACATCATATTCCCATGTGGCTATTTGCACCTGCAGCTCACCAACCTTATTTACCACGGTTCGTGCATTTACACACATGCACTGTAAACCAGTCTTAGACTTTCTTGTGCTCTCTCTTAGTCTGCTCCCACCTAATACTGTACTATTTCTTGCTCCAGTGCTATCTTTCTCTCCCAATCCTTTGTACACCTTGTTTCTCCTCTCCAATGTACATCCTGGTGCCCATCCCCCTGCCAAATTAGTTTAAACCCCCCCACCACCACCCCCACAGCACTAGTGAACCTCCCCTCGAGGACATTGGTCCCAGCTCCGTTGAAGTGCAACCCATCCGGCCTGTACAGGTCCCACCTCCCCCAGAATGGTCTCAATGCACCAGCAATTTAAAGCCCTCCCTCCTGCAACATCTCTCCAGCCACGCATTCATCTGCTATATCCTCCTATTTCTATACTCACTAGCGCGTGGCACTGGGAGTAATCCAGAGATTACTACCTTTGAGATCCTGCTTGTTAATCTCTTTCCTAACTCTTAAAATCTGTCTGCAGGAACTCATCCCTCTTTTTGACCTATGTCGTTGGTACCAATATGGACCACGAACTTTGGCTGTTTATCCTCCCCCTTCAGAATGTTCTGCAGCTGCATCTGCAGTATTTTGCTTTTTCCTTTATACTAACGTTCAATTATAAATTGTAGCAGTACTGCACTTGTATCTCATATTTTGTTTGTATTGAGTTGTTCTGCTGTAATGTGGACTAAGAACTGAAGTTCACACCGGTGAATTTAGTTGAGCCAATTTATTTACAATACTAGGTTGCAGTGGCAAAGTTCCAGGTTGTATTTTTTGTACAAACTGCACGTGTACAACAGATCCCTTTTTTGGAGAGTGGTTATTATTTGGTGGGTAGAACAGACAGGCATTTAATGAATAGGACCACATAGAATGGCCCCCATAGCACTGTCCAACAATCATAGAATTATAAAATCTTACAGCACAGGAGGCCATTTGGCCCATCGTGCCTATGCCAGCTCTTTGATAGAGCTGTCCAATTTAATCCCACACTGCAGCTTTTCCCCCATAACTCTGAAAATTAGTCCTCTTTAAGTATATGCCTTTTGAAAGTTCCTATGGAATCTGCTTCCACCACCTTTTCAGCTACTGTGTTCCAGACCTTAACAAATCTGTGTGAAAAAAATTCTTCTCATTTCCCCTCTAGTTCTTTTGACAAGTATTTTAAATCTTTGACCTCTGGTTACTGACCCACTTGCCAGATGAAACAGTTTCTCCCTAATTCCTCTATCAAAAGCCCTCATAATTTTGAACACCTCTATTAGATCTCCCCTTAATCTTCTCTGCTCGAAGGAGAACAATCCCAGCTTCTCCAATCGCACCACATAACTGAAGTCGCTCATCCCTGATATCATCCTGGTAAACCTCCTCTGTACCCTCTTCATGGCCTAATGTTTGGTGCGAGGAATTGTACATAATGCCCTTGCGGAAGCCTAAGGAGTGATTTGTAAAGGTTTAGCATGACTACCTTGTTTTTGTATTCAATGTCCCTGTTTACAAAGCCAAGTATTCCATAAGCTTTCTTAACTGCCTTATCAACTTGCCCTGTCACCTTCAAAGATTTGTGAATATGCAAACCCAGGTCCCTCTGTTCTTGCAGCCCCCTCAAAATAGTACCATTTAGATTCTGTCTCTCCGTGTTATTCCTCCCAAGGTGCATCACTTCTCACTTATCCGCATTAAATTGCATCTGCTAAGTGGCTGCCCATTTCACCAGTCTGTCCATGTCATCCTGAGGTCTGCTGCTATCCTGCTCACTGTTTACAACGTTGCCAAATTTTGTATCATCTGCAAGCTTCAAAATTGTACTCCCTAGACCCAACTCTAGGTCAAGAAAAGCAATGGTCTAAATACCAAATCCTGGGCGACCCCACTGCATGCTTCCCACCAGTCAGAAAAATATCCGTTCATCATGATAATAAGTACTGACACTGCTCTGTGCATTCTCAGCACTTCTCTGATTTGCAGGGAGAAGAATACATATCAGAATTACACGTGACTATGCAATTAAATCACATCAACACAACACAAAAAGGTAAGGAACAGATTCACTCCTGCGCATTGTAAGATCTGGATCTTGGCCACACTTCTAGGTGAAGAAATTAAATAGAGGCCAGACCTTCTCCACAGACAGGAATAGAAAACCTAGATGTCCTTACGCATCTCCCGATGACTGATCAGAATACAAAATTGGTAGAGGTCAGGAAACAGGTTTGTGAATGGGAGAATAGTAAATGGGAAAAAAATAAATCAAAATGTGTGGGGGGTGGAGCAGAAAAATAAAACATAAGAATATAAGAAATAGGTGCAGGAGTAGGCCATGCGGCCCCTTGAGCTTGCTCCGCCATTCAATCAGATCATGGCTGATCTTTTATCTCAACTCCACTTTCCTGCCTGATCCCCATATCCCTTAATTCCCCTAGAGTCCAAAAATTTATCCATCTCAGCCTTGAATATATGCAGTGACTCAGCATCCACAACCCTCTGGGGTAGAGAATTCCATAGATTCACAACCCTCTGCGTGAAGAAATTCCTCCTCATCTCAGTCTTGAATGAATGCCCCCGTATGCTGTGATTATGCTCCCTAGTTCTAGACTCTCTAGCCAGGGGAAACAATCATTCGGAATCTACCCTGTCAAGCCCCTTCATAATCTCATATGTTTCAATGAGATCATCTCTCATTCTTCTAAACTCCAGGGAGTATTGGTCCATTCTACTCAACCTCTCTTCATAGGACAACCCTCTCATCCCAGGAATTAATCCAGTGAACATTCGTTGCACTGCCTCTAAGGCAAGTATATCCTTCCTTAGGTAAGGAGACCAAAACTGTACGCAGTATTCCAGGTGAGGTCTCACCAATGCCCTGTACAACTGTAGTAAGACTTCCTTACTCTTGTACTCCAACCCCCTTGCAATAAAGGCCAACATGCCATTTGCTTTCCTAATTGCCTGCTGTACCTCCATGCTAACTTTTTGTGTTTCTTGTACGAGGACACTCAAGTCTCTCTAAACACCAACATTTAATAGTTTCCCACCATTTAAAAATATTCTGTTTTTCTATTCTTCCCTCCAAAGTGAATAACCTCACATTTCCCAACATTATACACCATCTGCCACCTTCTTACCCACTCACTTAACCTGCCTATATCCCTTTGCAGACTCTTTGTATCCTCCTCACAGCTTACTTTCCTACCTAGCTTTGTATCATCAGCAAACTTGAATACATTACACTCGGTCCCTTCATCTAAGTCAGTAATGTAGATTGTAAATAGCTGAGGCCCGAGCACAACTAGTACCCCACTAGTTACAGCCTGCCAACTGAGAATGACCTGTTTATCCCTACTCTCAGTTTTCTGTCCTTTAACCAATCTTCTATCCATGCTAATATATTACCGCCGACCCCATGAGCCCTTACCTTGTGTAACAACCTTTTATGTGGCACCTTATTGAATGCCTTTTGAAAATCCAAATATACTACATCCACTGGTTCCCCTTTATCTACCCTGCTAGTTACATCGTCAAAAAACTCTAATAAATTTGTCAAACTTGATTTCCCTTTCATAAAACCATGTTTAATCATATTGCCTAATCATATTATGATTTTCTAAGTGCCCTGTTACCATTTCCTTAATAATGGATTCCAGCATTTTCTCGACGACCGATGTCAGGCTAACTGGCCTGTAGTTCCCTATTTTCTCTCTCCCTCCCTTCTTGAATAGCGGGGTAACATTTGTTACCTTCCAATCAACTGGGACCGTTCCAGAATCTCGGGAATTTTGGAAGATCACAACCAATGCATCCACTATCTCTGCAGCCATCTCTTTTGGACCCCTCGGATGTAGACCTTCAGGTCCATGGGATTTGTCAGCTTTTAGTCCCATTAGTTCGTCCAGTACTTTTTCTCTCGTGATATTAATTGTTTTAAGTTCCTCACTCTTATTTATCCCTTGGTTCCCGATTATTTCTGGTATGCTTTTTGTATCTTCCACTGTGAGGACAGATACAAAATATTTGTTTAACACATCTGCCATTTCCTGATTCTCCTGTCTCAGCCTCTAAGTGACCAACTTTTACTTTTGCTACTCTCTTCCTTTTTACATACCTATAGAAGCTCTTACAATCTATTTTTATATTTCTTGCTAGTTTACTTTCATATTCTATTTTTTCTCCCTTTTTATCAATTTTTTGATCGTCCTTTTTTGGTTTCTAAAACTCTCTCAAAACGATACACAATTTCAACATTTTTTAAAGCAGATCAGAAATGTTCCATCTTTTATCAAACTAGTCATAACATAATCATCAATTTGATAATACTGCTGATTGACACAAGTAGCAGAAGTATATCTTCACGGGGAACAAAACCTTATTGCATGAGAAAACCTCCATATGATACTTCTCTCCATAATGCCATAGCATTGGATTCGAGGCTCATTTTTGCTAATGTTTGTCATAAATTTTTAAGTGTACGATTAAAAAATTTCTGAAGCGGCAAAAAACGAACTCGATAGGCTTTTTTATTTGCATGTGATCCTAATTAAAAATTCTACATCAACACAAGTCTGTTTATGCATGACAAATAATGTAGGACAAAGTAGTGCATTTTATTGTTTCTCTCCATTACTACCATTTTTCACATCACTTGCACTTTTTATTTAATAAGTGAATAGGAGATTGTAAAACAGCAGCACCTTATAAAATACAAATTACCTTTTATGAATATAGAGAATCTATACACAAAGTGTTGGTTTATTAATGATACTTGACCATAAAAAAGACAAAAAGTGCTGATTCTGGCAGATTATAAGGTTGGGTGCAGAAATGCTACTTCAGGATTCAGAAGGTTAAACTCTAATGTGTATTTTGAATTGAGTGTGGTGAAATAATTGCCTCATAAAATAATGAATTGACCAGCCTTGCTAATGGCCAGATACTGCAAAAGTCAGCAGAGAGTGCCAAGTTTACTGGAAAAAATGCTGCACCATTACTTTCTCCACATTTTGTCAGAAAGTAAACTTTTTTTTAAGTAAAACTTTGTGAACTGAAAATAAGGAAAGTAAAGTTCATAAATAAAAAAAGACAGCCAGATTTCCTGTGGAGCAATTGCACTCAAGACTACAAGTACTATCCATTGAGACAGCAAATGTTTGTGCAGTAGGAAGGCTAATATATACCAGATCAACAGTCCTCCAAAGCATGTCCTTATGATAAATTTTTAATGTGCAGCGAGACTGTCTTCTACAATGTAAATGGCTTTAATGATGGATGCATGGCTGACACATGAATCAATCAAATATAATATTAGACAAGGTTCTAACAAAAACCTGACATCTTTGTCAGGCTTACACAGACTCCAGCATTGCAGTCATAATGCTGCTATGAAATGTCCACCACTATAGGTCCAACTAGCAGTTTTCAAATATACTGGAAATCTACAATTTTCTACTTGATGATGGAGCTCAGCACACACACTGAAAAAAAATTGATATTTCATCCTCTGTATATGTACATTCTTAAATATATATACAGTTCAACAACTTGCCTCTTTAGCAAACCAGGACAAGATTTAACTAATCACCCAAACTGTTATCTACTCTGATGACAAAAAAGATTATGCTTATAACACAATGTAAGTTTTAATGGTCCAGATTATCCTGTCAAAATAACAGTGAGGTTAATGGCGCACACTGTTATTTATGCGCAAATGGTACAGCAACTTCAGGTGAGGGGCAGATGCGCAGTTAAACTCAAATATCCAAAAGTTGCTGTCCGAGTTGTGCCGCTCGACCGTTAGCTTCGCGAAAATGGCATCTCGCTGTCTGGCTCACCGTTGAAATGCATTGAATGGCGTGAAGTTCCCGTATTTGCATGGTGGATACAAACTAAATTCGTCACAGAAAGTTACGTCTTGTCCATTCCAGTCTAAGTACCTTTTTAACCATGAGATAAGTGTTAATCACTGACAAACACCTTCTCAGACACTGAAAATTAACTATTACAAGTGTGCAGTCTCATTCCTTCAGGTTTTAATTGTTGTTGAAGATTTTAAAAATGTCAACTTTTAAATTTTAAAAACTTGCTAATGTTGTACCAGTGTTTAAAAAGGGAGAAAGAGATAGACTGAGTAATTATAGGCCAGTCAGTCGAACCTTGGTGGTGGGCAAATTATTGGAATCAATTCTGAGGGACAGCATCAATCGTCATTTAGAAAGGCCCGGGTTAATCAAGGACAGTCAGCATGGATTTGTTAAGGGAAGGTTGTGTCTGACTAACTTGATTGAATTTTTTGAGGAGGTAACAAGGAGGGTCGATGAGAGTAATGCATTTGATGTAGTATACATGGATTTTAGCAAGGCTTTTGACAAGGTCCTACATGGCAGACTGGTTAAAAAAGGTAAAAGCCGATGGGATCCAAGGGAAAGTGGCTAGTTGCAAAAGAAGTAAAGGGTAATGGTTGACGGGTGTTTTTGCGACCAGAAGGTTGTTTCTAGTGGGGTTCCGCAAGGCTCAGTACTAGGGCCCTTGCTTTGTGTGGTATATATTAATGATTTGGACTTGATCAAGAAGTTGGCAGATGATACAAAAATTGGCCGTGTGGTTGATAGTGAGGAGGAAAGCTGTAGACTGCAGGAAGATATCAATGGACAGGTCAGGTGGGCAGAAAAGTGGCAAATGGAATTCAATCCAGAGAAGTGTGAGGTAACGCATTTGGAGAGGGTAAACAAGGCAAGAGAGTACACGATAAATGGAAGGATATTGAGAGGTGTAGAGGAACAAAGGGACCTTGGAGTGCATGTTCACAGATCCCTGAAGGTAGCAGAAAAGGTAGATAAGGTGGTTAAAAAGGCATACGAGATACTTTCCTTTATTAGCCGAGACATAGAATATAAGAGCAGGGACGTTATGCTAGAACTGTATAAAACATTGGTTAGGGCATAGCTTGAGTACTGCATACAGTTTTGGTCACCACATAACAGGAAAGATGTGATTGCACTAGAGAGGGTACAAAGGAGATTTACAAGGATGTTGCCAGGATTGGAGAATTTTAGCTTTGAGAAAAGATTGGATAGGCTGGGGTTGTTTTCTTTGGAACAAAGGAGGCTGAGCGGAGATCTAATTGAGGTATATAAAATTATGAGGGGCCGAGATTAAGTGGATAGGGAGGACGTATTTCCCTTAGCAGAGGGGACAGTGACCAGGGGGCATAGATTTAAAGTGATTGGTAGAAGGATTAGGGGGAGCTGAGGAAAACATTTTTCACCCAGAGGGTGGTGGGGGTCTGGAACTCACTGCCTGAAAGGATGGTAGAGGCAGAAACTCTCAACTCACTTAAAAAATACTTAGATGTGCACTTGAAGTGCCGTAACCTACAGGGCTACGGACCAAGTGCTGGAAAGTGGGATTAAGCTGGATAGTTCTTTTTCAGCCGGCACGGACACGATGGGCCGAGTTGCCTCCTTCTGTGCCATAACTTTCTATGATTCCTTTCTGTTTCTTTTTTCTCTCTCTCTTAATCCAATCTTTCTTCCCCTTTCTTTAGTTATCTTTCTGTACCTGATTTGACTTTCAATTCACCCATTCTAATTTACACTTCCTTCTCAGCCCTTGTGCTGTTAATTTCTCAATCCTTCAATCTGATTGATTAAGGAGATACACAGTTGCTTGCCCTGTTCACTCAGGTTCCAGATGCCCTGTTTCCCTCACTGCCCCATTGTGAGCTTGCACTTTCAGCAACTTGCCACCCAAAAAATTTAAAAACCTAAACATGTAAGGGCAAGTCTAACTAATGGCAGCCACTGTTAGAGTCCCTCCTGCAGCAAAATCTGGCCCAATATTTTATCCACAAAAGATACACTGTGTGAGAGAAGAAACAACAGATCTACTAAACTAACCTGGTGGTTAGCTGAATTTACTACAACTCACAGACCTCAGCTAAAATTGGTCCTGCAGCATAATGTGCTAAAATAATGGGCCGATTTTGCTGAGCAAATAACAGTGAGGCTAACAGCACTCACCGTTATCTATGCGCAAATCGAACAGCAACGTCCAGCGAGCGCACATGCGCAGTTAAACGTGAAAATCTGGAAGTTGCTGTCCAAGATGCGCTGTCCCTCCGTCAGCTGCATGAAAATGCTATCTCACTGTCTGGCTCCCCATTCAAATGTATTGAACAACGTGTAGTTCCCGAATTGACATCGTAGATATGCGCTAAACTCGCCACAGAAAGTTAGGGCTTGTCCATTCCAGTCTAAGTACCCTTTTAACGGCATGATAAGTTTTAATTACTGCCAAACAACCTCTCTGGCACTGAAAATTAACTTTTACAAGTGTCGAGTCTCATTCTTTCAGATTTTAATTATTGTTGAAAATTTAGAAAAAAATGTAAATACTTTTTTTAACTTTTTCTTTCGGTTTCTTTTCTCTCTCTCTGAATCCATTCTTTCTTTCATAGAATCATAGAATCATAGAAGTTACAACATGGAAACAGGCCCTTCGGCCCAACATGTCCATGTCGCCCAGTTTATACCACTAAGCTAGTCCCAATTTCCTGCACTTGGCCCATATTCCTCTATACCCATCTTACCCATGTAACTGTCCAAATGCTTTTTAAAAGACAAAATTGTACCCGCCTCTACTACTGCCTCTGGCAGCTCGTTCCAGACACTCACCACCCTTTGAGTGAAAAAATTGCCCCTCTGGACCCTTTTGTATCTCTCCCCTCTCACCTTAAATCTATGCCCCCTCGTTATAGACTCCCCTACCTTTGGGAAAAGATTTTGACTATCTACCTTATCTATGCCCCTCATTATTTTATAGACTTCTATAAGATCACCCCTTAACCTCCTACTCTCCAGGGAAAAAAGTCCCAGTCTGTCTAACCTCTCCCTATAAGTCAAACCATCAAGTCCCGGTAGCATCCTAGTAAATCTTTTCTGCACTCTTTCTAGTTTAATAATATCCTTTCTATAATAGGGTGACCAGAACTGTACACAGTATTCCAAGTGTGGCCTCACCAATGCCCTGTACAACTTCGACAAGACATCCCAACTCCTGCATTCAATGTTCTGACCAATGAAACCAAGCATGCCGAATGCTTTCTTCACCACCCTATCCACCTGTGACTCCACTTTCAAGGAGCTATGAACCTGTACTCCTAGATATCTTTGTTCTATAACTCTCCCCAACGCCCTACCATTAACGGAGTAGGTCTTTTTATTTCACTTTCTGTACCTGTTTTGACATTGAATTCACAATTCTTACACTTCCTGGTTCAGACTCCGCTGCTCATTAACGATTCTTCAATCTGATTGGTTAAGACCATAAGACCATAAGAATGGCAGAGCAGGAGTAGGCCATTCGGCCCCTCGAGCCTGCTCCGCCATTTAATGAGATCATGGTTGATCTGATTTTTACCTCAACTCCACTTTCCTGCCCTTTCCCCATATACTTTGACTCCCTTGCTGATCAAAAATTTGTCTAACTCAGCCTTGAATGTATTCAATGACTCAGCCTCCACAGCTTTTTGATGTAAAAGCATTCCAAAGATTCACGACCCTCTGGGAGAAGAAATTCCTCCTCATTTCCATCTTAAACGGGCGACCCCTTATTCTGAGACTATGCCCCCTAGTTTTAGATTCCCCCATGAGGGGTAACATCCTCTCAGCATCTACCCTATTGAGTTAAGGAGATACATAGTCGCTTGCCCTGTCCACACAGATCCCAGACGCCCTGTAGAGGGCACCGCGCTGTTTGAATGTCCCGCTGACAACAACTTGCAGTGAAAAACCCCTTAGAAAGTCAATGGGCAAGTGTAAATCTGACGAACGGCAGGTGCTGTTTATTCACCACTCAGAGCAAAATCTAGCTAGTGTACAAATGATACTGAACTAACCTAAAATTCATGAGCATAACAACGATTTTGTGTAGAAAAACCTCAAAAAATGGTGAGTTCTATTTAAATTCTCCAGACTCTTCAGATTCAGAAAAACAATGGAAATAAAAATCAGGAGAGATGTAAAACAGACTGCCAATTTGCTATCACCTGATTTACACTGTCGCACAAAGTCAAAATCTACCTCTAAAAAGCAGTTCGAATGCAGGAAACTTGGAGCTGCACCACCACTGGCCCTCATTATAGTATATGTTAATGACATCAGTTAGGACTCAGTGGGTGGCTCGCAGGAGCGGCTAAAAGCACGAATGGACTCGAGGGAAGTGTTTTTATGGTGGAAATAGCTTCTATCCAATTTTCATATAACATTACAACCAAAGGACATAATTTAAAAATATTTTAACAACTTAAAAATAAATTGTGTATCCTAGCTTGACTCTTACATTTAAATCTATTTTAAACTTTAATCACTGTCCTTATTATCACTCACCACTACAAGTCACTGGCCTAGAAATTTGATAGCTCCGCATCTGTTTTGTGAGTGCCAAATGGGCACCTAGCCTCCAATATGACGTGCACGAAGCATGCACTTATTACAAACTGGAAGTGCGCTGCCTGTCATATTAGTATAATCAAAAAAAAGGCATCCAGGGCCCGCACCTGAAACATTTGCGTATGCAAATACGGGGCCTAACGCCTGTTTGAGGTCCCCTGTGCAAAGTTGGGTTGCTCTAAATGCAGCTGGCGTGGTGCTGGAAAACCAGATCTACATGCGACCTAGCCAACGGCCCTACTGTCGACCGCTGCAGACCACCACCAAAAAGATATGTTTGTAAAAAATACTTACCTGAATGTGGAGTTGCGAGTGCAGGAGTGGTCTCCCGACCCCACATTAAAACCACGGATCGCTCCATGGCATCGCAGCGTCCGAAATTCAAAGCCTCTTCATCAGTGAGGTGTGTGGGGATGACCATCGGGTGTCCACAGCTCGCCAATCTCATTTAAATGAGACTCAATATCGGGTGTGCCTCAGGCCTATCCGCTCAGGCACAGGGATGCACCCAGTTCATGCCGACAGGCCGTGCAAATAAATTTCCAGTACACTTTCTGTAGATATGCAATTTACATTTTCTGTCATGACAAATTTGGACAATACTGGCATCTGAATATCGATATCTAAAAAAGGAGCTAAGAAAGATGTTAAAGTCACTTGAATAAATTATCAGACAGATGAGTTCAGCTATCAGCTCCTGTGACATCACCACAACATTTCAGCAGCAGGTAATGTATCACTACTTTTCTCACTACCAGGCTGTATTAGCTTCAGAAGCCTTCTTCAGTTGGAAAGGTACGTGATTCAGGTTAGCATTGTATGGACAAGATTGTCACAAGGCATCAGCAATGACTTACGGTAGACATTTGTATGGTTAGCATACAATTTGCAAATGGTTTATCGAGTTTGGCATACAATAAAATCCTGAATATATGTTAGATTACCCTAAAAAATGTAATGTAAATCAAAGATGGCTAATAGAGAGTAGAGAATTAAATTGGCCAGGATTCTTAGCTAGCTCCTTCGCTAACATCCAAAGATAGCACATCACTGATCATGACTGATAGGTTTCTCCAGAAATTCTCTCAAAGTAGATCTCTTTATATGGCTTTTGCTGGAAGACCTAGTTGATGCAGGCCTTTGATTGTGATGTAGTTTATGTTAACAGGTTAATATTATGCTGCCTGCCAGTTGCCATGAAAATAACAGGGCAAAATCAGCAAAATAGTAAAGTCATTAACTAGATGCTCAGTGTAAGGATGTTTTAGGGGGTTGAAATTATTGGATATGCTATCACAAGATTCAACAATTCATCATCTGATTCAGTAAAATCTGGAAACTAATTTTATCCTCCCCCTTGGAACCAAAAAGAGAGCTCAACAAGATTGTGTTGGACAAATCAGGCCTTCCACTGGTTCGTGGGAATGATATAGAACATGACATCAGAGTGATGTGTTTGCTTTAATGTATTTCTTTAAATAATATTCAATAAAGATAGACTGTAATTAATCACACATAAATGAGTTTAAGAAGTTTCAGGACATGATCTTTCCCATTTCTATCAAAAATGTTGTTCTATAATCATCTGATAGAAAATATGCTTCTAGCAGAACAAGATGGAAAAGGGCAGTTTTCACTACCTCCAAGATAGAATTCTACCTGGCAACTAAGGCAACGCTGACTGTTGTAAGCAGATTCAACCCAGGACCAGTGGAAGGCAACCCTGGAGCAGTGGTAGGCAACCCTGGAGCAGTGGTAGGCAACCCTGGAATAGTGGTAGGCAACCCCGGAGCAGTAGTAGGCAACCCTGGAGCAGTGGTAGGCAACCCTGGAGCAGTGGTAGGCAACCCTGGAATAGTGGTAGGCAACCCCGGAGCAGTAGTAGGCAACCCTGGAGCAGTGGTAGGCAACCCTGGAGCAGTAGTAGGCAACCCTGGAGCAGTGGTAGGCAACCCTGGAGCAGTGGTAGGCAACCCCGGAGCAGTAGTAGGCAACCCTGGAGCAGTGGTAGGCAACCCTGGAATAGTGGTAGGCAACCCTGGAGCAGTGGTAGGCAACCCTGGAGCAGTGGTAGGCAACCCTGGAGCAGTGGAAGGCAACCCTGGAGCAGTAGTAGGCAACCCTGGAGCAGTGGTAGGCAACCCTGGAGCAGTGGAAGGCAACCCTGGAGCAGTGGAAGGCAACCCTGGAGCAGTGGTAGGCAACCCTGGAGCAGTGGAAGGCAACCCTGGAGCAGTGGTAGGCAACCCTGGAGCAGTGGAAGGCAACCCTGGAGCAGTGGTAGGCAACCCTGGAGCAGTGGTAGGCAACCCTGGAGCAGTGGTAGGCAACCCTGGAGCAGTGGTAGGCAACCCTGGAGCAGTGGAAGGCAACCCTGGAGCTTGAATCAGCATTTAATCGACTGCGGTGCCAGAGCTGTTACAATTAGAACACAAATCAAATTACCTCTGTGGTTGTTTTTGTGAAAGAAAGCCTGAAAAAGACACAAGGCAGTTTTTCATCAAGTTTCCTTGAATTATATCTGTAAATATAATGGAGACACTCAGCAATATCATTAAGTGCTTTCTGCATTCTATCATCAAACGTTTGTACTTCACTAAAGAAGGAACCTTAAGAGAAGAACAAGAGAGTATGGAGGTGGATGGCTAGGGGATGTGGTGGTAGTTTGATATTAAAGTGAATGAAAATTTAATGTGTATATGTAAGAAATATTGGAAAATGGTCTGCACATACAGTGATAGATCTGATGCAATGATGGACTATGTTTAATGCGAAACATATATACAAGTCAAAGAAATCTCAGTAAGTAACCTAGCATTAACCATGCATAGATTATATGCATAGGAGATCTGGACATCAAACATCTCTCAGTTGCTACTTCAAATATATTTTAAGTCTTGTCTTAACTTCAAATGTTAATGTTTACCTTTGGCAAAACATCTCAGTTAATGATCTATACAAGGGTCAAGATTGCTGTCAATTAGAAGAAACACAAGTACTTTTATAATATTTAAACAGGACAAAGTTCATCTTCAAGTTTCTTGACAGCAATCAGAGATTTACTCACCTGCTCCACAAAATCTACAAAATCTTTTGATGTTACATATGCCTGGGGGAATAATACTGTTCAGATTCAATTTCTATTCTTACACTGAGAAATTTAAGTCAGTCTATCCCTCAAATGTGCTTCAAAGAAAACATAAAATCTTGACTTTCCATCTGTTTTGATTCTCATATGTACTTTATTAATAGCTAAGTATCCTCAATTGATGGATTTGATGTGTGTCTTTCAGCATACATGCGTAGATATCTAATACACTGACTGGAGAAGGTAGTGTAAGGCAAATGACATATTCTACGTTGGCGCATTAGTTTTATAGGCTTTGATTTCATGCTAAATATAGTATTTATAGAATACCTGCATTTAGTTTTATAATGGTGTAATTGGCTAAAGCAAAAAGAAAGACTTGCATTTAAATAGCACCTTATTATCTCAGAAACAACTCAAAATACTTCAAAGACATGGGGCTCGATTTTGGAATCCAAGTGCGGGTGCGTTGGGGGCAGGAGGGGGGGCTCCGAAAATTGGGGAAAACCCAAGCGGGTTCAGAAGCCGGCTCCAACCTGCAGACTTCCGGGTTCCCCACTGACACGTCTGGGTGTGCGCGCCCCTCCCGAATACGGAAGTCCCACCGGCAATTAAAACCGGCGGGATGACAGTTAAGACAGTTAGTTAGATAGTTGAAATACTTGAAGTACTTAATTTTGTCCACATTGAGGCAGGGGTCCGATTTTCAAATATCCTCAGTGTGTTTCCCGTGCTGTGGGAAACACTCCATGTTGTACGAGATGTGTTTCAGCCAGCAGCCAGTTGGACATTCAAATGCTTGTTTGACAGATGGGGAGAAAAGGTGAGTTATTGCAGCAGGGCACTCAGTTCTTTCAGACAAAGTTTTGGATGGGAGATCTTTGTGTTTTCACTGAAAATTCTTAGTTTCCACTCAGAATTCTTCTGTTCACACATATTTACCAACTTTTCAGACCCCATCAAACTGACGTCATCAGGATGGGTGGGCGCCATAGCTGCATTCACCACTACATCCAAGGACGGGCAATATCACCGTCCTCACCAGGCACGACATGCACTTCCGCCACTTGCAGCTCCACAACACAGTGCTGCGCCACAGGCACCTGCACAAGAGCACAGAGGGCAACAACAGAGAGAGCGACGTCGCAGGAGGCATTAACCTCGCCACAGGGTCTACAGACCGAGGCTCAGCTTCCTGGACCTCTCTGAGGAGCAGCGCATACGGAGGCTCAGAGTGAGTCGCCAGGTAGTCACAGATATCTGCAGCCTCCTTCATGCCCAGCTGCTCCCGGCTGGGCCGAGCGGCATCTCATTACCCGTCGCAGTAAAAGCCACGACTGCCCGCTACTTCTTCACCTCTGGATCATTCCAGGGTGCCACCGGGGACTTCGCCGGGGTCTCTCAGCCTTCTGAACACATGTGCATAAGGCAGGTCACTGACGGCTTGTTTCGCAGAGCCTCGCAATACGTCAGCTTCCCCATGGATGACCTCAGCTAGACGGAGAGGGCAGTGGGATTCGACTCTGTGGCTGGCTTCCCACAGGTGCAAAGTGCAATCGATTGCACCCATATAGCAATACGAGCACCTCCACACGAGCCGGGACTGTTCATCAACAGAAAGGGGTATCACTCCATCAACACTCAGCTCGTTTGTGACCACTGCAAAAGATTCCTTCACGTGTGAGCCAGATTCCCTGACAGCTGCCACAATTCCTTCATTCTGAGGGAATCCAACATCCTGTCTCTCTTCTATGCACCGAACACCCTTAAGGGCTGGCTCCTCGGGGACAAGGGACCCCCTGCACACGTGAATCATGACACCTCTGAGGGACCCCATCACCGAGCAACAGCGTCGATATAATGACATGACAGCCACATCACCACCAGGTCTACAATTGAACATGCTATAGGGCTGCTCAAGGTGCGCTTCAGGTGCCTTGATCGTTCTGGGGGAGCGCTTCAATACACACCAGACAGAGTGAGACGCATTATAGTCGTGTGTTGTGTCCTGCACAACATAGCACAACAGAGAGGGGTGCCACTTGAGGAGGCTCCATCCACATCTGCCATCCTCATTGAGGGGGACGAAGAGGAGGTGGTGGAGGAGGAGGAGGAACGCATGGGCAGAGCAACGGCTCACCTGGCCGCTCGTGAGGTCAGGTAGTCACTGATATGAGAACGGTTCTCCTAATATCAGAAAGTGCGAAGAGTCCAGTCCTCAGACCACCTGGAAAGAGCAGCGCCATCACCAGCCCCCCCACCCCTCCCTGCACAAAACAGTCCTGCAACTACACATACTTACTCTCACTGTAAAGTCACCCACTGGGTGGCATCAAGTGTGTCCGTTCATGGTGAACCTCATGAAAGGGTCCTATCACAAAAGCCAGTCAAGAATGGGCAAGACGTGGCAGTAGTTGTGATAATCGTAACATTTAATGTTAGTTTAACAAAAAACAAATATAAATGATAAACATGACCCATTTGACAAACACCCTTGTGCATACCCTTCGTGCTCACAAATCCTCAGCCTTTCTCTTCCTACTACTTCTACGTGGTGCATCCCCTGTGGCTGCAGCAGAGGTAGTGGCAGGTTGCTCTTGTTCGTGCCCTGATCGATTAGATGCTTAGGGCCTACGCCCTCTGGGTTTTGGAGCCCGTGAGGGTCCCTCCAAAGACTGCTCCACCTGCACCTGTGCAGGGGCAGAGTCGGCCACCTGGAGAAGAGGCAGCATTAAGGCTACTGGTTGAGAGGTGGGCAACGGGTGAGAGGTGGGAGCGCTTTGAGTGGCCTCCCCACTTCCATGTCCCCTTTTGCCATCATCCGTCCCTGGGCCAGGCCTTGCTGGACAACAGTGTGGTGGACATGTGTGATGCATTGGAAGACCACTTCTAAAGTATCTGACAGCCTGTTTAAGGCAGCAGAATATTGTTCACCCTGAGTCTGAACGACCGTTGTTAGGGCCTAAATGGACTCATTTGTGAGCCGTGCTTGAAGCTCAACATCTCCCGCACCTGGATCCAATGCAGTGGTTCAATGACTAAGTCAGCAAAAGAATCTTCATCGCAGATATTTCCGTACTTACCTGCGACACTATCTCAGACATTTCATCAGTTACGTGCGACACTATCTCAGAGATTCCCTCATGTACCTGTGCTACCATTCCACCCATGCAGGAGTTGGACTCCTCCATCCTCTGGGCAATTGTGGAGAGTGCACGTGGCACCTGTTCCAGTACCTCGCAAATGTGCTGCTGTCCCTCGATCATTCTCCTTTTAAAGGATGACCCCCTGGGTTCAACATCTGTGTCCATCTGAGCAGAGCCTGGAGATGAGTGCTCCCACTAACGCGGACTCTCCACAGCTGCTTGTGCTTACTTGTGTGCGGTGACTCACCAGGTGCCAACCCAACTAACTCACAACTAGGACCCACCGAAATGTGAGTATCTGCGCTGGTGGATGGCTCACTAAGATGTGACGGTGCGCCCTCAGAGGCTGGCAGGTCCTCTGAGGAATCGCTTTCTGCCATTATTATGGTTGCTGTAAGAGAAGGCAATATTAAGCATCATTACAGATGTGTCATGTTGCGATGAGCATACTGAGGTGTTGAACATGCCAATCATTGTTAACATCAATTCATATTGTGTGTGATGAATGTTAAAGTTGTGTCACCAGATGTTTGTGGGGTGCCAGTCTCGGCGTCCCCGACGGACAGGCACTTGAGGGTGCAGCTGATCTCGAACACCTCCTGTTCCGCATCTGTGAGGACCACTACTTGTTGTGGCCCCCCTCCAGTCCTCGCCCTCTCGCGTTCATTTTGCGCTCTCTTCTCCTAGAAGGGGAGAATATACAGACGTGTGAGTGAGTGATGGTGAAGTGGCAAACCGATGAATGCATTGCTTTGGGGGAGGCTGACCATGGAAGAGATGCATCAGAGGGTGAGTATGAGACAGAGACATCACATTGGATGAGGATTGGGGTGAGTGGTAGTGGTGGGGTCACAAATTGGGATGTGAGGAAGTGCTGACGAAGTGCAGGTAAGTTGAGGATGAGCCTTAAGTGGGTGTGAGGAGTGATGTGATGGAGTAGCCCTGGCAGTGCAGAATGATGTGGGGTGGGGGATGATGTGCAACACGGAATGCAGGAGAATCAGTAAGTGATTCTTTTGCTGACCTAGTCATTGAACCACTGCACTGGATCCAGGTGCGGGAGATGTTGCTGCTGCTGGTAACCTCATCTGCCACCTCGAGCCAGGCCTTCTTGGTGGCAGAGGCAAGCCACTTCCTCCCATCTGCGGGGTAAAACAATTCCCTCCTCCTCTTCACCCCGTCCTGTCGCTTCTGCAGTGAGGCGTCACTGAACCTTGGAGCAGCCTTGCCCCTGTGCTGCTCCATTGCGATTTCTGGGTCTTTGTTCCAGCAAAAGCCTTTGGAGCAATGGCCCTTTAAATAGAGCTCCTCCAGCTGACAGCCTGTGATGCGGGTGCAAAGTCCGCCCGCTGCGCAGCTTTCCGACGGCAAACCCGGAAGCCGTGTTAAGTGGCACCAATTCACTTGCGATTTCAAGAGAAACGGACATATTTTATTGGTCGGTTTACCCACGTGCCGATTCACCCCCTGCCGCCCCGCTGCCATCCTGCCTCCAATCTAAAATTGGGGCCATGGTAATTTCCACAACATCGTGAATCTTATTGGGAGTTGGCCTGCAACACTGTGGCTCTGCCTTTGCAATTCACACCCCTTGCTGTGAGCAAAGGGTCATTGACTTTACTCTATGTAGGCAACTACATAGCAAAATCCCACAAAGAGCAAATTGATGAATGATTAGTTCATCTGCATTTGGCGGTGTTAAATGAGGGAAGATCATTGACCAGGACACCAGGGGAACTCTCCGCTGAGTGGAAATATGCCGTTGTATGCATTACTTTGACAGAATGGTCATTTTAACAGATCTTTTATTTTAATTTCCATCTCCCTTGTCTATTGCTCTCCAAAACGAAGTGACTGCTTCACTGGGTGTTAGCTGTGGCTGAGAGGTAGTACTGGTACCTTCTGAGTTGGAACAGTTGTGAGTTTCAGGCCTACTCCAGGAACCTCAGTACAAAATCTAGGCTGACACTCCACTGCAGTACTGAGGGAGTGCTGTAATGTCAGAGGTGCTGTCCGACATTTAAAATATTAAACTGAGACCCTGTTTGCCCTCTCCGATGGATGTAGAAGATTGCATGGCGGTATTTCAAAGAAGAGCAGGGACACTCTACCTGTTGTCCTGGCTAATATTTATCCCTCAACCAACATCACTAAAACAGATGATCTGGTCATTATCACATTGCTGCTTGTGGGATCTTGCTGTGTGCAAATCGGCTGCTGTGTTTCCTACATTACAACAGTGACTGCATTTCAAAAGTACTTCATTGGCTGTGAAGTGTTTTGGGATGTCCTGAGGTTGTGAAAGGCATTATAATAAATACAAGTCTTTCTTTCTGCCCTGGCAGGTCAGGAGGGTGTTTTACCTCTCTCAATATTCTCTACTTTTTTCACAATTTAATTTTTCTGGTGTTGTACACAAGCAATGCTATCATATCACATGTAAAAACTCTTGGAAAATCTCTGGATTGCTCCCTGTTCCCACTTTGAACGGCAGGCTGACGCTATCCAATTTCTACCGCTATATGCAACTTATTTGAATGTAAGCATGTTGTACAGCAAGTTTAATCTGTAAAATGATGTGGTAATTAAACTTTTTTTTTAAAGGCTTACTCAATGCACATGAAATCCCATCATGGAAGCATCAGCTTATGTTTCAAAGTTGGCTCCTATTTTAAATTGATTCCTTTGTAAATGTGCTGTGTTGCACACTGTATAAAATGCACCACAAAGACTGACCTTGTATCGGATGATAGCTTTATTAGACAACCCTATAAGTACCAATCAGAGCTGTATTGAATACAAGGAAATAAGGGACAAGATAATGCTATTTGGCCCATTTAGCCCATTCTTCTTTAATTCAAAACACTGAATCAATGTCATAACCTTCCATTTCAAAATTATTCATCAACTTCATTTCATTTTAACCCCTATTCAAATGAGCATTCTGTTCATATTCCAATCCTGAAATTTGACTTATCCTACATATTACAAGCTAACACAGTAATGTTGCTTTCTGTTGGTTGCTTGTGGCATTTCAATGAATGTTCCAGAACTTTTAGAAAGATACCAATTTGCATAACTGCTTTCATGTAATTATAGGAATCTTACAACACCAGGTTATAGTCCAACAATTTTATTTTAAAATCACAAGCTTTCGGAGATTATCTCCGAAAGCTTGTGATTTTAAAATAAAATTGTTGGACTATAACCTGGTGTTGTAAGATTCCTTACATTTGTCCACCCCAGTCCATCACCGGCATCTCCACTTCATGTAATTACAACACTAGGCTTTGGTACATTCAGCGGGGCAGTCTAAATATGCAGGTCTGTGTTGAGTGAGTTTTCCCTGTGACTCAGCTACCTGGGACTGGGAATTACAGTGTAGTTGCTACTTAGAAAGAAATTGGCTTTGATACCTAAATTACCATGAGTTGTTATTTTTATTTAATTTCTCGAGCACCAATTATAAAACTCAAGTGAAACTGTGTTTGTCTGTTTACTAAGAACCCCAACACCAGAGGTCATTGTATCTCATCTAAATCATGAGAATAGCAGTGCAACACCATGGATGGACCATCGCAACCATGCAGCTGTGGGCAGATGGCAGCTATTTTCCCACATGGCAGGAGGGAAACATGGAGGGGCTGATCACTATGGGCCGCTCATACACGGTAGAAGGCTTCAGAGTCACATTGATGAATAGGAACATAGGAACATGGGAACAGGAGTAGGCCATTCAGCCCCTCGTGCCTGCTCCGCCATTTGATAAGATCATGGCTGATCTGTGATCTAACTCCATATACCTGCCTTTGGCCCATATCCCTTAATACCTTTGGTTGCCAAAAAGCTATCTATCTCAGATTTAAATTTAGCAATTGAGCTAATATCAATTGCCGTTTGCGGAAGAAAGTTCCAAACTTCTACAACCTTTTGTGTGTAGAAATGTTTTCTAATCTAAATCCCAAATAATAAGTCTTACTGAGGGGGCCAGCTAAAGATAGTGGTTCTGTGAGGCTTCAGGATTGTTCAAGGGGAGAAAAATAATTAAAATAGCTTAGTTAAATAAATGCAAATAACTCCCACCCCCCCATGAAGGGCAGGAGAGGGTCGGGGGTGGGGGGTGGATTAAAAATTAAATTTAACAGCGACTGGCTGTTCCCACTCGGGAAACCTGGCAGCGAAATGGAGATGGGAGCAGCTGGCTCCAGCAGGTTAGTAGTTTTTAGGGCACTACTTGTGGACTAAGAGGAGCAGAAGTGTTCCTACCGGCGCCTCAAGCAAACCTTAAACCTCCCTTCTGCCGATTACAGCCTTTCCTCGCTGCTGCGATCAGGCGACCCCCCCCCCAACAATCCCCCCAATCGCTGGTCTGCCCCGCGATCGGCCGACCAACCCCAATCTTTCCCTCCCTCCCGATTGCCGGGCTCCAAGCGCCGCCCACCCCTGTCCCCAACGGTCCCAGGCTGCGGCCTCCTGCGGCAGCCTGTCAATCTGGCCAGCTGCCAGGTAGGAAACAGAAGATGAAAACAATAATGAGGTTCTGCCGTTAAATTCAGCAGGACCTCTGTATCCCCAGTATTTCTACCATGCTCCCCACTCCTTCCCCGGCTTCCCATAAATATTAGGCCACTATTTCTATTCATTTGTGATTTATGCCACAGGCATTTCATACACTATGAAAATGCTGTTGGAGTCAAAGGATTGAAGCATCAAGAATCAGTGTCTTCCATCTTTAAAAAAAAATTCCAGGCTCAATATAGTTTTTGTCTCACACTAGTAATATTCTATTATAAAAATTCACGGTTTTGTCCAGTCGTTCCGCACAATAAATGGTATCTATAAACAATGTTTGGAATTAATTGGTTCATAATGGTAAATATTTGTTTGCCAAATTAAACTTTACAATGATTGACAATCTCTCTTGTGTGCAGTTTAATAACTGGAACAAATGCTGTTGAACAACTGTTCCATAAACGTGCTACTGCCCTTTTGGAACTGACCTTCTGACAATTGGCCCAGGAACCTGATCACTGCTTTCTGCACAAATATTTAACTTCAGTTTAACGAGTTCAAGAATCTTCAATCTCTACTCCAGCACCTGCCCCCCTCATAAGACTAACAGAAAATTAATGTAAAATAATAGTGCACAGAATAGAAATGAAAAAGTAACAAAGAAAGTAATTTGTAAATAACCATGGCAGATTGAAGCTGTTGCAACACAATGGCCCAGAATTTGCTGGAGTGGGACATCTCATACACGTGCCCTGTTAGTTTGACTTCTTCCTTTGCCATCCAGCTCAAAATCTTTTTGCCCTGCAAGTTGCTGGAAGAGCGAGCTGATAACGAGGGCAATGGGACATCTGGGATCTTGGTGAATGATGGGACCAACAGTCTATCTCCTTAACCAATGAAATTTAAGGATTGAGAAAGAAAAAGAAAAGGAAAAGTAAGAAAAAAATGTTCAAATTACAAATTTTACTTTTTAAGAATCTCGAACAACAATTTACTACTTGAAATGCCAAGGTTCCAATTGTTCCCTTTCTGGGCCGGAGAGATTAAGTGGCATTGCAGGAACATAAATCTCATCATTAAAAAGGTGCTTACGCTGTTAAGTAGCTGCTCTAACTTTCTGCGGCAAGTTTAACTGGCAATTAATGCGCAAATGCAGCGATTTCTTGAAACTCACAGAGAGGTTGGGGGCGAGCTGCTGTTTTTGCAAGGCTAATGGCGGACCGGTGCAAATCGTCCAGCAGAGAGTGCCAATTCGCAATTCACAGGGTATCTCTTCTTCACCACCAGTTGCTGGATGATTTACATATTGATAACACCATGCGCATTGAACTCGCCATTATTTTGGCAGCAAAATCTGGGCCATTGTGTTAAGCACAAAACATTTGGATCTGCAGGCTGGAACAATAATTGTCGTTTTTAGAATTTCTTTAAAGTATTAAATTGTTTGGATGTTAAATATATTGGCCTAGAATTTCCTGCATATTTGCACACAGAGACATGTGCAATCGGGGCGCAAATCAAAAACGCAGCCTAAAAGATCGCAGATTTTGGGCACAAGTGGGTTATGGGTGCAAGTTCAATATGCCCAAATCTCCTCACTCTATAACGATCGTCTATTGATCCATCTGCCCAAACATGTCTCAACCCACATTAATGGCCTCGCCTTCAAGTCACAGGGGGGAAAATTTGATAAATGTCCGTTCTGGGCAATGGTAGCACGATACCGCCCCATGCCCGACGGACCCTATGCAGGAAGCACGTGAACTTCATGCTGCCTGCTACTTACCATGAAATCTCCGTGCAGGAAGCGCAGCCCTCGCTGCTGAGAGGCTGCACGGAGAATGAGGAAGTTGGAAATGGGGCGTGCACAGCGCACGTCATCAGCATCCTGCACTACTTAAAGGTGCAGGCACATTTCCATTGGCAGATACACAGCCAAGTAGGAGAAGGGAGAATGGCATCGTGAGTAGCTGCACCAGCAAGAGAGAGGGCTCCACGATTCTCGGATGATGCTCTGGAGGCCCTAGTGGACCAAAGGAGAGCAAGCATGTACCCACAGGGTGGCCGGAGACCCTCCAGGCTACAGTTCCATTGGCATTGGCAGGCTGTGGCGCAGGAGGTGAATGCTAGGAGTATTGCACTACGCATGTGGGTGCAGTGCCGGAAGAAGCTTAATGATTTGACACGAGTAGTCAAGGTGAGTGAATGCAAGTGTCAAGTGGCACATCCTACCAACTGTACCAATACTCCATGCATGACACCTCCCATCACCCACCCACCCACCCACCAACAAACACTGCCCATCCACACGCAATGCTGTATCTCACCCACATATAGTATCACACTTCCAGGCCACACAACCACCACTCACAAGTCACACAAGCTGGCAGCTATTCTACCATGAGAGGCACATCACCCACACACCTTGCAAGACACTCACTGACACACTGTCCTCTGTCTTGCAGGAGAAGGTGGCGTATAACACCCGGCAGCAGGAGGGACCTGAGGCTGGATGGGCACGTCTGCACGTCCTCACCCCCCTAGAGGAGACGGTGCTGCGGATCATCGGGCGGATCGTCGCTGCAGCCGTCACAACGTGCCGCACTGGAGGTCCCGGTCAAGGGGGTCTCTGCGTATCTAATGCTCCTTCTCCTTTTCCACATCTCCCTCCTCCCATAATGTTTTCTGACTCACGTGCTGCAGATGCTGTGAGCACGCACGTCTTACTTGCTCCTCTCCCCACTCCACAACTCAACCTGTTTCCCCCTGTTATTGCAGATACCCAAGAACACGTGACGGCACCCGAGGAGGAGGAGGAGGAGGAGGATACTGAAACTGCACCATCACTTGCTTCCACCAGCTCAGAGACTGACACAGCGCGTCCTTTAGAGGTTAGGTTAGAGGAGGGATCTGCACGTGGTGAGGCACCGAGCGCAAATGCGCAGGAGTGGTGGCGGGGGGAACAGATACCACAGGTGCCAGCTCGCTGGAGGGCGAGCTCGCCCACTAGTTCTGCTGCAGAGGAGTCAGATGAGGACTTCGATGGGCCAGGCTACAGAAGACGGCTAATGGGCGTACACCAACAAATGCTTGGGGCACTGGAAAGCCTGCGCACAATGAGAAGGGGCATGGAGGAGTCCAGCTCCAACTTGGCACAGGGCTTTGCGCAGAGCTTGGAGCCCATCCTTTCCAACATGGAATGGGTGGTCACCTCCATAAGCGCACCTGTGGAACCCACCATGATGCAGCGTCTGATGACTGATGTCACAGCATCCATTGCAGCACAAACATCTGCAATCCAAGGTCTGACTGCTGCATTTGGAGCTCAGTTGGCTGCTATCGTGGCTCTGGGGACCACTGTGGAATGGGGCTTCCAGGCCATCACAGCACTCCAGCAATTCGTTCCCCAGCCGATCACCAGGGTTGCTGAGGCACACCCCGGGAGAGTGGCAGTGGCGCCATGGCAGTCGGACCTGCTGTCCTCTCTCAGGACGACAGCATTCCTGCTCTTATCCCTGCCACTCCGCCAGTGCCCCTGTTGTTGCCTTTCAGCCAGCCAGGCCAGACTGCTGCAGCCCATGCTGAGATGGTGCAGTCTGAAGCCGGGCCCTCCAGGCCCAGAGCTGCTTGAGGTCGTCCTCCAAGGCCATCTGGACGTTCCTCCATTGAAGGCCGGCAGTCTTCCACCACCCGTGCTCCAGCCACCGGGGAAGCATCTCGGAGGAGCACTAGGATAGGTAAAGGCACACGAACAAAAGGCACTAAGAGAATGCACAAGGGTGAATAGTTCTGTTATGTTTGCATAATTTCATTTATTAATCCATAAATGAGAGTTTGATTTTGCATTTGGTGATGGTTTTTATTCATGCAATGAGCTAAGAGGGATACCAATGTATAATCATATGGAGGGCTATTTGATTGTCTTGTGGGAGTGGAAAGGTGGGGAATGTAGGACTGTTGGTGAGTTGGGGGATGGAGTTCCAATTATTGATAGTGGGCACGGATCAGGCGAGCACGCACAGCCCTCGCAGACAAGGAATGTGGTTTGTGTTGCACCCTTGCATCTTCCTCCACCTCCTCTTCTGGCTCCACCCCCTCCTCCTGCTCCTCCGCCCCTTCCTCCTCAGCCTCCTCCTCCTCCACCTCTGGCTCATGATCTTCTGCAGTCATTGGTGGCAAAGGCTGGTCCCTCATGATGGCGAGGTTGTGCAGCATGCAGCAGACCACCACAAATCTGCCCACCCACTCAGGGGAGTACTGCAGGGCTCCTCCAGACCGGTCTAGGCAGCAGAAGCATTGTTTGAGGAGGCCCATGGTGTGCTCCATGTTGTTGCATGTGGCAGCATGGCTCTCATTATAGGCCTGCTGTGCACGTGTGCGTGGATTCCTGACTGGTGTCATGAACCACGTTGTGAGGGGATAGCCCTTGTCACCCAGTAGCCAGCCTTTGACTTGCCGAGTCGGATGAAAGATAGCCGGCACGTTGGACTGCTGCATGACGAAGGCATCATGACTACTCCCAGGGTAGCGGGCATCGACCTCCAAGATGTGATGCGTTCATGGGATGTGGGCGTCGCTGGCGAGGCCGGCATTTATTGCCCATCCCTAATTGCCCTTGAGAAGGTGGTTGAGGGAGTGGAAGCCCTTTCGGTTGACGAAGACAGCCGAGCTGATGTGCAGAGCATGCAGGGCAATATGTGTGCAGTCCATGGCACCCTGCAACATGGGGAAGCCAGCAATGCGGGCAAACTCCCGTGCTCGCTCGTTCAGATTGTCTCTGTTGAGAGGAAAGGTGATGAACCTGTTCCTCATGTGGTACAGTGCGTCTGTGACCTCCCTTATGCAGCAGTGCACTGCATACTGCGAGATGTTACACATGTCACCAGCAGAGGCTCCTTAGCCGTAGAAATTCAGTGCCACGATAACCTTCACAGCCACAGGCAATGCTGTCCTCGCCCTGCTCTGAGGCTGCAGTTGTGGCTGCACCAGTTGACAGATCTCGATGACGGCTTCCTTGGTGAACCTCAGGCATCGGATGCAATCCTCCTCGGTCATGTTGAGGTAAGAGAATTGGTCCCAGAAGACCCTCATTGGGTAGGGCCTCCTGCTCAGTGCCCTCCACCTCCTCGCTCCATCTCCTCGCAGTTTGACCTGCTGTGCGTGGCCTCTCTGCATGCTCCCAGTCATGCTCAATGCCCAGTGGGAACCCTAGCAGACCGCCCATGGTTGGCAGGAATGTTGTTCCACCAGGGTTGTAACTTTCCAAACCATAAGTTAGTACCTGCCAAAGCACTCTCAAAAGTAGTGTAGGAACTCTCAATAAGAATAGAGAGCTTCAAAAAACACTTCCTACTCCTCCAGCAGCCAGAAGCAATAATCCAGCAACTAATTTGCAACACTTTAAATAGCACTGGTGAGGGGGGTCCTTCAGGCATTGTAAGAAATGTTGAAATGGTCGGGGATAAGACTGTGCATTGAGTTGAGCGTTAAGGTCGAAAATGGTGTCTCTCACTTTAAATCAGCGTTGCACAGTGATTGCAACCATTTTCTCCCTACTTTACATGCTTTCAGCAGTCGGTATTTGCGCATGCGCCAACTCCTATACCAAGATGGCGTCTGGCGCATGGCACGCAGGAAACGTGCATGCGCATCTAAGATGCCATCTTGGATGTTGGCGAGGCCATGTAGTGCCGAAACAACGGGAGCTACACGGCCCAATTTAGCGCCCATAGAGTCTTATACGTGAGTTTCCTGCAACTGTTCTTGCTCAGAGGCTCTCTTCAAATTACAACCAGATTTTCAGGCGCAGCAGGAAACAAATAGATTTTCCTAGCGTTTTATTCCATTTGTTGTGTGTTTTTAAAAAAAATTGATGACATTAGTTATGAGTCACATTAAAAATTGAAAAGTTTCCCAGACTGCAGATTCCCAGACATGCTGTGCCTAATGTGTATGAATGATGGTTGAATGAATAGAAACTTTAGTTTTCATACTTAAAGAAGAAATAGATGGTGTGAGTTTGGCACTTTCCTTTGGCCCCGATTGTTTACAATTTACCAGAAAATTCACTTTGTTTCCTGCTGCACCTAAAATTCTGTGCTTAATTTCACACCCATTTTGAAGCAACATAATTGCAAGAGATTCGTGTGTATGGCTCTTTTGCCTGGGGACGGAGCCATTTTTTTATTCGTTCACGGGATGTGGGCATCACTGGTAAGGCCAGTATTTATTGCCCATCCCTAATTGCCCTTGAGAAGGTGTGTGAAGGTTCTCCCACAGTGCTATTAGGAAGGGAATTCCAGGATTTTGACCCAGCGACGATGAAGGAATGGCGATATATTTCCAAGTCGGGATGGTGTGTGACTTGGAGGGGAACGTGCAGCTGGTGTTGTTCCCATGTGCCTGCTGCCCTTGTCCTTCTAGGTGGTAGAGTTTGGGAGGTGCTGTCAAAGAAGCCTTGGCGAGTTGCTGCAGTGCATCCTGTAGATGGTACACACTGCAGCCACGGTGCGCCGGTGGTGAAGGGAGTGAATGTTTAGGGTGGTGAATGAGGTGCCAATCAAGAGGGCTGCCTTGTCCTGGATGGTGTCGAGCTTCTTGAGTGTTGTTGGAGCTGCACTCATCCAGGCAAGTGGAGAGTATTCCATCACGCTCCTGACTTGTGCCTTGTAGATGGTGGAAAGGCTTTGGAGATTCAGGAGGTGAGTCACTCGTTGCAGAATACCTAGCCTCTGACCTGCTCTTGTAGCCACAGTATTTATGGGGCTGGTCCAGTTAAACTTCTGGTCAATGGTGACCCCCAGGATGTTAATGGTGGGGGATTCGGTGATGGTAATGCTGTTGCATGTTAAGGGGTTGACTCTTTCTTGTTGGAGACGGTCATTGCCTGGCACTTGTCTGGCACAAATGTTACTTGCCACATATCTGCCCAAGCCTGGATGTTGTCCAGGTCTTGCTGCATGCAGGCACAGACTGCTTCATTATCTGAGGGGTTGCGAATGGAACTGAACACTGTGCAATCATCAGCGAACATTCCCATTTCTGACCTTATGATGGAGGGAAGGTTATTGATGAAGCAGCTGAAGATGGTTGAGCCTAGGACACTGCCCTGAGGAACTCCTAAAGCAATGTCATAGAGTCATAGAGTCATAGAGTTATACAGCACGGATAGAGGCCCTTCGACCCATCATGTCCGCGCCGGCCATCAAGCCCTGTCTAATCTAATCCCATATTCCAGCATTTGGTCCGTAGCCTTGTATGCTATGGCATTTCAAGTGCTCATCCAAATGCTTCTTGAATGTTGTGAGGGTTCCTGCCTCCACAACCCTTTCAGGCAGTGAGTTCCAGACTCCAACCACCCTCTGGGTGAAAAAGTTCATTCTCAAATCCCCTCTAAACCTCCTGCCTGGGGTTGAGATGATTGGCCTCCAACAACCACTGCCATCTTCCTTTGTGCTAGGTATGACTCCAGCCACTGGAGAGTTTTCTCCCTGATTTCCATTGACTTCAGTTTATACTAGGGCTCCTTGGTGCCACACTCGGTCAAATGCTGCCTTGATGTCAAGGGCAGTCACTCTCACCTCACCTCTGGGATTCAGCTCTTTTGTCCATGTTTGAACCAAGGCTGTAATGTGGTCTGGAGCCGAGTGGTCCTGGCGGAATCAAAACTAAGCATCAGTAAGCAGGTTATTGGTGAGTAAGTGCAGCTTGATAGCACTGTCAACGACACCTTCCATCACTTTGCTGATGATTGAGAGTGGACTTAGCCATTATAATAAGTCAAGATGCGTTCAGGCAGAAGGTTCAATAGATGGGCATAAAAGAGCAAGGAAATTCAGGCGTAGCGTAATTATGTGCTTAACTTGCCCCTCAGTTTCCTTTTTTTGGATGGGTATTTGCTTTACGCCCCGATTGCACATGTCTCTGGGCACAAATTCCATCCCATAATGTTCCCATCAGCATACAAATCATACCTCTCGATTCACAAATCATAAAAATGTGCATAAAGATGATATATACAATTTTACACTAAATCATTACCTGAGTGGACTGACACAAGGGAAAATACAAAGCAGAAAGGAACTAAAATAGAGAGTAACTAAGCATTTAAATGTCTATTCTTACTTTCAGATTGGCTGTGTTCCTGAGATTACTAAGAATTCTCAAAAACAAAACTCAAGTAAGAGTCTGCCATGTTAAGGTAAGTTATTACTGGAGCAGGTAACATTACTGCACTCCTCGCTCCACATTCAGGTAAGAATTTTTTTAAAAGTTACCTTTATGGTGGTGGCCTGCAGCAGTCCCTTTAAGGGCTGCTGTTTAGGCCGACTATAGACCTGGATTTCCTGAACGCAGTCGGGTCGGCGCCAGCTACATTCGGGCAAACCAATTTGGTACGGGGGCATCAAACAGGCGTTAGTCTCCTTATTTGTACAAAGTGTCTAATGCCTGTTTCAGGTGCAGGCCCTAGACGCCTCTTTTGATGCCTGTACCAGTTCAGAATTTGCCCGCACACACCGGCTGAGTATTGGATGCTTCAGTGCCCGTTTTAAGCCTGTAAAACAGCTGCAGCATCATCGAATTTGTAGGCCAACATATCCGTACAGTTCAAATTTTTGCAAAGTGTGTTTTTTGTGATTTCAACTGAAGGATATTTTCAATTAAAATGGAAAAAAATTATTGGAGCAGATGTAATAGAAATAGCAATAATGCTACATAATTGAGCAAATCCCAGCTACCTGTTGACAAACCTCCTTTAACGCAATACTGGAATTCTAATCTCAGATCCCTATAACGTTTTGGTACAATATAATACCTTCACATGGCACCAACCGACGATATTACATAAAGAGAGCATGACTTCACATGCTCTGCCCTTAGCCATGAATCTACAACCTTATCGAAAATCCAAATATATTACATCTACTACATTACCCTTGTCTCTCTTTCTGTTACTTCTTCAAAGAAATCAATAAGGTTGGTCTGGCACGACTCCCTTTTGAAATCTGTGCTGATTATTCTTTATTATATTTTTGTTCTCTAGATGTCTTTCTATTACATCTTTGAGGAAAGATTCCATTATCTTTCCTACCACCAACGTTAAGCTAACTGGTACCGAGACTTGTTCTATCTCCCTTTTTAAATATAGGAATAACATTAGCTGTCCGTTCGTCTTCTGGCACTATTCCCTTTTCAAATGAATTTTTATATATATGTAATAGTGCCTCTGCTGTCTCTTCCCTGAGTTCTTTTAATACTTGCGGATGCAATCCATCTGGACCAGGGTCTTATTCTCCCTAAATTTGATAAGTTTATCAATTATCTCCCCCCTTTCTATCTTAAATGTTTTAATATCTTTTTAAATCTCTTCTTCTAATGTCAGGCCCAACTTGTTCGTCTCCCTGGTTAATACAGAGGCAAAGTAACTACTCAATATTTCTGCCATTTCGCTGATAATTTAATCTCGTAGTTCCTCTTTGCTTTCATTTTTTTTTTACTTCTTTCCTAAACTCTTCATATTCCCTTTTGTCATCCTTTCCTTTATTATCTGTGTACTTAGAGTATGCCTTTTTCTTTAGTTTCAATTTTACCCTTATCTCTTTATTCAACCATAGTGTTTCATTATTGGCTAGGTTCTTTTTAGAGGAATATATTTCTCCTGAACTCCATTGATCACCATTTTAAATATTACTCATTGCTGTTCGACCTCTTTGTCAATTTTTTTCCCAGTTTATCTGCCCTGGTTCCATTCTCATCCTCTCAAAATTAGCTTTTTTTTCCAATCTATTATTTTGTTGTTTGTCTTACTTATGTCCTTCTCAATCATTATTTTAAACCTTATTATGTTATGATCGCTATTGCCTAGATATTCCCCTATGGTTACTTCTCTAATCACTTCTGGTTCATTTCCTATTACTAGATCCAGCAGTGATTCCTCTTTTGTTCAGCTTCTCACATACTGAGTAAAAAAGGAGCCCTATACACATTGTAAAAACTCCATTCCCTTTTCTCCTTTCCCTACCTCTTCTTGCCAGTTTATTTGGTGGTAGTTGAAATCTTCCATGATTTTTATTCGATGTTTTTTACTCATTTCATAGATTTATCTCCATATGTCATCCTCCACTTCCCTTCCACTATTAGATGGTTTGTAGAATATGTCTATTAACGTGATCAATCCCTTCTTATCCTTTGTCTCAATCCATATGGATTCTGATTCTATCTTAATGTTACTTATGCCCCTTTTTTCTATTGCCATTATGTTGTCTCTAATTAGCACAGCTATCCTTGCCTAGCCTTATACATTATATCCTGCAATAATATCCTGTCAGTCCTGTTACTTATGTAGCCATGTTTCAGTTGTCCCCACCACATCTGGCTCCTCACTATGAATTATTGCCTCCAGCTCCCCTGTTTTGTTTCGGATGCTGCACACATTGCTGTACAGGCAATTTATTTGTTTTTAGCAATTGTTCCCCTCCCTTTATGTTTAACTGTCATTTTGTACTTATGTTCTATAACTGTATTTGTTCCCTGAACGTTTATGTCACCATTGTTCCTTAACCTGATCTGACTTTTACTCTCATAGAACCATTGAATGGTTACAGCACAGAAGGAGGCCATTCGGCCCAACAAGCCTGTGCCAGCTCTTTGTAAGAGCAATCCAGTTAGTCCCATTCCCTCGCTCTTTTCCTGTAGTCCAGCAAATTTCTTCTCTTCAAGTATTTATCCAATTCCTTTTTAAAAGCTACAATTGAATCTGCTTCCACCACCCTTTCAGGCAGCGCATTCCAGATCATAACTACTCACTGCGTAAAAACGTTTTTCCTCATGTTGCCTTTGGTTCTTTTGCCAATCACCTTAAATCTTTGTCCTCTGGTTCTCGACCCTTCCACCAATGGGAACATTTTCTCTTTATTTACTTTATCTAAACCCTTCATGATTTTGAACACTTCTAGCAAATCTCCTCTCAACCTTATTTGTTCTAAGGAGAACAACCCCAGCTTCTCCAGTCTATCCACGTAACTGAAGTCCCTCATCGCTGGAGCCATTCTCGTAAATCTTTTCTGCACCCTCTCTAAGGCCTGCACATTCTTCCTAAAGTGTAGCGCCCAAAATTGGGCACAATACTCCAGTTGTGGCTGAACCGGTGTTTTATAAAGGTTCAACATAGCTTCCTTGCTTTTGTGCTCTATGCCTCTACTAATAAAACCTATTTCTTTTTTCTTCAGACAGATTCCTCCCCCCATCTTACTAGTGTAAAGTCCTATTGACAACCCTATTTATCCTTTCTGCTAGACACTGGTCCCATTCTGGTTCAGGTGGAGCCCATCTTAACGGTACAGCTCCTTCCTGTCCCAGTACTGGTGACCGTGTCCCATGAAATGGAATCCCTCCTTCCACACCAGTCTTTCAGCGACACAGTCACCTTCCTGATTCTGTCTATCCCTTTACCAATTAGCATGTAGTTTGGGTAGGAATCCCGAGATTACCACCCATGAGGTCCTGTTTTCTAATTTAGCTCCTAACTTCAGATATTCTCTTTCCTTATGTCATTGGTCCCTTTGATTCTCTTCCGTATGGCATTGGTCCCAACATGGACCACAACAACTGGATCTTCCCCTTCCCTTTCCAAGTTCCTCTCCAGTTGCTCCGAGATATCCTTTACCCTTGCACCAGGTAGGCAACGCACAAGCCTGGACTCTTAGTTGCGACTGCAGAGGATGCTATCTATTCCCCTAATTATCGAATCCCCTATGACTACAACCTTTCTATTCTGCTCCTCTTCCCCTTGGACTGCCTCCTGCTCCATTGTGCCATGTGTTTGTTTAATTGCTTTGGTTTCTCACTCTATTAAACTGTTTCTTCAGCTTTAAGGCTTTAGTGCAAGTCTTAGCACTAAACACAATAACCACTAAAAACACTTATCAATAAACTAAATACTTACACTGACTTACCCTTGGTGCTCCTCTGATGCACTTTTTGACTTTTTATTTGTTTATTTATTTATTTATTTGATTTCGCTGCTCAGGTCCGCTCTCACTGTGCTTCTTTGATTCTCCCAGGTCCACTCTTGCCTCTTTTATTCTTTTCTATCTCCAAGCCAGCATCTTTAACAAGTCACCTTGCTAAGAGTGCAATGGCTCCAAATTGAGAGAGCAATAAAATATTAAAGAGATTATATATATCTATTGTAGAAAATATGGGCTGTATTAAAAATTAAAAGGAAAACCTTGCATATACCATACAGCCTCACACATATTGGAGCCATTTAACAAGTGTCACAGTTTGTAAAATCAGACTGTTGGTTGTGCTAGAATGCTGCTGCCATGTTTCCTGAGTCTGTGAAAAGATACACATAATAGAATTTTAACCAAAAGTGAGGATATTGTAATTTTAACAAAAATAAAGATATTAAATAGGTGCTGAGGTACTAAATGTGCATTGAATTGAAATTATTTTTAACTGATAATAACAGGGAGCGAGGTTTCTTGCACTCAATTGCTTATAACTATTTTGTGGAAACAACAAGCAGTTATATGAATTTATGAGCTGCAAATGTGGTAGTTGCTTATGTATAAAATGTAAATAATTCAAAAGTTGCAAAGGTAAGAGTAATTTCTGTCTTTCATGCATGTAAAATCAATAAATAGCTTATGCAAAAATATAATTATTCCATATTTTTAGACATTACTCCTCCACCCATGGAGTAGGTGAACAGTCAGCTCAAGTACTCTAGTGTGTGACTCCAAAGGGGCGAAGTTCAAATCTAAGCCTTTGTTGGTAAACTTATTTGCCTTCAATCAAAAAGCTTTGCAGGTCTTAGCCACACTGTTGTTTGAAGCAGATTTTGGATCAGTGGAGCACTACTGCCGAGAAGAGGGAGTAACTGTTTGGGATGCACACTGAGATAGATATCAACTGCAGCTGGAAGATCATCAACTCGATGAAGGAGGCCCTTTGGTCCGCCCGAAACATGCTGGTCTTCCAGCGGAAGGAGCTGTCCACGACCGAGTGTTGCCGACTGGCCCTCTCCAAGGTCCAGGAGTACGTGCTGCCGGATGCACTGAAGTGAGGTGCAGCCTACGCAAAGGCCACCGTATAAAGCCACCCCACCTTGTATTGTACACCATGAGTCATAAGAAATACTGTGTTTGAATTGTACGATCTGTGGTGTTCTTGGTTTGAAATGTACTGGTTTGGAATTGTGATATTTATTTTGAACTGTGTATCTTTAAATTCTCTGAAATAAAGTATATTTTGAAATAAAAAAACACTGTATAAAGCCACCCCACCTTTTATTGTACTGTACACCATGAATCATAAGGAATATACTGTGTTTGAATTGTAATATTGAGATCGCATCATGTATGATCTGTAATGTATTGGTTTGAATTGTACTGGTTTGAAATTGTGATATTTACTTTGAACTGACTGTATCTTAAAATTCCATGAAATTAATTGTATTTTGAAATTTTAAAAAAGTTAGCATATATCCTACAGGTCCACAGAGGTGCAATTCCTTTGGCCTAACAATGGATAGATATTGGTGGTGGCCATGGAAAAGTCAATAACCAGGACCATAAACTATCACTTTGACTGAGAGAGGATGAGCTGCAATGGAAGGCATCATAAAGGGCTTACATCATTCAGTAAAACACTTTAATTATTTAACAAAAAGTAGTTGCAATATCAATAAAGTTAAAGGAAACATACCACTTTCATACATAACTGCTGAAGTGTAAAATATTCTATTATGTCATGGCAATGAAGACACATCATATATTAAGGACATAGAAGAAAGCATGGAATGATAAAAGGGCATTAAGACCATAAGGCCCGCTCCTTTTACGGAGCACATTCAATCTACTTTATTATGAGCTTTTCTCCATTCATCCAATTTTCTAAGAGAAAGTTGCATAAAATTAATCTGATCCCAAAAGGTAATCAAGAAAAGCTCCAAAATATTCATCCATTCTCACATAACTATTTTCATTGCTGGTCTGCGGTTCCCCAGATAACATCCTTTTCCACCCATTATGCAACGTGGGGTACTTAACAACAAGTTCAATTCAATATTTATTGAGGCCCTTTTTGAAGAAGTTAATCATCACTACATGTCCACTACTCTATGGGGGAGTGGGGGGGGGGGGGAGAGGGGAACGTCTCCTAACCTTTTGTTTCACTTAACATTCAATCATTCAGTTATGTATTCAGAGTACGAGTAAAACAGCCTGCTTATACTTCTATCATCTAACTCTCTCAGAATTTTAAAGATTTGAATCTTGTTCTCCCTTCATCATCAAAGCAACTTCAACTCAAGTCTCTCTTCATAACTTACATCATTCGTCATTCCACTGAACCCTCTCCAAATATCAATATATTTTTGAATGTAAAGCAAAGTCAAAAATAAACTTTGTGGAAACATAAAAAAATGACATGATTAAGTGAAATATATGAAAAGTTTTGTCAGTTTTCCCCATGCACCAGTTTTTGATGAAACAGTAACGGAAGATGAAATTCTCATAAGAGCTATTGTTTGCTGCTATTGGAAAACTTGGTTGTTCCTAAGAGGAATCAAGCATATATGCACAAGACATGTAACATTAGAAATATTTAAAATGTAGTCAAACTGAAAGAAATGGGACTTTGGAGAATGTTACAAAGATAAGATTACTGACAGAATGTCATTCTTAGCACAAAATGCACAAACCTATACAGACCTGAACTTCACAGAAATCTAGGAGTGCGCAACTTCAAGATTTAATCTGCAACTCCCTAAATTAGTTACAAAGGGAGTCTGCCTGACCCTTAAATACATGCTGCCGAATATAATTATATTACAAGTTCCCTGTAGCATTGCCAGCATCGACAGCTTTCTTGCCCACCTATGCAAAATTAATGTATTGAATAAATAAAATAGATACAAGCTTTATTGTTTACAATCCCTGAAGACACTCTTGGAAATGTCTGCAGACACAAACAAATTGACACTGCAATATTGAGCCAAACACTGGGATGTTTTTATTCTCCGTTTGAAGGAGTATTTTGTCATCATTCCATGAACAAATCAAGAAACAATACATGATGGGGTATCGAAAGGATTGTGACTGAGAACTGCTTAAATGTGAGAAATTCACATTCATAAATCAAACGTTAAACATGAATTGGCTGGTTCCAACCAGTTTTGCATTTGTAACCGTGAGTAACCCTGCAGATCTGTTGTAATACTTAATTGCAGAGCTGCTAAAATTCACACTGAATGAAAAGCAATTGAAACATTTTAAGCACAACGTGCAATACCATCATTCATCTCTGCTGAGACAAAATTAGTCAGTTTGTGATTCTCTCAATCTCACAGGTGCAAAAATGGATTGGCTTTCCCAATGTCTAGCATAAAGCAGGCATAGCAGTCCTAGGGTATTGGAAAGCTTATCCTTGTGGAATATCCGGTGAGCTGTTATCTTGAATACTGAATTTCAGCAGGGGATGTAAATACCAGATCATAGTAAATGAACTTTTCTTTCTCGAGTTCTGCAGGTATTCCTTGGGGAATCACAATGGACCCACTTTGTTATTCTTATTGCAACACATTAACAGGATCATTAGGGAAATTTGCTGGGTTTCAATCCGTTTTTAAGTCTTCATTAATGACCTGTTGATGTCATCAAAATTAAGGTTTTTCTCTTTGATGGCGCTACAACTCTCAACTGAATGATTCATTTCCCATCCAATATCTTTATAATTGAGAAGATCAAGTAATATCTCTGTGAAGAAAATTTGACTATGCCTGAGTAAATTTCCCCTAAGAAACAACATTCCAGTTTACCAACTTTTCTTTTAACTGGTGTCAACTGTATTGTTTTATTTTTATTTTTCTCCCCAAGGCACAAATTATGACCACAGATATCATCCACCCACTCTGCTCTTTGCAAACTTAAGTGATGTTATGCAGTAGGCATACTTGGCAACTAGTAGACTTTGGGAGGGCAGCTTACTTCATGCCAGACTATATTCACTCCAAACCTGGATAGATGTGTCTAGCTATATGTCTTCTACAAGGTATGATGGGAGCGACACCACAAGGTTTTCTGGCTCTTAAGCCAGAGTTCCATTCTTCTGTTGAAACACAAGAACTGGTGGAGGAACACCTCAACATTTGGCATCAAGTGCACACAAAATGATGGTGATAAAGCTTCTTCACCTACTTCTGGAACTCTCCCAGGCAGTGCTGTCACCTAAAATTTTGTTCCTTATATGTAGCTGTTCAGATTCAGAAATAACCATAATTAGAGATGCTGAAGCATGCATCAAATTCTTGAGACATCTGGGCCCCGATTTTAACTGCCCCCACCTGGCAGAAACTGACTGGGGGGGACGGCAGGTAAAATAATGAGGGGCAGTTACCCCCACCGATCCCTCTTCCTTCCCTCTGTGTCCCCATATTAACTTGCTTTTTTGAGCAGGCGAGCAGGACACACACAAGAAGGAAGCGGGGTTCTGTTTTAAATATGCAGATTGGATCTGATGATGTCATCGGGCCCCGATCTGCAATTTCAACTTGAGGCCTGAGCATCGGGACAGTGTCAGCTCCCCCATCAGGCAAAATCTGCCGGGAGCCAGATCCTGGGCTGGAAGAGGCCCAGCAGGTACGTTTAAAATGTATTTCTCAGGTTTTCTTGTGGGTCAGTGGGGGGGCCTTGGGCCTGCCTTACGCCAGGATACCCTCCTTCTTCCCGATCATGGCAAGTCCTCCCCCCGGCCCCAATCGCGGCTCCGTTCACAGCCTTCCCACCCCCTCCACCTCCCCACTCTCGATCGTGGCCTCAAGCCCCAAGCCCCGAACTCCACTAACTGCCAGGGACCACCGCCACAGTCCCCAGCTGCGGCCTCCTACCGCTTGCTTATGTTCCTGCTCGTTGAGATCGGCGGGGCCTTGCTGGGTTCTTCAGCCGATTATGATCTCCCCTGCACCCTCCCCACTTCTCCATAAATATCGGGGGCAGCCTGATTTCTGCTGTTTTTCACTCAGTATTAAAGAGAGTTCTGGCAATATTGTTGTGCTTTTGAAACTTTCTGTGAGTGACTTCTCCAATCCTAATATATTATAACATGAATGTACATTATTAACTATAGCTTGTAACATTAGACATTGTTAAAAGGACATTTCCAGTATCTGCCACAACTAAGCCATGATTTTAACCTAACCCGCCTGGTGGGAAAGGGATGAGTTCGGGTTGGCCTTCTATTTACACCCCATATGTTTTAATCTCCAGTAAAGTCAATGGAGAGTAAAGTTATGCAGGGTGTGAAATGGGAATCTGAACCACAATTGCCTTGTTCCCGCGGGGTGGGTTAGGTTAAACTAGGGCTATGGGTATGAGATTTTTTTAAAAATAAAATGGACTGAATCATCTGATCACAATTATCATGTTTCATTGTATCTTCAGATCAGAAGATTTCTAGGAAATCAGTTGCTTAGCAAATGCCAAGCAAGACCTTGGAATACTTTATTGTTTCAGTGAAAACTTTTGAACCCATTCCTTTCACAATGTCAGATATGGTGTAGCAGTGCATTTACAGGGTGAGCCTACAATTACAGTCACATCTTCAGAATCGTAGAATGCTGAATTTTCAACTAACTGCAATAAATTATAGATAAAAATATGAAAGCATATTAATTGCAATGCCCTGGTGGAAATTAATTGTTCCCTTTATCAGATGGTTCCCATTACAGAAATCCATCAGCACAGATTTAAACACATTGGGAATCAATTGATTTCCTGAGTAAATTTCCCCGAAGAAACAATACCCAGTTAACCAGCTTTTCTTTTATCTGGTGTCAACTGTACTTGTTTTAATTGGATTTTTTTCCCTACGGCACAAATTATGTCTTCAGGTTTTGTAAAGTTACTTGACAGTTCAATGCTATTCAAGGAAAAAAATGACATATATATTGAGATCAACACAAGCTGAAGCACTTAATGTTTTGTAGTTCAGGAGCTCAAACTGAAATCCATTTTTTTAAAATTAGTTGTCTTCCCAAGTTAACCTCTCATCCCCATCTGTTTCAAATATGATTAGTTAGAGGAAGAAAGCTAGCTGTGGATCCCTATATAATTGAGACACCAAAAGCTGTTGGGTAATTCAAATAACAGGAGGCAGCCTTAATGTAAAATAAGAAGAGCAGATAACCAAATGTTCCCCATGATGGGATACATCAACTAATGGTAAAACCAAAGAATAATCACACAAATTATAGAACTTGAATTGAGTGCTGGGCACAGCCATGGCACAATGATACCACTGGGAAAAAAAGCTGACAATTTTGTTTGAAAACTATTGTGATTTTAGGGGAAAACTATGGAAAGCTGCATGAGATTCTACCAATACCCAATATTCTCATCAGTAACAGCCTATATTCAGGTCAGTGCATGCACAATTTGATAAGGGACATCAAGAGTGGTCAAAAAATTCACAAAAAACAACAGTAGTTGCTTGATAGTCATCAGACAGCCAATTTTGTGTCAATTGTGCTAATCGTCTCTTCTCCTATCCAATACTGCTGGATCCATGGTGTGGTATGATTTCATGGCACAGATTGCCTTCCAATGACCATTATTCATGTGTAAACCTCGACAGTGAGTATCTGCAATCTATTTGGCCAGTGGGTTATCATAGCCAAGCCCAATCTTATCCTTATTCTCAATGTCTACACACACACACACTGTTCCAGCATAAACAGAGTGGTCACTGGATACTGTTCAGGGGCAAGGACCTTAGCTAATTTGTCCTCTTTAACCCAGAGGAATAGAAATCAATTGGCCTGAATGATTGAATCTGGGACCTTCCTAGCCTGTATGGCTTATTGACTTATTGTATAAACCCACTGAGTCATTGAGATGGCCTGGATTTCAATGTTAGGCATATAGTAATTGTCATATTCACCAAGATAGCCACTTTAATCACCAGGTAAATAAACCCAATGAGAAAATAAAATGAAGTTTCAAATAAGTACAATACGTCACATTTACTTCACTTCAGTTGTAGGACTGGAAAATACATTGGGGAAATGTGGAGATGCAGGAAAGAAAAAATCTGAACCATGGATAAGAAGAGGTTTTCACTGGATCTTGAATATAACAATGGAAATGTCTAACACCAGGTTGTAAGCCAAAAAAAGAAACTTAAATGCACACTGTTAGGTGTCATAGTGCAATTCACTACCTGCAATGGCAAATTATTTTAATTACAAAGATTTTTGCAAAAAAAACATACATGATAGTTTTAGGTAATGGGCAGAGGTGCAAATTCATCTCTCCCTGCCTCTTTTGCTTCCTACCAACACCCAATTAAAGTTTTAAAGAGTTATATTTGGTTTCAAGCCAGAGCATTTGTTTTAATGTATGAAAATCTAATTTTATATCCTTTTAGGCTCAGAAATGTAATTATCCTGGCAGCATTTGGACCTCTTTCTCTTAATTAGAAAATGCTAAAAAAAAATTTAAAATTACAATTTTTTAATCAGGTTCAATCAGATTTTTTAGGGATGCTTAAAATTGTAAAGCAGTAAGTAAAAGAGAATGCTTTACAATCTGAAAACAACTATTGCTCATAATCTTTAATTTCAGTGCTACATTTGTATAAATGCAGTGCAAATAAACCCAAGTGAAAGGGAACACAAATTCCAATATGTCATACTCCTTTTTTTGGTTAGCCAGGTGACTGACATACAAAGAAACACAACTCGATGAATGAGAATCTCCAAATCAAGCTGAGAAATGCACTCAAGTCGAGTTTCTGTTTGCTCCATAAGGAAACACCCTAAATCCAAAGAGTTGAGGCACATTTGACAGAACTAAAGCTTAGGGATCAAGTATGCAAAGGGGGTACTGCTGGAACATAACCAACTATAACCATAGATGCCTGGTAGGCTTCCTGCTGCTTGTCTAGACAGGGCCACCAAATCTGTTAAGATATTTGCTTGCAGGGTTAAATGGATCCAAGTAGGAAGAATCTCAGCCTCATGTGACAAGTCTACTACTCTAGCTTTTATTAGCAACCCAAACTAACTGGTCAATCATCAACAGTGCCCAAGAGTGCAGCAGACCTGCCTGCTTCAGGCATTGGATTCGCAAGTCTGGCACAGAAGGTTGACTTAGTTCTGAACTTCCATTACCAGGCATGTCATTTTGGAACCACCTCAAAACAAACAGACACTCTGCCCTCCCAAAAAAGATAGTCATTAATCCAACATTAGACAACTGACAAGTGTAGGTTTCAGCCCTGTCTAGACAGTCAACAGGAACCTCATGAGCAACAGTGAGTATCAAAACAGCAACTTGAGTGTATTGTCACCATCCTCTTGACCACAGCACGGACATACATCAAACCCCATCAAACAATGAGGTGAGCAGTTTCAGCAACAGCTGCTTGCCTGCCTCTCTCTACCTAGCCACAGAGAAATGAATGCATAATGTAATTCCTGGCTTCCAGGTAATGCTTTCCAGCAGCTGTCATCTCAAGTCTCAAAGTTTTGGCATCAACTATACAATTGAAATTAGCCTTCAGAATGGTGCAAGGACCAATACAGGGCAGCTTGCGACGTAAGCTGCCCTGTATGTTCCGGACAATCAAGTTTAGAGTTAAGTACCAAGCTCTGGCAAAGCGGTGTCCCAGCCATGAAGATGACTTCCTCTCCAAGCTACATAATCACAAATCTGTCCAAGTCAAAACTCTACCTTCCTGCGGGCCTTTATTATCACAAATCCACCTCATAGTTTCTTCCTGGATCACAGAAAAAGTGCCAGAGGAAGCCCTTCCATTGCATGCACAGGAGTTCTGAATCACAAAGGAGAACTATCTATACACATGTCATGTATGCCACAAGTTTAACCCGCACTGAGATTTTGTTGTCACTGAAGGACACTGAAGACCATATTGCTTTTGTGATACTTTAGCCCCAAATTTAACTCGGGACGGATAGACAGGCTGCCCAGTTGATCATGTTGGGAATTGGGTAGCCCGTCCACATGTCATAAGAATTGGCCAGGACCAATATCCTCGCGGGGAGGTTTGCTAGTGCTGTTGGGGGATTAAATTAGCTTGGCAGGGGAATGGGAACCTGAGTGTAGATTCAGAAGGGAGAGAAGCAGAGCTGGAAATGGAAAGGAGAAAATTAGTAAGTGAGTTTGGAAGGCAGAGGAAACAAAGGTTAGAAACTGGACAACAAAGGAGTTTAGCAGTGCTTAATGGTATATACCTCAATGCAAGGAGTATAGTGAATAAGGCAGATGAGCTAAGGGCACAGATAGACACTTGGAAGTACGATATCTTAGCTATTACTGAAGCATGGCTTAAACAGGGGCAGGAATGGCAACTCTTTTTTGGCCAGTATGTAGCAAGCCCAACAAGAGGAGAGTGCAGTTCTGGATTTAGTTTTAGGAAATGAAGCTGGGCAGGTGTAAGGAATATTAGTGGGAGAGCATTTTGGTGATAGTGATCATAATTCAGTTAGATTTAGCATAGTTATGGAAAAGAACAATGAGAGAACAGGAGTAAAAGTTCTAAATTGGGGAAAGGCCAATGTTACTAAGCTGAGAACTGATTCAGCAAAAATGGACTGGAAACAGCTACTTGAAGGTAAATCAGTGTCAGAGCAGTGGGAGGCATTCAAGGGGGATATTCAAGGGGTTCAGAGTAAGCACATTACCACAAAGAAAAAGGGTGGGACTGACAAATCTAGAGTCCCCTGGATGACGAGGAACATACAAGGTAAGATAAGGCAAAAAAAGGGAAGCTTATGTCAGACACTGAGAGCTCAATACTGCAGAAAGCCTAGAGGAGTATAGAAAGTGCAGGGGTGAAATTAAACAGGAAATTAGAAAAGCAAAGAGAGAGCACAAAAAATGTTTGGCCAGTAAAATTAAGGAAAACCCAAAAATGTTTTATAAATATATAAAGAATAAGAGGATAACTAAGGAAAGAATAGGGCCTATTAGAGACCAAAAAGGTAAACTATGTGTGGAGGCGGAAGATGTTGGTATGGTTCTTAATGAATACTTTGTGTCTGTCTTCACAAAAGAAGGGGACGATGCAGAGATTGCAGTTGATGAGGAGTGTGAAATATTGGATGAGATAAACATAGTGAGAGAGCAAGTATAAAGGGGTTCAGCATCTTTGAAAGTAGATAAATTGCCAGGCCTGGATGAAATGTATTCCAGGCTGTTAAGAGAAGCAAGGGAGGAAATAGTGGAGGCTCTGACCATCATTTTCCAATCCTCTCTGGCTACAGGTGTGGTGCCGGAGGATTGGAGGACTGCTAACATTGTAGTGTTGTTTAAAAAGGGAGAAAGAGATAGACCGAGTAATTGTAGGCCAGACAGTCTAACCTCGGTGGTGGGCAAATTATTCGAATCAATTCTGAGGGACAGCATGAATTGTCATTTAGAAAGGCATGGGTTAATCAAGGACAGTCAGCATGGATTTGTTATGGGAAGGTCGTGTCTGACTTACCTGATTGAATGTTTTGAACAGGTGACAAGGAGGGTCGATGAGGGTAACGGGTTTGATGTAGTCTACATGGATTTTAGCAAGGCTTTTGATAAGGTCACAACTGGCAGGCTGGTCAAATAAGGAAAAGCCCATGGGATCCAAGGGAAAGTGGCTAGTTGGATCCAAAATTGGCTCAGTGGCTGAAAGAAAAGGGTAACAGTTGATGAGTGTTTTTGCAACTGGAAGGTTGTTTTCAGTGGGGTTCCGCAAGGCTCAGTACTAGGTCTCTTGCTTTTTGTGATATATATTAATGTGGGGGGCTTGATCAAGAAGTTTGCAGATGATACAAAAATTGGTTGTCTGGTTGACAGTGAGGAGGAAAGCTGTAGACTGCAGGAAGATATCAATGGACTGGTCAGGTGGCCAGAAAAGTGTGAGGTAATGCATTTGGGGAGGGCAAACAAGGCAAGGGAGTACACAATAAATGGGAGGATACTGAGAGGTGTAGAGGAAGAAAGGGACCTTGGAGTGCATGTCCACAGATCCCTGAAGGTAGTAGGGCAGGTAGATAAGGTGGTTAAAAAAGCATACTGGATACTTTCCTTTATTAGCCGAGGCATAGAATATAAGAGCTGGGAGATAATGCTGGAACTGTATAAAACATTGGTTAGGCCACAGCTTGAGTAATGTGTACAGTTCTGGTCACAACATTCCCGGAAAGATGTGATTGCACTAGAGAGGGTACAGAGGAGATTTACGAGGATGTTGCCAGGGCTGGAGAATTTTGGATGTGAGAAAAGATTGGATAGGCTGGGGTTGTTTTCTTAGGAACAAAGGAGGATGAGGGGAGATTTAATTGAAGCATATAAAATTATGACGGGACTAGACAGAGATCATAGGGAGGTCCTATTTCTCTTAGCAGAGGGGTCAGTGACACAGATTTAGAGTAATTAGTGGAAGGATTAGAAGAGAGCTGAGGAGAAATTTTTTCACCCAGAGGGTGGTAGGGGTGTGGAACTCACTGCCTGAGAGGGTGGTCGAGGCAGAAACCCTCAACTCATTTAAAAAGCATTTGGATGTGCACTTGAAGTGCGATAACCTTCAGGGCTACGGACCAAGTGCTGGAAAGTGGGATTAAGCTGGATAGCTCTTTTTTGGCTGGCACGGACATGATGGGCCAAATGGCCTCCTTCTGTGCCGTAACTTTCTATGATTCTATGATAACATAAGAAATAGGAGCAGGAGTAGGCCATACGGCCCCTCGAGCCTGCTCCGCCATTCAATCAGATCATTGCTGATCTTCAATCTCAACTCCACTTTCCTGCCCAATCCCCATATCCCTTGATTCCCCGAGAGTCCACAAAGTTTCTATCTCAGCCTTGTGTATACTCAACGATTCAGCATCCACAGCCCTCTGGGGTAGAGAATTTCAAAGATTCACAACCCTCTGAGTGAAGAAATGCCTCCTCATCTCAGTCTTAAATGGCCGACCACTTATCCTGCGACTATCCCCTCGAGTTCTAGACTCTCCAGCCAGGGGAAACAACCTCTCAGCCTCTACACTGTCAAGCCCTCTCATAATCTTAACTGTTTCAATGAGATCACCTCTCATTCTTCTAAACTCCAGAGAGCATAGGTCCATTCTACTCAACCTGTCCTCACAGGACAACCCTCTCATCCCAGGAATTAATCTAGTGAACCTTCGTTACACGGCCTCTAAGGATAGTATATCCTTCCTTAGGTAAGGAGATGAAAACTGTATGCAGTACTCCAGCTGAAATCTCACCAAAGCCCGGTACAATCGTAGTAAGACTTCCTTACTCTTGTACTCCAACCCCCTTGCAATAATTTCTTCCTAATTGCTTGCTGTACCTGCATGCTAACTTTTTGTGTTTCTTGTATCAGGACACCCAAATCTCTCTGGACACCAACATTTAATAGTTTCTTACCATTTAAAAAATATTCTGTTTTTCTATTCTTCCTACCAAAGTGAATAACCTCACATTTCCCCACATTTTCCTCCATCTGCCACCTTCTTGCCCACTAACTTAACCTGTCTATATCCCTTTGCAGACTCTTTGTGTCCTCCTCACAGCTTACTTTCCCACCTAGCTTTGTATTGTCAGCAAATTTGGAAACATTACACTCGGCCCCTTCATCTAAGTCATTAATATAGATTGTAAATAGCTGAGGCATAAGCACTGATCCTTGTGGTACCCCACTAGCTACAGCCTGCCAACCTGAAAATGACCCGTTTATCCCTACTCACTGTTTTCTGTCTGTTAACCAATCCTCTATCCATGCTAATATGTTACCCCCAACCTCATGAGCCCTTATCTTGCGTAACAACTTTTTATGTGGCACCTTATCAAATGCCTTTTGAAAATCCAAATATACTTCATCCACTGGTTCCCCCATTTCTACACAATTTCCCTTTCATAAAACCATGTTGACTCTGCCTTATCATATTATGATGCTCTAAGTGTCCTGTTACCACTTCCTTAATAATGGATTCCAGCAACTTCCCGCGACTGATGTCAGGTTAACTGGCCTGTCGTTCGCTGTTTTCTCTTTCCCTCCTTTCTTGAATAGCGGGTTTACATTTGCTACCTTCCAATCCGCTGGGTCCGTTCTAGAATCTAGGGAATTTTGGAAGATCATAACCAATGTATCCACTATCTCTGCAGCCGCCTCTTTTGAAACCTTCAGATGTAGGCCATCAGGTCCAGGGGATTTATCGGCTTTTAGTCCCATTAGTTTCTCAAGTATTTTTTCTGTACTGATAATAATTACTTTAAGTTCCTCACTCTCATTAGCCCCTTGGTTCCCCACTTTTTCTGGAATGCTTTTTGTGTCTTCTACTGTGAAGACAGATACAAAATGTCGCTGCAATTTTTGGTGAGCCCTCCAAGGTCTATTTAAAATGGGGATGCACTTTTTAAAGAGAAGTTGCATTCACTGAAGACAGACTTTGTTCTCATACTGCTGCAAGGAGGGGTATCTCAGAAATGAATCGGGGGGCTGCCCCAAGTTTTCTGATGCCTCCCTGGAGGTCCTGGTGGAGAAAGTCACGTCAAGGAAGGAGGCACTGTTTCCCAGCAGCTGCAGGAGCATCCCCAGGGCCACTGGACAGAGCTGGCTGACAGAGTCAGTGCCACCAACATCACCCCCAGGACCAGGGTTCAAAGTAGAATAAGATTCAATGACCTCACAAGAGAAGCAAGGGTGACTACAGCTCTTCACCTCTCCACCTCTCTCAACAGCACCGGACAGCTCTCATCTCACCCCATCGCCCACCACTCTCAACAATTCCCTCCCCTCCATCACACCCTTCAACATACAATCACAAGGACACATGGTAAACCTGTCTTTCTCATTCTAAGTACACTCACCTCTCCCTTTGCTCTCTTCAAACTACATGTTAACAGCATTCTCGTCTCACATCCTAGCACTTGCACAACCAGCAACTCCTCCCAGCACTCCTTCCTCACTTCACATTCCACAAATACCTTTAAATTCCTCACCTCCCATCCTCATTCCATCTTGCTTCTTCTCCACCTCTCAACATATATACTATGTGTACAAGCCCCACACATCTCCACTTACCTTTTCAACAACCACTCACTAACTCTTACCCTCTCTTTCTGTAGACCAAGAAAGCACATACTGCGAGGGATGTGATCAAGACTGGGGGAGGAATACCCAACATCACCCATGAAGCTCTGGGGATCAGTGGCCTGGGCAAAGCCATGAGCCATTGGGGAAGATGAGGCTGATGGCTTATCTGAGCAGGGTGTCTGCATATTACTTGTAACCCTTCATTGACCTCAGCAAATATGCAGCAAGCTTCACAACGTCAAGCTGCATTCTCCAGACTGTCAGCTGCTAATGTCCATCTTCTCAGTGCTCTCCTATCTCTTGTCTCTTTTCTCTGTCCTCTATGTCCTTCTCAACAGCAACAGCCTCCTGAAGCTGAAGATACCTCGAAGGAGGACAATTCTCCTGCGGATACACTGTCATGTGCTCCATCTCTCAAGCATCAGCACAGACATTGGCACTCCACATGGGTGGGATAGTGAGCTGGACGGGTCTTCACATGGAGAGGTCCTCTCCCAGCTCTGCTGAGCAAAACAGAGATGAGAACTTCAGAGGCCCATACGTAAAAAATAAACTGCTGTCCTCACACAAGCAGTTCTACGAGATATTGGAAGGCCTGGCAAGGAGTTTCAGCGCTATGGTTGAAAGTATGGAGGAGTCCTTTTCCAACCTGTCTGGTGTCATCTCACATTGAATCAGCACTCTGCAGTCTACCTTGGAGAGTGTGGTCACCTCCAGGGATGCTGCAGCCTGGGTCTTCACAAAAGATGGCAATGTCACCAGTCTTTGCAACTTTGGTGGAAGCTCAAACTGCTGCCAAGCAGACTCTGGACTCCACCTTGGAGAGACAGGTGTCTTGGACAGATTGCTGGACCAAATAGATAGGCGCTTTCAAGGAGTCACTCACCTTCTGCAGTTTGCTGTCCTGAAGATCAGTGGAAATAATGAGCCTCAACCCTATGGGATGGCAGTGGCACTATGAGAGCAGTATGTCAGCACGCACGTCTATTCCTTTGCCATCCTCTCAACGAATACCCACCATGGTACCAGCAAGTCAGCTGGGCCAGACAGCAGTCGAGGTGCAGCAGTCAGGAGCCGGGCCCTCACAGCTTTTGCACCCAGAAGTCACTGACCACGAGCATGTCAAGGGTCCCAACATAAGGAACAGCAGATTTCCAACAGCTTTGCTGAGGACACTATGAGAACACCTTGTAAGAGTAGTACACTTAGGAAAACTGCTTTTAAAAAAAGCACAGTGGGTTGATCACTTGGGTGAGAAATAAATGGAAGGCGATTATAATTATTTGCCGTTAAACCTTGATCACATTTGTCATTTTGGTCTGCAGTGTGGTTTAATAGCAGCTTCTAAGTCTACTATGTTAGTACATCATTGACATAGAAGTTGTTTGAATGGTTTCAATGTTCTTCAATGCAGGATGAAAGGAGTGGCAAAGGATGTAACAAGGACTGTTAAGCAATGGAGATCTGTGTAAGTTTTGAGGGTAGGGGAATGAGCAGGTCACCGGAATCACTGAGCAACTAGTTGGTTCCTCACATCTCTCTGGACCCAGCTGCTGCTGCTCCTCTTTCTCCGAATGTTCCTCTATCCAGATGAAACTGGCAATAATAGCACCCATTAGAAGCAGATAAAGCTTACTGAAGGAGATAAGGCAAAAAAAGTGAGACAAGTGATCTGGAAACTGGGAACTCTCCTGGCAATCCAAACATCACAAAAATGTTGTGATCCAAATACAGGTGAGTGCCCCTTTAAATGCTTCAGTGGCTCTGAGACACCAATCCCCCCCAGATTTTACTTGTGTGTTGGACAGTGGGCAGGACTTCGGCAATGTTAAGTTAAAATGGCATTGGGGTCCTAATTGCGTCATTGGCCTCTGATTTACATATATTCATGAGGCCTCTGCCTGCCTGTGGCGGGCACCTTGGCCTCTTCCTAAAAGTGCGCGGTTAATATGGTGGTGGGTGGGAGCACGTCGGGAACGCAGCAGTAAATACTCTCCCACTATTATAACCACCCGCCCGCCCCATTAGTGTCGGAATGGCAGGGTTAAAATCAGGGCTTCTGTCCATGAACAGACACCTGCAAAAAGAACAGATATAAAATTGTTTTGCTGCAGTTCAAACATGTTGGCATGAACGATGGTTTTAAACCTGTCAGCTAAGTGATGGGATGCCAGCTCATGCCCATCATTTCCGATTCACAGACCTTATAATCTCAGCTTAAGTTGATAGTGGAGGTCAAGCTTTTCCTTCACATGGTTAAAAACTGTCAGATGTTTCAACCTGTCATGCATTCCCTGTGGCCAGTTACAGAGTGTTTCAGTACAGCCCTCGGAGCAGGATACCTGCACACATTAGAATGGATTAGAATGGGCACCAGGTTGTTCTTTGAGCCAGTGCGGACACGATGGGCCGAATGGCCCCCTTCTGTCCTGTATCTTTTCAATGGTTCTATGGTTCTATTCAGCTGAGAAAGATATATTCCACAAATGCACTGGGGGTAGAGGAGAAGGAGTTACTTAAAATTATGATTTACTGAGAGTGAAATAGTTGCTGCTGGATTGTGAATTAGAATGAACCAGCAGAATAGTTTTATGATTTACATTTTAATATAAATGATTATAATATTATTCATTAATGACCTATTTATAATGGATTCAATAGATTCTCGCCACGCACTTGTAACACTTTCTTAACTCAGAATTTAGGACAAGAGGGTGGAAAAAATTTAACAAATTGTTTGAAAGCAATACAGGTGCACGAAGCTCATTTGCAACTGCATGGGGAATCATTTGGTGTGGTTTATTCTAGATGTGAGGTTGACCTGCACAACATACCTGTGGAATAAAAACCCTATCAAGCAGTTTGCCAGGAAATATCGTCTCTCAAAGATGTATTATTAATTTGTATATATTGGGTATAAAATATTAAGAACATTTTTCCGTTACATTTGGTTCCAACATCTCAGATTTATTTCTTTATCATGGATCATGTATACCTCTCACTTGGATTATTTTGAAATAGGGATCCATCATCAGGCAATAATTAAGTAGATGCATGAACCTTAGCCTTCATTATTGCAAGATGACAATTCTTAATTTTTAAGTGCCTAATAAATTGTTATAATTAATCTATAGTCTCTTAATTTCTAACAGCATGGAGTTCAAAACTAACAGTGACTAAGATCACTGTATTTAGCAACAGAACAATAAGGGGAGAGTGCACATGCCACTGGCCTAGTGAATGTATTCCACTGGCTTATTGCTGTGAATACCTGGTGCAAGAAGCTTCTTATACAGATTTTTATCCACCTTCAGCAAGTACCTGTCCTGGTATAAGTTGCATTAAGTACATGTTGAGTTTCTATTATAATGAGCCAGAAGTTGCTCCAGAAATAACGGAGGAGCTCAACAGCGCTCTCTGTTTTTAATGGCGAATCGAAGGAGCAAGTTCGCGCATTTGCACATGCGAACTAAAACGCAGATATCGTGAACTTGCTCCCATTGGTTCGCTGGCGATTTGACAGCTGCAAATTAAAGAATCATCGCACGCTGCAATCATTGAAATCACTGAAAAATTGCAAACTTGCTCATCCGCCCAGCTGGAAAGTAACTAATTACGCCACCAGGTAAGCTTAAAAATACCAGGTTAAACTAAGTTTTAAAAGCGCAGTTAGTCTTAATGACTGCAAAACAACTAAAAATTTAATTTTAAAATTGTGGAGTCTCATATTACTCCTTATTTTAATAGTTTTTTGTCATTAAAAGAAAAATTGAAAAATTTTTAAAAACATTTTTTTACTTTTCCCTTCAGTCTCTTTAATTTAATTCAATTATTTCTTTGGCTTTTTATTAAAAAATTAAAATTTTTATTTACAATGATTTCCAGAATACTAACTTTAAATGAATGAAGTCCGCTTGCCTGCTTGCGGGCGTGTCTTCTATTCTCACAGATTGTTCCATGCGCATCAATTTACCCTGTTCAGAGGCTGGGTTGATAGCGCACAATTCTTTAAAAGTTCAAAATCAAGCAAGTTGATGCCACAGAGCCCTCGGTAAGTACATTCGTTAATTTAATTTGCAGGTGCTGTGACGAGCATTGCCATGCCGCTTAGTGCAAGTTCTGGCCCAATATGTTGACAAGCCAGTGTTTTTCTCCCACTCCAGAATAATTCATTTTTTAGACACATGCCCTGTTTTTTAATGGTCCAGAACCCTTATTTTCCAGCCATGCAATGTGCTGAATAGTCTATATGAAGTGATGACATTTTGCTATGATCGTGTGCCATTAAATTGGAAAGACTTTATAACCTGTATTTTTCTCTCACAGACGATAATGTCCATTTAGAATCATAGAATCATAGAAAATTTACAGCACAGATGGAGGCCATTCAGCCCATTTTGTCCGCGCCGGCTGAGAAACGAGCCACCCAACCTAATCCCACTTTCTCACATTTGGTCTGTAGCCCTGCAGGTCACGGCTCTTCAGGTGCACATCCAGGCACATTTTAAATGAGTTGAGGGTTTCTGCCTCTACCACCCTTTCAGGTAGTGAGTTCCAGCCCCCAACCACCCGCTGGGTGTAAAAACGTTTCCTCATTTCCACTCTAATCCTTCTACCAATCACTTTAAATCTATGCCCCCTGGTTATTGACCCCTCCGCTAAGGGAAATAGGTCCTTCCTATCCACCCTATCTCGGCACCTCATAATTTTGTACACCTCAATCAAATCACCCCTCAGCCTCTTCTATTCCAAGGAAAATAACCCCAACCTATCCAATCTGTCATCACAGCTAAAATTCTCCAGTCCTGGCAACATCCTCGGAAATCTCCACTGCACCCTCTCTAGTGCAATTGCATCCTTCCTGTAATGTGGTGACCAGAACTGTGCGCAGTACTCAAGCTGTGTCCTAACTAGTGTTTTATACAGTTCCAGCATAACATCCCTGCTTTTATATTCTATGCCTCGGCTGATAAAGGAAAACATTCCATATGCCTCCTTAACCACCTTATCTAACTGTCCTGCTACCTTCAGGGATCTATGGACATGCACTCCAAGGTCCCTCACTTTCTCTACACCTCTCAGTATCCTCCCGTTTATTGTCTATTCCCTTGCCTTGTTTGCTCTCCCCAAATGCATTACCTCACACTTCTCCGGATTGAACTCCATTTGCCACTTTTCTGACCATCTAGCCAGTCCATTGATTGTGGTTGATTGTGAGGAGGAAAGCTGTAGGCTGCAGGAAGCTGCAGTCTACAGCTTTCCTCCTCACAATCAACCACACAGCCTATCTTTGTGTCATCCGCAAATTTCTTAATCATGCCCCCACATTTAAGTGCAAATCGTTAATATATACCACAAAAAGCAAAGGACCGAGTACCGAGCCCTGTGGCACCCCAATGGAAACAGCCTTCCTGTCGCAAAAACACCCGTCAACCATTACCCTTTGCTTCCTGGCACTGAGCCAATTTTGGATCCAATTTGCCACATTCCCTTGGATCCCATGGGCCTTTACTTTTTTGACCTATCTGCCATGTGGAACCTTGTCAAAAGCCTTGCTAAAATCCATGTAGACTACATCAATTATGTTACCCTCATCCATCCTCCTTGTCACTTCCTCAAAAAATTCAATCAAGTTAGTCAGACACGACCTCCCCTTAACAAATCCATGCTGACTGTCCTTGATTAGTCCGTGCCTTTTTAAATGACAGTTTATCCTGTCCCTCAGAATTAATTCCAATAATTTGCCCACCACCGAGGTTAGGCTGACTGGCCTGTAATTACTTGGTCTATCCTTCACTCCCTTTTTATACAACGGTACAATGTAAGCAGTCCTCCAATCCTCCAGCACTTTGCCTGTATTCAGTGAAGTTTGGGAAATTATTGTTAAAGCTTCTACTATTTCCTCCCTGGCTTCTTTTAACAGCCTGGGATACATTTCATCCAGCCCTGGTGATTTATCCACTTTCAAAGTTGCTATCCCCTTAAAAGTTCCTCTCTCACTATGTTTATCCCATCCAATATTTCACACTCCTCCTCCTTAACTTCAATCCCTGTACCATCCCTCTCCTTTGTGAAGACAGATGCAAAGTATTCATTAAGAACCATACCCACATCTTCCACCTCCACACATAGTTTATCTGTATGGGAATTAGAGAAAAGTGGAATTCAGAAGATAACACAGACTGGTTTGTAACTATCAGCAGAATTAGATTACAGTACTGAAATCACTCCTTGGTATTTGAAACATTTTGATAGTATATATACTGTTTGAATGTTATATTTTATTAGGTGCTGCTTGTTTTTAAGGTAACTTTCAGTGTGTAATTCACAAGTGTCATTACTGTGGTGCTGAAAGTCTGCTGGGCAGAAGTACTGACACTGACACCGGGAATTCCCATTTTCCTTGCAAACTTTCCAGGTATTTCCATGACCCTGGCAGACTCCTGCACGCTCGAGGTTATCTATGCCACTCACCTTGCTGGCCAAAGACTAGAGGCACGGGGAAGGCTGAGATCCTACCCTCCTGAAAAGACCAGAGTTGGCCCATGGCCCTGTTTGCAAGGGAGTTACCTAAAAAATTGCTGCTGGAGAAAATGGGCCCACAACTCTCACCCGGCTCCCAAGATGGGCTCCATATCCACCACTTGGCAACATGGTAGGCCTGCTTATATTAGGTGTACTGGCTGCTGATGCTCCCCTGGGCCTCTCAGAGGCCGGGGTCATACAAACTCCCAATATATGAAATCTCCAGCTCCACCCCCCTTATATTATTTGTCTTGTTTGGAGTGGGTGGAGGCTCTACCCCCACAAGAACAGGCAGAAACCTTGGAACAAGATTGTGACCTGGGAACACACAGGGAGGGCCACAGACTGCAAATTTAATCAACAAATAGACTAGTTCATTTGCAGTAAATGTTCTAGTCAGCACATATTAGGAAACAGTAATAAAAACAAGCGATTCAGGTGACACCATGAATTCCAAGAAAATGGTTTGAGCAGTTTACGTTTGTCCTCTGAACATTGAATTGGCCTCAAGTTCCCTTCCAGGTGTTAGTTATCATCTGTACAGCATCACAGACAATGAATTCACTTTAATACTCGTCTTTTTTGTTCCACTGCCAGTCTCCGATCCTGTGTCATGGTGTTTTTCAATACTTGAATTTTAAAGTTGTATTGTGTGGTGCAGGACAAAAGGTATTAGTGAGTTTAATGATGGGGGACTTACATCAGTTAATGAGGTAACACTAGATCGTCACAACAGATTACAGGAAAATTCATTATCTGATATAAGCATTATATATTAACACATCATGTAAAATTATAAACCATTTATGAACTGATTATAGTTCTTTATTTACAACTAAAGTGAAACACTAATTATAATTTTTTTGAAAATTAAGTAATTTAATGGGCAGTGTTATTGTGCTTTTATTATCCAGTTAATGTTTTATAGTTAGGTTATTAGAGCTTTGTTAAACATTAAGTACCAGTTTATAGTTGATACTTAAAATAAAGCACTAGCCAATATTCCAATTACTTTAACCTTAACTTGTAACTAAATCTAGAACCTTAGAAATAGGGAAATGGGAAGTGTACAGAATTTTCCAAGTCTCATGCCATGGTATGAGTCGCACACAGTGAGCGACTTATTGAAAAATCCTGGATAATTTTTCCTGATAATTTGCCCGCTGTGTGAAAGGCCCAGTTGGTGGGCATAGTCCTAAAAGTTCCATCCAAACCTTCACAACAGCTCCCCTGCTGGTTGAGACAGTGAGTAACTGAACCATACAGACCAGGGAAATCAGAGGTTGCATTCGCAGTCGGCCCTGAGTTAGCTGATGTCATCTAGGCTGGGAGAAAGAATATTACAATTGATCTCAGTGCCCCTGGGTTTGGGATGGGAAAATTGGGGATCCCAGTCCAGTAACCTCGATGGAAGTGAGTGCGTCTGGATGTCGATTCAAGTTCAGGATCAAGTTCAGCTGTGAGGCCCCAAATCATCATTCCCTATGGTTGAATAGGATACTTACACTCACAGTCTAGGCACATACATGGACAATGGATATGTATTTTGATAAGGTACTAAAGAGTGACAGAGCATCTATAGAATTGTAACCTAGGAAGGAGTCGACACCTTTAGGAAAGCAAGAGGAAGTGAGGAATTACCGTAAATCGGCTAACCTAAAAGGGAATCCAAAAGTCTTCTGTTGGCACATAAATATTAAACGGGAAGTAAGAGGAGGGGTGGGGAGTCACCCGGTCTGGATGGGATGTAACCTAGGTTGCTGATGGAAGTAAGGGTGGAAATTGCAGTGGTGCTGGCCTTAATCTTCCAATACTCCTTCGATATGGGGGTGGTGTCAGGGAACTGGAGAATTGCAAATGTTACACCCTTGCTCAAAAAAGGGTGTGAGACAAATCTGGCAACTACAGGCCAGACAGTTTAACCTCGGTGGTAGGGAAGCTTTTAGAAATGATAATCCGAGACAAAATTAATAGTCACTTGGACAAGTGTGGATTAATAAAGGAAATCCAACATGGATTTGTTAAAGGCAAATCATGTTTAACTAACTTGATTGAGATTTTTGATGAGGTAACAGAGAGGGTTGATGTTGTGTATATGCACTTTCAAAAGGCATTTGATAAAATGCCACATAATAGGCTTGTCAGCAAAATTGAAGCCCATGGAATCAAAGGGGCAGTGGCAGCATGGATACGAAATTGGCTAAGTGACAGGAAACAGAGAATAGTGGTGAACGGTTGCTTTTCGGAATGGAGGAAGGTGTACAGTGGTGTTACCCAGAGGTCGGTACTAGGACCACTGCTTTTCTTGATATATATTAATGACTTGGACTTGGGTGTACAGGACACAATTTCAAAATTTGCAGATGACACAAAACTTTGAATAGTAAACAGTGAGGAGGATAGTGATAGACTTCAAGAGGACATAGACAGGCTGGTGGAATGGGCGGACACATGGCAGATGAAATTTAACGCGGAGAAGTGTGAAGTGATACATTTTGGCAGGAAGAATGAGGGGAGGCAATATAAACTGAAGGGTACAATTCTAAATGGGAACAGAGAGACCTGGGGGTATATGAGCACAAATCTTTGAAGATGGCAGGACAGGTTGAGAAAGCGGTTAATAAAGCATACGGGATCCTGGACTTTATAATTAGAGGCATAGAGTACAAAAACATGGAAGTTATGTTGAACCTTTATAAAACATTGATTCAGCCACAGCTGGAGTATTGTGTCCAAATTCTGGACACCGCACTTTAGGAAGAACGTGAAGGTCTTAGAGAGGGTGCAGAAAAGATTTACTCGAATGGTTCCAGGAATGAGGGACTTCAGTTATGTGGATAGACTGGAGAAGCTGGGGTTGTTCTCCTTAGAGAAGAGAAGTTTAAGAAGTGATTTGATAGAAGTGTTCAAAATTATGAAGGGTTTAGATAAAGTAAATGAAGAGAAACTGTTCCCATTGGCAGAATGGTTGAGAACCAGAGGACACAGATTTAAGATGATTGGCAAAAGAACTAAAGGCGACATGAGGAAAAACCTTTACACAGCAAGTGGCATCTGGAATGCATTGCCTGAAAGGGCGGTGGAAGCAGATTCAATCATGGCTTTCAAAAAGGAATTGGATAAATACTTGAAGGGAAAAAAATTGCAGGGCTATGGGGAAAGAGCAGGGGAATGGGACTAACTGGATTGCTTTTACAAAGAGCCGGCACTGGATCAATGGGCCAAACGGCCTCCTTCTGTGCTGTAACCAGTCTATATTTCTATTCACACATCTGAGGTTTAGGTTCTACAATGTCCAATACTTCAATGTACTTATTATATGTTTCATCAGTGTACAGGAAACTTCCAACCCAGGAAAAACAGTCAAAATAAAGGAAGAGAGTTACAGGAATGGGTGTGAGAAAATAATTGCAACAATCCAGGGAGGGTAAACCAGAGAGTTAACCCGAAAAAGGCACAGTGCTGCAAATAAAACATTTAAAGAATGCTTCACTATTAAGGGAGTATACATGATGAACTCTGTATCTTATCACTTGACCACTTTTCAGAAATTCATTCAAAGCAAACAGAAAACAAAAAAATTCTTGGTTACCGTTTGAAGTACAGCACAAATAGCATCTTCTATAGCACAAATGATTGCACACTGTCTAATGTGGCAGGGTTCCAGCACATGATGTTTCTAGCCTTTTCCAGGAATTTTCCTCACTTATGCTTTGGTGCCTGTGGCCAGAAGAAACCATTAAACATTCTGAGTGATTTTGTTTTAGGACAGGTCAGTGAGGGTGCTGTGGTTTGATATCCATGGTGGGAACTCCATGTGAAGAAGCCAGGGCGGATAGACTAGCAAAGAGGATAAGGAAGAGACATTTATGAAAACCGTATTCAGGAAAAAAACATGCATATAAAGGACCTGAAGGGTTCAACTCACAATCTATTACTGTATAGGCTGGAAAGTTGGATGAGAAACAGGAAACATTAGGCCTAAATTTTAACCCGGAAGAACGGGTGGGTTGGGGGGTGGGGGGGCAGTTAAAATTTTTTAAAACCCGACCCCCACCCGCTTCCAACTTGCCCACAACCGGTTTTAATGGAGGCGGGATGAGGGGTTGGCAACCAACCTACTCTTAGAAGGCGGGTCGGTCACTGAATGCTTTCAAGGAGGCTGCGGGCCTCTAATTTTACAGCTTTTTTATTTTTAACCCCTGAGGGCTGGGAGTCCTGGGCCTTCTACTTCACATCACATGAGAGGAGGCAAAAAGGCCCGAAACAGCAGGTAAGTGCCTTTGTTGCACTGCTTGTGTGCCCGGAGGAGCAGGAGTGCTTTCCCCAGGCCCAACAAGCCTACCTGCAGCAACACCCCCACCCCCACTATCTCCGACCCCCTTGCCCCAAGATCTCCGACCCCACCCTGATGACCCCCAGGGCTCCCAATGACTCCAGACATCCCCCCCAGTGACTCCAGACTCCCCCCCCCCCCGATGACTCCCAACTCTGACCCCATGACGCCTAACCCCGATGACCCCCGCCCCCCCCGATGACTCCAAATCCCGAAGCCCAATGACTCCCGACCCCCCTGATTATGTTTAGGGTACATTCATGCTACAAGTTTGGCTTTGCACCAACACTTCTATATTGTAAATTGGGTGTTAAAGCCTCCAGGGAATCTCACTCTGCTTCACTCTGTCGTCAGGTCAGGTCCTGGATTCAGGCTATATTTACACTGTATCAGCAGGGTCGGTATGAAGCGAAACCAGTTCACACAAACACTACTGTTGTAGTGTAGTGTTACAGCTTAGAGATACTTTTGGTGGTGCTGTTGATGGTAGGCGATCATTTTTATACACAACTCATGATTCCAAGTTTTTGACTTTTAAATCATTGAAACTTTGAAATGAATTGCTCATTCCTGGAAAGTGCCGTCAAAAGAAGAGGGACAATGAGGCAGGCGACAATCATCAAATGCGCACCACTTTTCAAAAACAATATTATGGGTTGGAGTCATTAAAACTCAAAGGTGCTGTAGTCTGCTATTTATGGTGATAGAAATGTGACTGCATGTTCCTGCGCACTAACAACCTGTCTCCATTTATCAGGCAACACTTGGATACAACAAGTGATAGATGTGATTATCAGTGATAAATACAATAGGCTCACTGTCAGATCTCTCGCTCCTGTTGATCTGGTGACATGATCAGCTGGATTGAGGGGCAGCTTATAATGTCGTGGTAGCGCTCAGAAGCATTCAGCAATGCCTTGATAGCTCCTTCCCCCTACTATTTCCTGTGCTCTGCTAAGCATTAACCAAGCAGTTCTGGTCTTTGAGAGTTTTGGACTGAAGAATTCTTGATGTGGATGTAAGAGCATGCAACTTCCGTCAAGAAATCACATTCTAAATTGGCCAAGAACGTTGTGGAACAATGTCATGAAAATACAAGATTCTCTGGGTCTCACTGTAACTCTCCACTCACTCAGTGTTATCTGATGGCTGGAACTCGTACTACTGTTTGGTCACAAGTGCCACGACAATTTATATGTAAAGTTATTTAAGAATATAAGACCTTCAAGGTATGCTTACTTTCTGTTATTATTGTACAACTTTTAACTTTAAATCTGTCTTTGATTCAGACCAGAAGATGGATTTCATATTGTGCCTTTCGTATTAATGTTTAATAAAGCTGAATAAGAATGTAATCATTTTCACACTAGTTCTGCACAGCTCTATTTCATTGTTATGATTTTCATCTAATATTCAGCGATTATGATGGATTATGTCAGATCTACTTCAAGAGACGATTGGAATTGCATCATTGATGTCATCACTGAACAAACATTTCCATGGCAACAGAAATTCACTTCTAAAAAAAAGTAAAAAATGTTAAAATATAGAAGAATGTAATCAGTCAGTCAGATCCTCATCAACTCAAAACATTTAGGTTATTTATCCCCCTCCCCTTTCTGTAAAGTCAATTCACAGCCTCCTTAAATTTCCCATTGTATGCACCGATTCTGTACTTAGGAGGGTGGGCTACTGCCAGGGCCACTCTATAATAAGCTGCTACAATATGCATGAAAGCGTGGTACAGGTTTGACTCACTTCTCTAACGATTGTATTTTATGAACCAGGCCAGATTTAATGAGCAGCATCAAATAATTCTGCCTCACTTGCATAGAGGCCACCTTCAGTTGTTCAACACATTCAAACAACTCTAAGTCTAATTTCTCTCTCTCTTTGTGTCTTTGCAGGGTAAGGTGGCACACAATGCCCGGGAGGGTGGGGCCCCCAAACCTCCGTTCTCTGACCCACTGTGAGGAGAAGGCTCTGGAGCTCCTGGGTTGCCGCACCACTGTGGCCGTAGCGGAGGGCGAGGCGGGGAGGGGGGAGAGTCCAGAGCCAGGTAAGTACCTTCTGTTGGCTATCTTGCAATGCTCCAGGATAGGACAGGGAGCCTGCCTACCCCTCCTCATCTTCCCCCATGGGACATCCCAGCACTGATAAAGACAATCATTTTAAACCTCTGTTTTATCTTCCCACAGGTCATTCAAGGCGCAGAATGACAGTGCTGTGGAGGAGGAGGAGGGGAATGAGGAGGTGGAGGAAAAGGAAGTGAAGGAAGGGACGAAGGTCAGGGAGAGGAAGGGGAGCAGCTTCCAGAAGAGATGGAGAACTCGGACCCTGGCTCTGTTGTGCAACTTTTTCTCATTGAGCTGCCACGTGAGGGAGTGCTGGAAAGCCAGAGCCGCACACTTCCATTCCTCCCTGGCAGTGCACCCATTCCCCCATCTTCAGGCCACCCCCAAGCAGAGTCAGAGTCACCCAGCTCTCCTCAACTGGGTACCAGGGTGAACGAGCATCTCAAGGCCAGGTGTGCTCTCCAGCAGCAGAAGCCAGTTTTGGGGACCAGGGAGACTCTCAGGAGGTGGAAGATGCCACCACCTATCCGGAGAGACTGGCTAGAAGGCGGCCAAGGATTGGTGAGTCAATCGAGGCAGGCTGAAGGGACACCTGCTTGTGAAGCATCAGATGGGCATGAGGACTCTGGGATCCATCAGCAGCAACACAGAGCTTCTTACCGGCTGCACCTCTGAGTCTGCTGTAATGCTCAGCATCAACATCACACAAGTAATGTTAGAGCTGTGAGAACCAATGCGGTAGGTGGCGGCTCCAATGGGACACGGAGCAGGTCCCCCAGCAGGGGATAGTGAGGGAGCAGTTGGGGCTCCCACCATGATGGAAGCTCAGACTACTGAGGCCATTTGGGATCTGACAGCTACTATCCATTAAACTGATTACTGGGGCCAAAGATCAGCAAAAAATCAATGGCAAAAAAAGCTAACATTTCTATCCCTCATTTCTAGAGGGATAGAATTGAAAAGCAGAGAAGTTATGTTAAACTTGTATAGAACCTTGGTTAGACCACACCTGGAATACTGTGAATAGTTCTGGTCTCCATATTATAAAAAGGAAATATAGGCACTGGAGAAGGTGCAAAAAATATTTACTTGGCTCTGAGAACTGAGAGGTTATACCTATCAGAATGGATTAAACAGGCTGAGGCTCTTTTCTCTAGAAGAGAGAAGGCTGAGGGTGACCTGATAGAGGTCTTTAAAATTATGAAAATGTTTGATAGGGCAGATGCAGAGAAGATGTTTCCACTTGCAGGGGAGACCAGAATTAGGGGCCATAAATATAAGATAGTCGCGAATAAATCCAATAGGGAATTCAGGAGAAACTTCTTTTCCCAGATAGTGGTTAGAATGTGGAACTTACTACCACAAGGAGTAGTTGAGGTGACTTGCACAGATGCATTTAAGGGGAAGCTAGATAAACACATGAGGAGAAAGGAATAGAAGGATATGTTGATAGGGTTAGATGAAGAAGGGTGGGAGGAGGCTTGTGTGAAGCATAAACACCGGCATGGACTTGTTGGGCCGAAAGGCCTGTTTCTGTGCTGTAAATTCTATGTAAGACTGCAGTGGAAGGGCAGCAGTTTTGGTCCAGGTACCTGCTACTGCAACCCTCAGGGCAGCAGCACCAACCCGGGCTCCGGCCTTCCAGCAGCAGAAACGGCAAACTGCACAAGGCAACTCAAGAATTCCATCCTGGGACACGGCCAGCAGCAGCCCTGGAACATGAGCATATGGCCATCAGCGTGGACCGATCACCAGCCCACGGCTCATCGGCCTGGCATCCTTCAACCACACCCCACCTGTCCGGTCCTGAGGAGACTGGAGCACGGCGCAGGGGAGCAGCTTGACATAAGGGCTCGTTTAGGCACCGAGGCCAAGCTGGGTGTCTGGAGGGAGTAGGGTGTATTTAAATCCTGACTCTATTATCTCCCCTTTCTCCTCCTTTGTCTGGGGGGTGTTGGGACCTGCCTGGCTGGAAGGTTGACTGGAAGATGACTATCTTGATTTTGAACTGCTAAGTAAAAGCATTTTGATTCAAAGAGATTTAAATTTATCAACATTTGCCAAATTTGTAACATTTGCTAAAGTTTATATGAGTTTAACTCAGGATTCCAATGGTTGCTAACTGTGATTAATGTTCATGAAAAGTTTATCGCTGTAAATAGTAATTTAGCTCTGGTAGCCCTTTCTGATCATGTAGATTCGGAGGTTCTGATGAGGAGCCTTTATTGCGATGAGTGTTCCATCGATCATCCCTGCACTCTGGGAGAGCCAGCAATCCTCTAGAAACTTAATGCTTTCTGCCTTTGCTCCGCCGAAAACTTGCCAAATCTGGTGAATCCCCCAGCCTTACGGAAAAAGACATCTGTTCGCTGCTGAATGCAGGTCTTCACTGTCCCTTGGCTAATCCAGCACAGATCCTCCATGGATGCCAGGAAGGATCCAGATGTGTAAAAGTTGAGGGCCATGGTGAGCTTCCTTTCTACAGGTGAGGCTCTGCTGCATGTGGACTGGGGCTTTAACTCATTACAGAGTTGGCTGATGGCCCCATTTGTAAAGTGCAGCCTTCGCACAGTCAGCTCCTCTGACATCTCCTAGAACATCAGTCGAGATCTGTACACTATCCAGGCCGAGTACTTGTGTGTGGGCGCATTCTTCGCTGGTGATGCTTCACTCTCTGGGCCTCCAGACCTCCTCCATGATAATGGCAAGCAGGGCTCGAGCCAACAAAAGAGACATTTTTGTTTTATTTCTCAAAAGAACTGGAAAATAGCTGTCAGGGTTTAGAGGATGATAATGCCTTTAATGCTTCCTGGAACAGCTGATTTGCGCCTAGTTCCAGTAACTATGGGTACCTGTGCACCTGAAAATCTGATTGTAATTTTAATTGAGCTTCTGAGCAAGCGCAATTGCAGGAAATTCACGTAAAAAGCTCTCTAGCTTGGGAGTGGGCTCATTATTATAAACTAAGATGCGTTCAGCCAAAAGATTGATAGTCGAGCATACAAGATCAAGGAGGTTTGGGCGTAAGTCACTTACGCCCAATTTTCCACCATCTTTTAGGCGCATCTTCGATTGCACCCTGATTATGCGTCTCTCTGAGCGCAAATATGTAGGAAATTCCTGTCCAGCATGTTTAAGAAAGTACAATCATGGAAGCTTTTCAATTTTTAATGTAGCTCATTCTGATGTCGTAATACTGCATTCAAAGATGCAGAAAATACAGTAGGTCTCAGCGAGGAGAAATTAAAAAAAAGTTGCTTAAAAAATCATTCTAAAACATTATAAATATGACTTAGGTTCCTGCCGCGCCTAACATTTTAGGTATAAATTTACATAACTGACGTAAATGCAGGAAACTGGCATTCTTTTTCTTTTTGCATGAAGTGGGGCTATGTTAATGAGGGGTGAAGTGTCTCAGCAGACATTTTGCTGAATCGGTGCAAAAGAACAAGGAAACTCAGGAGTAGCGTAAAAACGGGCATGAGTCACTTATGCCCGGACAGCCTCGATGTTTTGCACTGAAAATCAAAATTACTCTGTACTTGTGCCATTATTTTGGAAAAAAAATTCAGGAAATTCCATGATATCCGCTTAGTGCGCTCCCAATCCAAGGAGTCAGATGCGTGTTAAGAATTGTTCTGCAGACGCTGCACGTACTCATAACAGCATTAGATTCCGAGGTTCTGTGTGTATGGGCGGAAGGGGTAAGATAGAGGGAGAGCTGTTCAGCTGAAGTATAATCAGAGTCAGCCTTTCTGTATGTCACCTTTGGGCCGATTATATACTGCTCACATTTGGTGCTTAAATTGTGGTCCAACAAGGGCATCAGATTCTCCTTCCTTCCCCAGACTGCCTGTCTGAAAAGAGTAGGCTTTAACCTGGATTCTACCAGTGTTCAGCATAGTGCATTGCAACACAAGCCCAACACAGTCACAACTGTTTGATGGGAATGGCAGAGTTTTAACTTTTTGCATCTTCAACATTAAACACCTTACCCATAACTTCATGAGCACTGTGCTAGTACTTTTGCAGTAGACATAAAATGTTATACTATTACAATTTTTGGTTGATTCAGCTCTTGCTGCTGCAGTGGAAATGCTTTTTGGTTTGTAATGTTGTGTTCAACAGTCCGCAGCCAGTGCTCTGAAACCACCCTGGAGCCAATGCGATTGAAATTGAATGAAGGGCACCACTTACGGTTCATGAAAGCTAGTGAACATAATCCTGTAATGCTGCTGGAAAGCATTTTTCTGGGGAGAGAAGGGGGAGTGTGATAAGTTTGTGCAAATTCAATGCTCTACTGAGTTCTATGCTGACGACAGTTATTCATTTCTACATCGAAATGGAGTTAAGCTTTTCAAGAAGATGCCTTGGACCCTGATTTCTGAAAGCAATACTTTGTTCTAAGTCTATTTAATACGACTCAACATCACAATTAATAAATATTTTATGAAGATATTACATAAACTGAAAATCACACTACCCATTTTTAAGACAAGAGTGAAATCTCCAAGTCGAAAGGCTGAAGTGAATGTTTTTAAATGGTTTATTGGGATAACATTTTGATCAGAGCCTACTCCTTTTAATAGAAGCTAAGAAAAGCAGAGTGGAAAAGCTTTTGTCTCAATCACTGCACTATTTGGAAGCTGCTCCCAGGCATATTTTGATTATTTTTATTAAAAGTGAGGGTTCCCGCAGTAGAAAGGTGCTTTTCCATTTTGTTATAATGACTGTGCCTAAACATTTTTGCTTTGTGATTTACCAATGGCTGCCATGTGGTATTATGTCTAAAATCTGTAGGGTTGCTGTGAATGACACTGAATAACAGCAACATACTTGATGCACATTACCCCCCTCCCACCCTGTTGGATTCACATCCCAATATGTTGCAACAGTCCTGTGTCATGTTACAGTGGGGATGCATATCACAGGTAATCTGCTAAATGCAGAAGTGTTACCAAGCAACTGTGACACTGAGTGGGAACACAACTAAAAATGAAAATAGAAACGATCAGACTAAAAATTAAAGAAATAAAATGAAAAATAATTGTGGCGTAAAATGATAAATAAGTATGTAAGGTTGTAAAACTGCTGTAAAACAATCAAAGGGATTAACTCATTGCTCAGGATATGCGAATGATGTATTCTTGGGGACATTGTTCAAACTATTCATTTCCAGGCTGAGTGGGAAGCATTCAGATGCATCTGCATATTAATTTGAAATTGAAGTTGATACTTTAATCTGGTAAAATCTATGAAACGACAAAGCAGAAGATTGCTGCAATGATATTCACATCACAATACAGTGTGCAAAGAAGCTGGTTTTATACTGTGACTTGCCAGATAGTTTCTTGACCTCAGGTAGGCCAGGCAGTGGAAGTAGATTGTGAGCTGCTTGGTCAAAAGGAGGGTAAATCACAGATCTTGGGGGAGGAAGCTGGGAGCACCCAGCAGGGTAATTACCTCAGACCTCATTATACTGAAGACAGTGCTGTGGGAGGAGGCTGGACCGGTAAGTGATGGGGTTGGGTTCACAGGGCGTATGGGGCGATTTGGTGGTTCAGGGAGTGAGGCATCAGGGAGGGAGACAGGGGGGCGGGGAGGGAGACATCGGGGGTCAGGGAGGGAGACATCGGGGGTCGGGAGGGAGACATTGGGGGTGGGAGACACGGGGATTGGGGAGGGAGACACAAGGGATGGGGAGGGAGACACAGGGGTCGGGAGGGAGACATTGGGGGTGGGAGACACGGGGATTGGGGAGGGAGACACAGGGGATGGGGAGGGAGACACAGGGGTTGGGGAAGAATACACCAGCGTTGGGGAGGGATACTAATAGGAGTTGGGCAGGCATCGGAGGCTAGGGAGGCATCGGGGGCCAGGGAGGGAGAAATCTGGGGGCTAGGGAGGGTTACATTGGGGTCGGGCTAGGGAGACATCAGGGGCGGGGAGGGATACATCGGGAGCTGGAGAGAGAGAAATCGGGGGCCAGGGTGGGATACATCGAGGGCTGAGGAGGGAGACAATGGGTGGTGGGCAGGCATCATAGAACCTTAGAACTATAGAAAAGATACAGCACAGAAGGGGGCCATTCGGCCCATCGTGTCCGGGCCGGCTCGAAGAACAACCAGGTGCCCATTCGAATCCCTTACAGCACTTTAGGTGCAGGTCCAGGTACTTTTTAAAAGAGTTGAGGGTCCCTGCCTTTACCACCAATTCGGGGAGCAAATTCCATACACCCACCACCCTCTGGGTAAAAAAGTTTTTCCTCATGTCCCCTCTAATCTTTCCGTCAATCAGCTTAAATCTCTGTTTTTTTTATTTGTTCATGGGATGTGGGCGTCGCTGGCGAGGCCAGCATTTATTGCCCATCCCTAATTGCCCTTGAGAAGGTGGTGGTGAGCCGCCTTCTTGAACCGCTGCAGTCCGTGTGGTAATGGATCTCCCACAGTGCTGTTAGGAAGGGAGTTCCAGGATTTTGACCCAGCGACGATGAAGGAATGGCGATATATTTCCAAGTCAGGATGGTGTGTGACTTGGAGGGGAACTTGCAGGTGGTGTTGTTCCCATGTGCCTGCTGCTCTTGTCCTTCTAGGTGGTAGAGGTCGCGAGTTTGGGAGGTGCTGTCGAAGAAGCCTTGGCGAGTTGCTGCAGTGCATCCTGTGGATGGTACACACTGCAGCCACAGTGCGTGATGGTGAAGGGAGTGAATGTTTAGGGTGGTGGATGGGGCGCCAATCAAGCTGGCTGCTTTGTCCTGGATGGTGTCCAGCTTCTTGAGTGTTGTTGGAGCTGCACTCATCCAGGCAAATGGAGAGTATTCCATCACACTCCTGACTTGTGCCTTGCAGAAAGGCTTTGGGGAGTCAGGAGGTGAGTCACTCGCCGCAGAATACCCAGCCTCTGACCTGCTCTTGTAGCCACAGTATTTATATGGCTGGTCCAGTTAAGTTTCTGGTCAATGGTGACCCCCAGGATGTTGATGGTGTGGGATTCGGCGATGGTAATGCCGTTGAATGTCAAGGGGAGGTGGTTACACTCTCTCTTGTTGGAGATGTCCTCTAGTTCTTGAACTCTCCGCTAGGGGAAACAAGTACTCCCTGTTTACTCTATCTGGGCCCCTCATAATTTTGTACACCTCAATCAAGTCACCCCTCAGCCTCCTCTGCTCCAAGGAAAACAACCCCAGCCTATCCAACCCCTCCTCATAGCTGCAATTTTCAAGCCCTGGCAACATTATTGTAAATCTTCTCTGCACTCTCTCAAGAGCAATTATGACCTTCCTGTAGTGTGGTGACCAGAACTGTGCACAATACTCCAGCTGTGGCCTTACAAGCATTTTGTACATTTCCACCATTATATCAGGGGTCATGGAGGATTGCGATAAGTGGTCGGGGGGAAGGAGATCAGGGGTTGGGACTGTTTTGTTTGCAGTTTAATATTGTATTCATGAGAAGATGTATTATTTCAGTGATCATAAAATATGTTTCAGAAAAAATTTCCAAAACTGAAAGCAGTCACTGGCCCTGAAGTTGTGTGGGGCTAGCAGAGCGCTCCCAGCATAAGTTATCCAGCAGTGCAGTATGGCTGGAGGGAAATCTTCCAAGACCCAGATATACCGGGTCCCAGCCTACACCGCAGGTATACAGTGGTGTCTGTTGGGTCATATGGGGTGGGCCTGGGGGGAAGGAACTCCCACACTGGGAATTTTCTTGGCTCCACCCTCCAAAGTGCCAGTAACCTGGACACTGGGATAGTCCCAGCGTACAAGTCTACTCAACATTGGAAGTGAGCCCCACCCTTGTAATGGGAGGTTGAAGGGGCAGCTGTAAGAAAATCTTGTAAGTCAGTGGTGCCATTTTTCCCATCCCCTTCCTCCTTAATGATGCAGGCACCTGCCGCTGTCATATAAATGGCTGGAGCCAAGGAAATTCCCAGTGTGAGAGTTCCTCCTCTCTATGTCCCATAAAGCTCTGGTGGCATCAGAAGTGGAGGTCACTGATGCCCTCTGTCCTGCATCTCTGCCAGTGGAGCGAAGCAGAGGACTTTCAGCTCCACTGTGCCTACTGCATCACTGTGCCCCTGGTATCACTGAACCCTTGCTTTAGCTTTTTGCCCTCTTTCTTTGAACCACAGAGACAAATTTGCAGCAAATCATAGAATGGTTACCCCACAGAAGGAGGCCATTCGGCCCGTTGAGTCCATGACGGCTCTCTGCAAGAGCAATCCAGCTAGTCCCATTCCCCTGTCCCTTCCCTGTAGCCCTGCAAATTTTTTCCCTTCAAGCACTTATCCAATTCCCTTTTGAAAGCCACGACTGAATCTGCCTCCACCCCCTCAGGCAATACATTCCAGATCATAATCACTCGCTGTGTAAAAAAGTTTTTCCTCATGTCTCCTTTGGTTCTTTTGCCAATCAGCTTAAATCTATATCTTCTGGTTCTTGAACCATGAGTCAATGGATTTACATTTTCAATTTTATTTAACAAGTCAATCGTTAGAAATTTTGAAAATGTTCATATATTTAGTTAAATAGAGGAATAGCTTTAGCAATATATAACTGCGAGTATATTGGTTTGTGTAAAAATGCCAACAGTTTGAAAAGGTAAGTTTAGCAAAACCAAAGCTTTGCCTTCCCTTCTTAAATGCACTTAATTTAGAAAAGGCTGGAGAATTCTGTTTTTGCCCGCAGCCAAATCACTGCATACCTCATTGATTCCCCGGGTCATCAAGTATGCTACTTTTGAAGTTTGACGAAAGAATAAGACTCAGAGTGTGTTTGTATCTCTCTGCATTGGGGTGGGTAGAACCCTCTGCACTTCATAGGTCATTCCCTCTTGTGTTTTATTATAAATTCATGTACAGCACTACCATGACATGGGTTTAATATTTGGCAGATCTTGACCAGCCACGTCATGCTTGTCTGTGGTCAAGTGGGAATTGCAGCCAATGAGTTGACACTGTTCTCTACTTTGCGACAGAGTCAAATAAAATTAATCTTATTATTGGAATCTTCTGCATACTTGGGAATGTCATTTATTGACATATAGTTTCATTTAGGTATTACATTTCTTTCATATCTTTCAGCAAAGCAATATACTAGCATTGCACTGTAAAATTATCAACAGGGCTATTTAGATAAAGCATGGAGCGAAGGCATTTCTCGGCATTTGCTGAAAAACCTGACCCCAAAATTTATACTTTGCACAGCTGCTAATAAAGGAATAAATCATATCTTTTATTGCTAGCATTGAAAGCAGCATTTATCAGTCGATAAAGAGACCTATGCAGCACTGTATCATCATGTGGTAGACTATAAGAATGTTACAAAAAAATAATTTGTGTATTTCTCCCACTTGAGTCCATGATATGTGCTTAATTTAATTCTTTTGTGTAATTTAAGATTGTAGTTTGCAGGTACCCAGAATGCATACAAATCTGCAAGTTAATGATTTTTTTTAATTAAAAAGGGAATTCAACTCTAATTGGAGTTCATCTCCCCTTTCAAATGGTTATCACCAGGAACTTGACTTTTACACATTCTAATTGCATTTCAATCCATTAAAATATTGGCCAAAATTGAGGTATGCTATCCATTATTAAATGATCTAAATGATATGCTGCTGGACACCTTACGCTGTACTGCTGTGATATATAGGATATATTTTTGATAGTGATGCTGGTTTACGCAATCGACAAGTCCAAACCATATCAACTTTTTAAAGATAGCTGTGTTTTTTATCCTATACAAACACTCTCTGGGACTCCTCTTCCTTTAATCTGTGGAACGGAATGATTGAGCCATAGACTACTTCACAGCTACCCTCATTTTTACACTGTGTTCATAGCAGAATGCGCAGTCCAAGTGTAACAAGTTGAACAATTTCAGTTTTTCACCTCACCCTGAGATGGAACAGTCAACTTAAAGGCTGGCCAAAGTCTGACAAAATGCAGTCAACTAAAACGAAGGCCTCAATATTAATTTCCCCTTTCCCCCCTCCCCCCACTACGACCGGTGGGAGAGGGGTGAGGGTGTGTTAAAAATTAAAATCGGGGAATGTGTTCCCAACCCGCCGTGGGCTGTGCGTGTGTCCCATCTTGGAGAGGTGGGATACTTCATTATCATATTTAAATCAGGCTCCCACAGTGTAATTGGGAGCCTGATTTAAATTGAACAGCCGCTGGCCGGGTTTCCCAGGGCTCGGGGAATCCGACAGTGAAATGGAGGCAAAAGCTGCCGGCTCAGCAAGTTGGTACTTTTTACAGCACTCCGAGTGGGCCAGGAGGAGCAGGACTGCTCCCCCCGGCCCCTCAAGGAAGCGTTCGGCCTCCCTTCTGCCGATCACGGCCTCTCCTCGCTGCTGCGATGTACAACCTCCCCACTCCAGCCCCGATCTCTCCCCCTCCATTGCTGGGGTCTCCCCAGCCCCTCCCCCACACCAAGCCCTGATCCCAAGCCCCGATGTCAAGCCCCTATCTCTCCCTCGTAAAATGCCAGGCTACCCCCACCCCGCGATTGGCAACCTCCCCCCCACCAGCCCAGACCTCTCCCTCGCCGTTCCCGGGCTCTCCCTTACCCCCCACCAAGCCCTGGTCCCAAGCCTCAATCTCAAGCCCCGATCTCTCCCTTCAGATTGCCGGGGACTATCCTCAACCTCCGGCTCCAGCCTCCTGCCGCTGGTTTCCCCTCCAGGCAGCCGGCCGGCCTGTCAATCTGGCTGGCTGCCAGGCAGGAAACGGAAGAAGAACATTATAATGCGGTCCTGTCACTAAATTCGGCAGGACCTCCCCGTCTCCGGCCTTCTCTGGGGTTTCCCCCCGCTTCCCACTGCCCCGCACCCCCATAAATATCAGGGCCAGAAAGTTTACATATCAGATTATGAATCATAGGGAAAAATGTCATGAAAAGTAGGGTGCTCCATTCCACTCATGACACTCTCAATGTTCCTCCACCATTCACCCTGCAATGACATTGTGAGTACATTGAATAGGGAAAGCTAATATCTTGTGAAATAGTACAATTGTTGTCTATTAAATAATAAGAAAGATTATGTTCCTTCTTTAATAAGAGCAGATGAGACAAATTTCACTTAACTAAGTTGTACCTTTGATTAATTTGTTGAACAAACATTACAGATTGAAGTACTGGCTCAGTATTCCACATGAATGGTACAATTTCTTGAAAATGACGTTAGCTCTTTATATTACAGATGGACTGGGCTGAAATTGGTCTTTGTCTGCCTTATCACAATTGCAGTTTAATTTCACTTCTCAATTCATAAACATCTCATTATTCAAAGCAAATTGGGTTTGTGGTAAGTTTCCTCTCACAATATTACCTTTCACAACACACAGACACCAGGCAAATCAGAATACACAGCATTTTTTCCTTGACATTGTGATCTGTGTTTTTGGATTTTGTAGTGATGGTAAAGGCGGTGGGAAGAGAGAAGTCATGTGTATCTGCATAATGTACAAGTGAATGTGCTATTAATGAGCTAGGGTAGCAGAAGAGAGTTAACCACAGACAGATCCATTGTTTGATTCAAGTTGTTTGCACATTATGGTATAGAAATGCCAACGTTATTCTTTTGAAAGGTGCATCGCAGAGTTCTGTACAACCAGTAACAATTAGTACATCACATCACAGATACAGTGCCTACCTTTTTCATCAAATAATTTTACAGGGTCTGAAATTTCAAATCTACCAGTTTCACAACTCTATTATGATATCCAAGGTATTATTGACTAAAAGAATTAATAAAACTGTTTGCTTGGTGGTTGCAATTCTGATTTACTTACTTGCTAACTAAAACTATGACAACTACATTAGTTGCTGATCAACAATAACAATCAAACATTCATTTTATGTTTGATTTCACTCTTCAGCTTAAAATCTGTTATTCCATTACAAAGCTTTTTCTTAACTTTATGAAACACATTACGAGACAAAGCTCAGTGCAGATCTAGGCCAGAAAACTGTATTTTTCCAACTATAAGCCAGCCCTTTACTTTAATGATGAAAAAAATTGAGATTTTCTTTTATTTATTTCATTATATTTATGATGTGATATTATGGCAGTGAAGTTAGGAAGTAGGTAAGAACAAGTCAGGTACTGAAGGGAAGTCAGCGTCACTGAATGGATGTGGAATGAAGTCACTAAATATCTGCGACTCTTAAACATAATGAGCATGATGAAGGAGAATTATACACTACAGTTATGGAATATGTCATTAGAAGATAAGTAGCAAGATAGTAACAGCAATGGATATAAATACAAAGTGGACAAAGGGAGTACGTAATAGTATCACACATTGGCGTACTAACACACTTCTTCATGGAGGAGCTGGATGTCCACACATCACTCTGCTCTCCTGTGCAGTGAATTCTTGATATTAGTTGTGTCATCAAGAGATAATGACCAGAACTCTGTATAGAGAGAGGCGAAACATTAAATGCCATACCAACCTGTATTACTACTTGTGCATCTCCTTGTGGCCTGGAGACAGTCTCTGACAGAGGGACTCATCCTGCAGCCCACTTCTCATTTACCTGTTTACCCTCAGCTGAGCTACTACTCCATGGGCCTCCATTCAAGGCTCATCTAGCTGTGGGATTTTGCCAGAGCTGTGATTGGGTGCTCTTACCTCTAACTTATTTTTGCTATTAGGACACAGGGCTTTGCTAGCATCCACAAAACCAGTGAAGGAGCTCTATTAAAATCACATTGTAAGCAAGTCTAGAACTCGGTAAGAGGAGCTTGGAAGAATGCATGAGATGAATAAATAAATAATTTTTCTTTATGAATATGATAGATTTTATAGGCTTGTAATATGAAAGCACTTTAACTTAGAAATTTGCTTATCCACAGGATACTTCCAAACACTTCGAATTTGTGTTGATTTATTTGCCACTTATTTTTCACTCAGAGTTGGGCGGTCATATATAAGAGTCACCTGCCTTGCGCTGCCAAATATTCAATATTTGCTCCGCTGGGAAGGGCTCAGACCCAATACATAAAAGTGGCCTGTAAATCAGTTACGACAGGTGGGGATCTGGGAACAGAGACCCAAAGAGTACAAGAAACAAACATGAACTTTCACTCTCTGAGGTTTTTATTGTCTCATTTGATATTAACATAACAATGTCTGATAAGCAATGCAGCCGGGATGGATTAATGTGTTCCCGTCAATTCGTAAAACAGGTTATACATGGAAAATTCATTGTCCATTGCAGTGTTGATGTTATAATGGGCTAGTCCTTGTTACCAAGGTTACTATCTGTTCATTACTTAATTTCATCCATTTAGGTGTTATCCATTACACTTACAGATATATACTGGCACTCAAAGCTGCACCAGGGATTTTAGTACTCACTACATAAAAGGGAAACTTCTAAATTTGATTTTAAGCTCTATTTGGACAACAGTTAAATATTTTGGATGATTCCAGACAGAGTGTAATATGTGCAACAGTTAAAAAAAGAAAGATCTTGCATTTATATAGCACCTTTCACATTCTCAGAACATCTAAAAGCACTTCACAGCCAATTAATTGCTTTTGAAGTATAGTCACTGTTGTCTGTTTGCTTTTTGTGGTGTTGGTTGAGAGATAAATATTGGCCAGAGGATCTTTTAAGTCCACCTGAAAGATGACACCTCCAACACTGCAGCACTCCCTCACTACTGTACTGACCTGAAATCCTAGATTATGTGCTCAAGTCCTGAGACCTTGCTGTGGGCACATTGGCTGCCACATTTACCTACATAGCCACAGTGACTACACTTAAAAAGTAGCTTATTGGATGTGAAGCACTTTGGAACATCTTGAGGATGGGAAATATGCTACATTAAAGCAAGTCCTTTCCTTAGAACATAAGAACATAAGAAATAGGAGCAAAAGTAGGCCATACAGCCCCTCAAGCCTGCTCTGCCATTCAATAAGATCATGGCTGATCTTCAATCTCAACTGTACTCTCCCGCCCGATTCCCGTATCCCTTGATTCCCCCTAGAGTCCAAAAATCTATCTATCTTAGCCTTGAACATATTCAACAACTCAGTATCCACAGCCCTCTGGGGTACAGAATTCCAAAGATTCATAACCCTCTGAGTGAAGAAATTCCTCTTCAATGACCTAACTAGGTCAGCCAAAGTGAGTACACATACTGATTCTCCTACTCTCCATCTTCCACATCGCCACCCCCACCTCACAATTTCTTCTGCATTGCTAACACTACTCTATCACATCACTCCTCACACCCACTCAAACCTCATCCTCACCTCCCTAGTACTCATCCCACCACTACCATACAATGTCATGGCTCTGTCTCATACTCACCCTCTGATTCATCTCTTTCACGGTCAGCCTCACCCAAACCAATGCATTCAGCGGTTGGCCACGTCACCATCCCTGACTCACGCCTCACTACCTTCTCCCCTTATAGGAGAAGAGAGCCCAGAATGCACGGGAGAGGGTGAGGATCGGAGGGGGGCCGCAACAGCTGGTCATCCTCACAGATGCAGAGCAGGAGGCTCTGGAACTGAGCCGTACCCTCGAGTGCCTCTCTGTCAGGGACGCCGAGACTGCCACCCGACAAACGGCTGTTGACAGAACTTTAACATTCATCACACACAATATGAATTGATGTTAACATGCCTTGCCATCTTCAGCACCTCAACATCTGTCATCATGCTTAATATTGCCTTCTGTTCTCTTACAGGGCCTTCAGTGACCGCAGTGACAGCGGAGGGCGATTCCTCAGAGGACCAACAATGCACCAACAAATCTGAGCGAGCCATCCACCAGCGCAGATACACACACCTCGGTGTGTCCCCGTCCTCACTTAGTTGGGGTCGCACATGGTGAGTTGCCACACATGAGTATGGGCAGACACTGGTGGCAGGGGCAGCTGTGGAGAGTGCGCGTCGGTGGGAGCACTCTTCTCCATGCTGAACCCTGGGGGCCACCCATGAAAAGGAGAATGATCGAGGGGCAGCAGCACATTTGCGAGGTGCTGGAACAGGTGTCATGCGCACTCTCCAAAATTGTGCAGAGGATGGAGGAGTCCAACTCCTGCATGAGTGGAATGGTGGCACAGATACAGGAGGGAATCTCTGAGATACTGCTACAGGGACGTGAGGGCATCTCTGAGACAGTGTCGTGGGTAAGTGCGGGAATGTCTGCGATGGAGGGAAGGCTAGCCTCCATGGAGCTTCAAGCACGACTCACCAATGAGTCCATTAAGGCCCTGACAACAGCCCTTTGGGCTCAGGGTGAGCAACATTCTGCCGCCTTAAACAGGCAGGCAGATACTGTGGCACTGGCCTTACAAAGCTTCACACATGACCTCCAAACTGTCGTCCAGCAGAGTGGTAGGAGTGGTATGGGCCTGGCCCAGGGGAGGGAACATGGCGAAAGGGGACATGGAAGTGGGGACGCCACTCAAAGCGCCCCCACGTCTCACCCGTTGCCCCCCTCTCAACCAGTACCCGCAATGCTACCTCCTTTCCAGGTGGCTGAGTCTGTCCCTGCACAGGTGCAGGTGGAGCAGTCTTTGGAGGGGCCCTCACTGGCACCGAAACCTAGAGGGTGTAGGCCCAAAGCATCTAATCAATCAGGGCATAAACAAGAGCAACCTGCCACTACCTCTGCCGCAGCCACAGGGGAGACACCACGTAGGAGTAGTCATAAGCGTAAAGCAAAGGTTTTGTGAGCACAAAGGGATGCACAAGGGTGTTTGATGGTTTGTCATGTTTTTTATTTATATTTGATTTTTGTTAATGACACATTAAATATTATTATTGTCACCACTACTGCCACGTCTTGGCCATTCTTGACTGGCTTGTGTAATAAGGCCCTTTCACGACGTTCACCATGAACACCCACACTTGATGCCACCCATTGGGTCACTCTACAGTGGGTGTATGTGTAGTTGCAGGACTATTTTGTGCAAGGGGCGGGGGGGCGGGGGGGGTGGAGGGCGGGGGAAGGGGGCTGGTATTGCCACTGATCTGTCCAGGTGGTGGACTGGAATCTTCACACTGTCCGATGTTAGGAGAACCGTTCACATATCAGTGACTCCCTGGCCTCACGAGCAGCCAGGTGAGCCGCTGTTCTGCCCATGGGTTGCTCCTCCTCTTCTGCCTCCTCCTCCTCCTCGTCCTCGTTCTCCTCCGCCTCCTCCTCCTCCTCATTATGGGTGGCAGATGTGGATGGAGCCTCCTCAAGCGGCACCCCTCTCAGTTGTGTCATGTTGTGCAGGGCACAACACACGACTATAATGCGTCCCACTCTGTCTGGTGTGTATTGAAGCCCTCCCCCAGAATGATCAAGGCACCTGAAGTGCACCATGAGCAGCCCTATAGCATGCTCAATTGTAGACCTGGTGGTGATGTGGCCGTCGTTATATCGACACTGTTGCACGGTGGTGGGTTTCCTCAGAGGTGTCATGAGTCACGTGTGCAGGGGATATCCCTTGTCCCCGAGGAGCCAGCCCTTGTGGGTGTTCAGTGCGTGGAAGAGGGGCGGGATGTTGGACTCCCGGAGGATGAAGGAATCGTGGCAGCTGCCAGGGTATCTGGTGCACACGTGAAGGAATCTCCTGCGGTGGTCACAGATGAGCTGAGTGTTGATGGGGTGATAGCCCTTCCTGTTGATGAACAGTGCTGGCTTGTGTGGAGGTGCTCGTATTGCTGTATGGGTGCAATTGATTACACCCTGCGCCCGTGGGAAGCCAACCACAGCCTGGAATCCCACTGCCCTCTCCGTCTGGCTGAGGCCATCCATAGGGAAGTTGATATAGTGCGAGGCCCTGCGAAACAAGCCATCGGTGACCTGCCTTACGCACTTGTGTTCCCGGTGGCACTCTGGAATGATCTGGAGGCGAAAAAGTTGAGGGCAGTGGTGACTTTGACAACAACAGGTAAGAAGATGCTGCTCAGGCCAGCTGGGAGCAGCTCGGCATGAAGGAGACTGCAGATGTCCGCGTCTACCTGGCGACTGAGTCTGAGCCTCCGTATGCACTGCTGCTCAGAGAGGTCCAGAAAGTTGAGCCTCGGTCTGTAGACCCTGTGGCGAGGGTAGTGCCTCCTGCGATGTTGCTCTCTCTGTTGTTGCCCTCCACGCTCTTGTGCAAGTGCCTGTGGCACAGCACTGTGTTGTGGAGCTCCACGTGGCGGAGGTGGACGGCGCGCCTGGTGATGTTGCTCGTCCTCGGATGAAGTGATGAATGCAGCTATAGCGCACCCCATCCTGATGGTGTGAGTTTGTGGGGGTCCGCAAAGTAGGTAAATGTGTTTGCATAGCAGAGTTTTGGGTATAAATTAAGAATTTTGAGTGGAAAGACAAAAGTGTTGCAGCCAAACCGTTGTCTGAAGTGACAGAGTGTCCTGCTGCAATAAATGAGGTACTCCCCCCACCTTTGCATCTCCCACTGGCTGCTGGCTGAAACACGTCTGCTACAACAGCACGGGATACACGCTGAGGATCCTTCAAAATTGCACCCCTGCCAAAATCTCCACTCAATGAGGTCTGTCAAGTGCCTCAACAATCTGCCGAACTATCTGAAGCAGCATCCCGCTGGCTTTAATTGCCAGTGGCAGTCCCGCATTCGGAAGCTGTGCGCGCACCCGAACGCGTCATTGGGGAATCCGGAAGTCAGCGGGTTGGAGCCGGATTCTGAACCCAGGATTTTAGGAGACTCCCGCCCCCAACGCACCAGCTCGGCTATCCGAAAATCAGCCCCATGGAGTATGCAAAGGGGTATAGATAGGTTAAGTGAGTGGACAAAAAATTGGCAGATAGAGTATAATGTGGGAAAATGTGAACTTGTCTACTTTGGCAGGAAGAATAGAAAAGTAATATATTATTTAAATGGAGAGAGATTGCAGAACTCTGAGGTACAGAGGGATCTGGGTGTCCTAGCACATGAATCACAAAAAGTTAGTATGCAGGTACAACAAGTGATTAAGAAGGCAAATGGAATGTTGTCATTTATTGCAAGGGGAATGGAATATAAAAGTAGAGAAGTTTTGCTTCAGTTTTACAGGGCCTTGGTGAGACCACGTCCAGAATACTGCGTGCAGTTTTGGTCTCCTTATTTAAGAAAGGACATAATTGCTTTGGAGGCGGTTCAGAGAAGGTTTACTCGACTGATTCCTGGGATGAGGGGGTTATCTTTTGAGGAAAGGTTGGACAAGTTGAGCCTGTATATACTGGAGTTTAGAAGAATGAGAGGTGATCTTATTGAAATATATAAAATCCTGAGGGGACTAGAAGGGGTAGATGCTGAGAGGGTGTTTCCCCTTGTGGGAGAGACTAGAACTAGGGGCCACAGTTCAAAAATAGGGGGCCTCCCATTTCAGACAGAGATGAGGAGAAATTTTTTCTCTCAGAGGGTCGTGAGTCTGTGGAACTCCCTTCCCCAGAGAGCGGTGGAGGCAGGGTCATTCAATATTTTTAAGGCTGAGTTAGATAGATTCCTGATTAACAAGGGAGTCAAAGGTAGACAGGAAAGTAGGGTTGAGGTCACATTCAGATCAGCCATGATCTTATCAAATGGCAGAGCAGGCTCGAGGGGCCGAATGGCCTACTCCTGCTCTTAATCCATATGTTCGGATGTTCGTATGTAGGACAAATGCACTGGAGTGCACTGGACACCACAGAAGTTATAGGCACTGTGAACCTCCCACTATAGTGCTGAAGATTTTTGCACCTGAGCTAACTGCTCATCTAGCTAAGCTGTTCCAATACAGCTATAACACTGGCATCTACCCAACAATGTGAAAGACTATCCAGGTATGTCCTAGCCACAAAAAATAAGATCAGCATAGAATCACAGAATCATAGAATCGTTACAGCATGGAAGGAAGCCATTCGGCCCATGGAGTCTGTGCCGGCTCTCTGCAAGAGCAATCCAACTCGTCCCACTCCCCCGCCCTATCCCCGTAGCCCTGCAAATCTTTTCCCTTCAAGTAAAGTGATGGAAGGAGTCACCAACATTAAGCAACGCCTACTCACTAATAACCTGCTCACCGACACTCAGTTCAGGTTCTGGCAGAAACACTTAGCTCCAGATCTTAGAGCTTTGGTGCAGACATAGATGCAGAAGCTGAATGCGAGGCAAAAGGTGAGAGTAATTGCCCATGACATCAAGCCATCAATTGCTGTCTGATAGGGCCTACATTGTTGGAGGTACCGGATACGTTTCTACTCTCCTGAGATAGAACACTCCACATTGACTCCTCCGACACTTCAGAAAATAATTAGTAAAACTTCCAAACAAGGTCAGCTGAATCTGAATGTCAACCAAGGTTGGGATTCCTGGTCAGGAATCCAGTGCTCTGACACTCAAGCTACGGGCCATTCCCTGTGTGTAGAGGTTCATTGAATTGTAGAGGGAAGGGGCTTGAAATATTAGAATCAAATAATATTTTAAGAATTTCAGCACGCAAATGGTTATGATGCAGACACTGAATAATGAAATATATATTACATATATATTAAAAAAGCAAAAAGGCTTTGATCCTAACTAGATACAAAAAACATGCAACCAAGGGAACGGATGTGAAGGAGTTGAGCTCTGCAGCCCTGCAAGGAGACTCAAGTGAACTCCGCGCTTTCAAATCCTAATGTCAATTGTCTGCACCGTAAGACCAATACATCACACTGAGGTAAAAACCTTACCTAAGGCTATAAAATAATCAATAGTTTTCTCTGCCCTTCCAACCAAAGTTGACTTTCATTACTTTCCGTCTCTCTTCTGCAAAACAGATATGGACTACAGCTATTAGCAAATGCTGCATTCTCTTTTCAAAAAAAAAAATCAGTTTTTCATGTACTTGTTAAATGTAGAATCAGTGGAAGCAATCATTGGGCCAGGTTTTGCTGTGAAAATAACAGTGAGGCTAACTGTGCTCACCATTATTTCTGTGCAAATGGTACAGCAACTTCCAGTGACCGCACAAGCACAGTTAAACACAGAAAGTTGATGTACCAGATGCCCTGCTCCCCCATAAGCTCTGCGAAGATATCATCTCGCCATCTGGCTGCCATTCAAATGAACGGAACAGCGTGAACTTCCTATATTGATACGGGCTAATCTTGCCAGAAAAAGTTAGGGATTGTCCATTGTTATGTCCACACTTTTAATGGCATGGTAAGCCTTACTGACTGCCAAACAACCTATTTGGCACTGAAAAATAACTTTTACAAGTGTGGGGACTCATTCCTTCAGATTTTAATTGTTGTTGGACATTTAGAAAAAATTAAATACTTTTTTTTTCTGTCTCTTTTATCTCCGCCTCTTAATTAAATATTTCTTTCCCTCTCTTTATTTCATTTTCTGTACCTGATTTGACATTGAATTAATTATTCTAACTTACACTTCCTGGTTCAGTCTCTGTGCTCCTCATTCACGATTCTTCAATCTGATTGGTTAAGGAGATAGACAGTTGCTTGCCCTGTTCACACAGGTCCCAGATGCCCTGTAGAGGACGCCGCACTGAATGGCTCTCTACTTTACAGGAAGTTGCCGTGTAAAAGCTCATCGAAAGTCTGTGGGCAAGTACAGGTCCAACAAACGTCAGGCCCCATTCGTTTGCACTCACAGCAAAATCTGGCCCAATATTTATTATTCCTTCGTACTGCGAGTTTTTAATCTTGGTTCTTAAGCTATGATTCATCAACAATTACAGGAAGCAACATACATCAATTAATACACAGCAACTAATGCCTATTTCAAAATATATGAAGGAAAATTTTCTCTTTAATAAACCTAGACAGAAAGCTAATTTTTGGATGAATCCATATATTCATTAAGTAATTTGCCAAGGGCTACTGGCTGCTTTTCATAAAGAATTTCAAAAGCAACTGATAACCCATTTAATCATTTATGTTTCCCGATCCCTTATATTGATTTCTCAGGATGTCCCTGTAACTAAAGCTTCACTGCCCTGTAATTCTACAACACTGAAGTTAAAAAGCTGCTTCTGTTAAAGCCAGATAAGCTCTGATTTTACACGCTGGGAGGGACTTCTCCTCTTATTGGTAAGAAGAGGACTAATGGTATCAATTGCTCTGGACTTCACCTAGAGAGCCAAGATGTGAATTAGCGGGAGTGTAATTTATGTTTTGTGATGGCCTTAAGGCTGTTAGTGGCTGCCTATACATGTGCCCGATTCAATCATTCTCATGGGTCAAGTTCAATAAGGAGGAAAAGAACTGTGAAAATGAGCTGGAAAACCTTCCTAAAATCTAAAGAGCCTCTGGTTCCTGGAAACATTGCCACCATACCAGCATGATGTCCATGTGGCTGTGACTCAGGGACTGCCAGCTTTAAAAAAAATATTTTAAAATATGTCTGATAGGGGTACTTTACTAGAATGTGACAGGGTGCTAAATGCTAAGTCAAAATGAGGAGTGATGAACGTTTAGTAATTAATTATCTTAATGAACAACGGCTGAGCTGGCGTCTGAAAAACTGCTGACAGCCTGGAATTTACATTTTACTGCTTTTTCTGCCTCCCCCCAATTTACTAGAGAATAGAAAATCCTGAAGAATTGATTCACTTGGTTACCTCACAGATAGCAAGCTAGAATGTTGCCTTAGGGATATTTTATACAGGTTGAAGCTGAAAATAAGAAATAATGCATTTTGTGAACACCAGGATTAAATTGTGCAAGCCTACAACAGGATTTTTTTTGTAGTGTGTACTCTGGAAATCCTGGGAAAGATGGTTGAAGAGTAACATTCAGAGGAATGTAACAGAGTTATTGGGAGGACGGTAGGTTTACATGAGTTTGGACTTTCATTTGTAATGTTTAGATATCCTTCATTAAGTCCCCCCACGACCCCACCCTAGACGATTCTCTTAAATTGGACAATTGGGACACTCCAGATGTTGAGCATTGCAACAAATGCTGTCAATGTGTGTACTCGGTTATTCCACCAGGAGGTTTGTTTTGTATGTTCAAGAAAAAATGATTCAATCAATTTTCTCTTCCATTCTGCCAGCTGAGATTGGCCAAACGACCATCTGAGAAGGGTGTGATTGGGATTCTGTCTTGAGTTTTCAAATGGGGCTAATGATGCTCCAGTAATGCAGATGCCAGGCTGGTCTAAATAACTATCCTTTAACATGGTACAGCAATACATATATTACCAATATGCAGCTGAATTAGAATATGTAATCAGTTAACTCTCTGTATGACTGCAGTCCCTTCCAGCCCTCATTGGAAATGCACAGAAGTGTCAATTACAGTAAAACTGCCAATTTTACATGCATCTGCACTGTAGAGATTTGAAATGGGTCCTGTTACTACTGTTTCATTATACAATAGATGTAAATAGAGGAGCTGAGACTTAATTTCACTGATTATTCAGAGCTATTTTCACTTAACTAACCATGTCATTGAACTGCACAACAGCACGATGAATTACTGGAACCATTAATGCATTGGCCTTACCAAACCAATGAATACCTACCTATGTTTTAAATTGAGTAATGAGTTTTTTAACCAAAGCATTGAAATTAAATCAAAGAACATATTGATATTTACTCAAATTGATATCATATATTCAATTCAAATATGACATGTATTCAGGAATTAATTCCTCGTGCATTGCCGCCAGTAGCCCTCAGGTAAGTCCTTAAAGGGGAGCAGGAGAGGTGGGGGCTACCGCGAGCAGGACACTAGGGAGATGGGGGGTGACCGGGAGAGGGAGGTGAATGGGAGAGGGGTGCAACCGGGAGGAGGAGCGATTGGTGGTCAGGATCGGGGAGGGTGGTGGCGGCGATCGGAGGGGTGTGTCAAGGTCGCAAACAGGGGGGTTGGCTCACAAATGGAGGGTGTCGAGGTCGTGATCGGGGGGTCAAAGTTGGGATTGGGGGGGAGATCAAGCATTTGCTGGCAGCTTCATAATGAGCGGACGCTTCCTGCCCACCATATTGGGGGCTCAGGCACCCATCAAATTTCTAGTTCAATGCATCAATCTCAGAAATCCAACACCATTCTTCTCACCTTAAAAAATAAACCTTTAGTACAGAATTCTATCTTCATTAAATAAGTTCACTTATATACACATTAAAACAATCTCGGCAACTTTTTAAAACTAAGGGGGAAACAATTCAACAAGGGCTGTTTTCGGGCAGGGTAGCATGATGCGCTACTACCCCGCACCTGATGGCCCCTACGCAGGCAGCACATAAACTTCGTGCTGCCTGCTAATTATCATGATATCTCCATGCAGCCAGCACTATCCCACTGCTGAGAGGCTGCATGGAGAATGAGGAAGTTGGAAATGGGGCGTGCGCAGCGCACGTCATCAGCAACCTGCAGCTCTTAAAGGTGCAGGTGCACATTTCAAATGGCAGGTGCACAGTTTACTAGGAGGAGGGAAAGATGGCCACGAGGATGGCAGGACCAGCATGAGAGAGGGCTCCACGCTTCTTCGATGATGCAATGGAGGCCCTGGTGGAAGGGGTGGATGAAAGGAGGGCCAATATATACCAGCAGGGTGGCAGGAAACCCTCCAGACTGCAGCTCCGCAGGCATTGGCAGGCTGTGGCGCAGGAAATCAATGCCGGGAGCATTGCAGCATGCATGTGGGTGCAGTGCTGAAAGAAGTTCAATGATTTGACGAGTGGTCAAGGTGAGTGAATGCAAGTGTCAAGTGGTATATCCTACCAACTGCACCACTGCTCCATGCATCACACCCCCTGTCACCCACCCACCAACAAACACTGCCCATCCATACGCAATGCTGCACTCAGCATGCTGCATCTCACCCGCACATAGTACCACACTTGCAGGCCACACAATCACCACTCACAGGTCACACAAACAGGCAGCTATTCAAGCACGACAGGCACATCAGCCACATACCTTGCAGGACACTCACTAACACACCGTCCTCTGTCTTGCAGGAGAAGGTGGCGCATAACAGCCGGCAGCAGGAGGGACCTGAGGATGGACGGGCACGTTTACACATCCTCACCTCCCTAGAGGAGCCAGTGCTTCGGATCATTGGGCGGGCCATCACTGCAGCCGTGACAACATGCCGCGCTGGAGGTCCCGATGAAGAGGGTCTCTGCATATCTAATGCTCCTTCTCCTTTCCCACATCTCCCTCATTCCACAATATTTTCTGACTCACGTGCTGCAGGTGCTGTCAGCACGCACATCTTACTTGCTCCTCTCTCCATTCCACATCTCAACCTGTTTCCCTTTGACATTGCAGATACCCAAGAACATGTGGTGTCACTGTCTGAGGAGGAGGAGGAGAAGGAGGAGGAGGAGGAGGACACTGAAGCCACACCGTCACTCGATCTGACACTTGCTTCCGCCAGCTCAGAGACTGACACTGCGCGTCCTTTGAGGCTGGTTTAGAGGAGGGATCTGCACGTGGTGAGACACCGAGCACAAGTGCACAGGAGCCGGGGCGGGGGGAACAGATACCACAGGTGCCAGCTCGCCGGAGGGCGAGGTCGCTCACTCGTTCTGTTGCAGAGGAGTCAGATGAGGACTTCGATGGGCCAGGCTACAGAAGATCGCTGATGGGCGTACACCAACAAATGCTTGAGGCACTGGAATGCCTGCCAGAAAGTCTGCATACAATGAGAAGGGGCATGGAGGAATCCAGCTCCAACATGGCATAGGGCTTTGCATAGAGCTTGGAGCCCATCCTTTCCAACATGGAATGGGTGGTCACCTCCATCAGCGCACCTGTGGACCCACCATGATGCAACGTCCGATGACTGATGTCACAGTTTCCATTGCAGCACAAACATCTGCCATCCAAGGTCAGACTGCTGCCTTGGAAGCTCAGACTGCTGCTATCGCGGCTCTGGGGACCACTGTGAAACAGGGCTTCCAGGGCATCACAGCACTCCAGCAATCCGTTCTCCAGCTGATCACCAGGATTGCTGAGGTGCCACCCCGGGAGAGTGGCAGTGGCGCCATGGAAGTCGGACCTGCTGTCCTCTCTCAGGATGACAGCCTTCCTGCTCCCACCCCTGTCAGTGCCCCAGTTGTTGCCTATCGGCCAGCCGGCCAGACTGCTGCAGCCCATGCTGAGATGGTGCAGTCTGAAGCCGGGCTCTCCCGGCCCAGATATACTCGAGGTCGTCCTCCAAGGCCATATGCACCCTCCTCCATTGAAGGCCAGCAGCCTCCCACCGCCCATGCTTCAGCCATTGGAGAAGCACCTCGTAGGAACACTAGGATAGGTAAAGGCACACGAACAACAGGCACTAAGGCAATGCACAAGGGTGAATAGTTCTGTTCTGTTTGCTAAATTTGATTTATTCATTGATAAATGAGACTTTGAATTTGCATTTGGTGGTGGTTTTTATTTATGCAATGAGCTGAGGGGGAAACCAATGTGTAATCAGATGGAGGGCGATTTGATTGTCTTGTGGGAGCGGAAAGGTGGGGAGTGTAGGACTGTTGGTGAGTTGGAGGATGTAGTTGACATTATTGATAGCGGGCACGGATCAGGCGAGCACGTAGAGCCCTTGCAGACAAGGCGTGTGGTTCCTATCGCACCCTTGCGTCTTCCTCCACTTCCTCTTCTGGCTGCACCCCCTCCTCCTCCTCCTCCTCCTCAGCCTCTTTCTCCTCAGCCTCCTCCACCTCCACCTCTGGCTCAGGGTCTTCTCCAATCATTGGTGGCAAAGGCTGGTCCCTCATGATGGCGAGGTTGTGCAGCATGCAGCAGACCACCACAAATCTGCCCACCCGCTCAGGGGAGTACTGCAGGGCCCCTCCAGACGGGTCCAGGCAGTGGAAGCATTGTTTGAGGAGACCTATGGTGTGCTCCATGATGTTGCGTGTGGTAGAATGGCTCTCAATATAGGCCTGCTGTGCACTTGTGCATGGGTTCCCGGCCGGTGTCGTGAGCCACGGCGTGAGGGGATAGCCCTTGTCACCCAATATCCAGCCTTTGACTTGCCAAGGCGGGTGAAAGATAGCTGGCACGTTGGACTGCCGCATGACGAAGGCATCATGACTGATCCCAGGGTAGCGGGCATCGACCACAATGATGCGATGCGTGTGATCGCACACCAGCTGCACGTTGAGGGAATGGATTCCCTATCAATTGACGAAGATGGCCATGTTGATATGTGGGGCACGCAGGGCAATGTGCGTGCAGTCAGTGGCACCCTGCAACATGGGGAAGCCAGCAAAGCGAGTGAGCCCCCGTGCTCACTTGTTCTGCTTGTCTCTGTCGAGAGGGAAGGTGATGAACCTGTTCCTCATCTGGTACAGTGCGTCTGTGACCTCCCTTATGCAGCAGTGCACTGCATACTGTGAGATGTTGCACATGTCGCCAGCAGATGCCTGAAGTGACCCTGAGCTGTAGAAATTCAGCGCCACGGTGACCTTCACAGCCACAGGCAATGCTGTCCTCGCCCTGCTCTGAGGCTGCAGTTGTGGCCGCACCAGTTGACAGATCTCGGTGACGGCTTCCTTGGTGAACCTCAGGCGTCGAATGCAATCCTCCTCGGTCATGTTGAGGTAAGAGAATTGATCCTAGAAGGCCCTCATTTGGTAGGGCCTCCTGTTCAGTGCCCTGCGCCTCCTCGTCCTCCGTCTCCTCATAGCTTGACCTGCTGTGCGTGGCCTCTCTGCATGCTCCCAGTCATGCTCAATGCCCAGCGGGAGCCCTAGCAGACCGCCCATGGTTGCCAGGAATGTTGTTCCACCAGGGCTGTAACTTTCCGAACTGTGAGGCAGTACCTGCCAAACCACTCTCAAATGTATTCTAGGACCTCTCAGTAAGAACAGGGAGCTTCAAAAAACACTTCCTACTCCTCCAGCAGCCAAAAGCAATAATCCAGCAACTGACCTGCAACACCTGCATGGCCCCTTTAAATAGCACTGGTGGGGGGGGGGTCCTTCAAGCACTGTAAGACACGTTCAGGTGGTCGAGGTTAAGACTGTGCGTTGAGTTGAGCGTTAAGGTCCAAAATGGTGTTTATCACTTTAAATCAGCGTTGCACACTGATTGCACGCATTTTCTCCCAACTTTACATGCTTCTAGCTTTCGGTATTTGCACATGCACTAACTCCTATACCAAGATGGCGCCAAGTGCACGTCACGCTGGAAACGTGAGTGCGCAGCCAAGACGCCATCTTGGATGTCAGAGAGGCCGTGTAGCGCCGAAACAACGGGCGCTACATGGCCCAATTTAGCACTCTTTGTATTTCGAGTTTAGAGAAAGGCTGATTGCAATAAATAATATTAAACATTCGTTTTTCACTGTCATTTTCTGTTCAAAGAATGATGCTTAGATTGAGCATGAGGTAAGAAGTAGGAACATGTTAAAATCCATTTTTTTGAAATTGTCAAAGCTTGAATAATAATGTCGTTGTGAAATGTAGGATCAGCCTTTCATAGTGATGGAAGTCAATGGGGTTAATGATGCTGCATAATATAAACCTGCTGCGATCAAAGTACATGTTTGGGAATGGATTTTAACGGACTTGCAGGGTCTGGAGCTTCAAAGGGTTAGTCACTATTACATTATAAACAAATTGGCCGGCATCTAAGGAAGGGGTCTTTTAGATCACTTCAGTAGTTAATGTAAATCAATTTTAAAGACTCACTATCTTTGTCAAAAAAGCATTTGGCAAATCTTTTACTTTTTGTTTGGGGATGGAGAAGAAATAGAAACAGTACTCTTATCATGGCCTCAGAAGTAAGGTGTTGATGTGTTCAACATAATTTATGCCATTATGTTTTATGTTTGAAAACAAATAAAAAAGATTTGCTGAGCATTTTTTCAGAAAGATAGTGCCCCCTTAAATATAGGAGGTGCAAAATATGGGTTAGTACCTCTCTCAGGTGTCAGCCATGGCTCAGTGATAGCATTCCCATCTCTGGATCAAAAAGTTGTGGGTTCAAGTCCCACTCCTGAGACTTGAGTACATAATCTAAGCTGATACTTCAGTACAGTACTTAGGGAATGCTGCACTGTCAGAGGTGCCGTCTTTCAGATGAGATGTTAAACCACAGCCCCGTCTGCCCTCTCAAGTAGATGTAAAAGATCCCCTGGCACTATTTGAAAAAGAGCAGGGGAGTTGTCCTTGTGTCATGGCCAATATTTATCTCTCAACCGTCATCACCAAAACAGGTCATTATCTCATTGATGTTTGTGGGACCTTGCTGTGTACAAATTGGCTGCTGTGTTTCCTACATTACAACAGTGACTACACTTCAAAAGTACTTAATTAGCTGTAAAGCGTTTTGGGACGTCCTGAGGTCATGAAAGGTGCAATGTAAATGCAGGTTCTTTCTCATAGATTATAAACACTTTTGGGGACCCCAAGTTTCTATGCCTGGCTAAAACCTGGAATCACACTGATGTTACAGCAGAACTTGATCTTTTTCTGCATTAAACAAACAATGCTTTTATACAATTGTCAGATAATGAGACATCCTGAAGGTGCAACAAACATCACTCCTCTTACAATTGACAATGTATAAATTATGATCCAAATTCCAAGATAGGAACAATAATTTTAGATGCAGTAAGGCACCAGAATGGAAATTAATAAGCTTGTGGTTTCAGCAATGAGGAAGTAGCTGTCTCAGAATTGTTCTGAAAACAACGACTAATGCTAGGAACAGACACAGCTCTGCTACGCTGTTACACTGAGATGGAGAAACATGAGGCTCCACAGAGAAAGCTACATATGAGAATTTAAAAATAAACTGGTTACAAAAAATGGAGAACCTGGGATGTATCTAGAAACATAGAATCATAGAATCATAGAAAATAGGAGCAAGAGTAGGCCATTCGGCCCTTTGGGCCTGCTCCGCCGTTCAAAATGATCATGGCTGATCGTCTAACTCAGTACCCCGTTCCCGCTTTTTCCCCATATCCCTTGATCCCTTTAGCATTAAGAAATATATCTATCTCCTTCTTGAATACATCTAATGATTTGGCCTCCACTGCCTTCCATGGTAGAGAATTCCACAAGTTCACCACCCTCTGAGTGAACAAATTTCTCCTCATCTCGGTTCTAAATGGCATACCCCGTATCCTGAGACTGTGACCCCTGGTTCTGGACTCCCCAGCCATCAGGAACATCCTCCCTGCATCTAGTCTGTCTAGTCCTGTTAGAATTTTATATGTTTCGATGAGATCACCTCTCAGTTTTCTAAACTCTAGTAAATATAGGCCTAGTCAACACAATCTCTCCTCATATGTCAATCCTGCCATCCCAGGAATCAGTCTGGTAAACCTTCGTTACACTCCCTCCATGGCAAGGACATCCTTCCTCAGATAAGGAGGCCAAAACTGCACACAATACTCCAGATGTGGTCTCACCAAGGCCCTGTATAACTGCAGTAAGACATCCTTGCTCCTGTACTCAAATCCTCTTGCAATGAAGGCCAACATACCATTCACCTTCCTAACTGCTTGCTGCACCTGAATACTCGCTTTCAGCGACTGGTGTACAAGGACACCCAGGTCTTGTTGCACCTCCTCTTTTCCCAATCTATCACCATTCAGATAATAATCTGCCTTTCTGTTTTTACAACCAAAGTGGAAAACCTCACATTTATCCACATTGTATTGCATCTGCCATGTTCTTGCCCACTCACCCAACTTGTCTAAATCACAATGGAGCCTCTTTGCATCCTCCTCACAGCTCACATTCCACCCCAGCTTTGTGTCATCTGCAAACTTGGAAATGTTACATTTAGTTCCCTCATTGATATATATTGTGAATAGCTGGGGCCCAAGCACTGATCCCTGCGGTACCCCACTAGTCACTGCCTGCCACCCGGAAAAAGACACGTTTATTCCAACTCTCAGTTTCCTGTCTGTCAGCCAATTCTCAATCCATGCCAGTATATTCCCCCCAATCTCATGTGCTTTAATTTTGCACACTAACCTCTTGTGTGGGACCTTATCAAAAGCCTTCTGAAAATCCAAATACACCACAACCACTGGTTCTCCCCTACCTATTCCACTAGTTACATCCTCAAAAAACTCCAGTAGATTTGTTAAGCATGATCTCCCTTTCATAAACCCATGCTGACTTTGTCTAATCCCGTTAATGCCCTCCAAGTGTTCTGTTATCACATCTTTTATAATAGACTCTAGCATTTTCCCCACGATTGATGTTAGTACTTACTTCCAGCAGTTAGCCTTACAATAAAGTGACTCCCCCCCCCATGCCCGAGCTACCTTTCACTTTAGTCCTTTAAGAAATATTATGGCATTTTTACACTAGCATATAAATATTTATGCATAACTATTTTGTGTTCTGGATGAATTTGTTGTTTTCCTCCTTTGCACTTACAAACATTTGTGTTTCTCATGAGTGCAGTAATGACAGGCAACTCAACAGAACATTTGGACAAAGAACAATTTCACAGACCATTAACAGATAGATTATACAGTCCTCATAATCCAATAGGTTGTGTGCTGGGAATTTGTAACACCACTGCTCACACTCTGTCATTTCTCCACCACTGCTGACGCTCTGCTCTGCCACCATTGCACATGCTGTGTTCCATCAACACTGCTGCTCACTATCTGCTCTGTCACCACTGCTGCTCGCGCTCTGCTCTGCTACTACTGCTCACGTTCTGCTCTGCCACCATTGTTCGCGCTCTGCTCTATCACCACCACTGTTCCCATTCTGCTCCACCACCACCACTGCTCACCTTGCGTTCTGTCACCGCCACTGCTCATCTCTGTTCTATCACCATCACTGCTCACGCCCTGCTCGGCAACCGCTGCTGTCGCTCTGCTTCATCACCATCACTGCTCAAACTCTGTTCTGCCACCATCACTGCTGACACTCTGTTCTGGCACCACTGCTCACTCTCTGCTTTGCCACCACTGCTCACTCTTTGCTCTGCCACTACTGCTCACACTCTGTTCTGTCAACAGCACTGCTCACGTTCTGCTCCATCACCACCACTGCTCACACTGTGTTCTATCACCACCAATGCTTACGCTCTGCTCAGTCACCACCACAGCTCACGCCGTGATCATTAATTGACAATGCTCACGCTCTGCTCTGTCACCACCACTGCTCACACTCTGCTCTGTCACCACTGCTGCTCACACTCTGTTCTGTCACCACTGCTGCTCACACTCTGTTCCATCACCACTGCTGCTCACATTCTGATCTATCACCACCATGCTCACACTCTGCTCTGTCACCACTGCTGCTCACGTTCTGATCTATCACCAAAACTGCTCACGCTCTGCTCTATGGCCATCATTACTCATGGTCTGCACTATCACCATCTTGTTCATGCTGCGTTCTGTCACCACCACTGCTCACACTCTGCTCTGTCACGATCACTGCTCATGCTCTTTTCTGTCACACCACTGCCCACGCTCTGCTCCACAACCACCATGGTTCACATTCTGCCCCACGACCACCACTGCCCACGTTGTGTTCCGTCATCACTACTTCTCACGCTGCGTTGTGTAACTACTGCTCATGCTCTGCTCTGCCAGCAACACTGCTCACGCATTGCTCTGCCACCACCACTGCTCACACTCTGCTCTGTCACCATCACTGCTCACACTCTGCTCAGTCACCATCAATACTCACACTCTGCTCTGTCACCATCAATGCTCACACTCTGTTCTTCCACCACTGCTCACGCTCTGCCCTGCCAGTACTGCTCACGCTCTGCTCCATCACCACTGCTGCGCACACTTTATTCTGTAACCACCACTACTCACGCTCTGCTCTGTCACCATCACTGCTCGCACTCTGCTCTGTCACCACTGCTGCTCACGCTCTGCTCCATCACCATGGCTCACACTTTGCACTATCACCACTGCTGCTCACAGTTTGTTTTGTCATGACCACTGCTCATGTTCTGCTCTGCCAATATTGTTCACACGCTGCTCTACTACCACTGCTCACGTCCTGCTCAGCCACCACTGCTCACACTGTGTTCTGTCACCCTCACTGCTCATGCTCTGCTTTGCTGCCAATACTGCTCATGCTCTGCTCTATCATCACCACTGCTCACACTCTGTTCTGTCACCACCACTGCTCATGTCCTGCTCAGCCACCATCATGGCTCACATTCTGTTCTGTCACCACTGCTGTTCACGCTCTGCTCTATCACCATCACTGCTCATACTTTGTTCTGTCACAACCACGGCTCACACTGTGCTCTATCACCACCACTGCTCAGACTCTGCTCTATCACCACCGCTGCTCACACTCTGCTCCATCACCACCACTGCTCTCACTGTGCTCTATCACCACTGCTGCTCACACCCTGCTCTATCACCACTGCTGCTCATGCTCTGCTCTATTACCAACGCTGCTCACATTCTGCTCTGACACCAGTGTTCAGTGAATGACTGCGTCAGGAACTATCTGGCCTCAGAAGCCGTTAGGAACATAAGAACAGGTGGAGGCCATTCAGCTCCTCGACCTGTCTCTTCATTCAGTTAGATCATGGCTGATCTGTACCTCAACTCCAATTACCTGACTTTGCTCCACATCCCTTGATATCCTTCCCTAACAAAAATCTGTTGATTTCAATTGAAACAACATCCACAGCCTTTTGGGTGAGCCAGTTCCAAATTTCCACAATCCTTTGTGTGAAAAAGTACTTCATGATTTCATGCCTAAATGGCCTAGCTCTAAATTTAAGATTATGCCCCTTGTTCTGGATTCCTCCACCAGAGAAAATAGTTTCTCTGTATCTACCATATCAAATCCTTTTATCATATTAAACATCTCGATTAGATCATCTCTCAACCCTCTAAACTCAAAGGAATACAAACCATGTTTATGCAACCTGCCCTGATAATTCAACCCTGAAAGCCCTGGTATCATTCTGGTGAATTCTGCATTGTACCCCTTCCAAGGCCAATATGTATTTTCTGAAGTTCTGCAGAACTGAACGCAATACTCCAGATGTGGTCTTACCAAGGCAATGTATAACTGAAGCATAACTTCCTCACTTTTGTATTCCTGTTACTTTGAGATAAAGACCAACATTACATTAGCATTTTTGATTACTTTTTATACCTGTGCACTAGATTTTGGTGATTTGTGTACGTGGATATCAAAATCCCTTTGCTCCTGCACAGCTCCTAGTCGTTCACCATTAACGAAATATTCCAATTTGCCTTTCTTCGATCGAAAGTGGATGACCTCACACTTCCCCACATTGAACTCCATCTACGGTAATTTTGCCGACTCACCTAGTCTGTATTACTCTTTGTAACCTCCTGCTTTCATCTACGCAACTTACTGCGCTTCCTAACTTAGTGTTATCTCAAACTTGGACATACAACGTTCCCTTCATCCCTACTCTCTGTCCCCTACCTTCCAACTAATTACTAACACATATCACAAGGTTACCTCCAATTCCATTCGCTTATATTTTTGCTAATAATCTCTTGTGTGAAACCTTATCAAATGCCGTCTGGAAGTCCATCCACACAACATCTATAAACACTACTCTATACACTATGCCAGTGAACTCCTCAAAGATTTAAATTAGATTAGGCAGTCATCAACTACCTTGCACAAATCCATGCTGACTCTCTGATCAGCTCACACTTGTTCAACTGCTCAATTACTCTGTCCCTGATGATAGATTCCAGTAACTTCTCCACAACTGATGTTAACCTGATGGGTCTGCAGTTACTTGGTTTCTTCCTCCCTCCCTTCTGAAATAATGGAGTGACATTTGCAATTTTCCAATCCAAAGGCAATCACTAAATCTAGAGAGATTTAGAAAATTCTGACTAATGCATCTGGAATTTCCTTACTTATTTCTTTTAATACTCTTGGGTGGAAACCATCAAGTCCTGGAGATTTGTCTATCTTAAGTCCTGTTATTTTCTTCATTAACATTTGTTTACTTACATTACATCCACTAAGTTGCTCCCCTCACCTTATTATTAGGTTCCCTTGTACCACTGGTATTTTGTCCTCTTCTTCCACTTTGAAAGTGGATACAAAGCATTTATTTAACCAGTTTGCCATTTCCTTATTGTCTATTATAGCTGACTAAGCCCTAAGCTCTGGAATTCCCCGACTAAACCTTTCTACCGACCTATCTCTCCACCTTTAAGGCGCTTCTTAAAACCTACCAGTCACCTGTCCTAATATCTTCTCTTGTGGCTTGGTATCAAAATTTGTTTGATAATGCTCCAGTGAAGCACCTTGGGATATTTCACTATGTTAAAGGCATTATATAAATGCAAGTTGTTGCTGTTATTAGAGTATCACCTGCATCTGTCTTTAGTGGGCCCATATTCTCCATTACCACTTTCTTTCTCAATATACTTATAAAAACTTCTGCTGTTAGCTTTGATATACTTTGCAAGTTTTTTTCATTAAAAAAAAATAATTTTTGCACCTCATTTTACTTTCTTTATATCCCTTTGTTATGTTTTATAGCTTTCCCATTCCACTGGATTTCCACTTTTTGCTGCATTTTAGCTTGATGTTACCTCTTACCTCATACATCATAGTATCGTAGTAGGTACAGTACAGGAAGAGGCTATTCGGCCCATTGTGCCTGTGCCAGCTCTTTGAAAGAGCTATCCAATTAGTCCTATTCCCCGACTCTTTCTCCATAGCCCTATAAATATCTTCCCTTCAAGTATTTATCCAATTCACTTTTTAAAGTTACTGTTGAATCTGCTTCCACCACCCTTTCAGGCAGTGCATTCAAGATCATTACAACTCACTGCGTTAAAAAAATGTATCCTCATGTCGCCTCTGGTTCTTTTGCTGATTACCTTAAATCTGTGTCATCTGGTTACTGACCAGTCTGCCACTGGAAGCAGTTTCGCCTTATTTACTCTGTCAAAACCATTCATGATTTTGAACACCTCTATCAAATCTCCCCTTAACATTTTCTGTTCTAAGGAGAACAACCCCAGTATCTCCACATGACTGAAGTCCCTCATTGCTGGTAACATTCTAGTAAATCTCTTCTGCACCCTCTCTAAGGCCTTGACATCCTTCCTAAAGTGTGGTGACCAGAATTGGACACAATACTCCAGCTGAGGCCGAACTAGTGTTTTATAAAGGTTTAGCATAACTTCCTTGCTTTGTAATCTATGCCTCTATTAATAAAGCCCAGGAACCCATATGTTTTTTTTTAACAGCCTCAGCTTATCCTGCCACCTTCAAAAATTTGTGTATGTGCATCCCCTTGTCTCTCTGTTCCTGCACCCCCTTTAAAATTGTACCATTTAGTTTATATTGCCTGTTTTCATACTTCCTACCAAAATGCATCATTCACACTTGCCTGCAGTAAATTTCACCTGCCATGTGTCTGCTCATTTCACCAGTCTGTCCATGTCCCCCTGAAGTCTGTTACTATCCTCGACATTGTTTACTACATTTTCAAGTTTTGTGTCGTCTGCAAACTTTGAAATTATACCCTCCATACACAAGTCCAGGTCATGAATATATATTAAAAAGAGCAGTGGTCCTAATACTGACCCCTGGGGAACACCACTGCACATAGGAACATAGGAACAGGAGTAGGCCATTCAGCCCCTCAAGCCCACTCTGCCATTTGATAAGATCATGGCTGATCTGTGATCTAACTCCATATACCTGCTTTAAGGCCATATCCCTTAGTACATTTGGTTGGCAAAAAGCTAAATATCTCAGATTTAAAATTAGCAATTGAGCTAGCATTAATTGCCATTTGCGGAAGAGAGTTCCAAACTTCTACCACCCCTTTGTGTGTAGAAATGTTTTCTAATCTTACTCCTGAAAGGTCTGGCTCTAATTGTTAGACTGTGCCCCCTACTCCTAAAATCCCCAACCAGCGGAAATAGTTTCTCTCTATCCACCCTATCTGTTTCCCTTAATATCTTATAAACTTCGATCAGATCACCCCTTAACCTTCTAAATTCTAGAGAATACAACCCAAATTTGTGTAATCTCTCCTCGTAACTTAACCCTTGAAGTCCGGGTATCGTTCCAGTAAACCTACGCTGCACTCCCTCCAAGGTCAATATGTCCTTCCGAAGGTGCGGTGCCCAGAACTGCTCACAGTACTCCAGGTGCGATCTAACCAGGGTTTTGTATAGCTGCAGCATAACTTCTGCCCCCTTGTACTCTGGTCCTCGAGATAGAATGGCCAGCATTCCATTAGCCTTATTGATTATTTTCTGCACCTGTTCATGACACTTCAATGATCTATGTACCTGAACCCCTAAGAGCCTTTGGACATCCACTGTTTTTAGCTTTTTCCATTTAGAAAGTACCCTGTTCTATCCTTTTTTGGTCCAAAGTGAATGACCTCACATTTGTCTACATTGAATTCCATTTGCCACAGTTTTGCCCATTCACCTAATCTATCAATATCCCTTTTTAGTTTTATGTTTTCATCTACACTGCTTACAATGCCACCAATCTCTATGTCATCGGCAAACTTAGATATGAGACTTTCTATGCCTCATCTAAGTCGTTAATAAATATTGTGAATAATTGAGGCCCCAAGACAGATCCCTGCGGGACTCCACTTGTCACATCCTATGTGAGTACCTACCCATTATCCCTACTCTCTGTCGCCTTTCGCTCAGCTAATTTCTTAACCAAGTCTGTACTTTTCCCTCGATTCCATGGGCTTCCATCTTAGCTAACAGTCTCTTATGTGGGGCTTTATCAAATGCCTTCTGGAAGTCCATATAAATAACATCCATTGACATTCCCCTTTCCACTACTTTAGTCACCTCTTCAAAAAATTCAATTAGGTTTGTCAGGCACGACCTACCTTTCACAAATCCATGCTGGCTCTCTCTGATTAACTGAAAATTTTCGAGGTGTTCAGTCACCCTATCCTTAATTATAGACACCAGCATTTTCCCCACAACAGATGTTAGGCTAACTGGTCTATAATTCCTTGGTTTCCCCCTCTCTCCTTTCTTAAAAAGCGGAGTGACACGTGCAATTTTCCAATCTAGATGGACGGTTCCTGAATCTAGAGAACTTTGAAAGATTATAGTTAGGGCATCTGCAATGTGCTCACCTACTTCCTTTAAAACCCTGGGATGGAAACCATCTGGTCCTGGGGATTTATCACTCTTTAGTGCTATTATTTTCTTCATTACTGTTGTTTTACTTATGTTAATTTTATGTTAGTTTTCTTGGGATTTCTGGCATGCTATCCTCTTTTTCTACTGTAAATACTGACACAAAATAATTATTCAACATGTCCGCCATTTCCCCATTGTCAACGACAATATCCCCATTTTCAGTTTTTAAAGGGCCAACACTGCTCCTGACCACCCTCTTTTTCCTAATATAACTATAAAAGTTCTTCGTATTAGTTTTGATATCCCTTGCGAGTTTCTTTTCACATTCTCTTTTTGTCTGTTTTGTGACCCTTTGATGATCTTTGTATCTTTCCCATTTGCCAGGATCTGTGCCATTTTTTGCCTTTTTGTATGCCCTTTCCTTATGTCTTATACTGTCCCTTACCTCTTCAGTTGTCCATGGCTTTACTTTTGGCAAGTCGAGTTCTTACCCCTCAGGGGTATAAACCGGTTCTGTATCACGTTAAATGTTTCTTTAAACATTTCCCACTGATCATCAGTCGTTTTACCCATTAACAGATTTGCCCAGTTTACTGTGGACAGTCTCTGTCTCATCCCACTGAAGTCGGCCTTACCCAAGTCTAGAATCTTAGCAGCTGATTCACTTTTTTCCCTTTCAAACACTACCTTGAACTCGATCGTGTTATGATCGCTATTGGATAGATGTTCACACACAGTTAAGCTGTTAACTAAATGTGGTTCATTACTCATTACTAAATCTAGTATGGCTTGCCCCCTTGTTGCCTCTAGGACATACTGCTGTAGAAAACTTTCCCGGACACACTCAAGAAATTCACGACCTTTCTGACAGTTGCTAGTCTGCTTTTCCCAATCTATGTGAAGGTTAAAGTCCACCATTAAGACCACTATGCCTTTGTTACATGCTTGTCTAATCTCTGCATTTATACAATCTAGCACTTCAGAGCTGCTGCCAGGGGTCCTGTACACAATTCCCACTATAGTCTTAGATCCTTTCTCAATTCAACTCATAAGGTCCCTGTTGGCTGCTTACCTCTCGTTATATCCTCCTTTATCATTGAAGTGATTTCATCTCTAATCACTAAGGCTACTCCTCCCCCTCTTCCATTTTCCCTATCTCTCCTGTAGACCTTATAACCTGATATATTTATTTCCCAATCCTGACCATCCTGCAGCCATGTCTCAGTAATAGCTATCATGTCATACCCTCCAATTTGAATTTGTGCCTGTAGTTCATTTAATTTATTCCTTATACTCCGTCCGGGTATATATGGAACTCTTAGTTGGGCCACACGCCCTAGCCTGTCCTTCAGCTTTGATGCTGGGTTAATCGCTTTCCACCTTCTAGTTTTAACTTTATCTGTAGTGCCTAAAGTACACTCTCTTTCTGCTGCTCTACGCTTTTCCCTTTCACTTGTTCTTGAACAACCATTTGTACTATTTGTATTGTAAATTTCCCCTGGGTCCTCCCCTCTCTTGCTACTTTCAACTTTACTCTCTTCTGACTCCCCGCTCAGGTTCCCATCCCCCTGCCACTCTAGTTTAAACCCTCCCCAACAGCAGTGGCAAACCCCCCTGCGAGGATATTAGTCCCAGATCTGGTGAGGTGCAACCCGTCTGGCTTGTACAGGTCCCATCTTCCCCAGAATCGGTCCCAATTCCTCAGGAATCTAAATCCCTCCCTCCTGCACCAACTGTCCAGCCATGCATTCATGTGGACTATTCTCCTATTCCTATATTCACTAGCACATGGCACTGGGAGTAATCCCGAGATTACTACCCTTGAGGTCCTGCTTTTTAACTTATTTCCTAACTCCTTATATTCTGCTTGCAGGACCTCATCCCTCTTTTTACCTATGTCATTGGTACCGCTATGTACCACGACCTCTGGCTGTTCACCCTCCTCCTTCAGAATGTCCTGCAGCCGCTCAGTGACATCCATGACCCTGACACCAGGGAGGCAACATACCATCCTGGAATCATGTTTGCGGCCGCAGAAACGCCTGTCTGCTCCCCTAACCATAGAATCCCCATCACAATTGCTCTCTCGACTGTATACTTCCCTCCCATTTGAAAATCATCTGTTCACCACTATTTTCTGCTTTCTGGCCCCTAGCCAATTTTGTATCCACATTGCCACTGTCCATGTAATCCCATGAGGTTTTAATTTTGCTAACAGTTCAATTGTGAGGTACTTTATCAAATGCCTTTTGAAAGTCCATATACTCAACATCAACAGCATTAGCCTCATCAATTCTCTCCGTTACTTCATCAAAGAACTCAATCCAGTTAGTCAAACACAATTTTCCTTGAACAAATCCATGCTGACTTTCATTTATTAGCCCATACTTTTCCAAGTGCCAATTAATTTTGTCCCGGATTGTTGTTTCTAAAAGTTTCTCCACCACCGACATTAGGCTGACTGGCCTGTAATTGCTAGGTTGATCCCTCTCCCCTTTTTGAACAGAGGTGCAACAATTGCAATCCTCCAGTCCTCCAGCACCATCCCATATCTAAGGAGGATTGGAAGATTGTGGCCAGAGCTTCCGCAACTTCCACCCTTACTTCCCTCAGTAACATAGAATACATACTCTACTTTGAGTATGGCCAATCTTTTAAGTGCCTCCTTTTTATCTATTTTTATTCTATCCAATATTGCTACTATCTCCTTCTTTACTGCTATAATGGCAGCATCCTCTTCTCTAGTGAAGACAGATGCAAAGTATTCATTTAGTACCTCAGCCATGCCCTCTGCCTCCACAAGATCTCCTTTTTTGTCCCTAATTGGTCCTGCCCTTTCTTTGACTACCCATTTACTATTTATATGTTTATAAAAGACTTTTGGATTCCCTTTTATGTTAACCGCTAATCTATTCTCAAACTATCTCATTCCCTTTTTTAGATCTCCTCTGCACTTTCTGTATTCAGCCTGGTTCTCTACTGTATTATGAACCTTACATTCGTCATAAGCCTCCATTTCCTGTTTCATTTTAATCTCTATATCTTTAGTGATCCAGGGAGCTCTAGCTTTGGAAGCCCTTCCTTTCCTCCTCATAGGGATGTGTCTACTCTGTATCCAAACCAATTGCTCCTTGAAGGTCTCCCATTGTTCAATTACTGTTTTGACTACCATTTTTTGATTTCAATCCACCTGGGCAAGATTCCTTTTTAACTCACTGAAACATGCCCTTCTCCAGTTAAGTATTTTCACATTTGATTGTTCTTCATCCTTTTCCATAACTATTCTAAACCTAATGATATTATGATCATTGTTCCCCAAATGCTCCCCCACTGATACATGTTCCACCTGCCCCACTTCATTCCCCAGAACTAGATCCAGCACTGCTTCCTTCCTGGTTGGGTTGGAAATACACTAGTTCTAGGCACTATATAAATAAAGACCTGCATTTATATAGTGCCTTTTATGACCTCAGGGTCTCCCAAAGCACTTTACAGCCAATGAAGTACTTCTTGAAGTGAAGTCACTGTTGTCATGTAGAAAGTGTGCCAGCCAATTTGCGCAGAGCAATGTGATAATGACCAGATAATCTGTTTTTAGTGATGTTGGTTGAAGGATAAATATTGGCCAGTACACCAGGGAGAACGCCCATGCTCTCCTTCGAAATATTGCCATGGGATCTTTTACGTTCGCCTGCGAGGGCAGACGGGGCCTCGATTTAACGTCTCATCTGAAAGATGGCACCTCCAACAGTGCAGTACTCCCCCCATACTGCACTGGAATGTCAGCCTGGAATATGTGATCAAATCTCTGCAGTGGAAATTGAACCCACAACCTTCTGACTTAAAAGTGAGTGTGATATCACTGAGCCAAGCCAAATGCAAGTCACTGATGCTTTGCTAACATCTCAGTAAATGATGGAGCCATCTGGCCAGTGTTTCAATTCACAGTGATCATATGTGATAAGTTTTCAGTCAACATTTCAACGTGATTTTAACTTTCCAGCCAGTATTTTGGTGTACGGTGACCCAACGATATCAGTTTTGCAGTCAATGATTCATTAAACTGTGAGCCATTCAGCCAGTGCCCCAAACCTGGAGAGATTTCAAGTCAGTGCATATTCCCAGGAGACATGGGCTAAACAGGCATCTAAGCCTCCATTTTGGCGGACAGAAGGCGCTCATCATGAGCTAAAGTGTACTGCCCGACATATTGGTACAGGCAAAAAAATAGGCGTCCTGGGCCTGCACCTGAATCAGGCATCAGGCTTCTTGCATATGAAAATAATGGGCCTATTGCCTGATTGACGCCCCGTGTGTAAAATTGGCTGCATTCAGGAATTTCAGGTCTACATGCAGCCTAACTGATGGTCCTTAAAGGGACAGCTACAGGCTGCTACCAAAAAGGTAAGTGCTTCTTCTGGCTCCACATTAAAACCACAGGCTGCTGCTGGACACCTCACGACTCCCTTCCCAACATCTGCTTTGACCTTCGTCCCAATCCCCACCTCCACCACTGTCCCAACCCCCACCTCGAACCCTTACTCAGCCGTCACCTCAACCCTCGCCCAAATGTCCGAATCCCCCCTGGTCCTGCTGTCCCGGTCGCCCCCCTCATCTCCCCTGTCCTGGACACCCACTCCCGGATGCCCTCCTTTTCCCGGATGCCCTCCTTTTCCCAATCGCCTTCCTTTTCTTGGATGTCCCCCCTCTCCCGGGCACCCTCACTTTCCCAATCACCCTCGACCTGACTGCATCCGGTTTCCCTTAACGACCTACCTGATGACAATTGCTAATGACGCAGTGGTCTAAAATTCAACGGGCTAAAAATTGGGCCACATGGCGCCCATTTTGTAGGCGCCACGCGGTCTCCTAAGGACCCAAAGTGGCATCTGGAATCCGCGGGCTCACTTCTAGCGTGACGTACGCCGGATGCCATCTTGATAAAGGTGTTTGCGCATGCGCAGATAACAAACACCGGCAGCATGTAAAGTAGGGAGAATATGCATTATATCAGTGTGCAACACTGATTTAAAGAGACAGATGTGAGTTTGGAACTCAACGCTTCAGCCAATGCACTGTTTTAACCTGGCACAACTGAACAGGTCATAAACGGCATGGAGGACCCCCCCACCAGTGCTATTTAAAGTGATCATGCAGGATTTACAGGTTAGCTGCTGGATTATTGCTTCTAGCTGCTGATGCATTTGTATCTGTTTGTGGAGTTCTTCTATACTTGAATGCTAGGACGAGGGGACACAGCCTAACATTTAGAGCAGGGCTTGCAGGAATGACTATGTGACCAGTGTCTACACGCAAAGGGTGGTAGAAGTTTGGAACACACTTCTGCAAACGACAGTTGATGCTAGCTCAATTGTTAATTTTAAATCTGAGATTGATAGATTTTTGTAAACCAAAGTATTAAGGGATATGGCGCTAAGGCGGGTATATGGAGTGAGGTCACAGAACAACCATGATCTCATTGAATGGCGGAACAGGCTCGAGGGGATAAATGGCTTACTCCTGTTCCTATCTTCCTATGTTCCTATAATAAAGTTCCAATACTCTGTAGAGAGTGGGCTGGCTGGCTGACAGGCAACAGCAAGGGCACTGGCAGAGTGGCAGGGGTGGGACAGGAATGCTGTCATCCTGAGAGAGGACGGCAGGTTCATGTTCAATGGAGCCACTGCCACTTGCTGCCTCCTGTTATGCGCCACCTTCTCCTGCAAGAAAGCAGGACTTGTGCCAGTGAGTGTCCTGCAAGATGTTTGGTGATGTGCCTGTCATGGTTGAATAGCTGCCAGTGTGTGTGACCTGTGAGTTGTGGGTGTGTGGCTTACAACAGTGGTAATGTGTGAGGATGAGAGGAAGCATCTTATTGGAAGGGTTGAGTACTAATTGAAAGAGTTTGTTGGTATGTGGGTGACGGGAGGTGTAGTGCGTGGAGCAGTGGATGCGGCTAGTGGTGCAGTTGGTAGGAGATGTCACTTGACAGTTGACCTCACTCACCTTGACCACTCGTGTCAAAGCATTGACCTTCTTCCTGAACTGCATCCATGTTCGTGGTGCTATGCGCCTGGCATTGACTTCGTCCTCTACTGCCTCCAGCTGTCTCTTGAGCACATGTCGAGAGAGCTTCTTGCCCCCCTGCGGATATAGGATGCCCCTCCTTATGACCATCTCTTGCACCAAGGCCTCTAGTGCATCAGCAGAGAACCTTGGTGCATGCACTCTCGCAGGCCTGGTACAAACTCAGATCAGCAGTTTGGAGGATGTGGGATTTACTAGTGCGCAACCTTTATTCAATGTTTTAACATAACTCAACAGTTGTAAACATAGGGACGGGACCTGCATCTGTGTGCGATGCCTGATCTCCGTTATGACTTCGTACAGGCCCATATCTTATATTTTGCAAATAAGTGGCCCTGGCTGCCTTTAATAGGTGCAGTCTGCCTTTAAGTAATGCTCGTGATATCGGGCCGTCCTGCTGGAGAGCAGCCACTCAACAGCGCAGCTAGGCCTGGCTGCTCGCAAATATCAGGTAAATGACCAGGCAGCATGAATGTTACATGCTCTCTGCATCTTAACGACCAGGCGCGGGTTAATCCAATTTAACTCCCAAAGCCTCTTTGCTGACAAACTGCCTGGTTACGCCCAGCTGGTGTCCGCAGCTCGCCAGTTTCATTTAAATGAGGCCTGACGCCCAATATTGGGTGTGCCACGGGCCTAATTGTTCAGGCGCAGGGATCATTCCCTGCACCTAGTTTGCATCTTAGTGTTCACATAGTAACATTAAAAAGATGCAGTTATTCAAATTGTACACGCGGAGCATGTCCTGGAATGTGCTACATTACCGTTGTGCAGTTTTATTAAGACCCAACTGGAATGCTAAGTTTGGGAATCAGGCTTTGAAAGGATTAAAATGGACGCAAAATGAAACTAGTGACATGCATTGAATGGAGATGAGCACCAAATCATATTCCAAATCGAAATTGCTCCAAAACTGGGTTAAAATTGGACAGAATTAAACATCCATATTTTAATCGGGTTTTGACCAAAATGACACAACATAATTGCAGAGAAGAAATATCACAGTTTGAAATTATGCCATCATTTTTGAAATTGCAACAAATGTTGAATGTGAGTTTCCTAATGGCCTGGTTAGGAGCAAGTGGCACCAGACTCTACTATAGAGTATCACTGCTGTGAGTCTGCATTAGCATCCCTTTCCCCCACCAGCAGTTTACTAGGATTCCACAGATTGGTGGGAATTAATTAATATTATAGTTTGTTAGGTTCCTGAATATTTAAAGCTAAAAGAATTTCACAAGGTAGATGGAGTATCTTTTCCACAACACATGGACTCTGTCATTTTGAAACTTCAAAATATCACCCTATGCACATTGTAAGACCCCTTTATTTTCAATAGCATCGAACTTTAAATATGAATTGGATTCGGTGTATGACTTATTTTAAAAAATGGACCTCTGAGATGCCGGCAGTTCACAAACTTTAATGCTGGAGCGCTGGATTTCTATGCAGTGCCTTGGAAAAGGTAGTTTGCTTCTTTCGGAGGTCATTTAAATCTTTTTTACAGGACGGGTACAGACGGCTGGATTACTGTAGCGCAAAATTCAAATCCAAACTAGAGAACCTGCAAAGGGGGCTTTGCATGGAGGCAGTATCTGGTATCTCATTACAAAGATGATGGGTAGAGATTGGCGGGTACAGCATGCTCTGAGCACATTAGTATAGAAAACATGTCCTAGAAATTCGATCGTGCCCAAAAGCTGTCGCACACTGCACCTCATCAAGGGATATAAAATATTAAATAGCACAGAAAAGTTAACTCAAGGATATTATTTCAAAATTAGCTAGAAAAGTGGGATCAGAGAGCATAAATTTAAATTAATGAAAAGCAAATTTAAAACATATTAGGAGGATTTTTTTTAGTGAAAAGGTGATAAATGTTTGGAATAATCCGCCAGACAGGATAATAAGGAGAAGCATTTGGTCACTCAAAATATAGTTGGTTGCTAAGTTAAGCAAGTTAGGGATAAACTTCACCGGGCAAATGGCCTGTTCTCATCTATAAGTTTTCCTTATGTTCTTAACTCATTGGAGTCTTTTTTAGTGTCCACTATTAGAAGATACAATGGTAAAAGCTAATTGCCCCAAACCTTGGGAGGAGGCACAGGCAAGGATAGGTGACTGCAAGAGGTTTCTGCCAGTGGTAGCATTACTCAGCAAGGCACAAACAGAAAATGACCGGTACTAATAACATGGCTTTTCAGGAACCTACAGCTATAAATAAGGCTCTATTGCCCAGTAAAGCTACAGAATTCATATTTTTCAAAATTACATTTTTCTATATAATTAAAAGTCTTAAATTTTGTGCGCACATTTTACCGTTCATTTTGATATATGTTAATGACCTGGGCTTGGGTATAGGGGGTATAATTTCAAAGTTCGCAGTTGACACGAAAGTCAGAAATGTAGTAAACAATGTGAAGGATAGTAACAGACTTCAGGAGGACATGGGCAGACTGGTGAAATGGGCTGATGCATGGTAGATTAAATTTGATGCAGAGATGTGTGAAGTGATGCATTTTGGTGGGAAGAATGAGGAGAGGCAATATAAACTAAATGGTACAATTTTAAAAGAGGTGCAGAAGCAGAGAGACCTGGGAGTTCACATACACAAATCTTTGAAGATGGCAGGATAAGTTGAGAAGGCTTTTAAAAAGCATATGGGATCCTGGCCTTTATTAATAGAGGCATAGAGTACAAAAGCAAGGAAGTTACGCTAAACCTTTGTAAAACAATGGTTAGGCCTCAGCTGGAGTATTGTGTTCAATTCTGAGCACCACACTTTAAGAAGGATGTCAAGGCCTTAGAGAGGGTACAGAAGAGATTTACTAGAATGGTACCAGGGATGAGGGACTTCAGTTATGTGGAGATACTGGAGAGACTGGGGTTGTTCTCCTTAGAACAGAGAAGGTTAAGGGGAGATTTGATAGAAATGTTCAAAACCATGAACGGTTTTGACAGAGTAAATAAGGAGAAACTGTTTCCAGTGGCAGACGGTACGGTAACCAGAGGACACAGATTTAAGGTGATCGGCAAAAGAGCCAGAAGCTCTGGAAAGCACTGCGTGAAAGGGTGACGGAAGCAGATTCAATAGTAACTCTCAAAGGTTGGGTAAATACTTGAAGGGAAAAAATTCACAGGACTATGGGGAAAGAGCAGGGGAATGGAACTAATTGTTCCTAACCCTAACCCTAAAGAGCCGGCACAGGCACGATGGGCCAAATGACCACCTCCTGTGCTGTACCTACTATGATGCTATGATACCACACCTCAAAAATGTCACATGTCCTCATGGCAAGAAGTTGTGATATGGTTCAAATAACCAATTATCTCCTAATTTATCAGTCAAATTACCCAACTGATTAAATATGAACAGATCAAAAGTAGCAGAACGCACCACTGAGGATCTAGTAACTAGCAGAAAACTAATTTTTTTCCTCAAATTTACCATTCCTGAGCCCAGTAAGTACAACAAACTGACCAATTAAATTGCTCAAATAATTTCTTCACTCTGTTTTCGCCTTCATTTTCCTTCTTTAATCTGGGCAATGTCCACAGTTTAAAAATACCATTTATGACATGACAAACACAATGTTTTTTTAAAGTGATTGATCATTTAATGTTAGAAATGCTTGCAAGAAATTGCCCTACTTTTAGGACCTGGGGCTTGATTTGGAAATATCACCTGGGCTTTGGGGGCTGCAGATTTTCAGCTGCTATGGACAAACTGCTATGTGTGTGCAAGAGACAAGTATCAGAGGAGTTATAGCTTTCACCCTGCTTTAGCTAACTCCAATATCCAAAGTATATTGCGTCAATCGGACAAAAACATTACAGTGAGGCACAGGCTGTAGAGAAAAAAACATCAAAAATAAATTTTATACATTAAATAAACATTCAGCGTTGAAAGTGTTTATTTGAGATGAGAGTTTTTTTGTGTTCCTAAGAGAGACTGATGTTTTCACTAGGGCTTAAGGGAAAGACTTATGAGGCACTTTGATGCTGCCCTCAGACATTGCAGTTGCAGTCAATCAGGCGCTTAGTGAATGGTCACCTGCTCAGGTGTTGGTCTTTGGAGATTCCACAGTGGCGAGAAACCCACTTGAGCAGTGGTGTACGAATGACAATCATAGTTATCAATAGTATCATATTGGTACAGCACAGGAGGAGGCCATTCGGCCCATTGTGCCTGTGCCAGCTCTCTGACACGGATATTCAATTAGTCCCTTTCCCCTGCTCTTTCCCCATAGCCCTGTGAATTTTTTCCCTTCAAGTATTTATCCAATTCCCTTTTGAAAGTTACTATTGAATCTGCTTCCACCATCCTTTCAGGCAATGCATTCCAGACTATTAAAACTCACCTCTTGCTCTTTTGCCATTCACCTTCAATCTGTGTCCTCTGGTTACCGACCCATCTGCCACTGGAAACAGTTTCTCCTTGTTTACTCGATCAAAATCATTCATGATTTTGAACACTTCTATCAAATCTCCCCTTAACCTTCTCTGTTCAAAGGAGAACAACCCCAGCTTCTCCAGTCTCCCTGCATACCTGAAGTCCCTCATCCCTGGCACCATTCCAGCAAATTCCTTCTGCACCCTCTCTAAGGCCTTGACATCCTTCCTAAAATGTGGTACCCAGAATTGAACACAATGCTCCAGCTGAGGCCTAACCAGTGTTTTATAAAGGTTTAGCATAACTTCCTTGCTTTTGTACTCTGTGCCTCTATTAATAAAGCCCAGGATCCCATTTGCTTTTTTAACAGCCTTCTCACATGTCCTGCCATCGACAGCAGTAACTGCAAATTCCCTGTGGAAATTGGGGAGGGTGGAATTCATGTTTCATAATATATAAATAACTGAGGAAAAGGGGGAAGATTTTCGAGTGAGAGCAGGAAAGAATGATCAGATAAAGAAAGACTTCCATTTTCGTAGTGCCTTTCATGACCTCAGGACATCCCAAAGCGCTTTACAGCCAATGAAGTACATTTGAAGTGTAGTTACTGATGTAATGTAGGAAATGCAGCAGCCAATTTGGACACAGCAAGCTCCCACAAACAGCAATGTGATAATGACCAGACAATGTTTTTGGGTGTTGGTTGAGAGACAAATATTGGCCAGGAGTCCGGGGAGAGTTCCCCTGCACTTCAAATAGTGCCGTGGAATCTTATACGTCCACCTGAGAGGGCAGATGGGGCCTCGGTTTATCATCTCATCCAAAAGACGGCGCCTCCAACTGTGCAGCACGTCTTCAGTACTGCACTGAAGAGTCACTTATGTGCTCAAGTCCCTGGAGTGGAGCCAGAATCCACAACCTTCTGATTCAGAGGCGAGAGTGTTAACACTGAGCCACGGCTGACACTTAAAATAAAATACTTGCATCTTTAAAACCACTGCCAAACAAAACAAAAATATTTCATAATGTAAGTAACTTGAGCAAGACATTTTTCTTTTTTGGGGGACTAGAACAAACAAAGCAATTGGAATCTTAAGTAAGTTTTGTAAAATGGTAGTTAATTAGTATTACAAAGACAATGGCCTAGAAATCCGTTGACGCTGCGCCTGTTTTGCAGGCGTAAAATGGGCACCTAAGTGTAGAATATGGCGGGCAGCATGCATGTGACCATTCTGTTCTGGAAGAGCGCCACCTGCCATTTTGGTAAAAGCTGCCACACCAGCTGAATTCAGGATAACCATGTCTCCATGTGGCCTAGCTAATGATCCTTAAAGGGACTGCTGGAGGCCACCAACAAAAAGGTAAGTTTTAAAAAAAATACTTATCTGAATGTGGAGCCAAGAGGAGCAGGAGCGTTCCACCCGATTCCACAACAGTCTCAAAGAACCTGCTTGGTCACATCACGATAACCTCCCCTCCCTCCCGATCGCCTCCTCCCTCTCAATCTTGCCCAACCCTCCCTCCCGAGCATCCCTCCCTCCATCTCTCTCGATCGTCCTCTCTATCCCTCTCAATTGCCCCCTTCTCTCGTTCACCCCATCCCTCGCTCCCAATAACCTTCCCCCTCTCCCAGGCCCTACCTGAGGGCCACCAACTGCGATGCAATAGCCCAAAATCCAGTGCCGATTCGCCAGCAAGCTGCCTGAGGACACCCAGTAGGTGTCCACAGCTTACTGGGCCCCAATTTCAATCAGGCCCCAGTTCATGCCAGTAGGCCAGTGTTATCCAATTTTACCCCTTTTATCTGCAACACCCCTCTATCTTTCAGTATTGGTAGGATGTGTAATATTTTTACTTTGTGTCAGTCATATGATACATTGCTTCCATAACTTGCTGTGTTTCAGTAATGGATGAACTGCTGAGTTTAGGCTGCAAAAGGACCGTAGTAAATATATCAAAAACTGCACTCAAGGTCCTGGACTGTGAGCAACTACTTTTACAAAAAAATCATACACAACCAAACAACTCTCAGGGCTGAAACATTTACTGATTCAGTCAGGATTTATGGTTGATTTCACTGTTGATGAAATTAATAGATTCTGCCAGTAGCAGAATACCATCTGCTAAAGAAGTGCTGCATTATTTACAGAAATTCATGGAATAGACATTCTGGGGCCTACCCCCTCATTCCATCCATCCATCATATCATTGATGGAGCCATTGAATCGAATGGGGTTCTGCTGGTACCTTGGTTAACTCCTCAAGCAACACCATCAGATCAATTGGTCATTTATCTCATTTGCTGTTTGTGGAACCTTGCAGTGCACAAATTGGTTGCCATGTTTACTCATGAAACAACAGTAACTGCATTTCAAAAATTAATCATTGGTTGTGAGGTAATGTCCCAAGAAAATCAAAGGCATTATATAAATCTAGATTCTTTCTTTACTTGAAAACAAAAACACTATGGCATGGAAATTGGAACTCGACGCAACCATTTTAAGGTGCAAAATGAGAGCAACGAGGCCCAATTTCGGGGACCAATGTTCTGCGCCCCAAGGACACCTGAAAGACATCAGACTTGAAATTGTAACAGATAATTTAAACAGACTTTAGGCTTCTTACGTCTTTAAATGAGGGGCTAATCAGCAGATTCAGGGCCCCGGAGGAAATTGGTGTCCGAGGAGTAGATCAGTCACCAGGCACGCTCTGCTTAGTTTCACCAGGGATGGGTGCGGCCTACAAAACGGCTGCGACTAAAAAGGTGAGTTTTAGTAATTTGTTTAAAAATTCACATGGAGCCAGGTGGAGCAGAGGTGCACCTCCCGGCTGATGGCTGCTGTCGGCCGCAGTGGCCCCTGCCCACTGTCGTCCCTGGCACTCACTTAAGGCCACGGCCAGTGAGGCAGGCGGCCTGAAATTCGTTCATGCAGCAGGGCGACCTGCCTGTGCAGGCACTGGAAGCTCATCCAGATTATTTGATGAGACTTGAGGCCCAATTTCGAACCGGCCTCGGGTCTCCCGATGCAGGCGCGCGTTGCAGCCGTATCGCCGCCTTCGTGCCCAAAACCGAGCGCCAACGAACTTCTACCCCTGTTAAATTAAAAAGAAGGAAACATTGGGCGCTAAATTGGGCCATGTAGCGCCCGTTGTTTTGGCACTACAGACGCAGATAATGAATGCTGGAATCATGTAAAGTGGGGAGAAAATGGCTTCAATCAGTGTGTAAAGCTGATTTGAAGTGATAGACACCATTTTGGGACTTAACGCTCAACTCAACGCACATTCTTAACCCCGACCATCTGAACATGTCTTAGAGTGCCTGGAGGACCCCCCACCGGCGCTATTTAAAGGGACCATGCAGGATTGACAGGTTAGTGGCTGGATTATTGCTTCTGGCTGCCCAGACATTTGTAACTGTTTTTGGAGGTCTCCTACACTTGAATACTAGGACGCAGGGACATAGCCTAACATTTAGAGCCAGGACGTGCAGGAGTGAAGTTAGAAAACGCTGCTACACACAAAGGGTGCGAGAAGTTTGAAACACTCTTCTGTAAATGGCAGTTGATGCCAGCTCAATTGTGAATTCTAAATCTGAGATTGATAGATTTCTGTGAACCAAGGGTATTAGAACATAAGAACATAAGAACATGAGAACATAAGAAATTGGAGCAGGAGTAGGCCAATCGGCCCCTCGAGCCTGCTCCGCCATTCAATAAGATCATGGCTGATCTGATCCCAACCACAAATCTAAAGAACACAAGAAGTCGGAGCAGGACCCGGCCACACAGCCCCTGGGCCCTCTCCGCCACCCACAGGGCATTGACCGATCCGAACTCAGCTTCATGTCCAATTTCCTGCCCGCTCCCCATATTAAGGGATATGGGGCTAAGGCGGATATATGGAGTTAGGTCATAGGTCCACCATGATCTCATTAAATGGCTCGGTGGGTTAAATGCCACTGCCACTTGCTGCCTCCTGATATGCACCACCTTCTTCTGCAAGAAAACGGGACGTGTGTCTGGGTGATGTGCCTATCATGGTTGAATAGCTGCCAGTGTGTGTGGCTTGTGTGTTTTGGGTGGGCGGCTTGAAACAGTGGCAATGTGTAAGGGTTAGAGGAAGTATCTGATTGGAAGAGTTGAGTACTGATGGAAAGAGTTTGTTGGTATGTGGGTGATGGGGGGTGTAGTGCGTGGTGCAGTTGGTAGGAGACGCCACTTGACAGTTGACCTCACTCACCTTGACCACTCATGTCAAAGCATTGAACTTCTTCCTGCACTGAATCCATGTTCATGATGCTGTGCGCCTGGCATTGACTTCGTCCCCCACTGCCTCCCACTGCCTTTTGGCTTTGTATATGGAGGGCCTCTTGCCCACCCTCCCCACCTCTGTGGATATAGGATGTCCCTCCTTCTGTCCACCTCTTGCACCAAGGTCTCTAGTGCATGATCAGAGAACCTTGGTGCACGTACTCTCGCAGGCCTGGTACCAACTCAGATCGGCAGATTGGTGAGGTTGGAGGATGTGGGATTTAGTAGTTTGCAACCTTTATTCAATGTTTTAACATAACTCATCAGTGTGTAAACATAGGGACGGGATTTACGTGTGCAATGTCTGATCTCCGTTCAGACTCCGTGAAGACAGTAGACTGTTATTTTCAGCAAATAACAGGTACCTGCTACCTTTTTAAGAGATTTCTACGAAACATCCTCCCTTTAAGAGATTGAGCTCCCCCGGCGGTGGAAAGTGTGAATTGCATTGATTCCATTTGCAAGGCCTGAAATGGAACGCTGATTGCAGGTGAGTCCTCGGGTGGGCCGAAACTGGGGTCCTGCCTGCGCAGGAGTCATTGGGCGCGGGGTAATAGCACATCACGCTACCAACGCCCAAAAATAGCCCCTATCCAATTTTTCCCCCATATACTCTGAAAGATTTAGTAAATGCACTATGTGTATGGAATTTTAAAATCTGTTCGTAAAAAAATCGGGTTTATGGTTGAGGAAATTTTCTCCATTGGAGTCATCTATTTGTTGTATTAGCCAAAAAAAATGATTATTTTTATTTTTGATTGTGATTGAAGATTTTATTAGAAATCTTAATGGGAATTCTATCCATCCATCCAAGCAAACTCCTTCTTAATATTTTTCTTAAAGAGAACTTTGGTCTTAGTGAACTGCATTCTACAATGTACAGAGTCGAGAAAGGAGTTATTTGACCTGACTAAAAAAGAGGGATGAGAATGTAATTTTCACTGTATAACTCGCTTGATATTTCACACCAGTGAACTACTTGAAACGCTGTCATATGAAATACAGCAGCTTCTTCTCACTGAGACATTCATGAGAGTCAACAGTTTAAAAATACACAGCCTAGTGTTGCATTAGTTTTATATCTCTGGGTTTATTTTATCAATGTTTGACTCAGGCACAAGAGATGCAAGTGTCTGTGAAGGACTTGAATACCAGTGAAATGAGTAATACAGCATTACCAGGGCAATATTCTATTTTTTCATCTACAATGATGGTTTAATCCTGACCCTAAGAGACTCTGGCCATTTTTCGAAAGGAAAGCTGCTATGAATGTGATCCCTTTAATATTGCCAGTCAGCTCTTTAAACATGGACAATGCAGCAGGTGGTGGGATCAACAAGTGAGATTGTCACAAGACTGAGCTTAGAATCATTTTCACTTCTCCAAAACTTCTACGCACATCAAAAATCAGATACGTCACCACTTTACACACAGCCACATCACCACATGGTCCACTCATCCTCAATAATTTTTAGTACAGGATATAAATACAAGAAAGTCAATAATACTCATAAACTGGGAGGGACTGGGAAAGTATGAATGTTCATGGCTTAGCATTGTTTTACTGGTTTTACTGATTTGTGAAGAGGACCCCGCAGTCTTGGATTAAACCCAGTGGTATGCTACTTCTGATGCAATATCCTGGATTTAGACCTACAAATATAATGACAGTAAGAAAATAATTCACTGGTTTTGGTCTCATTGTAAAAATAAAACACAGTGTATTGGTATGAGAATGATGCAGGCTTTCCTGATAAACAAAAAATCAACTTTTAGAAACCTAAGCAGGCAAATAAAATACCCGTGCTCCTTGACTTGTACAGCTGATTTGGGAAACTCTAATTTACTTCAGTCTGGTTTTTCAATTTAAACCTAACAAAAAATTGCCCATTTGACTGACATGAAGCAAATAGAATTTTGCTCCCCAGTGTTGATGCAGGTTTGAATAACGCTGGTCTGCAGTAGTTTTGTGGCTGGAAAGGGAATAGCACCGGGCAGGCACTATCCGCTTGGACCAATTCATAATACATCAAACTGCCATTGGTGGCAGACTTGAGGAAAAGAAGCAGAACTGACTTATATCAATGGGGAATAGGGCACTACGGTAAACATGTCTCGTCCGTCTGATATGCAGCTCTTCTTTCATCAGCTCTGTTCGCACGGAACTTTTTATTTGGAGAAAATCTGATTTAACTCTATGAAGGCCATGGTTAGATGCATTTTGGCAGAAATTACAAGGTTAGAATCTGTCAACTTAAACAACCAATTTATCTTCATGTCAATATTTTTGTTGAGTCAGTAGAAATAGCACAGTGCCAGTTCCCAAACTGAATTGCTGCTTTTGCCAGAAATTTAGCTTCTTCACACTCTCCCTCATGTGAACAACTGAATCAATCTTTGGAAAATACCGACAAGTAGTTCTTTCATCACACGAGCACTTCAGCCGCTACATTACGCAGATGTTTATAAACATTGAAACCCATTATCACACAAGACTATTTTATAAGTGGTTGTACACAGCCATTTTACACACATTAAAAAATCAGATACATCACCACTTTACACACAGCCACACCACCACATGGTGCACTCATCCTCAATAATTTTTAGTACAGAATATAAATACAAGATAGTCAATAATACTCATAAAATATGCTGCAGGTCTTACTAGATGACTTAGGAAAGAAAAACTTGTAAGTCATGTCACAATGGATTTCAGCCACTGATTATATTTTTTCTAAGTTATACACTTGGAAACCATAATAATTCATGGAAACCTGACAGGTGACATCGCTAAACCACTGTGATGTGTGGGTACTCATTAATTTTTCTTGTAGTTTTAGTTTTTGAAAAAAAAAATGATTAAGGGCACTCTCAGTACTATACTGGTGTGTCAGCCTGTATTTTGTGCTCAAGTCTTGATCCCATAACCTTCTGATTCAGAAGTGAGAGTGCTACCACTGAGCCGTGTTTAACACCCTTTAAATACAAAAGATGCATTTTAAAGGCAGCAATGTTTTATATTTTTAAGAAATAATTTCCATTGAAGTTAAAGATTCCACAAGAAATGTGGGAAGAGACTATTAACTGCCCGCCACCCGTTTCTTGCCTGAAACGTGTGAAACCGGCAGTTGGAAATCTGGTGGCGACCTTGTGCACCAATTTGCCCAGCTGAATCAACTTTCAGACGGGCCTTTAAAAAGGAAGCCAGCACTCCTGGCACGTGTGCACGTATGCAAATTACACCTGTTGTAGGGCCCCGATTCCAACTTTTAATGAGAAAGACAGCACATGCCAGTCCCATTTCTCCAGACTGAAGATGCCTAACTGGGTAATCATTAAAGGGACCACATGAAGCCTCTCCAAAAAGGTAATTTTTTAAAGGTATTTGTGGGGCCAGGAGGGACAGCAGGGCTTCTCCAGGCCCAATAAAAATCTTCCGTCCTGCTGCTGGCCCAATCTCAAACCCCCACCCCCAACATCTGCTCCCTGCTCCTCCCACCAACAGACCTTACGTGCTAGCCACCTGTGTACTGCAGTTGGCCAGTTTGCAGCTGCAGGAAACTGGTAAGTTGTATCAGGGTGCTTGTTTGGCACTAGCAGCTTGGCAGCAAAATGTTAAATGAGGCCTGAACCTGAAAGTGGTTTAGATCTCCAAACACGTTGGGCGGATTGCCGAAACATGCCCAAATCGGCCCCAAACCGAAATTCTACCCATGGTTTTTTCAACTCCTTTTCACCATACCAACCAAATCAAATGGCTCCAATCTCCGGTACCATCATCTGTATGATTTTAACAAAGATAAACTGAACCTATAACCTGGGGCTGATCAGGGACAAAGGCAGGAGGCAGAAGGCATGATTGAGGTTCTAAATCCGTCTTCACAAAAGAAGGGGATGAAGTTAATGTCACAGTAGAGGAGGGAGGAGTAGAAATATTGGATAGGATATGAATAAATAATGAGGTGCTAAATATGTTGGCATCACTCAAAGTTAACAAGTCACCCGGTCCAGATGGAATGCATCCTAGGTTGCTGATGGAAGCTAGGGTGGAGATAGCAGAAGCTCTGACCACAATCTTTTAATCCTCCTTGGATATGGGAGTGGTGCCAGAGGACTGGAGGATTGCAAATGTTACACCCCTGTTCAAAAAAGGGAAGAGGGATAAAGCTGGTAACTACAGGCCAGTCAGTCTAACATCTGTGGTGGGAAAACTACTGCAGACCATTGTCAAGGAAAAAAATAATTCTCACTTGGAGAAGCATGGGTTAATAAGGGACATCCAGCACGGATTTGTTAAAGGCAAATCAAGTCTGACGAACCTGATTGAGTTCTTTGATGAAGCAACAGAGAGTGCAGTGGAAATTGTATATATGGACTTTCAAAAGGCATTTGTTAAAGTACTACATAATAGACTTATTTGGAAAATAGAAGCACATGGTATTAAGGGATGGTTGTAACTTGGATATGTAATTGGCTAAGGAATAAGAAGGAGAGAATAGTGGTGAATGGATGTTTTTCTGACTGGAGAGAAGTATGCAGTGCGGTACCACAGGGGCCGGTATTAGGACCATTGCTTTTCTTGTTACATATGAATGACCTGGATTTGGGTATAGGGAGTACGATTTCAAAGTTTGCAGATGATACAAAACTTGGCAATGAAGTGAACAGTAAACAAGATTATAAGATTGTAGCAGACTTCAGGAGGACATAGGCCAACTGGTAAAAAGGGCAGACGTATGGCAGATGCAATTTAATGCAGGTAAGTGTGAAGTGATGCACTTTGGAAGGAACAACACAGAGACAATATCATCTAAATACTGCCATTTTGAGGGAGGTGCAGGAGCAGAGGGATCGAGGGGTGTATGTTCACAGGTCTTTGAAGGTGGTCGGGCAAGTTGATAAGGTGGTTAAGAAAGCGTATGGGATATTTGGCTTTTTAAATAGGGGCACTGAATACAAAAACAAGGAAGTTGTGCTAAACCTTTACAAATCATTGGTTAGGCCTCATCTGTAATATTGTGTACCACTCTGAGCACAATGTCAAGGCCTTGGAGAGGGTACAGAAGAGGTTTACCAGGATGATACCAGGGATGAGGGACTTCATTTATGTGGAGAGATTGGAGAAGCTGGGATTGTTCTCCTTAGAGCAGAGAAGGTTGAGGGGAGACCTAATAGAGGTATTCAAAATGATGAGGGCTTTTTATAGAGCAGGTAGGGAGAAACTGTTTCATTTGGCTAGTGGGTCGGTAACCAGAGGTCCTAGATTTAAAATAATTGGCAGAAGAACTAGAGGGGAAATGAGGAGAATTTTTTTCACACAGAGGGTTGCTAAGATGTGGAACGCACTACCTGAAAGAATGTTGGAATCAGATTCCATAGGAACTTTCAAAAGGCAATTGGACAGGTATTGAAGAGGACGAATTTGCAGGGTTATGAGGAAAAAGCTGGGATGTGGGTCTAAATTGGACAGCTCTTTCAAAGAGCCAGCACAGGCACGATGGGCCGAATGGCCTCCTTCTGTGCTGGAAGATTCTAATGTACGTTGTTACACTGAAGCCATGTCACCTAACTCTCAGATTCTCCCAGTCACTACTTTCTCATTTTGATGTTATAACTGTAGATATCCTTCCTGACGTAATTTTGGCGTAAATGCAATCCAGGAAATTCTGGGCAAATTAGATTTCACTAACTGCTGTTGGACTTATGTTTTGTAAAATACACTCTGATTGTTTGTTATTGAGACGTGGCACAGCTTTACTTCTTAAAACTTTTTTAAAATTCCGCCACTTTTGTTTGAGAAGTGCCACCTTCCACTAGGCAGCAAAACAGGGCAGCCAGGTTTTCCCAGGCCCCAGGCTGCAGGCCGCTGACTGTGCCATGATAAACATCAATGGTGCTCAAATTACCTGACACGTATCCTAATTTTTCTATCCTCTCTCCTCACCTCACACCAATTTTAGCATTCTGCCATATTCAGAAATGTTAATCCAGGCAGTCTGGTGAGAATCAGTTTTTAATCCTCTTTTTTCCTCTTCCCTACGGCACACTTTCACTGCTCCCATTTCCAAGATCTGTAAAATCCATTCTGAGACCAGAATTGAGAGGATATACTTATCAGGAAAGACTGAACAGGCTGGGGCTCTTTTTTCTAGAAAAGAAAAGGTTGAGGAGTGACCTGATAGAGGTCTTTAAGATGATGAAAGGGTTTGATAGGGTAGATGTAGAGAAAATGTTCCCACTTGTGGGGAGTCCAAAACTAGAGGTCATAAATATAAGATAGTGACTAATAAATCCAATGGGGAATTCAGGAGAAACTTCTTTACCCAGGGAGTAGTTTAGGCGACTAGCATAGATGTGTTTAAGGGGAAGTTAGATAAGCACATGAGGGAGAAAGGAATAGAAGGATATCCTGTCAGGGTCGAATGAAGAGGGGTGGGATGAGGCTTGTGTGGAGTATAAACGCCGGCAGACAAGTTGGGCTGGATGGCCTGTTTCTGTGCAGTAGACTCTATGGGCATGATTTTAACTTGGAGTCGGGAACCCAGCCCATCTTTAGATATTTGTGAGGGGAACTCGGAAGCGAATTGAGTGTATCGCAATCTGCGATCGCAACTCCATTGAAGGTAAGTATTTGAGCTTCTGGGTTTCCCACATGTCAGGCAGCCAGATTGACAGGCTGGCTGCCAGTCGGCAGTGAAAGGAGCAGCGAACCAGAGAGGGGGCTGGGAGAGAGAGAGAGAGAGAGAGAGCGAGAGAGAGAGAGACCTGGAAAAAATCGGAGGGGGTTGGGGGAACTGGGGGGACATGGACAAGATCGGGGTGGGGGGGGGGGTCAGCCCCGACAAAATCGGGCAGGGATTGGGGATGGGTCCAGCCAGCATCTGGGATTGGGAGGCGGGGGATGGGGGGGGTCCAGCATCGGGGATCAGAGCAGGTCAGCCAGCATCGGGAAAGGGGGGAGGTGGGGGGAGGGAGTACAGCGTTGGAGATCGGGGGTGGAGTGGTGCAGCATCGTGTGAGGTGTCGGCCGATCGCGGGGTTCCTGTTGGCCAGGTGAGCTTGTTGGCCTGGATGAAGTGCTCCTGCTCCTCGGGGCCCACAAGCAGTGCAATAAAGGCACTCACCTCATGGATCAGGCACTTCCCGCCTGCTTTCACCTGTCGTGAATTGGAAGTGATGGGAAACTCGAACAGGTAAGATTAAATTCATTTTACTTTTGTAATACACAAAATATCAAGTACCTCAAGTATTTCAATGAGGTACATTGCCCCTTTAAGTGTCAGCCCATCGGCTTTAAGTGGGGGCTGGACTTCCTGGTGTCTGTTGTGCACATGCATACAAACCTGCCTGGGTTAAACCTCCAAAAAGTTATTATTTTAACCTCTCACCTGTCCTAAACCTACTTGTTCTTGGGAGTTAAAATTACACCCTATGTAACTCAACTTAACTCTGATTATATGCACCTATAAATAACCAAATTGGATGGGATGGCAGGGGGTAGAAGTGGCTGAGGAAAACTGAAAAGATTGCTAACAGTAAATACTATGGAAAGTGACAGTTCAACATCAATGCTTCTCTTCTTTTCCAATATTAAGTGTGTATACTGTACAGTGTGTGAACCACACTGCTGAGAGTTCAAGCCACCCCTCTCTGAAACAGCTGAAGAAACTGTCACTCTCTATTTGAAAATACATAACACAGCTACTAAAGGAAGTGTAGCGACAATAAACTCCTTATCTTTTAACTACAATATTTAATGTATTGTGCTTTTGTAGACTGGATGTTTCAAAGCTTTTATTATTTGCAACTGAGGTTGCTGGCTGGCAGGAAAAAAAAAATCCAGCCACCTTTAACACTTATAATATGTGCTTGGAAATTAATTTCACTGTCAAATAGTCCCCCTCTGGGGAGGAGCTGTGAAGAACTGTCTCACACAATCATTTCCAGAATTGTCTATTGTCAAAAATAAACATGGTTAAAATATTTGATTTTGAACTGTGTCAAAATAAGAAATAGAGGTTGCAGGAACTTTCAGTCAGGCCTGTTAGATTTGGTCATCTGGCCTATTAATATCAAATATATAACAACGCCCAGTCTGTGCTAATGGATCACCATGTCCCCATGATGCCAATTACTAAGAGTACACAAGCACTATACTCCAAATTATGGAAAGTTGGTTACATCCCTTTGTTTGGAACAACAGATTATTTTGTTTAAACTGGCTGTCTATTTACTTAATTTATCACTGATCTCTATGTTACTGCAGCAACATCTGGGCATTGGAACCAATATCACTGTGGAAGAATGGGGCCAGATAATACATTGTACAATCCATTCTACAGTGTGAAATTGCACTAATCAAAGGTTTGCGTGCATCAGACTGCTGATAACTTTGAAGGTCTGGGGAAAAAAAGTGACCAATATTCACAATTTGTGTATCCTGAGCTTGAGCTTGATGGCATTGCCAAACACAAGGATCTCCAAAATCATGGCCCAAATGAATCTGAATCATCATTCCCACTTTAGATAACAATTCAGAATTTGAGCATATCTGGCGTAGATGGTGATGAGGAAGAAAGTAAGATTTATTAAACCTAAAGCAACACAATTAACATTATTAGAGAAATGGCCTACTTTCTCAGATATATGCAACACATTTTGTAATAGTGTAGTTTGGACCATTTTTTTTCATTTTTTAATGTGATCATTTATAATATTGCAAAATTTTATAACTGAAAAATGTGGAAGAGAACACAACCAAAGTAAATGAGGTGTATGACATTGTCATATATGTCTAAAATGTATAGCTTTTAGATTTACATTTTACTTATTAAAACAATCACATATTTGGCTGCCTGGGAGCAATTAAACCTTTGTAATTTGTGATGTAATTTTCAGAAATTAATGAAAAAAGTTAAGAAAAATGAAGCATTGTCCCATAGATGAAGTAATTTACACTGGAAAAGTGGCCTTTTCTCTGAGGTTAAGGTACAGGTTTTATTTTCGGGCAATGGGAGACACTAGGAAAGGGTGACACTGCATTTCTATTATACTTCCTCCAAAATAATTAATACCGTCTTCCAGTTTCTAATAGAAGGCAATTTCCACTTTCTAACAAAGTAAAGGTTTACTTTCTAAACATAAACCAAAACAGAAGTATCATTTTTAAGCATCACACCCATTAAAACATTATTCAAAGCTTTGTTATTTGTCCTTTTTTGTAATGATTTTTCCCACTTTGTCTTAATCTCAGAGAACTAGACCAATTCCTCCACAATCTTTCTGTGAGTCAGCTTTCCAGCCAGTGGCTTTATTAAAGCTTGTTCAGAGTCAATAAATTTGATTAATTAGTGTGAATTGTATCGTGTGTGGCACACACATGCACCAGTTTTGAAAATGGAGGCAAGCTCATTTAGCGCGTCAGAATGCGCATTGCAGATGAAATTGATAATTTTGTCGTTAGATCAGAGAATACAATGAAATTGTTAAATGATGAATTATGTGTTGTTGTGAGTGGACCAGACGGTGACATCCAAAAGCAAGCTGATAAATGGCACAGCAGCAGGATTCAGTGTAATCTGTGCTCAGGGGGTACATGGATACTCAGAGCTTTCTCTGTCATTGACCACATGAGGATTGCAGTCCCATTTTTGCACCAATGTTAAAACCAGAAAATAAGATTGTAGTTTAAGGACGCAGCAAAATTAGCAAATAAGTTGATATCTCACAGCAAATAATGAACTTCTTAACAACTTTTTACCAGTCATGTAATTAGTTCCACATGTGTTTATAATGCACTGCTTCAGTCATGCTCTCACAGACATCACTCTGCAAGTGTCTGGGAATTCGCAACATCAAGAATAAGAATCTAAGTTGCAGGTAAGCCCTGATTTTCAGTTTCTAGCAAAATTGGGGTTACGCTTGTCCGTAGTGCAGGCACATCTGCGCCAGGAATTGGGAAGGCTAAATTTTCTGAGGCAAGCTCCTCCTCTTCATTAGAATAAGCTCCCTGTGCATAAAAAATGTATGCAGGGAGTCAGGCCTGCACATTGGTTGGCTGCACGTCAAAGGATTGAAGGCACACATGACAGCAGGCAGATACTGGCAACCACTGAATCGTCAAACATGGCCGCACCTGTTTCAGGGGCATGGGATGCCTTAGACCCAAAGGTTCAAAGCCAAGGTCATCGCGAATGGGCCACAGCAGTTGGCCACCACTGTCCTCACATTCAGGGAACATTTCAACACAATCTTGGATTGAGGAGTAGGGCAAGCACACATAGGGGCACCAAGGAGAAACACAAGCATTGGGTTTAGACCACGGTAAATAGTACTCAATAAATAGAGATCTTTTTGTTTCTCCTTCATAGCGAGACTGTTTTTTGGATTGGGCCATGGACAGGGAATGATCGGAAGATCGGAAGAATCCCAAGAATATATATACTATATTCTTGGGACTTCAACGTGTAGGTGTTCAAAGTTGGTCAGTGGCAGGGGTGTCAATTGCTGAAATATTTGTCTACAGCAGAGTTCCACATCACTTTCTCCGCCTGTACATTCACTGTCAATGTCACCCTCCTTTTCTTCCTCATCTTCTTCCTGGAAGGCTGCAGAGCCTTTGGCCTCTTTTTTGGCCGGTTTCATGTCCACACTTATTTGAATGGCAAAATTGTGCAGCACATAGGAGGCAGTAACAATTTTGAAGAATTTGGCTGGACTGTCGCGCAGCACCCCACCAAAGCAAATCAAACTGAGGAATTATCGCTTAATCGTTGCTATGATGTGTTCCACGAAAACTGGGGTGCTGGCAAGAGCCTCACTATATCTACTCTGCTCTTGTGCAGTAATTTCTAATTGGGGTTTATAAGCAAAGGCTACCATTGGCCTCCCAAGAGCCATACACTCATTTTCTGCAGGCATGATGGACTGCTGCAGAATGATAGGCCTGCATTTTAACTGCCAGAAGATTTCCTGCTGCTCCTCAGCCCCACTAAGGCAAAAAAAACCACTCCGTTTTTTTGGCCCCTTCTGGGGCTGATCCTCTTCTGTCCCGGGTTGGCCTGGCAGGAAGGTTGCAGCGGCTTCCCCACTCGGGCATGAGTTAAAATTGCGCTTGGGCGCCCATGATACCATGGGACCCGACATGCATATGTAAAGTCGGTCCCCACAGGCTTTGAGCAAGTATCTTTGTGACCTGCTCAGGATAGCAGGTTAAAATCGTGAACAGCAATATCCTGGCTGCTCCAGGGTGAGTAAGTATCTCGGAGCATTTTAACTGCCTACCTGTCTAGTTTCTGCCCAGCCGATAGGATTAAAATCGACCCAAAATGTCATGGCTGGTCCCAAGATAATGGGCATTATTTCAAAAAATATTAAAAACAGTAAAAGTATTCTACCAATATATCACTAAAATGAGAATTGTCAAATATGTGATGGGACTTCTGAGAGGAGAGGATAGTAAGTTAGTAGAAGATAAGTGGAAATTGGCGGGGATACTTAACAAGTACTTTGCTGCAGTGTTTCAAAAGAGAAGGATATTGGGGAGGAGGTTAAGTTGAAGGGTGAATTGATTAAAAGCAAGCTGAGAAATATTTTAATAAATGAAAGGAACATATTAGAGAATTTAGTTAAGCTAAAGAAGGATGAAGAATCGGGTCCTGATGGGATGCATCCATGAATCCTGAGGGAAGTGGGGAAGAAATAGTGGAACCCTTGAAATTATAACCCCGATTTTAACTCTGGGTAGGAATCGGGGGCCTGAAGCGGACAGCGATCCTCTGGCTATCTCCTTTCCACTGGGAACATGATAAAGATGTTTCTCCTGGCAAACATAATGGGCTAAATTTGGAAGCGCCCACTTTTGGATGTCTCCCACCCGGCGCAGCTTTATTGCCCTGTGCACAAATGGTGAGCTCTGATATTGGGCCTCGGACCTCATCATGATAAGGACAGCGTAGGTCCTGCAAGTTTGGGCTGCTGCTAGTGCAGCAGTCCACAGGTAAGTTATTGGAATTTGCAGTCGGGGCCGGGGTGGAGGGATCGGGGGTCAGGGGGCTTGGAGGTCGAGGCCAGGGTGGAAGGATCGGTGATCAGGGGGCCTGGATATTGTGATCGAGGGCCTGGAGGTCGGGGCCAGGGTGGAGGGATCGGGGGTCAGGGGCCTTGGAGATCGAGGCCAGGGTGGAGGGATCGTTGATCAGGGGGCCTGCAGATAGGGGTCAGGGGCCTGGAGGTCGGGGCCAGGTTGGAGGGATCGGGGGTCAGGGGGCCTGGGGATCGGGACCATGGTGAAGGAATCGGGAATCAGGGGGCTTGGAGATAGGGGTTGGGGGCCTGGAGATCAGGGTCGGGGTGGAGGGAGCGGGGGTCAGGGGGCTTGGAGGTCAGGGCCAGGGTGATGAGGTCGGGGGCCTGGATCTCAGGACCGGGAGCGGTGGTAATCGGGATGGTGATGGCAAGTACTTATCTTTTTTTACTTGTTTAGGGTTGGTTTTCCCCAAGGCAGACAGTGCTGGTGCCGGCTGCCTCAGGGCAAACCAAATTTGCAGCGAGTTCCTAAAGCAGGCATTAAGCCGCTTATTTGCATATGCAAATTGCCTAACGCCAGCTTCAGGCATGAGTAAAGATGCCTCTTGTTTGCCCTGACCCAATATGGAGGGCGGCGCACTTCCAGTCGAATTGTGCCCGTGTTTTGTGCCCACCATTTTGGAACCTTAGGAGGCCATGTAGCACCTGATAAACGGGTGCTACACAGCCCAATGTATCCCCCATAGTATCAACCTCTGGTTTCATGCAGAATGGAACTATGAACTGTCTTATCTGGCAGATATCCCCTCCAGTGCCCTAAAAACATCCTGTGGCATTGAAACTTAATGCTGTAGTGACCATTACAAGTATGGGAGAAGCTGCTCCAGTCCTTGATTTTGTTTGGAGATGAGCCTCCAACAGGTGGCGCCACTTGGACAATGCCTTCCTTGTGAAACAAAGGAAATGAAGACAGATCTTCTCTGACATAGTCAGGTACGAATGGTTTGGTCTGTAAACATACATCCTCGGGTATTGACAGAAACAGATATAGGGTCTGAAGTGGCTTTGTACCTGAAGATGTGTGAATTTGTATTCCTCGACCAATTCTTGCAGCACTATGGGAATATCCAAAGGGATTCCCATCCTTCCCACTTGGTTAGCTACAACTTGTACAATTGCAATAATTGCCAAGACTCCTGGAAAGCAAATCTTAGTAAAATGAATGCTGCAACTAAAGTCAAAAACGTGGTGAGAAAAAGTATGCAAGATGTTTAATGCATAAGCAGAGAAATGTTAAGTATTAATAAACTATACTTCAATAGTCAATCAAATATCTTTAAAAAACACCTCAAGATAGCCCATTTCCCTGTTATATGACATTTTATGTGCCTGATTTCAGATAACTTAAGATGGTGGGGGTGCGAGAACAGGGCGCAAACCCCTCCCCCACCACCATCTTAACCCCCCGGCATTAAAATACCCCTTTAAGTTTCACATAGAATCTATTCTATCAGGGAGGAACTTTGCTGTTGTTAAATCATTTTTTTTGTTTTGTCAATGGCCAGTCAACATTAAAAAATATTAGTAATGATTTGATCAGTCCAGTACTGAGGAGGTCACACAAGGGACTTGAAGCTTATACAGCACTGCTCATGATTTTTTTTTAGCCATACAAATCATGACTGCACCCAAAATTATACTTTGCTGTGACATATATGCAACAGAACTTGCTGAACCATCAGTGCCACTTGGCTCTTGATTAGTAACCTGTTCAATTAATTGGGGGATAATCAGTCACAGTATTAGCAGAAAGATTCTGAATCAATGAACCTGGAAGCAGCACAGTTATAATGGTCTATTGGTGAGGGTCTTACTGTCTATCTGATCTTCAACAGTGATGGCAGAATATCAAAAAGAGATGGGTTTGATGTGCCTAATTGCCTGTTCTCGTTCCTAAAGGTGCTTACATTTCTACGAGTCTGAACAATTCATGGCAGTTTTGCAATAGATGTGATTCATGGCCAGGTCTGCAAATATGCATTAATTTTGTAACAGTTAAAGTTATATGTCTGCACTCAGATAAGCTGCAATCTCTGTGTTCTTAAATGACATATTACAATAGATGAGCTAACAGTGTCCCTATCACTGATGTGGCAAAAAACAGATCTTAGCCCTGTTCCACAAAACAATAGCATGCCTGCTGGCCTTATGTGAAGTAGATTCATGTGAAAAAACTCCAATGGCTCACCTACTAGCTGCTGATTCTACCACTGAGACAGGAGCAAAGTGAGAGCCTTCAAAGAGGCAAAACAGAGATAAATTTGAAAAAAAAATCTATAACACAATTGAGCTCTATAACAACTGTAGTAAATGTCTGACAACTGTTCATTTTTATCTGAACATTTGTTTGCTTGATACTGGCTAATTGCATATGCTATAATAAATTATTCTCACATTTGAAGATGTTAATGCAGCTATGTGAAATTTCATTATGAAGGCTGTAAAAGAGCTTCATTGCAGGACAATGAAGAGCAGCTGAATTTCTATAACATAGCTGTTACTTTTGTTTCTTCGTAAACAGTGCATGTTGCTCGTAACAAAATGACAGATACATAAAACCGAAAAAGCTGTGTTTTTCTTACCTAGGTAATGTCAATACTTTTTGTATCACTCAGATCTGCTAATCTTTTAACTAGCTGTGGTTCTTAAAATTTGGGGGGGAAAGTTCCACAGCAACAGGAAGGTTTCACTGTACAAGGAGTGAAACCAATACCTTAGCAGTTACTCTTTGCAATATTAAGATACAAACACAAATGTATTGGTATGACATTCCTCTTTTTTAAATGGAGGTAGTAATTCATTTGATAGGTGAAAACCTTCTTTGCAATAGCAAAGGAATGTCAAATGAACATGTTAGGTGGTCATACATTACTATCACAATCATTTCTAGGCTTATTTTTAAAAACCCTACAGATGAAACTTCAGGCAAGGGTACAAAATTAAGCAATTAGATGATGCACTGAGTTCCTACATCTCTGAACTTTGTCATTACTTTAGTTTCTTAAAAAAGATGATTTTAGGAAGCCACCTTGGGTCCCATATCTTCTTAATCCACCTTTATCTAATTTACAGGAAAGCAATTTCTTGAATTAGAATGGGTAAGTTGAGGTTGTTACATACATTATGCACATCCCTACGGATTAAATGAAATGTCTGGTAGGACTCCTGTATACTGGCAGCCAATTCAGTAAAACATGATAAAGCGTGATTTTCCCAGGGTTGCTATCCAGTATCATTACTTTTAATAATTACAACTTTGATTGAATTTTTCACATGCATTTTCAAATTCCAGCTGTTAAAACATTGTACTTGTACAGCAATAAATCTACCAGTACAAGGTTTAAAATATTTGTACAAGTAATGGTTTCTTAGTTTTAAAGTTTTGGAAAAGTAACACTTTAAGGGGAATTTTAACTCCCACTGCCTAGCGGAAACTGAGTGGAGTGAGAGTTAAAATGGAGTGGGTCAATTTCCCGCCCCCGGAGTGATTTCAAAGTTGGTGTTTTCTCGAGCAGCTCAGCCTCCTGCCTTTATGGGAGCCTCATATATTTATGCAGATTGGGGCCCTATGTCATACATAGGACCCCAGTAGCATTTTAAGCATCGTCTGAGTGGGGGCACCCATTGTGGGCACCTTTATCAGTGAAACCTGGTCTGCAGGAAGAAGAGGTCCTGTAAAGTAAGTGTTAGTGTTAAACTTTTCTCTCTGGGGCCAGGAGCGTTCCTCTGGGCCCCACAAGAAAGATCTGGGCATCTGCTGCCCCTTACTACCCATGAGACCTTGCCTAAACCCCCTCCCCCCCCTGCGATTTACCTGAGTGCTGACGAATAGCCTCCAGATCACCCAATCGTCAACTGCCTGTTTCCACCTATTTTGGGTGGGCAGCTGGTCGGCGGGATGTCCACTCGCCCAGCAGGCTTCCTGCCCAGGGGTTAAAAATTCCCCCTATTAAACTGCATCACAGCCAGAGGGTGAGTTCAAACAGAAGGCAGTGAGAGACTTGCTGGGTCAGGGAATGAACACACTGACTAGTGTCAAACTTTCCCTCACAGGCCCCATTTAATCTTGCCACTTCGTCATTATGAAAAATAGAACCATCAGTGACCCCTTTTTTTAATTCAAAGAATTATCATTATCCATAACATTTCTTGATTTTGGTTTTTGTTTAAATAGTGAGTGTTGATACCATCATTTGGGGGATTGGTTAAAAGAATGTATTGAAGCTGACAGTGAATGTAAGCTGAAAATCAACAGAAAAAAATGTTAAAAGTCAATGAGAATTCTGTGTAGTATCTTGATTTCTAAAATAGGTACTGAAAATGGCACTTGCTTTATAAGTGCACTTCTATAGATAATGCTTTCAAAATAGAAACGTCTTCAAATATGGTTAAGACTCCACTCATGTAACATTGACTAGCAAAACTGCCCTACAGTATGGCTCAGTCCTCCTGTACAGTTTGACTTTGGTCATGTACCCATGTAGCAGTCAATAACCTAATGTCAAAAAAACATGGTTTATCACTATTCTGAATTTCACAGAAAAACACAACTATCTACTCATTCTTTATCTAGTTCTCTGAAGACGGAGCACAATTTAAAACATTTCATATTTCACACAGCATTTCAAACAGTGCCCATCTTAGCTTTTAAACATAGGTTGAATTATTAATACAGTCTAGAATATAGCATATTCTTAAGGCACTACTGTTCAGATAAAAATGCATCATGGTGCACTGTCTGAAAGCTTACATGGCCATGTGGTAAATGTGCCTGGTTCACTGTCACAGGAAAGAGAACTGGATTTTTCTTTTATGCTGAAACTAACCTCTTGGGTTGGGTTCTCTAGGAGGAAACTATTAACTTTATTCTGGTTTCTCTAATTTGCCAGGACCCATACATAATGATCAAAGAATAAGCAGATACGTGCCTTGTTTATTAATATACCAGGCTCAAACAGGGAATAGTAAGTGCACTTAAATTAACAATATGCATGTTCAGATGTAAAAGGGAAAATGATAGCAATCTGATGAGATATTTACAGAGGAGAACAATTATCTCAGGTCATTGCAATCTCATGCACCTTGCTAGTTATGAGCAACCAGCCTCCTAAAATTGCAGCCAATCTGAGCAATTAAAATGTGTGTACCCATCTCCAGATCAATGAACAAATAAATAATCATCTTTGCATCAAGCTCCCATTCTGCTATTAAAAAATGAAACTAAATCTGAGTTTATAGGAGTCCAGCCCAAGCCAAGTTGATAGTTGGTTAAGTTTTACCAGACTTAAATATCAGGCCTAGATACCCACACATCATGATCTTCTAGATGATGTACAGAACAATTAGAATCATAGAATCTTACAACACAGAAGGAAGCCTTTTGGTCTGTCGTGCCTGTGAAAGAGTTATTCAATTTAGTCCCAATTAGAACAATTAGTTTTCTTTTCCTTTTTGTGTCCTTCCACCATTGACCATTACCCAAGGAAAGTGCTAGTCAGGCAACCAATGTGCACATTTCTGTCAATTCAGGTCAAGAGTTGACTTGCTTTTCAGTTTTTCCATATCTCTTAATGTCTACCTGAAAGTTAAGGTATTGGAATGGGTGCTTTGTAACCTTTCCCATCAACTTTTCTAGCAATAGGATTATACAGTACTTAAGTAATTGGGAGGGAGAAATGAAAATAGAGGAAGAAGGTGTACTTAGTGGGTGCAGATTGAAGAAAAAGAATTGACCTGAATAGTGTGCCTAGCTAGGTCAGGCCACATGGGAGAAGTCAGCGTAAGTAAGGTTCTTCAACAATATAGCTAAGGTCAAGAATCACTAACAGGTCAATAATGTATTTCTAATGTTAGAAATTTCTAATGTTCTCTGCAGGAGATCTGCTGCATTCAGGATGTTATCACCAAGGGTGCATTTTATCTTAAAGTTACTCTGCCCTGAAGTGGGCATTTTTAAACAATAATGTTTTTCAGCAGCACAAATAGGTTATTCATTCCAGGTATTAATTTATTTAATTATATTTATTTCTTTAATTTGTAGTCTTCATTTTCAGAAAAGATGACTCAAGCCATCAACATTAGGGTTTGAAGTTTCAGCTCTGTTCATTCTGTCAATCATGTTGATGCTTGTTCAGTAACATTGCTTTTTTTAAATAAAAGGTTTATCTAAAGCATCAAAATTGCCTTGAAATTCACTGAGGTTTCTGAGCTCTTTGTAATGTAAATAAATCTTCTTGTAGATGATAAACAAAATATTAAGATGCATTCGACATTAAGATGCATTGTCCCTCTTTAAACCTCTCTGTCTCTCCACTTCACTCTCCACCTTTAAAAACCTTCTCAAAACCCACCTTTCTGACCAAGCTCGAGATCATCTCTTAAAACTCTCACAGCCCGGCTTGTTGTCTGTTACTTTATTCCTTTTATCTATTTTTTGCCCTTCCTTCCCTTGGGATGTTTTCTACATAAAGGCATTGTAGGCAAGTTTTGGTTCCGCATTGTTTTTTTAATGATTTTGCTTCACAGGAATGGAACAGTTTAAAACATGAGGTCAGAATAATAGAAGTTTTAAAGTAAGAAAAATCGTCAGATGAAGAGAGAAATTTGTAACAGTTTTAAGCAAGTTAGGTGAAACTTACAATCCACAATGGAAATAGATCTGTGCAACGACAAGCCAGGATTATTTAAAAAGGTAAATATCTATAAATTATTTAAATCATACTATATTTTATCTGCAGAAAGTGAGATTCTCTGGACACTTAGCTGTTACAGAAACAATGGGGGTAATTTTTACCTTCATTGCCTGGGCGGTAACCTGACAGAGTGGATTGCCCGCCAGTTGTGGAACTTGCCGAATTTTCATTCCATGGGATGAGAACTGGGCATGTTCTACAACAGGCAGGCGATCACTTCACCAGATTACGACCCTGACAGTGAAGGTGAAAATTATCCCCAATATTTTATCTAACACAATGCATTCTTGGACCAAAGACTTGGTAAGATTGCATGTCAGTACTGGCAGAGATCAGACCAACCAAAATTTGAGTTTTACTAAAACTTCACTGGCCCCTCACTGGAAAGCTCTCCAATAGACCAGCGTGTAATGAGAGTCGCATAGTATTATGCTTTTCATGTGCTTGACTGTTGAAAAGAAACTTGGATATATTGCTATATCAATGTAGTCAAACTTCAAAACTATTTTAGTGCCAAATGAAAGCTTACATGGAAACAGCTTTGTGAACTCTAGTAAAGCTGACACAATAGTAACAAATGTGATTGGCTGCAGCATTATGGGACCTGTTGTTGTTAATTTTATCATTTTTGCTCATTAGGCTCATTGTGCTGTGATTAAAATAGTGATGGATGCTTAAGGAAATGCTACATGCCTCACCAAAATTGTTTTATAATTAATTTGGTAAATTTAAAACGCAGTAAAAATCCTATCAAATTTACTCGTATGCATTCATCTCACAATGGGTCATTTTCAAATATGTATGACCTAATAAGAGTTATCAGAATATTATCATTTCATAGTATCATAGTATGGTACAGCACAGGAGGAGGCCTAAACTTCATTTATGATAACACTGCAAAGAATAAAGAAATTTTATTTTTCAGATCCTCATTCAGCTATTGCAAAATAAAGCCTAATCCCTTTTATTTCCCATTTTTAGTTAAGCTCCATACGCACAGGAACATCTATTGTGTGTACTTTCAGTCTTTATCTAAGCACTCTGGAATTCAGAAAGTGTGTTGTTGCCTCTTAACTAATATTAACTGAAAAATTCATCCTTCAATAAAATCTTCAGCAGACTATACAGCATGCACATCCTGAAATTGTAATTACACAAATATGCACAAGACATTCCAGGTGCACAGCATTCATGCGACAATAGGTTCAATAGGGATTAACATTCTGAGGTTTGTATTTCTTCAACAGAATTTATTCCAAAATCTTGTAAGGATCCAATCGGCAAAATATGTCCCATCAGATGCTTTAAATTGCACAATGGAGCACTTTGCCCTCAACAATGTATTACATACACAATAATGGATAGGTAGAAGAGTTACAAAACTGCAACATACTCGAAGATTTCTCTTGATATCTAAATCTCAAGATTGTGTTATGTTTTGTAATCTAGCCATTAACTTTTATAGTACAGAATATCATAGCAGAAAGTCTGAGGATTCATGTTAAAGAAGTATTCACCCTCCGACTGCTAGCAGTTCCAGGAAAATTCTAACTCCCTGGAGAGTCTCTTTTTGAAGTTCTTAGCTCACAAGCTGCAATGCTGAACCAAATGTTAATAATACAGTGACATAGCTACTCAACTGTCAGGAGTAGCTTCATTACTGTAATTATTACCTTATCCAACTGAAATAAAGACTAAAAAATAATTGTAAACAATTTACTTTGCTCCTGTTCACTTCATCTGCCGTTCTATCCCTTTGTCTTGTTTTCCTCTTTCTTTCTCTTCTATTCTCATTTTAACTTTACTAAATTATATACTTTTGACCAATATATCCCATCTGTCTATTCTGTACTTTTTTTCTAAGTTGGAAATGTTTTATTTACCTTAATTTGTGTTATTTCACTATACATTTTGGAAGCGAGATCCATATCTGAAAAATTGCCCTCTGATTGACTGGAAAAAACCCTTCAAAGGCTCTTTTGTTTGACTATTGAGTTGCAGGACTCTAGAAATGGTATGTTCACATGTTCATGTGACCATATGCATCAAACAAAGAAAAGCTACTGCAGGGCAACGTATCACATCCACAATGCCAGCAGCCAAATCATGCCTGGATGAGATAACTTTGTGTACACTGTAGGAAAGGTTAGAATGCTGTTTTAGAATATTAGGGGAGGATTTCTTTTTGCTGTTGATGGTAAAATTATAGACACGTCCTTTAGAAATTTGCTACAAATAGCACACAAAGGAAATTTTCTCCTGTAGTCAGAAGGCAAAGTCTACTCTTTACCTTTGTCCCCTGCAGATGATCCTAACTTTTTGTTCTGAGGCAGCAAATAGTCAAATGAATAATTTATTGTTTTCAACTTAGTGCACAGGATTTCACTTTCTGCCTTGTATTTATTTGATTCTAAGCCATTACTGATATTCAGAATCACCTCAAATGCTGATAGAGTACCGCAGCATGTGCTATAAACATTGTGATGTAAGTATATACATTCTGTTAATCACTTGATTGCAAAGAGGTTGTGAAGAGGTTATTAGATTTTATAACCCTTTTAATTGTCTAACACCATTGACACAATAGTAAAGCTGTAAAATTGAACTTGTTGCTTAACTCAGTACACTGATTTTCAAATTCTCTCTGTGACCTTCCATATTTCTCCCATATTTACAATCGATTCCTCCTGTACATATATTTTCCACTATGTTTGTTTTCCTCTATTTACATATGAACAAATTGACAAAGACCACATCCACCTCTGATTCCTTTCCCTTATTACATGACTCTACTGTCCATTGTTCCTCTTTTGCCCCTCACGTTTCCCTGTTCTGCTTTTTATCTCTCTCTGTTCAATCTGCCTCCCTCCTGCTCCTCTCCCACCAAGGCTGTCTTCATAACTGTCTTCCTACATTGAAAGCCAAGGAATACTATGTGGAACTTTGGCTATTTCAGCCTCTATATGTGGTGTGAATCAATACAGAATATCCAATTTTCCAGTACTATGCCCAACTTGATGCAAGAGCAGAACAGGAAACACTAGATATTTTATGAAGCCATTATGGACAGGAAAGAGGCAAATTAGTTGGGAAAGTGATAGCAAGGCAAATTAGGTTGGATGGGGAACATGAAGGCAGATCAGGCAGAAACAAAAAAAAGGAAGCACTCTGTACTGGAATCCATATATACCTTATTCCAATTTTTATTCCTATATCTGAGGTCAAAACCTTGCAAAATCAGAAATCCCCTTAGAGATGGGACTGCTGCTACCATCTGTCTCTGCATGTATTATTGGTAGTTAGAGCTCTGTTTGATGTCAGTTTAAAATTGGCATGTATTAATTTAATATCTTAGCCAAAGCTCCAGTGTGTGGAATCCAAAGGTAACAAAGAACTCCAAAGAATACATTTATCAGGGGTGGCAGTAATAGCATGAGACGAAAACTATCATTGACATTGGTACCACGCTCACCCTAAACCCAGATAAATACAATATAAATTGTTCATTATTCACTCATTATTTATGGTGAGACACTGCCCTATAAAGGAGATTTTTACAATTCTTCAGGCTGTCGGTAGGCTGATCCCCGCAAACCCTTTGTACTAAAATTAATTATCATCTGTAAACACTTCTAAATGTTACTCCTTTATATAATACTTGCATTTATATATTATGAAACATTTGAATTCTTCAGATTCTGCAAATAAATATCCTTAAAATGTACAAAACTCAATTTAACATATCACAAAATAGCTACCATATATTGCATACAGGGTTATATATAAAATAATTGATCTTTACTGAACATTCCCAGCAGAGCCCAGGAAGAGTTTAATGGTTTTAGATCTGTTATGTGTTAAAACAGATGTGACTCAATCCTTTTTATTATTCATTATTTCCTTAATTTCCAAATATTTGAATGGCAGATTTAGTTTTCTAGTGCATTATACATCAATTTTAAAAGAGCTTGTCTGGTTTTTTTTAACTGTGTACTTCTTGTGATACTGCGATACCATACTGCTTTTAGTGTGGCACTGAGTGCTGTGAATGTTATTGCAGTCAATTTAACACAGATACATAAGCCATGGAAAAAAGAGAACCAAATTAGCTATTAAAAATAGAGGTTATTAGCCTTCAGTCTGTGAAATTGCATGGCTATATGAAACTTGGAATGAATTCTAATGATAAATGCAAAAATAAACTTACTTGCCTGTTTATTAGATTTGCAACAAAAACACATTTTGTAATCAATTAAACATCAACTAAAATGAAGTGCTATGAAAACATCTTTGGATGTTCCATTTCCAGTTGTTTTCCTGTTTTATATTTTTCCCTAATGTATAAAGTATAAGCTTGTCAGCCATCGTCGGCCTTAAAATGGGGCTTAATTACTTTTTTTTCCCTGTTCCAAGAAAACAAATCACAGGATGACGGGAGAGGGGGAGATATAACGTACATTGTGCAGTGCTCTTATCACACATTTTACTCTGTAATTAGTCATTATTGCCCATTCTATAGTAAAAAAAGCAAATCATTATGTCATAATAACTGTTCTATTGTTACAACAGCCATCAGTGCTCAACTATTTCAGCACAATTAACAATAGTTAATACATTTGGAACTAGTTTTTGTCTCTGCACTGATCTATATCATGAACAGAACAAACACCGGGCAACAATCTTAACTATCCACCTGTGACTTTGTCCCTTATGGGTTATTTGTTCTTCCTAGCTATGTTGTATCCCATAGTTCTCTTTTATATAGCTCTGCTACAAAAAAATGAAGAATCTGATATATTTGGACAGAGTTCCTCCCAAATCATAGCCACAATTATAATTCTTTCACTATCTAAAGTTTTCTTGTAAATCACTATGCTTGTACAACAACAACTTGTATTTATATAGTGCCTTTAATGTAGTAAAACATACAAATGGTGAAACACATCACATATATCTTGTGCTCCTTAACACCTTCTCTTGAAATACATAAAGAAGCAATGGAAGCTACCTTTTGTATTTCAATAATAGAGATGGAAGCAATTTTAATGTAATTTATGCAGAACCAAGCTTCCCTCGAAGAAGATGAATTGTGAAAATGAAATGGGAAGGAGTGAGTAAATGTCAAGAAATATAAACTATTCTTTTGCTCTACCCTATCACCTCTAACCTATGTGTTCCTGTGGATCACAGTCAATGGTTATGAATGTGGCATTATCAGAACATTTTGGATTGTGCCCTAGAAGAAACTGTCACATCATGAAAGCAATTGGTTTTCAGAGAATCATATTTTCCCATGCTAAAAAAATTAGTGCAATTTCACCTTTAGGAAACTAACCAGGAGCTGGAAAATGCTGACTTTACATCTTCAGCTGTGAAAGCCTTTTGCAGTGTGTTAACCCAGTAATATACAAGCCATCTTGTGGAAACCTTGACTGGATTTTGCATTGCTATCCACAGAGCCATATTGAAATCAAATTGACCTGTGCAATATGTTCAATATGAAAACACCTTTTGCTGAAAAGTAATAACAGAGTGCAATAGTGCTCTCAGCAGCTGCTGTATATTGTTTGATTTTATATCAGGAAAAACTATTATTCTTCACCTCTGTGATTTGGGTTTGAGCTAAGTTCTTAGAGATAAAATTAAAGTCCCTTCTATTTTCCATCTGTTCATAATTTTAAGCAGAATGATTTTGAACAATCTCAGCTCACTTTCCAGTAGATGCAACACCAAAGCAGTTTTGTTTTTGAAACCATTCAGCAATTGTATTCAAGCAAATCCCAAGGATGAAGAGTATGGTAAATGTAAATGTCATGATAGAGGAGTGCGGGGGTTAAATTCGATAACCCCAATTTCCGGGCGCGGGGGTCATGGTGCACAATTAACTTTGTACCGGGCCTGCGAGTGAGCATGCACCAAAGTTCTCTGATGATGCACTAGAGGCCTTGGTGCAAGAGGTGGACAGAAGGAGGAGCATTCTATATCCACAGGGGGGGGCAAGAGGCTCTCCAGATATATGCTCAAGAGGCAGTGGGAGGCAATAGTGGATGAAGTCAATGCCAGGCGCATAGCACCACAAACATGGATGCAGTGCAGGAAGAAGTTCAATGATTTGACACAAATGCTCAAGGTGAGTCAGGTCAACTGTCAAGTGGCATCTCCTACCAACTGAACCACAAGCCGCATCCACTGCTCCACGTACTACACCCCCCCATCACCCACATACCAAACAAACTCTTTCAATTAGTGCTCAACTCTTCCAGTCAGATACTTCCTCTCATCCTCACACATTACCACTGTTGCAAGCTACACACCCACAACTCACAGGTAACACACACTGGCAGCTATTCAACACCATGACAGGCACATCACCCAAACATCCTGCAGGACACTCACCAACACACGTCCCACTTTCTTGCAGGCGAAGGTGACGCGTAACAGGAGGCAGCAAGTGGCAGTGGCTCCATGGAACATGAACCTGCTGTCCTCTCTCAGGATGACAGCATTCCTGTCCCACTCCTGCCTCTCTGCCAGTGCCCTTGCTGTTGCCTGTCAGCTAGCCAGCCCATTCCCTGTAGAGTATTTAAACTTTACTATAGGAACAGGGGTAGGCAATTTACCATCTCGAGTTTGTTCCGCCATTTAATGAGATCTTGGTTGATCTGTGACCTAACTCCATATACCCGCCTTAACCCAATATCCCTTAATATCTTTGTTTAACAAAAATCTTTCAATCTTAGATTTAAAATTAACAATTGAGCTAGCATCAACTGCCATTTGCAGAAGATCATTCCAAACTTCTACCACTCTTTGCGTGTAGAAGTGTTTCCTAACTTCACTCCTGAAAGTCCTGGTTCTAACTTTGAAGCTATATCCCCTAGTCCCAAGATTTAAGTATAGGAGACCTCCAAAAAACAGGTACAAATGCATCAGCAGCCAGAAGCAATAATCCAGCAACTAACCTGTAACACCTGCATGATCCCTTTAAATAGCACTGGTGGGTGGCGGGGGTCCTCCATGTTGTTTACGACCTGTTCGGCTTTGTGAGGTTAAGAAAATGCATTGGCTGGAGTGTTGAGTTCCAAAATGTTATCTGTCCCTTTAAATCAGTGTTGGACACTGATCTAACGCATATTCTCCTTACTTTACATGCTGTCGACGTTCATTATCTGCGCGTGCGCAAACGCCTTTACCATGATGGCATCCGACACACGTCATGCTAAAAGCGTGCGTGGCATTCCAGACACCATTTTGGATCCTTAAGAGGTCATGCAGTGCCTACAAAATGGGCATTACGCAGCCCAATTTATAGCCCCGCTTCTCTAAAGCAGAGGGCAAGGTGCATGGGGGATGGGGGGGGGGGGGGGGCGGCAAATGCAAGGAACTCTGCATGGCTGTGCCTTGTCTGACCTTGGAATGATCACTTTTACACATGTATCCAAAGTGAAAAAATGTTTCCTTTCCCTCGATCTGTTATCACTAACTTTGATGAGCACATACAACATATGGAAGTAAAGCAAAGGTTTTTATGCTAATAGTTCATAATTTCTGCTAGGGTTTAGCCATGTGAAGAAACATTAGATTAGCAATTATTATTAGAAGCATTTCATAAGCCTTAAAAACGAATGAAATAAGAATAATTAAGTCATCGGCAAGTTTGGATAACAGAATTTTTTGAACATGAACAAGGAGATTAGACATACATGACAGAGTGATCCAGATTCCGAGTTTGTGATATTTTTAATGAAGATATTTTCTATGGTTAAGCATTGCAGTCTTTATCAATGGCTCAATATGAAAATCATACCATACAATCACACCAAAAATGTCACTGCAGAAAAAACGTGCTGAGTTCCCAATTCACCAGAATCTTGGATATGGCCATTACCGCTGGTTACAGTTCTCCCTCCCCGCTCCCCATTCAGGATGGGATAACTTTGGGCCAGATTCTGCTGAAAAATAACGGCGTCTGAATGACGCACGCCGTTATTAATGCACAAACTGGCCAGCAACTTGTACCGAGGAAGAGATACCCCATGAATTGCAAATTGCCATAAGTTGCTGGCCAATTTCCGCCGCTCTGCCGTTAGCTTCCCGTACGGGATCTTGTACTTAACTTCCTGTGATTTTTATGAAGATGCTGCATTTGTACATTATTTTTCCATTAAACTCGCCACAGAAAGTCAAGTCTTATAATTAACAGCTTAAATACCCTTTTAATGATGTAATAATTGTTAATGACTGCCAGTCAACCTCTCTTGCCCAGAAAGTAAACAATTATGTGTGGAATCTCATTCTTTCAGGTTGTGAATTGTTTTAGGAGATTTTAAAAATGTCATAGAGTCATAGAGTCATAGAGTTATACAGCACGGATAGAGGCCCTTCGGCCCATCGTGTCCGCACCGGCCATCAGCCCTGTCTACTCTAATCCCATATTCCAGCATTTGGTCCGTAGCCTTGTATGCTATGGCATTTCAAGTGCTCATCCAAATGCTTCTTGAATGTTGTGAGGGTTCCTGCCTCCACAACCCTTTCAGACAGTGAGTTCCAGACTCCAACCACCCTCTGGGTGAAAAAGTTCTTTCTCAAATCCCCTCTAAACCTCCCGCCTTTTACCTTGAATCTATGTCCCCTTGTTATAGAACCCTCAACGAAGGGAAAAAGCTCCTTAGTATCCATCCTATCTGTGCCCCTCATAATTTTGTACACCTCAATCATGTCCCCCCTCAGCCTCCTCTGCTCCAAGGAAAACAAACCCAATCTTCCCAGTCTCTCTTCATAGCTGAAGCGCTCCAGCCCTGGTAACATCCTGGTGAATCTCCTCTGCACCCTCTCCAAAGCGATCACATCCTTCCTGTAGTGTGGCGACCAGAACTGCACACAGTACTCCAGCTGTGGCCTAACCAGTGTTTTATACAGCTCCATCATAACCTCCTTGCTCTTATATTCTATGCCTCGGCTAATAAAGGCAAGTATCCCATATGCCTTCTTTACCGCCGCCTTCAGGGATCTGTGAACTTGCACACCAAGATCCCTCTGACCCTCTGTCTTGCCTAGGGTCCTCCCATTCATTGTGTATTCCCTTGCCTTGTTAGTCCCTCCAAAGTGCATCACCTCGCACTTTTCCGGGTTAAATTCCATTTGCCACTGTTCCGCCCATCTGACCAACCCATCTATATCGTCCTGCAGACTGAGGCTATCCTCCTCGCTATTTACCAACCCTACCAATCTTTGTATCATCAGCGAACTTACTGATCATACCTTTTACATTCATATCCAAGTCATTAATGTAGACCACAAGCAGCAAGGGACCCAGCACCGATCCCTGTGGTACCCCACTGGCCACAGGCTTCCAGTCACAAAAACAACCTTCGACCATCACCCTCTGCCTTCTGCCACTAAGCCAGTTTTGTATCCAAAGTGCCAAGGCACCCTGGATTCCATGGGCTCGTACCTTCTTGACCAGTCTCCTGTGGGGGACTTTATCGAAGGCCTTACTGAAATCCATGTATACCACATCCACTGCGTTACCCTCATCCACATGCCTAGTCACCCCCTCAAAAAATTCAATTTTTTATGTCAATTTTTAATTTTTTTTTCTTACTTTTCCTTTCTCTCTTTTTTTCTCTCTCTCTTCATCCAATCTTTCTTTCCCTCTCTTTATTTAAGAACATAAGAAATAGGAACAGGAGTAGGCCATACGGCCCCTTGACACCATTCAATAAGATTATGGCTGATCTTCTACTCAACTCCACTTTCTGGTCCTATCCCCATATCCCTTGATTCCCTTAGTGTCCAAACATCTATCGATCTCAGTCTTGAATATAATCAATGACTGAGTATCCACAGTCCTCTGGGGTAGAGAATTCCAAAGATTCTCAGCCGAGTGAAAAATGTTTCTTCATCTCGGCCGACCCCTTATTTTGAGACTATGACCCCTAGTTCTAGACTCCAGCCAAGGGAAACAGCCTCTCAGCATCTACCCTGTCAAGCCCTCTAAGAATTTTATACGTTTCAGTGAGACCACCTCTAATTCTTCTAAACTCCAGAGAGTATTGGCCTATACTACACAATCTCTCCTCAAAGAACAACTCTCTCATCCGAGGAATCAATCTAATGAACCTCTGTTGCACACCCTCCAAGGTAAGTATATCCTTCCTTAGGTAAGGAGACCAAAACTGTACACAGTACTCCAGGTGCAATCTCAGCAGAGCCATATATAATTTCAGCAATATCTTCTTACTCTTATACTCCAACCCCCTTGCAATAAAGGCTAACATACCATTTGCCTTACTAACTGCTTGCTCTACCTGTATGTTAACTTTTATATACAAGGATTCATGTACAAGGACACCCAAATCCCTCTCACTACCAACATTCCTTAGTCTCTCACCTTTTAAAACATTCTGCTTTTCTATTCTTCCTACCATAGTGGATAATTTTATATTTCCCCACATTATACTCCGTCTCCACCTTCTCGCCAACTCACTTAACCTGCCTATATCCCTTTGCAGACTCTTGGGGTTGGTTTTCGGGTGACGGAGCGGGTGCTTTGGGGGCAGGGGGGCTCCGAAAATTGCTAAAAAGCTGAGCGGGTTTGGAGCAAGGTTTCAACCCACTGACATCTGGGTTCCCCAATGACGTGTCCAGGAGCACACGCGCTTCCCGAATGCGGGAGATCCCACCGGCAATTAAAGCCGGCAGGATGATAATTTGCATAGTTTCTCCGATAGTTGAGGTACTTGAACTACTTGATTGATTAGATATTTTGGCAGGGGTGCGATTTTGAAGCATCCTCAGCATGTTTCCCGTGCTGTGGGAAACACTCCCTGTTGCAGCAGACGTGTTTCAGTCAGCAGCCAGTGGGAGATGCAAATGCTTATTTGACAGGTGGGGAGAAAACGACATTTATTACAGCAGAGCACTCTGTCACTTCAGACAAAGTTTTGGCTGCAACATCTTTGTGTTTTAACTCAAAATTCCTACTTTCCACCCAAAACTCTGCTGTACATACATATTTAACTACTTTGCGAACCCCGTCAAACTCACACCGTCAGGATGGGGGGGGAGGCGCCATGGCTGCATTCACCACTTCATCCAAGAACGAGCATCATCACCAGCCTCGCCAGGTGCGGTGTCCACCTCCGCCACGTGGAGCTCCACAACATGGTGCTGTGCCACAGGCACCTGCACAAGAGCATGGAGGGCAACAACAGAGAGAGAGACGTCGCAGGAGGCACTACCCTCGCAATCGGATCTACAGACCGAGGCTCAGCTTCCTGGACCTCTCTGAGGAGCAGTGCATATGGAGATTCAGAGTCAGTCGCCAGGTAGTCGCAGAAATCTGCAACCTCCTTCGTGCTGAGCTGCTCCCAGCTGGGCCGAGCAGCATCTCCTTACCTGTCACTGTCAAAGTCACCAATGCCCTCAACTTCTTCGTCTCTGGATCATTCCAGGGTGCCACTGGGGACATCGTCGGGGTCTCTCAGCTGTCTGCACACAAGTGCATAAGGCAGGTCACCAACGACTTGTTTCGCAGGGCCTCGTACTACGTCAACTTCCCCATAGACAACCTCAGCCAGACAGAGAGGGCAGTGGGATTCCACTCTGTGGCTGACTTCCCACGGGTGTAGGGTATAATCGATTCCACCCGTATAGCAATACGAGCACCTCCACATGAGCCAGGACTGTTCATCAACAGGAAGGGCTATCACTCCATAAACACTCAGCTCATTTGTGACCACTGCAAGAGATTCCTTCACATGTGTGCCAGATACCCTGGCAGCTGCCACGATTCCTTCATCCTCCGGGAATCCAACATCCTGCCCCTTTTCCACGCACCAAACATCCGTAAGGGCTGGATCCTCGGGGACAAGGGATACCCCCTGCACACGTGGCTCATGACACCTCTGAGGGACTCCATCTCCGACCAACAATGTCGATATAACGACAGTCACATCGCTACCAGGTCTACAATTGAGCACGCTATAGAGCTGCTCAAGATGTGCTTCAGGTGCCTTGATCGTTCTGGGGGAGTGCTTCAATACGCACCAGACAGAGTGGGACATTTTAACATTCAGCACACACAATATGAATTGTCCCCCCACCCTGTTTCCACCAGGTGGGGGCAGTTAAAATCGTGCCCATGGTGTCCCACAGGGATCAATGTTCAGGCTATTGTTCTTCACCGTCTTTATCAATGATCTGGATGAAGTTGTTGGGGGAACTGTCTGCAAACTTGCAGATGATTTGTGCAGCCTTAGATAAGAAAATGGATTACTGACCGATTTAGATGTGATGGAGAAATGGCCACTTCTGGCAGAAGTCATTTAATATAGATAAATATAGTGTTATGCACGTGTGTAGGGGAAATGCCTACTAGGTTGGTAGATGTCGGTTGCCCAGTTGACGTTGTATATCTTGCTTTTCAAGAATATTTTGACACAGTAAGCTACTTAATTAAGACAGAATTCTGTGGGATCAGCGGGAAGATTTTGGGTTGGATAAGGAACTATTTGTATTCTCATTGACAGAAGGTTGCTATTAATGGCAGTTATTCTGCGTGAAGAATATATGTTCACCATACAGGGTTGCAAGCTTAAGGCTGTTGAAGAGGACAAAGACCTGAAGGTTCATGACCAGTACAGAAATGCTATTGCAACAGCAAGTAGAGTGCTAGGATGTATTGCAAGGATGATTAAATACCAAACAAAAAATACTATGCAGTTCTTGTATAAGATCTTGGTTAGGCCTTGTTTAGTATACTGTGTCCAGTTTTGGTACCCTCACATGGTAAGTAATAAAGAGGTCCTGAAAAAGGTTCAGAGCAGGACCACTAGATTGATACCTAGTTTAAAGGCTTTGAGAGTTGGAGCTTTTTAACTCTGGAAAAGGGTAGACTTTGAAGAGATTTGATTGAGGTCTTTAAACCAATGAAAGGAATAAATTCAGCCCATGTAGATAGGCTATCTGACTTAGATAGGTCAATGAGCAACAGAAGACATCAGTATAAGTTACATAAACATAAAACTAAATTAAATGTCAGGAGGTATTTCTTTTCCTGTAGACCTATGGAACAATTTGCCGGCTCATGTAGTGAGTGTGGATTTGTTGCAAACATTTAAAAGGGAGCTGGATGAATTCCTGACTGAGGCAGTCATTATTATATATAGGAGGCAAGTGGGCATTGGGGGATGTGGCTCCCAGCCACTGTGATCTCCTGGAACTTGCTTGAAAAGCTTCTGGGTTGAAGAGAAATTTCAAAACTTTTTTCCTCCCCTAAGTTGGCCAAGATTTTTTCCCCTTTTTTTTGCCTCTCCCAGGAGATTGTATGGCTGATTCGGGGGGGGGGGGCGGTGAGGGTTTGGGGGGTGGGGTTGGGGGGGCAGCAGTGGGGTCATGGTGTGCGTAAGTTGCTCCATGACAGAGGCTTGATGAACCAGCTAATCTTTTCCTGTCTTTTGCCTTTGTATGTTTGTAGGAAGCAAAAGCTCTCACAATCAACTCATTCTGTTCTAAGTATTGGTACACATGAAGTAGCATTGATCCTCTGACAATCACACCCTACTAATTGATGGAGGCTCCATAATAGCGAGCAACTCAGATGGGAAGTCAAAACAAAAGGTCATCGACCTGAAATGTTAACTCTGTTTCTCTCTCCATAAATGCTGAGTATTTCCAGCATTTTCTGTTTTTATTTCCGACGGGAAGTATCTCCCTGACTCATTTGAAAACATGACTCAGCAATCAAACACTTGTTTATCAGAACAAACTGCATAATTCCTTTAGTGAACGGCCCAGGAAATAACAAAACATTGCATTAAAAATCTTACGTCTGTGTGCAGTTTCTATCTACAAAACCTTGCTTCCTGTTATCATTCTTTGTCACATTATTTTGTAAACTTTGTTTTGCATTATAAATTCCTATATCCACATATATATTGGAAACCACCTACATACTACTCTGTAATTGCACAATCTAGTCACTGGGTGACACTGTATTATCTTTCCCCTACAAATTGCTGAAAATGCTTTCCAAAAGTTTTTCATCTGAAAATTTTTGATCTGTTAGTTTATTCTCAGTAACTGAAATCTCCAATGCCCAAAATAAAGGTTTAAAGAATATAAAAATGTATATACAGTATTTGAAAATAAAATGATTGCATTTATATACTGGAATGCCTTTTGTGAATTTTAATCTCTGCGTTCAATTTTTATTTGAAGATCTCAGCCTGCCGTTGAACTTAATAATTTTGGCAAGAGCTGTGACACTGTGAACTGAATTTGTATTGTGTAGTCTGAATATATGCAATTTATTTAATTTCCCAGGATGCAGCAATACTGTTCAATCAGCTGTACTGATGGAATATTGCTCTTTACCTTTTAGCATTTTTTGCTCAGTTGTTTTCAGTGATTTGAGGAAAAGCTAGAGAGTAAAGGGTGAGATGAGTGAGTGACAACAGAATGAGGAGAAGGGGAGAATAAAGTGGTTGAACAAGTAGTTCAAGGGGCAAGGGGTAGGGGTAATGATGAAAGTAAGGGGTGGTAGAAAGGAGAGGAGGTAGTGAGAAGGTGAAAGGATAGGGGTCATGATTTGAGCAAGGGGTAGGGGGAAGCATGGGTGATGGGAAGGGAGCCATTGAGAGCCACAATTGTTGGTTTCCTTCCGTGCCACACCATGCTATGCTACAAACTACTTTTCACACAAAAGGAAAGAACAAAAACACAGAGGAAGAAGAAGGAGCAGCAGAAAAGAGTTTGGGAGACAGAAGCAGAAAAGAATACAAAGAGCAAAAGAGGAGAGACAGAGAAATAGCAACATGAAGACAACAGATACAGGTAACAGAGAGACCATAATCTCCAATTTACCTTGTATAACCCCACAGGAAGTCAAACTAATAGTATCTAACTTATGAGAGCCATTACAACACAGATTGTGTTAGAAGGTAGAGTCTTCAGATGAATGGAAGGAGGGAAAAAGAGATGCATCATGACTAACTATGAACCACAAATTTTATACATATAAAATGTATAGCAACTGTTATGTTGCAGGGTACAAATGATTTTTAATATCTGATGAAGTACCCATGAGCTAGCCACAGGACAAAATACAAAACAACATCCACCATTTACAAGATTTCATGCTGAACCTCCAACAAAGTGTCTTGTCATGTGAACCAATGGTTCCTTTTTTTTGTGTAATCTCTTTGTAGATGAAGAGATATGTTTTTTGCCTTTTAATGTGATTCTCCAGTGAAAGGGGCTGATTCATTAGCTAAGCCTCACAGGGTTTAATTAAGTCCTTTAAAAGAAACCCTAAGGTCTGAGTTTGAAAAGAAACGCAGCTATCACAGCTAAAGTGCTCTCCTCAACACCAGAAAGCTGTGGTGCTGCATAAATAAATCATTCTAGTTTCTGGCAGTTTGAACACAATCAATACTTCTGCAGTGTGCGGGTCATGCACTGTATATTCCGAGCTGGGATTGACCCTGGGTTGTATATAAAGTATGATATTAAAGAAAGCTTCCACACTGCCTGTTCCACTCTAGGGGAACCTTGGTCCATCAATCATTCATCCCTTTTGCACATTTCATCATCGAGCCTGGTTGCAGTGCATTGAAGAAGTTAATAGTACAGATATGAAGCCTTGCCCTCAGGAAGCAAGAAGCTGGTGTCATATCAGCCTAGTGCAATTCCGCAATTTTCCTATTGTGTACTTAGCTTGAATTTATTGACCAAATCTGATAGCAGAAGACCTTCTCTGTTTAGACAGTTAGCACTAATCCTGTGTGCCACCACAGCTTCTAAATTCTATTCAATGGCTCATAGACTGGTTCAGATGCACAACAGACCTTATGTTATCTGTGTGCAATATTGTAAATTGAAATCAATCATGATTTATTTAGTATATTCAATCAAATAACACACACATGTGCAAACACAAACAAACAGCATCTTTAATATATTCTGAATGAATGCAGCACGCTTTTCAAATGGAGCATGTGCTGCAGTAAAACCAAATTGCTGAAAAAATAAAACTCAGTGTCTCATTTACTGCCATACAGGAACCATTTTAAAGCTATAATACAGTACAGTACCTAGATCAGCATGTGCAAGATTTGAGAACTAAAACGCATTATGTTTTTAAGGATTGTTTAATTCAAATATAAATATATAAGGAAGAAAAACAAAGAAAGAAAATGAAAAGTAAAGCAGGGATAAGATGAAGCAAAAAGTCAACAAATGATTGCACAAATGTTGTGAAGCAAGGACTGTAGTGCAGATAAGTCAGACAATGCAACAGATAGGAAACAATGAGCTAAGAGGGACAGTGTGTACGGGTCATATAAAGGGATTAAGAGATTCATAGAATAGAATTACATAGAATTTAAAGCACAGAAACAGGCCATTTGGCCCAATTGGTCTATGCCGGTGTTTATGCTCCACATGAGCCTCCTCCCTCCCATTCGTTCATAGATCAGGGAATTCACATATAGGCCAGGCGAAAGCACTGTTCAGGTTTTAGTTCAAGATTACTGATATGTTGTAACCTAAAAAAAATGATGATTATGAAGAGGATTACATTAAATGAACAGACAATAAGAAATTATTTGAGAATACAGTAGGATGAAAAACTTGCTGGTAATAAAATGTAACTTCCATCATCTTCATTTTGTTCTAGATAATTCATTAAATTGTTGAACCACCTGCCAGGAGTAAGTTTTCTTGGTGTAGGCCAATGCCCATCTCTTGCCTGCATCTAGTTATCTGTGAAGCAGAAATTTACATGCATTTCCTTGACAGCATTCTCTTCCAAAATGGAAATGTACAGGAACAAGACTCTACAATGCAGAAATCTTTCTGACTTCCAATTACTCTCCTTTCAGTGCTCCAGATAATGCTGCTGAATTTTCAAGCTGCAGCATTCCAATTGGGATAGACTAATATAGATTGGTTAAGCATTAACCCTTTGAGAACTACACTAGAGTGTAAAACAGGTGTCCCACTGGAACCCGCCAGGTGGGTTAGGTTAAAATTGGTGCTTAAGTCCAGTCTTTCAAAGAGTATTATAAAAAAGGGGAAACAATTCTGAAGCGGAGCCAGTGTGTGCAACCAGAAGTAATCGGAGTATATTTTCCAGTCACTACAGTTTGATGGTGCAAGATATAGAATAGGTGCAGGGGGACTGGAAAATCTGGCCGAGATGCATATAGCCAGATCTGTGCCATGTTAGTACTGAGCATAATTTTCTGAGAGGCCTTCTAGACTGGCCTGAAGTGGTCCAGCTGAAACTCAATATGCCTGAAATTTCTGCTGGGGTGCCCTGCTGGTTGGTGGAACACTGTCTGTACCATTTCTCTGGAGGTCTTGCTAATGTTCTCCTGAAGGCACAGCAGGAGATTGGTAGAACTCCATGGAAATTCAGGGGCATAGTTCCATTTAAATATCGCAATGCATTGAAATGAAGCCAATGCAATTTTCTGTTTGCTTAGGACTGGATTTTACAGGGTGGTCCTTTTGCCTGTCTGATATGATATTAGGGAAGTTCCTTGAGCAATGCAGCTCTTAAAGGGTCAAAGATGTTTTAGCCATTTTTTATTGTACAGTTTTATGGTATGATTTTAGTACTCATTTCTGCTATTTTTTTGTTGGCATTTTTATGGAAAATATTTTCATCTCTTTTTTCAATGTTTATTTGTCAAGATTTTTTTCTTCTAATAATACGTAATGTCTATGTGGAACATGAACATGCCAAATTGTCTGCTAATTCACCAGAAAGCTGACCATAACTGAAGCATCTCCAAGACTTCAACAGAACAGGAAGAGCTGAGAAAGGAACTGTTACAATGCAAATTTTCTTGAGAGCTCAGCCAGCAACAAGGCATCCAAGTGAAGAATATCATGGTGATCAACAGTCAAGATACAATTAATGACGAGGGTGGGTATTACAACACTACAAATATAAATTTTTATAGTTGAAGTGGTACAAAATCAAAGACGGCATGCCAAGATATCAGCAGGCACCAGAGCCAGACTGTCTGCAACCAGCCATTACTACACCAACCAGATCTGCAGGTGCTGGCAATGACCAAGATGAACAAGCTCCACAGGCTTCAGATGAACATGGAGCCATCTGAGGATCGTAGCCATGACCTCCAGACACATCTGCAACTAACCTGTACCACGGTGACAGCACTACCAGTGGCAGTCAAGGTTACCTCCTCCCTCAACATTTTTGCCTCTGCCTCCCCCAAACTAACTTAGGGAAAATCTGCACTATCATCTAATATGCTTCCCACACATTATCAAACAGATGACCAGAATCATAGAATCTTAGAAGGTTACAGCACGGAAGGAGGCCATTCAGCCCATCGAGTCCGCGCCGGCTCTTTGCATGAGTCATCCAGCTAGTCCCATTATCCCGCACTATCCCCGTAGCCCTGCACATTTTTTAGTTTCAAGTGCTTATGCAGTTCCCTCATGAAGGCCATGAATGAATCTGCCACTCCCTCAGGCAGTGCATTCGAGATCATAACCACTCGCTGCGTAAAAAAGTTTTTCCTCATATCACCTTTAGTTCTTTTGCCATTCACCTTAAATCTATGCCCTCTGGTGACCCTTTCGCCAATAGGAACAGTTTCTCTCTATCCACCCTATCTAGATCCTTCATGATTTTGAACACCTCTATCAAATCTCCTCTCAACTGTCTCTGTTCCAAGGAGAACAATCCCAGCCTCTCCAGTCTATTTATGTAATTTAAGTCCATCATCCCTGGAATCATTCCAGTAAATCTCCTCTGCACCCTCTCTAAGGCCTTCACATCCTTCCTAAAGTGCGGTGCCCAGAACTGGACACAATACTCCAGTTGTGGCCGAACCAGTGTTTTATAAAGGTTCATCATGACTTCCTTGCTTTTGTACTCTACGCCTCTATTTATAAAGCCCAGGACCCCGTATGCTTTTTTAACCGCTTTCTCAACTTGCCCTATCACCTTCAATGATTTATGCACATATACCCCCAGATCCCTCTATTCCTCCAACCCTTTTAGAATTGTGCCCTCCAGTTTATATTGCCTCTCATTATTCCTACCGAAATGCATCACCTCAAATTTTTCCGCATGAAACGTCATCTGCCATGTGTCCACCCATGCCACCAGTGTGTCTATATCCTTTTGAAGTCTATCACTATCCTCCTCACCGTTCACTACCCTTCCAAGTTTTGTGTCATCCGCAAATTTTGAAATTGTGCCCTGTACATTCAAGTCCAAGTCATTAATATATATCAAGAAAAGCAGTGGTCCTACCGCTGACCCCTGTGGAACACCACTGCACACCTCCCTGCAGTCCGAAAAACAACCGCTCAACACTACTCTCTGTTTCCTGTCATTTAGCCAATTCTGTATCCATGTTGCTAATGTCCCCGTTATTCAATGGGCTACAATCTTAATAGTAAGCCTACCATGTGGCACTTTATCAAATGCTTTTTGAAAATCCATATACACCACATCAACTACATTGCCCTCATCTACCCTCTCTGTTACCTCATCAAAAAACTCTATCAAGTTGGTTAAGCATGACTTGCGTTTAGCAAATCCATGCTGGCTTTTCCTAATCAATCCACACTCGTCCAAGTGACTGTTAATTCTGTCCCAGATTATCGTTTCCAAAAGTTTCCCCACCACCAAAGTTAAACTGACTGGCCTATAGTTGCTGGGTTTATCTTTACACCCCTTTTTGAACAAGGGTGTAACATTTGCAATTCTCCAGTCCTCTGGCACCATCCACATATCTAAGGATGTCTGGAAGATTATGGCCAGAACTTCCGCAATTCCACCCTTACCTCCCTTAGCATCCTAGGACGCATCCCATCCAGACCGGGCCACTTATCCAGACCTGGCCATAGGTAAAGGTAAAACTAAAAGATGTAAAGTAATTAAATCAGGAGAGAGAAATAAGAAATGTGCGAGAAAAACAACATTATAGCAGAAGGACAGGTTAGGGTGTGTGGCCCAAATAAGTGTTCTTTATACAAACGCACTGAGTATAAGGAACAAATTGAATGAACTGAAGGTGCAAGTTAAACTTAGAGGGTACGACTTGGTAGCCATTACTGAGACATGGTTGCACGATGGTCAGGGCTGGGAACTGAATATACCAGGTTATAAGATCTACAGGAAGGATAGGGAAACTGGTAGAGGGGGAGGGGTAGCTTTAGTGATTAAGAATGAAATTACTTCAATGATAAGAGAGGATATAACGAGAGGTAAGCAGGCAGTGGAGACTGTATGGTTAGAATTAAGTATTAGAAAAGGATTTAAGGCTGTAGTGGAGTTGTGTATAGGCCCCCTGGTGGTAGCTGTGAAGTGGCAGAATGTATAAATGCAGAGATTGGACAAGCATGTGGCAAAGGCAGAGTGGTTTTAATGGGGGATTTTAACTTTCATATTGATTGGGATAAACAGACAAGCTCATGTCAGAAAGATAAGAAATTTTCTGGGTGTGTTCAGGACAGCTTTCAGCAAAATTATGTCCTAGAACCAACAAGGGGGCAGGTCATATTAGATTTAGTAATGAGTAATGAGCCAGATTTAGTTAACAGCCGAACGGTGCGTGAACATTTATCTAACAGCGATCTTAACATGATCGAGTTCAACATTGATTTTAAATTTAGGTAAGGTCAACTTCAACGGAATGAGGCAGAGACTGTCCACAGTAAACTGGGCAAATCTGTTAATGGGTAAAAGGACAAGTGGGAGGTATTCAAAAAAGAATTTGACATGATACATAACCAGATTATACCCCTAAGGGGCAAGAGCTCTACTTGCTAAAAAAAAAGCAGCCACAGATGACAAAAGAGGTAAGGGACACATAAAACTAAAAGGAAAAGCATACAAAAATGCAAAAAATAGCATAGATCCTGGCAACTGAGAGAGATACAAAGAACATCAAAGGGGGACAAAACAGATAGTAAGAGCTACAAAAAGGGAGTATGAAAAGAAACTTACAAGGGATATCAAAATCAACACAAAACAGTTTTACAATTATATTAGGAAAAAGAGGGTGGTCAAGAGCAATGTGGGCCCCTTAAAAACTGATAATGGTGATATTGTAAATGAAAATAAGGAAATGGCGGTCATGTTAAATAATTACTTTGCATCAGTATTTACAGTAGATGAAGAGGATAGCATGCCGGACAACCCAAGGAAACTAATTTTGAATCAGGGACGGGGACTCACCATAATTAACATAAACAAATGAACGGTAATGAGGAAAATAATGGCACTAAAGAGTGGCAAATCCCCAGGACCAGATGGTTTCCATCCCAGGGTTTTAAAGGAAGTAGGTAAGAACATTCCAGATGCCCTAACTATAATCTTCCAAACTTCTCTTGATTCAGGAACCATTCCTTTAGATTGGAAAATTGCACAAGTCACTCCACTATTTAAGAAAGGTGAGAGAGGGAAACCAGGATCAGTTAGCCTAACATCTGTGTCGGAAAATTACTAGAGTCTACAATTAAGGATAGAGTGACTGAACACCTTGAAAATTTTCAACTGATCAGAGAGAACCAGCATGGATTTGTAAAGGGTAGGTCATGCCTGACGAACCTGATTGAATTTTTTGAAGACGTGACTAAAGTAGTGGATAGGGGAATGTCTATGGATGTTGTTTATATAGACTTCCAGAAGGCATTTGATAAAGTCCCTTATAAGAGACTGTGAGCAAAAGTTGAAGCTCATGGAATTGAGGGCAAATTATTGACCTGGTTAGGAAATTGGCTGAGCGGCAAGAGACAGAGCGTAGGGATAATGGGCAGGTACTCAAATTGGCAGGATGTAACTCGTGGTGTCCCACAGGGATCTGTGTTGGGGCCTCAACTATTCACTGTATTTATTAACGACTCAGATGACAGGATAGAGAGCCACATATCCATGTCTGCCGATGACACAAAGATAGGCTGCATTGTAAGCAGTGTAGATGGAAACATAAAATTACAGAGAGTGAATGGGCAAAACTGTGGCAAATGGATTTCAATTTAGGCAAGTGGGAGGTCATCCACTTTGGACCTAAATAATATAGATCAGAGTACTTTCGAAATGGTGAAGAGCTCAAAACAGTGGAGGTCCAAAGGGACTTAGGAGTCTATGTACATAGATCATTAAAGTGCCATGGACAGTACAGAAAATAATCAAAAAGGCTTAAGGAATACTGGCCTTTATATCTAAAGGACTAGAATACAAGGGGGTAGAAGTTATGCTACAGCTATAAAAAACCATGCTTAGGCCACACCTGGAGTACTGTGTTCAGTTCTGGGCACCACACCTTAGGAAGGATATATTGGCCTTGCAGGGTGTGCAGCATAGATTTACTAGAATGGTTCCTGGACACCAAGGGTTAAATTATGAGGTGAGATTACACAATCTAGGGTTGTAGTCCCTGGAATTTAGAAGATTTGATCAAAGTTTTCAAGATATTAAGGGGAACTGATTGGGTAGATAGAGAGAAACTATTTCCACTGGTTGGGGAGTTTAGGACTAGGGAGCATAGCCTAAAGATTAGAGCCAGGACTTTCAGGAGTGAAGTTAGGAAACACTTCTACACGTAAAGCGTAGTAGAAGTTCGGAACTCTCTTCCACAAATGGCTCAATTGTTAATTTTAAATCTGAGATTGATAGATTTTTGATAACTAAAGGTATTAAGAGATATGGGGCTAAGGCTATGCAGTTATGACATCAGCCATGATCTCATTGAATTGTGGAACAGGGTTGAGGGACTAAATGGCTGAGTCCTGTTCCTATGTTCCTAATTGCAAGTTTTAGCCTGAGTGCGTGTCACATTTGACCAAGAACACACACAATAAAGAAATCGCTGCAAGTAAACTCCATTTTCACCTACATATTTATTTCACCTTCTCTTAGGTTTTGTCAGGCGATTATTTTGCCCCATACTGCCTTTGAAAAGGTTGGGAAGTATATATGACATATCTGCAGCCTTTGGAAAGGCCAAAACTATTCTTCTCCTAAGTGATCACCTATCTTTAAGTGGCCACATCCTTTAAATTTTGGCTGCACCCTTTCCAACGTTGCTAAGATATGCATTTTCCCAATCATTCCACCTTTTTGGAAAGTTCCCAGTGTTGAGCCCAATCTAGAGCAAGAGTTTGCCAAAAATAAGTAATTAGGGGCAACCACTGGAAAACCTTTGAGGTCGAGCCAGTGTAATATTGATGCTATTCCATGTCTCACCATTTTATTGACCACAGAATCACAGACGTTCACAGTACCGAATAAGGCCATTCAGCCCATTTTGTCTTTGCTGGCTCCATGCTAGAGTAATCCAAAACTAATACCGCTGTTTCATTCTCTTCCCTCAGCATTGTTTCTTCCTCTGCTTCAAATATTTATCCAATGTTTTTCCCCTCAAAAGATGCAATCGTCTCTACCTCAACCATTTCCTGTGCCAAAGCATTCCATGCTCCAACAACCATAAAGATATTTTTCTTAACCCCTCTGCTCACTTTCTTAATGATAATTTTAAATTGATGACCCCTCGTTACTGATTCCTGAATCAGAACAATTACCTTTCTGCCTCTTTCAACCAGTGGTGATCTAGAAATTAAATTTGTACCATTAAAAGATTAAGATTGGAATTGTTCTGGGTGTTTTTTCCTCTTGATAAACAAAAGAAGAGGGGACAACCTTTCCATGCCAAACTTTATTCTCATTTTTATCTATAAGATGCAGATAATAATGATTAATTTCTGATCTCTTGGTATCTTAAAATGACTGAAAATTTCCTCTAGGTTGGAATCAAGTACAAGAAAAAACTCTTTCCTTGTGACAGTACAGTTCAACAACCTTCTCTAAGGATTAAGAGTATACTTGAAGACAAAATAAAAACATTCTGTGCTGGCTTGCTGGTTTCCTTATGATTTATCAAAAGAAGAATTCTTAATCCAGATACCACAATGTTTTTCCATATTTCTAAGATTTGATTGTACTGGATTTGACCTATGCGGTGCTTATTTTGTGTGTGTTCTTATGTGATATATGTTTCATCAAGAGAAAGCAGTCAGCATTATAAAACTAAACTGACGGATCTAATTTTTTTGACAATACGTTTTGATAGTTCAGAATCAAGTACACAGTAATATTTATACAAATATTCACAGACATTAAGGGCCCAATATTAATGCAGAGGAGGGTTCTGAGGATAGGAGGGTGGAGGGGATGGGGGTGGAGGGTCAGTAGCGGGTGCGAAACCCGAAAGAAGTTTAGGCGCATCGGAATGTTCGATTTCATCATGGCTACCTAATTATAATTTTACTTCCTGGTTTTGCATCGCCAATGTGTGACAGTGGTCGTAATGTGAACTCGCATGATGGGATCTCAACTTGACTATTTAAAAGGCCAATTCAAAGATGGTATTTAAAAGAGTTGGTGCAAAGAGATGGCGAAATTTAAAGATGGCCTTAGGGCGGTCATGGACTGTGCCCCGGTTTAAAATCGAATCACTTGATGTACAGCTGGGTGTAGTGAGGAGCAGGAAGGAGATAATCTTCCCCAGCGATGGGAGGAAGAAACCTGCTGCAAGAAAGCATGGCTGGAGGTGGCTGAGGAGGTCAGCAGCAGGAGTGTTGTGCCCCGTTCCTTGATCCAGTGCAGGAAGCGCTTTAATGACCTAACCAGGTCAGGAAAGGTGAGTACAATTGCAGATTCACCTACATCCTGTCGTGAACACCACCCCTCCTCTCACTCTGTCTTTTCAAGCCTGCTCCATCACATCACTCCTCACACCCACTTAACTTTCGAGAGCACCCATTGTTCACTTTCTACGCATTTCCTCACCTCCCCCTTTATCCATCCACCATTGTCACTCACCCCAATCCTTATGCAATGTGATGTATCTGCCGGATAGTGACCCTCACAGAATGCACTGCATCCATCAGCTTAACACATGCCTTACAGCCACCCATAGGTTTGTTCTTTCCCCTATTGCAGGAGAAGAGAGCTCAAAACACAAGGGAGAGGGAGAGGACTGGAGTTGGCCCACCACAGATTGTGCAGCTGACAGATGCAGAGGAAGAGGCAATGGAGATTGGTGGCATCTCAGCATCTCTGATCATCGGAGACGGAGAGACTGGGACTTTGCAGCTGCCTGGTGACAGCATTAAATACCTCTGATCCACATCTCCTCCAAGTGAAATATGATAAGCGTAATTATGCTGAATGGCAACATTGTTACATTGCCAATGCTAATTCACACCGTTTCTTCTCTCCTCCAAGGCCTTTATGTGTCGAACAGCATTCTGTCGACTTTCCTGGCGATGATTGTTAAGAGGACCTGATCCCTTTTGAGGGTGCATTGTCACAGGACATATTACCAGGCACCAGTGCAAATACACGCACTTCGCTGGGTCCTGTTAGACAGCTAATTGGGTTTTTCACCTGGTGAGTTACAGTTCACCAGTGAGCATGAACAGACACTGGTGGCAGGGACAGCTGTGGAGAGTCCACGTCGGACGGCACACTCCTATCCAAGCTTTGCTCAGTTCGACACAGATCCTGAACCTCGGGGGCCATCGATGAAAAGGAGAATCATAGAGAGGCAGCAGAAAATTTGCGAAGTGTTGGCAGACATGCCACACATACTGTCCACAATAGCAGAGAGGACGGAGGAGTCCAGCTCGAACATTTGTGGATTGATGTCGCCATTGTGAGAATATCTTCCACGGACAGAGGGGCCACCTTCGTGGAACTTCAACCGCGGCTATCAAACCGGTCCATACAGGCCATGACCACGGCCGTACAGACTTTGGATGCCAACATGTCTGCCGCCTTAAATAGGATGACAGATGGCCTGGCCTTACAAGGCATCACTGATCTGCAACACGCTGTTCCCCAGCAGAAAGGTAGGAGTGATGTTCCGCTAGACCAGGAGAGGAATGATGGTGAAACAGGACATGGAAGTGGAAACTCCGCTCAAAGCGCTCCCACGTCTCACCTGTTGCCCCTCTCCCCACCTCAGACAGTACACGACATGCTGCCTCATCTCCCGATGGCCAAGCCTTCTCCTGCACTGGTGTAGGTGGAGCAGTCTTTGACGGAGCCCTCACAACACTCAGAGGTCGTCAGCCAAGAACATCTCAGCAGTCAGGGCAGAGATCGGAGCAGTCTGCCTCTATTTCTGCTGAAGCCACAGGGATTGCACTACATAGGAGCAGTACACAACGGGTAGTGCCTCCTGAGAACTCGGCCCCTCTGTTACTCTCCTCTCTGTTGATCTTCTCTCTATGGTTCACCTGGAGTTCCCACCACAGCACGACCTTGCTGCAATGGATAGTGATTGCTTTCCTCGTCCCAAGTCCAATCTAAAGAAGCTATGGTGCCACCCATCCTGATGTTCTCTGTGTGAAAGCCTCCCATTTTTTCCAATACGTCTGTCACCACAAGGACTCTCAGCAAACCGTTTACCAGAGGGAACTAAGGAAGCAGCTGTGAGCACTGAGCCTTTAGTCATATCGGGACACCTGCCCTTTAACCATCTCCATGAAGTCTCCATAGAACAGAGAAGGTTAAGGGGAAATTTGATAGAGGTGTTCCAAATCATCAATGTTTTGTACAGAGTAAATAAGGAGAAACTGTTTCGAGTGGCAGGCGGGTTGGTAACCATAGAATCATAGAATGATAGAAAATTTACGGCACAGAAGGAGGCCATTCAGCCCATTTTGTCCACGCTGGCTGAGAAACGAGCCATCCAGCCTAATCCCACTTTCCCGCATTTGGTCCATCGCCCTGCAAGTCACGGCTCTTCAGATGCACATCCAGGTATTTTTTTTAATGAATTGAGGGTTTCTGCCTCTACCACCCTTTCAGGCAGTGAGTTCCAGACCCCCACCACCCTCTGGGTGAAAAAATTGTCCTAATTTCCGCTCTAATCCTTCTACCAATCACTTTAAATCTATACCCCCTGGTTATTGACTCCACTGCTAAGGGAAATAGGTCCTTCCTATCCACTCTATCTAGGCCCCTCATAATTTCGTGCACCTCAATCAAATCACCACTCAGCCTTCTCTGTTCCATGGAAAACAACCCCAGCCTATCCAATAGCTAAAATTCTCCAGTCCTGGCAACATCCTCGGAAATCTCCTCTACACCCTCTCTAGTGCAATTACATCCTTCCTGTAATGTGGTGACCAGAACTGTGCGCAGTACTCAAGCTGTGTCCTAACTAGTGTTTTATACAGTTTCAGCATAACATCCCTGCTTGTATATTCTATGCCTCGGCTAATAAAGGAAAGCATTCCATATGCCTTCTTAATCACCTTATCTAACTGTCCTGCTACCTTCAGGGATCTGTGGACATGCACTCCATGGTCCCTCCCTTCCTCTACACCTCTCAGTATCCTCCCATTTATTGTGTATTCCCTTGCCTTGTTCGCTCTCCCCAAATGCATTACCTCACACTTCTCCGAATTGAATTCCATTTGCCACTTTTCTGCCCATCTAGCCAGTCCATTGATATCTTCCTGCAGTCTACAGCTTTCCTCCTCACTATCAACCAAACGGCCTATCTTTGTGTCATCTGCAAATTTCTTAATCATGCCCCCTACATTTAAGTGCAAATCGTTAATGTATACCGCAAAAAGCAAAAGACCTAGGGCGCTAAATTGGGCCGTGTAGCGCCTGTTGTTTCGGTGCTATACGGCCTCTCTGAAATCCAAGATGGCGTCATGGATGCGCGTGCACGTTTCCTGCGTGACGTGCGCCAGACGCCATCTTGGTATAGGAGTTAGCACAGGCACAGATAACAAACGCTGGAATCATATAAAGTATGGAGAAAATGGCTTCAATCAGTATGCAATGTTGATTTAAAGTGATAGACACCATTTTGGGACTTAACACTCAACTCAACGCAAATTCTTAACCCCAGTCATCTAAACATGTCTTAGAGTGCCTGGAGGACCCCCACCACCACCAGCACTATTTAAAGGGACCATGCAGGATTTACAGGTTAGTGGCTGGATTATTGCCTCTGGCTGCCAAGACTTTTGTAACTGTTTTTGGAGGTCTCCTAGACTTCAATACTTGGACGCGGGGACATAGCCTAACATTTAGAGCCAGGACGTGCAGGAGTGAAGTTAGGAAATGTTTCTACATGCAAAGAGTGGGAGACATTTGGAATGCACTTCTGCAAACGGCAGTTGATGCCAGCTCACTTGTGAATGTTACATCTGAGATTGATAGATTTCTGTGAACCAAGAGTATTAAGGGGCATGGGACTAAGGCAGGTATATGGAGTTAGGTCACAGGTTCACCAGGATCTCATTGAATGGTGGAACAGGCTCGAGGGGCTAAATGCTACTGTCACTTGCTGCCTCTTGATATGCACCACCTTCTCCTGCAAGAAAGCAGGACATGTGTCTGGGTGATATGCCTGTCACGGTTGAATAGCTGCCAGTGTGTGTGGCCTGTGAGCTGTGGGTGGGCGGCTTGAAACAGTGGTAATGGGTAAAGGTGAGAGGAAGCATCTGATTGGAAGAGTTGAGTACTGATGGAAAGAGTTTATTGGTATGTGGGTGATGGGGTGTGTAGTGCGTGGTGCAGTTGGTAGGAGACGCCACTTGACAGTTGACCTCACTCACCTTGACCACTCATGTCAAAGCATTGAACTTCTTCCTGCACTGCATCCATGTTCATGATGCTGTGGGCCTGGCATTGATTCGTCCCCTGCTGCCTCCCACTGCCTTTTGAACACATGTCTGGAGATCCTCTTGCCCTCCCCTGCGGATATAGGATGTCCCTCTTTCTGTCCACCTCTTGCACCCAAGGCCTCTAGTGCATCAGCAGAGAACCTTGGTGCATGCACTCTCGCAGGCCTGGTACCAACTCAGATCGGCAGATTGGTGAGATCTGGTGTGCAGATTGGAGGATGTGGGATTTAGTAGTGCGCAACCTTTCTTCAATGTTTTAACATAACTCATCAGTGTGTAAACATAGGGATGGGACCTGCATCTGTGTTTTACATGTGCGATGTCTGATCTCCGTTCAGACTCCATGCAGACAGTAGACTGTTATTTTCAACAAACAACAGCTACCAGCTACCTTTAAGAGATTTCTTCGAAACATCATCCCTTTATGAGATTGAGCTCCCTCTGGTGGTGGAAAGTGCAAATTGCATTGATTCCACGTGCAAGGCCTGGAAAGGAAGGCTGATTGCAGGTAAGTGCTCCAGGAGTGGGTCCAAAGTTGTGTCCTGCTTGTGCAGGGGCCATTGGGCGCGGGATACTAACGCATCGCACCACCCACGTCCAAAAATGGCCCATATCGAATATTTCCCCCCTAGTACCGAGCCCTGCGGCACCCCACTGGAAACAGCCTTCCTGTCACAAAAACACCCGTCAACCATTACCCAATGCTTCCTGCCACTGAGCCAATTTTGGATCCAATTTGCCACATTCCCTTGGATCCCATGGGCCTTTACCTTTTTGACCAATCTGCCATGTGGGACCTTGTCAAAAGCCTTGCTAAAATCCATGTAGGCGACAACAATTGCGCTACCCTCATCGATCCTCCTTGTCACCTCCTCAAAAAATTCAATCAAGTTAGTCAGACACGACCTCCCCTTAACAAATCCGTGCTGACTGTCCTTGATTAGTCCGTGCCTTTCTAAGTGACAGTTCATCCTGTCCCTCAGAATTGATTCCAATAATTTGCCCACCACCGAGGTTAGGCTGACTGGCCTGTTATTACTCAATCTATCCTTCGCTCCCTTTTTAAACAACGGTACAACGTTAGCAGTCCTCCAATCCTCCGGCACTACGTCTGTATTCAGTGAAGTTTGGAAAATGACTGTTAAAGCCTCCACTATTTCCTTCCTGGCTTCTTTTAACAGCCTGGGATACATTTCATCCGACCCTGGTGATCTATCCACTTTCAAAGATGCTAATCCTCTTAATACTTCCTCTCTCGCTATGTTTATCCCATCCAATATTTCACACTCTTCCTCCTTAACTTCAATCCCTGCATCATCCCTCTCCTTTGTGAAGACAGACGCAAAGTATTCATTAAGAACCATACCTACATCTTCCGCCTCCACACATAGTTTCCCTTTTTGGTCTCTAATAGACCCTGTTCTTTCCTTAGTTATTCTCTTGATCTTAATGTATTTATAAAACATCTTTGGGTTTTCTTTGATTTTACCTGCTAATATTTTTTCATGCCCTCTCTTTGCTTTCCTAATTTCCGTTTTAACTTCACCCCTGCACTTTGTATACTCCTCTAAGCTTTCTGTAGTACTGAGTTCCAGGTGTCTATCATAGGCTTTCTTTTTCTGCCTTATCTTACCCTGAATGCTTCTTGACATCCAGGGGGCTCTAGATTTGACAGCCCCACCCTTTTTCCTTGTGGGAACATGTTTTCCCTGAACCCCTTGAATCACCCCTTTGAATGTCTCCCACTGCTCTGACACTGATTTACCTTCAAGTGGCTGTTTCCAGTTTACTTCTGCTAAATCACTTCTCAGTTTAGTAAAATTGGCCTTTCCCCAATTGAAAACTTTAACTCCAGCTCTTTCTTTGTCCTTTTCCATAACTATGCTAAAACTAACTAAACAGAGGACACAGATTTAAGGTGATCAACAAAAGAGCCAGAGGTGACATGAGGAAACATTTTTTTACGCAGCGAGCTGTAATAGTCTGGAATGCACCGCCTGAAAGGGTGGTGGAGGCAGATTCAATAGTAACTTTCAAAAGAGAACTGGATAAACACTTGAAGGGGGAAAATTTACAGGGCTATGGGGAATGGGATGAATTGGATAGATAGCTCTGTGAAAGAGCTGGCACAGGCACGATGGGCCGAAGGGCCTCCTCCTGTGCTGTACCTACTACGATACTATTAAATGCCGCTCAACCTCGCCTCCATTTTACTGCTGAGTTTTCCGAGTCCCGTGAAACCCGTGCTGGAGGTGTTAATTTCAAATTGCTGACAAAATCTCATGAAACTTCCCCTTGACATTCAACAGCATTACCATCGCCGAATTCCCAACCATCAACATCCTGGGGGTCACCATTGACCAGAAACTTAACTGGACCAGCCATATAAATACTGTGGCTACGAGAGCAGGTCAGAGGCTGAGTATTCTGCGGCGAGTGACTCACCTCCTGACTCCTCAAAGCCTTTCCACCATTTACAAGGCACAAGTCAGGAGTGTGATGGAATACTCTCCACTTGCCTGGATGAGTGCAGCTCCAACAACACTCAAGAAGCTCGACACCATCCAGGACAAAGCAGCCCGCTTGATTGGCACCCCATCCACCACCCTAAACATTCACTCCCTTCACCACCGGCGCACAGTGGCTGCAGTGTGTACCATCCACAGGATGCACTGCAGCAACTCGCCAAGGCTTCTTCGACAGCACCTCCCAAACCCGCGACCTCTACTACCTAGAAGGACAAGAGCAGCAGGTACATGGGAACAACATCACCTGCACGTTCCCCTCCAAGTCACACACCATCCCGACTTGGAAATATATCGCCGTTTCTTCATCGTCGCTGGGTCAAAATCCTGGAACTCCCTTCCTAACAGCAACGTGGGAGAACCTTCACCACACGGACTGCAGCGGTTCAAGAAGGCGGCTCACCACCACCTTCTCAAGGGCAATTAGGGATGGGCAATAAATGCTGGCCTCGCCAGCGATGCCCATATCCCATGAACGAATAAAAAAAAATGACGGACCCGCCTCTCAAGAGTGCATTCCTCAGCTGCACCCAAACCTACCTCTGTTAAACCGGAAATGGGAGGCGGGTTGGGGTCGGGCTTCCCATTTTTGAAATTTTATCCTACCCACCTGCCACTATCCTGCCCATCGTGGGGGGTTAAAATTCCCCCTAAATGTCTCTGGTACTTTCATAACTGAGGGAAAGAGAAAAAAATCATATAAACTAAGAAAGGATGGGCAGTTTAGACAAAACTGTGTTCTTTAATGGAAATCCATGTACTTCTGAAAATCCAACAAAAACAATCAATTCTCCACCATATCCTCCCCTGCATTTTTGTTTTTTTTTCTGTCTACTCATCTAAAAGAGAAGGTGGCCTTGCCTGCACTGGTGGATATATATTGAACTTTTGAGTCCTGTCCTCCAATTGTTGTTCAGAAATCACAGTAAATTGCCCTGCTGGTCAGACTGGCCATTTCCACTTCACAAACTGCCTTCTCTGCACTTTTCACAAATATATTCACTAAAAGTCAATTGCAGCACTTGCTAGCTAGTAAGCACACAGATTGGTTTAAGTGTTGTGGAATGAATGAAAGTAGAGGTCAAAACAAGGTCTTAAAATTCAGACTATCAAATACAGCATTTCTCTGATGTTCTTACGTCATCTCTATTAAAGCTGTGGTGTACAATAGGAAGAATGTTTTATACCTCGATACAAAGCTGGTTATTATAAATACTGGCAAAATAAACTGGCTCGAAAATGTACAGATTTCTTTTATCTGATTATCAAAATATGGCTCAAGTCCTAAGAACCTTTGCAGCATCCATCACAAGCCAGTGGAAAACTTTTTAAGAGCGCGTCTGGAAGTCGAAAGCTCCTTTAAAGGTGATTTCATGATCCACTTTTCCCATTAAAATTAATGGACAGAACATCATAGGCTGCACATTAGCAGTAGAAATGCTTCAAACCACCCCTAGTAATTTATCCTAATCATATGATGGGCTAGAAACTTCCAAGTCCTGTTTCTTGTGCACAATTGAAACATTATACTCGAGATTAACAGTTCAATTTGAATCCACAATTGGATTTAACCGTAGAAAATTGCCAATGTGTAAACTGTGAGAAAATGACTTAATAGCCATAGACCTGTGAATTAACTTAAGGGGAGTCACTGTGTATTTTTCCTAATCTCAGTAAAAATAACATGCAGTTCAGTTCATTTGGAAGATAACACACGGATGATATCAGACGGAGCTGAGAGTTTGAAAATGGCAACAGATTATTCCATTATGCACTAAAAATGGTCAGCCAGTGGGCCCTTTTAATATGCAAATCATGGTCCAATGACATACATGGGACCCTGATTGTCATTTTAAGACAGAGTGACAGATCGTCTATCAGCTGATGGTCCAGCCGAAGAGGAGCCCAGTGAGTAAGTTTTAATTTATTCTGGTAGATCCGATTGTTTTTTCCACAAATAAAACCTGGGCCACTGCGGCACAGGGTCCCTCCCCCTCCCCCCTTCTTGAAAACGGACTCCCCTCCCAGATCGATCTTCAAATTAATCTGGAGGACAGCCAGGCTGCTTAATATTGCAGCGGCTGGGAGGGGCTGCTCAAGCTTCGGGAGAGTCTGAGGCTTTCAAGTGGAAACTTCAATGAAGGAATTAAAATACACAAAAGAAATTCCAATAAATACATGTAATCATATTATTGTGAAATATGTAATTGTATGAATTTTTTATTTTGATTAAGCTCATATTTTGGATATTAGAAATTTCAGTTAGTAAAAAAAAATGAGTAAAAAATGACTAACAAGTGAATATCCTGCTCAGGAAGGTAAACATAGAATCATAGAAGTTACAACATGGAAACAGGCCCTTCGGCCCAACATGTCCATGTCGCCCAGTTTATACCACTAAGCTAGTCCCAATTGCCTGCACTTGGCCCATATCCCTCTATACCCATCTTACCCATGTAACTGTCCAAATGCTTTTTAAAAGACAAAATTGTACCCGCCTCTACTACTGCCTCTGGCAGCTCGTTCCAGACACTCACCACCCTTTGAGTGAAAAAATTGCCCCTCTGGACCCTTTTGTATCTCTCCCCTCTCACCTTAAATCTATGCCCCCTCGTTATAGACTCCCCTACCTTTGGGAAAAGATTTTGACTATCTATCTTATCTATGCCCCTCATTATTTTATAGACTTCTATAAGATCACCCCTTAACCTCCTACTCTCCAGGGAAAAAAGTCCCAGTCTGTCTAACCTCTCCCTATAAGTCAAACCATCAAGTCCCGGTAGCATCCCAGTAAATCTTTTCTGCACTCTTTCTAGTTTAATAATATCCTTTCTATAATAGGGTGACCAGAACTGTACACAGTATTCCAAGTGTGGCCTCACCAATGCCCTGTACAACTTCAACAAGACATCCCAACTCCTGCATTCAATGTTCTGACCAATGAAACCAAGTATGCCGAATGCCTTCTTCACCACCCTATCCACCTGTGACTCCACTTTCAAGGAGCTATGAATCTGTACTCCTAGATCTCTTTGTTCTATAACTCTCCCCAACGCCCTACCATTAACGGAGTAGGTCCTGGCCCGATTCGATCTACCAAAATGCATCACCTCACATTTATCTAAATTAAACTCCATCTGCCATTCATCGGCCCACTGGCCCAATTTATCAAGATCCCATTGCAATCCTAGATAACCTTCTTCACTGTCCACAATGCCACCAATCTTGGTGTCATCTGCAAAGTTACTAACCATGCCTCCTAAATTCTCATCCAAATCATTAATATAAATAACAAATAACAGCGGACCCAGCACCGATCCCTGAGGCACACCGCTGGACACAGGCATCCAGTTTGAAAAACAACCCTCTACAACCACCCTCTGTCTTCTGTTGTCAAGCCAATTTTGTATCCAATTGGCTACCTCACCTTGGATCCCATGAGATTTAACCTTATGTAACAACCTACCATGCGGTACCTTGTCAAAGGCTTTGCTGAAGTCCATGTAGACCACGTCTACTGCACAGCCCTCATCTATCTTCTTGGTTACAACATGGAAACAGGCCCTTTGGGGTAAAGATGGCTGCATGATGACATTACTGGCAATGGAGCTGAGTCAACCGTCCATGTCAGATTCTGTGATCTGATATCTGAGCCAGGCTGTGACAGTACTGTTGATGATTGACCAGCCAGCCTGGCTCATTAACAGGACCTGGAGGGGTAGACTAGGTAGTGGGGCTAGGATTGTTCCCACTTGGCTCCAGAGAACTCTACAAAGCAATCCCCTAAAGGTGGTCTTAGCTAGACAAATAGCAGGAACCTTACCAGTGTTCTGTACTGGTAAACTGCACAGTTTTAGCGGGTTAAACTCCAACAGTTCCCCTGCACAAAACTTGAGAGTTAGGAAGCCTCAGCTTTTGTCAACCCATGCTTAAGATATCTGAACTTTGGAAATGCGGCTATATCCTAATAAGGAGATAATGCACCTAGAATCATAGAATCACATAGAATCATAGGAATTTACGGCAGAGAAGGAGGCCATTTGGCCCATCGTGTCTGTGCCGGCCGAAAAAGATTTTTATCCAGCCTAATCCTACTTTCCAGCTCCTGGTCCATAGCCCTGTATGTTACGGCACTTCAAGTGCATATCCAAGTTCTTTTTAAATGCAATGAGGGATTCTGCCTCTACGACCCTTTCAGGCAATGAGTTCCAGACCCCCACCACCCTCTGGGTGAAAAAAATTCTCCTCAACTCCCCTCCAATCCTTTTACCATAGAATCATAGAAAGGCTACAGCAAGGAAGGAGGCCGTTCGGCCCATCGAGTCCATTTCGGCTCTCTGCAAGAGCAATCCAGCTAGTCCCACTCTCCCGCCCTATCCCCATAGCCCTGAATTTTTTTTTCCTTTCAAGTACTTATCCAGTTCCCTTTTGAAGGCCAAGATTGAATCTGCCTCCACCACCTCCTCGGGCAGTGCATTCCAGATCATAACCACTCGCTGCGTAAAAAAGTTTTTCCTCATTTCACCTTTGGTTCTTTTGCCAATCACCTTAAATCTATGTCCTCTGGTTCTTGACCATTCCGCCAATGGGAACAGTTTCTCTCTATTCTGTCTAGACCCTTCATGATTTCAAATACCTCCAACAAATCCCCTCTCAACCTTCACTGTTCCAAGAAAAACAACCCCAGCTTCTCCAGACTATCCACGTAACTAAAGTCTCTCGTCCCTGGAATCATTCCAGTAAATCTCCTCTGCACCCTCTCTTAAGCCTTCACGTCTTTCCTAAAGTGTGGTGCCCAGAACTGGACACAATACTCCAGTTTTGGTCGAACCAGTGTTTTATAAAGGTTCATTATGACTTCCTTGCTTTTGTACTCTATGCCTCTATTTATAAAGCGCAGGATCCCGTATGGTTTTTTAACCGCTTTCTCAACCTGCCCTGCCACTTTCAACAATTTGCGCACATATACCCCAAAATCTCCCTGTTTCTGTAACCCTTTTATAATTGTGACTTCTAGTTTATATTGCCTCTCCTTGTTCTTCCTACCGAAATGTATCACTTCTCATTTTTCTGCGTTAAATTTCAGCTGCCACATGATAGCCTACCTATATCCGCTTGAAATCTATCACTATCCTCCTCATTGTTCATTACACTTCCGCTTGAAGTTTATCACTATCCTCCTCACTGTTCACTACACTTCCAAGTTTTGTGTCATCTGCAAATTTGGAAATTGTGCCATGTACACCCAAGTCCAAGTCATTAATATATATCAAGAAAAGCAGTGGTCCTAGTACAGGCCCCTTGGGAAGATTGCTGTACACCTTCCTCCAGTCTGAAAAACAACCGTTCACCACTACTCTCTGTTTCCTATTACTTAGCCAATTTTGTATCCATGCTGCTACTGCCCCATTTATACCGTAGGCTTCAATCTTGATGACAAGCCTATTATGTCGCACTTTATCAAACGCCTTTTGAAAGTCCATATACACCACATCAATCTCATTGCCCTCATCTACCCTCTCTGTTACCTCATCAAAAAACTCTAACAAGTTAGTTAAACTCGATTTGCCTTTAACTAATCCGTGCTGGTTTTCCCTAATCAATCTACACTGGATTCTATCCTGGATTATCGTTTCTAAAAGTTTCCCCACTACCGAGGTTAAACTGACAGGCCTGTAGTTGTTGGGTTTATCGTTACACCCTTTTTTGAACAAGGAAGTAACATTTGCAATTCTCCAGTCCTCTGGCACCACTCGCGTATCTAAGGATGTTTGGAAGATTATGGCCAGTACCTCCGCAATTTCCACCCTTAATTTCCTCAGCAACCTAGGATGCATCCCATCTGGACCGGGTGACTTATCTACTTTAAATACAGCTAGCCTTTCTAGTACCTCCTCTTTATCAATTTTTAGCCCATCCAGTATCTCAACTACATCTTCCTTTACTGGGACTCTTGCAGCATCTTCTTCCTTGCTAAAGACCAATGCAAAGTACTCATTTAGTACCTCGGCCATGCCCTCTGCCTCCCTGCATAGATCTCCTTTAATGTCCCTGATCGGCCCCACCCCTCCTCTTACTACCTGTTTACTGTTTACATGCCTGTAGAAGACTTTTGGATACCTTTTTATGTTTGCCGCCAGTCTACTCTCATACTCTCTCTTTGCCCCTCTTATTTCCTTTTTCACTTCCCTTCTGAACTTTCTATATTCTGCCTGGTTCTCACTTGTGTTATCAACCTGACATCTGTCATATGCCCCTTTTTTCTGCTTCATCTTACTCTCTATCTCTTTTATCATCCAGGGAGCTCTGGCTTTAATTGCCCTACCTTTCTCCCTCATGGGAATGTACCTAGATTGTACCTGAACCATCTCCTCTTTAAAGGCCGCCCACTGTTCAATTACAGTTTTGCCTGCCAATCTTTGATTCCAATTTACCCGGGCCAGATCTGTTCTCATCCCATTGAAATTGGTCCTTCTCTAATTGAGTATTTTTACTTTAGAGTGGTCCTTGTTCTTTTCCATAGCTATTCTAAACCTTATGATACTATGATTGCTGTTCCCTAAATATTCCCCCACTGACACTTGCACCACTTGGCCCATCTCATTTCCCAGAACCAGATCCAGCAATTCCTCCTTCCTCGTTGGGCCAGAAACCTACTGGTCAAGAAAGTTCTCCTGAACACACTTCAAAGATTCCTCCCCCCTATTTGCCCCTTACACTATTGCTATGCCAGTCCTCCATTATCACTACTCTATGGTTCTTGCACATCTCTGTAATTTCCCTGCAAATTTGCTCCTCTATATCCTTCCCACTGGTTGGTGGCCTCTAGACTACCCCCAGTAGTGTAATGGCACCTCTATTATTTCTTAAATCTACCAAAATAGATTCTGTCTTTGACCACCCCAGGACATCCTCTCTCTCCAGTTCCACATGATTCTCCTTAATCAATACTGCCACCCTCCTCCTTTCTTTCCTTCCCTATCTTTCCTGAGCACCTTGTATCCAGGAATATTTAGCACCCAATTCTGTCTTTTTTTGAGCTAGCTCTCCATTATCGCCACAACATCATATTCCCATGTGGCTAATTGCACCTGCAGCTCACCAACCTTATTTACTACGCTTCGTGCATTTACACACATGCACTGTAAACCTATCTTAGACCTTCTTATATTCTCTCTTAGTCTGATCCCATCTAATACCGTACTATTTCTTACTCTAGTGCTATCTGTCTCTGCGAATCCTTTGTGCACCTTGCTTCTCCTTTCCAATGCTACATGCTGGTGCCCAACCCACTGCCAAATTAATTTAAACCGTCCCAACAGAAACAGCAAACCTCCCCCACAAGTAAATCTCCTTTGTACCTTCTCTAGTGCAATCACATCTTTCCTATAATGTGATGACCAGGACTGTACGCGACACTCTAACTGTGGCCTAACTAGTGTTTTATACAGTTCCAGCATAACCTCCATGCTCTTATGTTCTATGCTTGGGCTAATAAGGGAAAATATCCTGTACGCCTTCTTAACCACCTTATCTACCTGTCCTGTTACCTTCATGGATCTGTGGACATGCACTCCAAGGTCCCTCTGTTCCTCTGCACCTCTCAGTATCCACCATTTATTGTGAATTCTCTTGCCTTGTTTGCCCTCCCCAAATGCATTACCTCACACTTCTCTGGATTGAATTCCATTTGCCACTTTTCTGCACCTGACCAGTCCAATGATATCTTCCTGCAGTCTACAGCTTTCTTCCTCACTATCAACCACACAGCCAACTTTTGTATCATCTGCAAACTTCTTAATCATGCCCCCTACATTTAAATTTAAATAAATCATTGATATACACCACAAAAAGCAAGGGACCGAGTACTGAGCCCTGCGGAACCCCACTGGAAACAGCCTTCCAGTCACAAAAACACCTGTCGACCGTTACCCTTTGCTTCCTGCCACTGAGCTAATTCTGGATCCAACTTGCCACTTTCCCTTGGATCCCATGGGCTTTTACTTTTCTGACCAGTCTGCCACGTGGGACCTTGTCAAAAGCCTTGCTAAAATCCATGTAGACTACATCAATCGCGCTACCCTCATCGACCCTCCTTGTTACCTCCTCAAAAAATTCAATCAAGTTAGTCAGATACGACCTTCCCTTAACAAATCCATGTTGACTGTCCTTGATTAATCCATGCCTTTCTAAATGACGATAATACTGTCCCTCAGAATTTTTTCCAATAATTTGGCCACCACCGAGGTTAGGCTGACTGGCCTATAATTGCTCGGTCTATCCCTTTCTCCCCTTTTAAACAACAGTACAATGTCAGCAGTCCTCCAGTTCTCCAGCACCACACCTGTAGCCAGAAAGGATTGGAAAATGATGGTCAGAGCCTCTGCTATTTCCTCCCTTGCTCCTCTTAACATCCTGGGATATATTTCATCCAGGCCTGGCGATTTATCTACTTTCAAGGATGCTAAACCCCTTAATGTTTCCTCACTCACTATGTTTATCCCCTCCAATATTTCACACTATTGCTCCTTAACAACAATCTCTGCATTGTCCCCCTCTTTTGTGAAGAAAGACACAAAGTATTCATTAAGAACCGTATCCACATCTTCCGCCTCCACACATAGGTTACCTTTTTGGTCTCTAATAGGCCCTACTCTTTCCTTAGTTATCCTCTTGCTCTTTATGTATTTATAAAACATCTTTGGGTTTTCCTTGATTTTACTTGCCAATTTTCTCTCATGCCCTCTCTTTGCTTTCCTAATTTCCTTTTTAATTTCACACCTGCACTTTCTATACTCCTCGAGGCTTTCTGCAGTATTGAGCTCTCGGTATCTGACATAAGCTTCCCTTTTTTGCCTTATCCTACCATGTACGCTCCTTGACATTCAGGGGTCTCTAGATTTGGGAGTCCCGCCCTTTTTCTTTGTGGGGACATGTTTACTCTGAACCCCTTAAATCTCCCCCTTGAAAGCCTCCCACTGATTTACCTTCAAGTAGCTGTTTCCAGTCCACTTCTGCTAAATCACTTCTCAGCTTAGTAAAATTGGCCTTTCCCCAGTTGAGAACTCTTACTCCTGGTCTTTTTTTTTCCTTTTCCATAAGTACGCTAAATCTAACTGAATTATGATCATTGCCATCAAAGTGCTCTCCCATTGATAACCCTTCCACCTGCCCAGCTTCATTCCCTAAAACTAAGTTCAGAACTGCCCCCTTTTTTGTTGGACTTGCTACGTACTGGCTAAAAAAGTTCTCCTGAATGCATTTAGGGAATTCTGCGCCCTCTATACCTTTTACACTGATCCTATCCCAGTTAATATTAGGGTTGTTGAAATCCCCTACTATTGCTGCCCTATCGTTTTTGTACTTCTCAGAAATTTGCCTGCATGTTTGCTCTTCTATCTCCCTCTGACTGTTTGGTGGTCAATAGTACACTCCCAGTAGTCTGACTGCCCCTTTTTTGGTTCTTCAGTTCAACCCACATGGCCTCATTTGATGATCCTTCCAAATATCATCCCTCCTCACAGCTGAAATTGTTTCTTTAATCAATATTGCGACACTCCCCCTTTTTATCCCCGTCTCTATCTCGTCTGAAAATCCTGTAACCAGGAATGTTGAGCTGCCATTGCTGTCCTTTTTTAAACCATGTTTCAGTAATAGCTTTGACATCATACTTCCATGTGTCTATCTGTGCCCTCAGCTCATCTGCCTTATTCACTGGACTCCTTGCATTAAAGTATACACCATTTGACACTGCCAAACTCCTTTGCTGTCTATTTTCTAGCCCTTGTTTCCTCTGCCTTCCAAACTCGCTTTCTTATTTTCTGCCTTCCATTTCCAGCTCTGGTTTTCTGAATCTACGCTCAGGTTCCCATCCCTCTACCGAGCTAGTTTAAACTCTCCCCAACAGCAGTAGCAAACCTCCCCGTGACGATATTGGTTCTGGCCCTGTTGAGGTGCAACCCATCTGGCTTGTACAGGTCCCACCTCCCCCAGAACCGGTCCCAAAGCCCCAGGAATCTAAAGCCCTACCTCCTGCACCATCTCTCAAGCCATGCATTCTCGACACTATCCTCCTATTTCTGTATTCACTAGCGCATGGCACCGGGAGTAATTCAGAGATTACTACCTTTGAGGTCCTGCTTATTAACCTCTTTCCTAGCTCCCTAAAACCTGTCTGCAGGACGTCATCCCTCTTTCTACCCATGTCATTGGTACCGATATGGACCACGACCACTGGCTGTTCATCCTTCCCCCTCAGAATGTTCTGTAGTCGCTCAATGACATAATTGAACCTGGCACCAGGGAGGCAACATACCATTCTGGAATCATATCTGCGGCCGCTGAAACACCTGTCTGTTCCCTTAACTATTAGATCCCTTATCAATATTGCTTACCTGACCTTCCTCTTCCTCCACTGTACAGCTGAGCCACCCATGGTGCTGTGGACTTGGCTCTGACTGTACTCCCCAGAGGAACCATCGCCCTCACCAGTATTACCGGTTAGAGAGCGAAATGCCCTCAGGAGACTCCTGCACTACATGCCTGGTCCTCCTAGTCTGTCTGGCAGTCACTCATTTCCTCTCTGCCTGCACACTCGTAAGCTGCGGGGTGACCACCTCCTGAAGCGTGCTACCTACTTAGCTCTCAGCCTTGCAGATGCACTGTCGTGATGCCAGCTACTGCTCAAGTTCTGGAACCCGGTTCTCGAGCTCCTCCAGTTGACGACACTTGCTGCACATGTGGCTGTCCAGGACACAAGAAGCTTCCGAGATTTCCCACATGGCGCAGGATGTGTATTCGACGGGAATGAGGTGCCCTGCCATGCCTCTATGTATTAGACTACTAACTAAACTTACCAGAAATAAACTTAAGACATGTCCCTGATCTGGACAAAAAAAAATACTCACCAGCTACTCACGAATCAACTCCTTCCCTTGTGTTGGTGTCACTTTAGGTGTTTTTTTTACCTCTCTCCCTGATGCTCCATGCTCCTCTGCCACCGTTCTCTACTGGGCCTCCGACCCCGCCTCTTTTATGGGCTGCTCCGCACTCCTCCTCAGCCGTTCTCTACTGGGCCTCCGACCCCGCCTCTTTTATGGGCTGCTCCGCACTCCTCCTCAGCCGCTCTCTACTGGGCCTCCGACCCCGCCTCTTTTATGGGCTGCTCTGCACTCCTCCTCAGCCGCTCTCTACTGGGCCTCCGACCCCTGCCTCTTTTATGGGCTGCTCTGCACTCCTCCTCAGCTGCTCTCTACTGGGCCTCCAACTCCCGCCTCCGCCACCTCAGGCAAACCTAAACCCTACCAGCATGAATTTCTCATTTGCTGGTTTTGAACATTCTTGAACAAGATGGTGGGTTTTCTACTGTATCAGATTGTTGGCCAAACAAAAAAATGGTTGCTATGGTGCTAAAACCCAATTTCAGATATTTTGACATCAACATCTTGTGAAGCCAATCACAAATTCCTTAGGTCATTGCTTAGTCATTTTGTGAGTGGAAGACTGAATATCACATAACAACCTCTCACCTTAGAACCTTTAAAACTCATAATTTGCAGATACCTCGAGAAACACGACAGCAAATACATTGATTTCTGATGGTGTTGCATAAATAGGCTTATAGTGGACTTTACTGCTGTCTTTACTCTTACTAAACGGGCTGTTCAATAAATAGTATGTGCTGAGTGTTTGTTGATAGGAATTTCTCACTTGCAAACAAGAAGATTCTGATTGCACAGCATTTACACAGCCTTGGATATGCAATCACTTGAATAACCTCTGGTGAATTTCAATTGAACTTTTCAGATTCAAGGGGTCACTGTATTTGACATGTTTGACTAAGCACCAACTTGAATGATGCCAACCTCTTGTGCAAACACAGCCTGAGTGGAGGTACCCTGTGGAATGCTCGGTCTAGTATTATATACCGGTGATATTTGCTGCAATCAAATGTAGAAAAAGAGCAAATACAACTGGTAGTTCTGTAGTTCCTGTCAAATGATCTATTATACTTCAGGTCTTGAGTCATATAACTGATCCCTTGTCCAACATCAAGTAGCATAGTTTTCAAATTCAAATATCATCAGAAAACCTTCAAATCAAGGAAACAATGAAACGAATGGTGCATAAACTACTGACCATGACAACAAATCCCGGCAAATTATTTGAAAGCAGTAATGCAGTCTTACAGTTTGGATGATCCCATCTGATCCCCTTAATTGGATTACTGCCTTGTAATTCACTTCCAGGTACAGTATCAGTGATCTCTATACTATATGAGTGAATATCCTGATAAAACACTGCTTTATTTTTCATTGGAGCCTTCGTTCCATCGCACAAAATGGCTGTACGAAAAAGGAAGCCAAATACTGAGACTAGGAGGAGATGTGTGGAATTGCACAGGGGTCAGTGCTTGGACCATTATTGTGACTAATCTGCAAAAATGACCCAGATACTAAAGCTAACTGTAACCTTGTTAACACTAAAATAAGGAGAGCAATATAGACAAAGAGGGGTTAGATTTTCCTCTTATGAAATGGGAAAAATGCTTTTTAGCAATAATTAATGAACCACTAATAAAATTATGACAAAATGAAATGTTGGATTCTGGAAAATAGAATTTAATTGGCAGTAACGTACACTTAAGCTCTCTGGGGTTAGATAAGTTAGGTGTTGTTCTTGGGGAGAGAATTTACTCTTTAAATCATTTAAACAGAAACTCTACTGATGTATATTTCTGAATAGTTTGGTTTTAGACTCTTAAGGACATGAATACAAATTAGAGGAAAATAAATTTAAAGCAAGATATGAAAAAGAACGTCTTTGCTCATTTGAAATGACCTGCCAGGCAGAGTAATAACAAAGAATCCAGTTGGATACTGGGATGTGAGAGTTAAAGTACCACCAGAATGAGCTTCATTGTACTGAATGACTCTGTGGGAGGGCACACTGGGAACCATGATGCTCAGTTGCATCATGAGTGTTTGGGACAGGCTTGATGGAACAATTGGTCTTTTCCTATCCATCTTTTGGAATGTTCTTAAAGATCTTTTCTCAACCTTGGCTTACGTTCTTATAAAATTTTCCAGTAAAGTTCTCTCTTCCTTTTGCCATGAGAAGCTGAACTATTAAATGCCTGCAACTGGACTACCAGTATTCAGGCGCTATCAGCATAATAGCATAATAATTAATATACATTAATGATTAAATAAATATCTATCTTTAATGTGATCTCAACGAGCATGCACACCATCCATTCTCAAAGAGGACAAATTTGGCACCTGGAATTTCCACAGGGGTTCTCCCGATCATCCGTCATAACTTCGGCAGAAGACCAGCAGAAACCCCGGAGAAACCTGTGCAAAGTTTATGGCTGTTCTAACAGACTGCTGTCGGAATTGCAGAGGGAGTCTGCCGCAATGGCTGGGCAATCTTAGGGCTTTTATGCTTTTGCCTCCTCTGCAGCACGATGTTCGATAAGCCCCCTCCCTTTGACACTTTACTCCCTTTCCACTGAGAGTGATTAAGCATTCAGTTTCAGTAAATGGCTTGGTTGCTATGATTTTTGACAAATGACCCAAAGCATGTCAACCATAAAAATTCAGTCCTATTAAATTCCCTAAAGCTCAGGAAGCTCAATCATTCTGAAAGACATGGCAACTTTGGTGATGGGAACATTCTGTCACTTTCAACTCAGGATCAGCCAGTTTTACACCTTTAGTTTCTCATTTCTGTATGTACTTAATATATATTTATATATATTAAGTATAATATATAAATTGAGGTGAGCAACTAAAACATTTGCTACAGTTATCCAAACCCTCTCTTTCAATGTTAAATTACGCAAGATCATGAGAGCTGTTTACTGTCTCTTAACACACTTGACAAATGGAAATTATTGCTTAAGTATACAGCAAATTTGGACAGTATCCAAAATTTCACATTCATATGATCACTACATCAATATTAATGATAAATTGCTGTTACCAATATTTTTTAAAAATTGTTTTGTTTCTCAATAGGATTACATCAGGCGCTCCCAGAATATGAACTAGATTAAAGGTACATTGCATTACAACAGCCCTGAACTTAACAATTGGGCTCCCTGAGAGAGCATTAGAAATGTAGTACCTATGGTGAACATACATTGGAAAAGCCCCATTTCAATTTTTACTGCTATACCTCAGGAGGGTGGTGAAATAATTTACAGGTCTGAATGCAGTCGACCAGGAAAGCCACTAAATAAGTAAAAATCCTACCTGGCTAAATTAATGGTGCATGAGTAATCTGATGCTGTGAATTTTTTTAACTGGGTTTTATCCCTGGTAACCTTTGTTTTTACTAGAGTAATATGACTGCAGTACAAGCAAGGCTCATTACAGCCACAAGTTCTTGAAATACAAATACAAGACATCAGCAGCCAAACCCCTGAACCATAAACTTTAACTGTTTCTTGGGAAAATGGAAAACACTCATTAATCCCATTCACATTACAGTATCACCTGAGTCAGGCTGTAGGCCCTTTTAATATGATGTATATAGGATCTCGATTTTTGGGAAGTATGGGCAGAACGTGCACCATGGTCCAGCCAAAGAGGAGCCCAGCAGGTTCTTCCCCCAAGGCTTTAGATCAGGACAATCCAAATTTCAGCAGGTCTGAACTCCTAACCTTAATCGGAAAAATTCAGTGAGAACATAATCCAAATGCAAAGTGCGTACATGTTTCACACAGAGCATCAATGCTAATAATAAGCAGAAAAGATATGGGGGGCTAAATTGGGCCGTTACCATAGGCGTCCTCAAGCAACGCTTCCAATGCCTGGATTGCTCTGGAGGAGTCCTGCAGTACTCAGCTGAGCGAGTATCAAGATTTGTTGTTGTATACTGCATGCTGCACAGCATCGTCATAATGAGGGAACAGCCTTTGCCACCACCTATCTGGCGAGAACCTGAGCCAGAGCAAGAGGCGGAGGAGGAAGAGGCGGAGGAGGAAGTGGGGAGGAGGAGGAGGAAGTGCAGCAGGAAGTGGAGGAAGAGGGAGGGATGCAACAAGGTAGACAGGCCCTGTCTGTTAGGGCTCTGCGTGATCAGCTGATTCATGAGCGATACCAGTAACCTCAATGACACCTTCCCCATTCACCAACAGTCCCACACTCCTAACCTTTTCACTCCCACATGACCGTCAAATCGTCCTTCTTATGATTACACATTGTTTCCTCCCTCAGCTCATCACAGAAATGAAAACCAACACCAAATGCAAATTCAAATCCAAAGTTATAAATTAACACATAATAACTCAAACAAGATGAGTCTATTCACCCTTGTGCATTCCCTTAATGCCTGTCGTTCGTCTGCCTTTCCCTTTCCTAGTGCTTCTACGAGGTGCATCCCCAATGGCTGGAGCATGGGTGGTGGAAGGCTGCTGACCTTCAATTGAGGAGAGTGCAGATGGCCTTGGAGGACGACCTTGAGCAGCTCTGGGCCAGGAGAGCCCGGCTGCAGACTGCACCATGTCTGCTTGGGCTGCAGCAGTCTGGCCGGGACGGCTGACAGGCAAAGGCAAGGACACTGACAGAGTGGCAGGGGTGGGAACAGGAATGCTGTCACCCTGAGAGAGGACAGCAGGTTCGTCTCCCATGGTGCCACTACCACTCTCCCGGGGTGGTGCCTCAGCAATCCTGGTGATCTGTTGGAGAACAGATTGCTGGATTGCTGTGACGCCCTGGAAGCTCCGATCCACAATGGAAGCCAGAGCCACAACAGCAGCAGTCTGGGCTTCCAAGACAGCAGTCTGAGATGCAAACGCAGCAGTCATACCTTGGATGGCAGATGTTTGTGCTGCAATGGAAGCTGTGACATCAGTCATCAGATGCTGTATCATGGTGGGTTCCACAGGTGTGGCGATGGAGGTGACCACCCGTTCTATGTTGGAAAGGATGGGCTCCAAGCTCTGCACAAAGCCCTATGCAAAGTTGAAGCTGGACTCCTCCATGCTCCTTGACGTTGTGCGCAGGCTTTCTGGCAGGCTTTCCAGTACACCAAGTATTTGGTGGTGTACGCCCATCCGCCTTCTTCTGTAGCTTGGCCTATCAAAGTCATCAACTGACTTCTCTGCAGCAGAACTAGTGTGCGACCTCGCCCTCCAGCGATCTGGCACCTTCGGTATCCGATTCCCCAGCCCCGGCTCCTGCACACTTGTACCCGGTGTTTCACCACCTGTGGATCCCTCCCCTATCCCAGCCTCTAACCTATGTGCAGTGTCAGTATTTGACCTGGTGGCTGCGAGTGTAAGATCGAGTGATGGTGTGCCTGCATCATCACTGTCATCTTACTCTGCCTCCTCAGACGTTGCCGGTTCCGGTTCTTGGGTATCTGCAATGACAACGGGACACGGGTTGAGTTGCGGTGAGGGGAGAGGAGAAAGTAAGACGGGGGTGCTGACACCATCTACAGCACGTGAGTCAGAGAAGATTGTGGGATGAGGTGGAAGGGGGGGTGCAAGAAGGAGGATTAGATACGCAGAGACCCTCATCATTGATACCTCCAGCACCGCCAGTGGCCACGGCCGCAGTGACGGCCCTTCCAATGATGGACAGCACTGTCTCCTCCATGGGGGTAAGGGCTTGTAGGCGTGCCTGTCCTCCCCCAGGTCTTTCCTGCTGCCTGTTGTTACGCGCCAACTTCTCCTGCAAGAAAGAGGGAAGTGTATCAGTGAGTGTCCTGCAAGATGTTTGGGTGATATAGCTATCATGGTTGAATAGCTGCCAGTGTGTCTGACCTGTGAGTTGTGGGTGTGCGGCTTGCAAGAGAGAAACTGTGTGAGGGTGAGATGCAGCATCTGATTTGAAGAGTTGCATACTGATTGAAAGAGTTTGATGGTAGGTGGGTGATGGGTGATGTAGTATCTGCAGCAGTGATGTGGCTAGTGGTGCAGTTGGCAGGATATTCCACTTGGCAGTTGAAGTCACTCACCTTGACCACTCGTGTCAAATTATTGAACTTCTTGCTGCACAGCATCCATGTGCATGGTGCGATGCTCCTGGCATTCACCTCGTGCGCGACTTCCTCCCACTGCCTCTTCAGCATGTGTCTGGAGGGCCTCCTGCCCCCTGTGGATAAAGGATGCCCCTCCGTGTGTCCATCTCTTGCACCAAGTCCTCTAGTGCATCGTACGAGAACCTTGGTGCATGCTCTCTCACAGGCCCAGCCATTCTTCAGTATATTCCAGAACACAGTTAGTTGCCAGACCAATTCCAGGTCTCCCTGCAGCCACATTGCACCTCTCCTTTAAGAGGTGCAGTCTGCCTTTAAGTAGTGCTAGCCGCTCCCGATATTGGGGCCCCCTGCTAGTGCATGCAGCCAATCAACAGTGCAGGTAGCACTGGCTGCACGCAGCAATCATAGAAATCACCAGGCAGCAAGAATGTTATTTGCTGCCTGGATCTCAATGACCGGGCACAGGTTAATCAAGCACCTTGATCCCAGCGCCCCTTTTCAGTGGTTAACTAATTTAACCCCCATGGAGTTCCCAGTTGGGGAGTTGTGCTGCTGCTCTGATGGCGTTCAGTACAGGAAAGCAGGGGAAATTCTACATTGGCGCCATGGTGTGAGGGACAGCAGGGCCAGCTTCACTTAGCAACTTTAACTGCAGTATTAATGAACTCCTGTGGATAGCTGCCTTTATTTTGCAATCTCTGGAATGGAGAGCAGTTCATTACACTTTGCTACTGGGTCATTCTCTACTAGTGACCACCAAATTTTATGTTCTTCCTACATCTGTGATAAACCGCAGCTGAAAAACTGTGTTTTCTTCTGTGATGAAAACCATTCCAAAAATCCTTCTTTACAGCACTAGGAATTTCTTGGAGATGCTACAGCTTCAAAAATTCCACTTATATTAGATTTAAATAATATTTGACAATACACCAAAGTAGTTTGAAGACCTAAAGTGCTATCCTTTGGTTGTGCTTCAGTAGCGAATAAAATACTCTACTCTTTTGCTAGGTTTTCCTTCATCCTGTAAGCAGATAACTTACTTTGTAGCCGCTGCTTGGGGAGTGGGATGGAATAGGGAACCAATTGCTATATGGTACAGACCTCATAGACCACCATTCAATAGGTGACTAAACAATGCAAATTCTTCATGGCCCTCTCCTCCACATCAATCATTAGTCATTTTAGAACCTCTACATGTAAACCTGACTGCCTATATTTAAATATTTCAGCAAGGGGGTTGCTATTCTGTCAGTACATGATAAGTGACAACAGAAACATTAATATGACAACACAGAGCACAGGCGCTTCTACTCCAATGGTATGTAATGCACAACAGCAGGGGTGCCTCTCGTCTGGGAGCACACAGTGTACGACAGCAGGGATGCCTCTCCTCTGGGAGTAGAGAGTGTACGACAGCAGGGATGTATCTCCTCTGGGAGCACACAGTGTACGACAGCAGGGATGTATCTCCTCTGGGAGCACACAGTGTACGACAGCAGGGATGCCTCTCCTCTGAGAGCACACAGAGTACGACAGCAGGGATGCCTCTCCTCTGGGAGTAGACAGCGTACGACAGCAGGGATGTATCTCCTCTGGGAGCACACAGTGTACGACAGCAGGGATGCATCTCCTCTGGGAGCACACAGTGTATGACAGCAGGGGTGCCTCTCCTCTGGGAGCACACAGTGTATGACTGCAGGGATGCCCTCCTCTGGGAGCACACAGTGTACGACAGCAGGGATGCCTCTCCTCTGGGAGCACACAGTGTACGACAGCAAGGATGCCTCTCCTCTGGGAGCACACAGTGTATGACATCAGGGATGCTGCTCCTCTGGGAGCACACAGTGTACGACAGCAGGGATGCCTCTCCTCTGGGAGCACACAGTGTATGACATCAGGGATGCTGCTCCTCTGGGAGCACACAGTGTATGACTGCAGGGATGCCCTCCTCTGAGAGCACACAGTGTACGACAGCAGGGGTGTGTCTCCTCTGGGAGCACACAGTGTATGACAGCAGGGATGCGTCTCCTCTGGGAGCACACAGTGTATGACAGCAGGGATGCGTCTCCTCTGGGAGCACACAGTGTATGACAGCAGGGATGACCTCCTCTGGGAGCACACAGTGTATGACAGCAGGGATGCCCTCCTCTGGGAGCACACAGTGTACGACAGCAGGATGTGACTCTTCTGGGAGCACACAGTGTATGACAGCACCGGCTCTTTTACTCAGATGATACGCAGTGCACAACAGCTTTGGGAATTCTTCCAATCTGAATTCCTTTAGTATGTCTCTGCAGTGCAGTATTTTTTTTAAAGTTATGTAAGCTCTGCTTATTTGAACAAACCAATAAGAGGTATCCAAATGCTAAATGCAAGCTAAACTGACACAACTTCAGATCAGTTCAAGTTGTTAAATGATTTGTCAGGTAAGAAATGGTGTGAAATAGATATCTGAAAATGTTGGTTTTCTTTTTGTTTTGGAGGAAGTGAATATTTTGCTCATTAAGGTGAGGAATGTCTGTTATGGAGAATTTGTTAAATGTACAATCAATGTCAAGATCAAGTATCTCAGATGTGGTATAATACAGGAACAACACAGCTATCCCCAGCCTCAGATGAGTACCCTTTGCTGCAACTATGCGGTATTGCCATTTTCACACATCAGGCACTCTTGCAACCTGTTTGGATGTCACTGCCAATTATGGCCAGGTTGTGCTGTGAACCTATTCTAACTGTTTCTCCAGTCTTTAACCCTTTATAGCATTTTGTAGATTGTTTTTAAATAACAAATTCAGACAATTCCTTTTCGACCCACTCTATAACTGATCCTCTTTGTAGTGTTTATAAGAACTGTTTTAATTGCCCATTATTCTTACAGGCATCAGGAACTGAAAAAGTATCTTTAGATACTCCCAGCAATGCTTAGTATCAACAGGATGGTTTCACTTACCTGTGTAATTATAGATTTGGCTTACAACAAATTGTTTCCTATGTAGTAAAAATGTTGTTTTTTCTGGTTGTAAATTGCCATTTTTATTTTATGCGATCGATAATATTATGTATTTGAGTGACAGTCTGCAAATTAAGTTCTTAAGGAATAAAACAGGAGCTGGAATTGCTTGAATTAACTGGGCTGAAAGCACGTTTCCAACTTTCAGAAACTGAGTCCTACACACAGCCTTCTTATCTCCTTCACCTTACATAGTTATTGTCAAACTTCCAGCAGTAACACCTGTGAAGAATTGTTTGGTTACTAACAGATTATTACCATTTCCAAGCGATTGTTCACAGGTTCACTTGAAGGTCATCTCTCGCAACAAAGCTTGAAATTGATTGGCCTACCAGTCATTGACAAACAGCGTTGAATGAGATACACCATTACCAGTGGGTAGCTACAGTAACTGGCTGCATTTGTCAACTCCTGCACAATGGATCACATACTCATCACATTAAGCTAAATGCTGGCTGCTTATTCCCAGGTACAAATCATAATGCTGTACATATCTCTACTCATTTGCTGGCGTTCTTCTGTTCTGTGTTCCTGTGTCCCACATGTACTTCCTCAACAACAAAAAGAATTTCCAAATGTTCTGAACATCCCATCATCTACAAAAGCCTCCGATGACTGCACAAGCAGACCAGAAATATTGTAGGATCATAAGGGAAGAAAGCAAATAATGGGCTTCCTGTGATCTCAGCAAGAAGAACTGAAGATGAAAAAATCTGCGAAAGCCAATATTGCTAACCAAAGCTTCAGAAGCGTAAAGCTTTGTTTCAGCCACACTTACACAGTAATCCCTTTCCTAGGCTTTACAGCCAAAGCAAGGTTTGATAATTACACCATAACTCATTCAGGCTCAGACTAGCTGTTTATTTAGTGCATGCTCCATAGCAGTGAGTGCACCCAGCAGCGTGAGGTAACCCACAGTGTTCTGACTCCTGACACAAATGCCATTAATGTAATTGATTTGAAAAATTTATATTCTCTTTGTTCAATCATTATGTTTGCTCCTGATCCTATAACCAGTTTTCTTCAATGGAAATTGACTCATAAAATTTTGTTACTCAACAAAAGATTTCACTATTCAGCAATAGGAGAAATTACTACAACGCAAAAAAAAAGCAATAAGCATCGCACGCCCATGATCTGTGTGCATAATACGTGCCAATAGATTTTTACCTCCTTCTCACCCTCCTCTCCAAGTGGCTGTTTCAAATGGAAACATGCTGCCCCCTGCTGGTTAAAAGAAGTTCTTTACAACATCTGAGCACAAGAAAACTGTGTACCAGAAAATTAAATTAATTTATCAAACATATTCGCTTACTGTAATACAAAGTTCTCTTTGCAAATTGTTACTGGTCCAGAACAAAATGTCAGAAATATTTTTTTTATCATCACTGAGATTATTAATAATTTCCATTTAATTATTCCCTTTCCTGACTGATTACTAATGTACTATTCTCCCATGTGTGTATGTGGGGGTGGAATTGGGGGATGTAATGGAGTGGGGTCTTTGTGCTGCCCTATAACCGGCTAGCAGGAAGAAGGATTCCAGCAGAGTTGGAATTTCAATGTCAGTTTTCCTAAACATTTCACTTCCGTGCCTCTTTCCATGGAATTGAATATTGATGAAACTTGAGCAAATAATTTGGGTGAATTCAAGTGGCAGGTAGTTCTGGGCTGCAAAAATGCGACTTTCTGGAACATTTTTTTCACGGCTCACGCTACTGCTCAACCCCGAACATCTGAGGAAATGCTACGGGACGAATGAAAACTGCAATTGAAAGAAACCCGCTTGCTAATCACAGTACCACATCCTGCTCATCATTCATTCAGCAATTCAAGCCCTACAAAATCAATACGAAACGCTTAAAAATTATTTTGCACAAAAGTGATTCATTAGACTTCTAAATTGTATTACTGTCTCCAGGTTAAATCTGGCAGTGGACTGACTGCATTTAGTGTGCAGAGCATTCAGGAGTAGATAATGGGAAACATTTTATGCTGGGAATAGAAATTCTTTACAACATGAATGAAGAGGAAATGGCTTGTTCCACTAGAATTTTGCATTTTGATTGAGAAGGGTTTTTTGTGAGCTGACTATACCAGGATATATTTGGGGGGGGGGGGGATTTTAACTCTCCCCGCTCCCAGGCAAGCATCTCCATTTCCCGACAATCTCTGATTTTAATGCCTTCGGTTTTGGTGATGGATGAAGTGTTCACCAGACACAGGCGGGAGCCTCCTGCATAAACGCTAATCCAGGTCCTACGATGTCAAGGACCTTGACTATATTTTATCTGGGATCTGAATGTAAAAGCTCTCCAGCCAGGCTGAAGCAGGCCTGCACTTGATTTGCAGACAGATGAGGCCATCCAAGGTAAGTGTAAAACTTTTCTTTGAGGTCAGGATGAGCAGGAGAGCCTCCCCTCCCACGGACAGCCTTCCTTCCCTCCCAGGAGACCCTCCCGAAACCTCCACCCCGCCATTTACCTGCAAGGTGATGCACAGCCAAAGATTGCCCAATCTATCCTTGGTGGCAGCTGCTCTGCAGCCTCTTCCTGTCCAGAACAACAAGTTGTATTTATATAGTGCCTTTAAGGTAATAAAACGTCCCAATGCACTTCACAGGAATGTTAATCAGACAAAATTTGACACTGAGTCACATAAGGAGATATCAGGACAGGTGGCCAAAAGCTTGGTCAAAAAGGAAGTTTCAAGGTTTCATCTTAAAGGAGGAGAGAGAGAGAGGCAGAGAGTTTTAGGGAGGGAATTCTAGAGCTTGGGGCCTAGACAACTGAAAGCACGGTCGCCAATGGTGGGGCAAAGGAAATCGGTGATGCACAAGTGGCTAGAATTGGAGGAAGGCAGAGTTTCTGGATGATTGTAGGGCTGGAGGAGGTTACTGAGATAGGAATAGGTGGAAAGTGAACCAGCAGCATTTCATAGAATCATATAGCACGGAAGGAGGCCATTTGGCCTATCGTGCCTCTACTGGCTCTTTGAAAGAGCTATCCAATTAGTCCCACTCCCCTGCTCTTTCCCCGGAGCCCTGCAAATGTTTCCTTTTTAAGTATATTTATCCATTTCCCTTTCGAAAGTTACTATTGAATCTGCTTCCACCACCCTTTCAGGCAATGCATTCCGGATCATTACAACTCGCTGAGTAAAAAAAATTCTCCTCATCTCCCCACTATTTTTTTTTGCCAATTATCTTAAATGTGTGTCCTCTGGTTACCGACTCTCCTGCCAGTGGAAACAATTTCTCCCTATCTACTCTACCAAAACCCCTCATAACTTTGAACATCTCTATTAAATCTCCCCTTAGCCTTCTCTGCTGTAAGGAGAACAATCCCAGCTTCTCAAGTCTCTCCACATAACTGATATGGTAAATCAATCTGAATTAGTTACATGGTACAATACTCAAAGATGAACATTTGAATAAATTAGAATTTGGGATTCCAAGAGAACAGAATCAAAACTTTCCAACCTGGATTTTGATTGTAGCTTCCCAGGATTACAACTGTCCAAGGACTCAAACCGATTAGAACCAGACTGTCAGTACTTGCTGTTATGGTTCATGCATGAAGAATTCCACTGGGGATAGGTGCAGGCACATGTGGAACTATACCCCAGCATGAAACATCACCTTCAGAGAAAATTGGAGCAGGGAAAGAAGCCCACATGTGTAGTGGTACAAAACATCCCAAATAAAGTTTCCCTAAGGATCTGGTGGTAAAGCATTAGCAACTCTTTTTAAAAATATATATTCACAGTGGTCACCTTTCAACTAGTCCCTGGTATTGTCAGGGGCATATGGTTTGTGTTCCTGCACTTGTTCCATCACTGGTGGCCTGAGCTTGGGGCAGTTTTGTGGTTAGTATAATAATGGATATTCTTCATGGAGAAGTGATCAGTGATGCAAATGACTTTATTGTAATGTTGACACTAAATTAACAGCACCAAATCTGTTTTCCAAACACTTTTCAGCAGCAATAGTACCTCTTTAAACTATACCAATCATGTCAAACGCTAAACCTAACTTCGGAGGACCTGTCAAAAGAGTTGGACATTATTATAAGATCAGCTACACAAAAGCAGCTTCAAAACAACCAACTAAACCAGGATAATATGTATCATCTCATCTTAGGGCAAGAACATTAACTTTTTCACTAAAATATTGATCAATTTGCATTTGTCAATTTCCGAATTTAAGTGCACTAGTAAGAAGCAGTGCCTCAAATACCTGATTACAGAGAGACCAGGAAAAAATAAATAACAATTCTTTCAAGAAGCCATGCTACTGTCACCTAAAGGAGCAATTAAATTCAATTCATTCAACCTTTCAAAGAATCCTGAGTTGGAAACCCAAGGAAGGGTAATCTCACATACAAAACTCTCCCCTGTGATTTCAGCTTGAGAGAGGGGTCATTTTTTAAAAAGTCTGTCCAATATGAAATTAAATGCTTATTTCTTACAGAAGCCTAATAGCAGCATTCCATGCCCCTGAAATCATTTAAATTAATTTTTAAATATTAAATTTCAAGAAAAATATTGATACTTTTTTAAGGGGCTTTCTATGATTACCTCATGCTTTCTTTCTTTCCCCTTCCCTTCCATCTTTCATCTATTCATTCATATCTCCTTAATAGTGGTAGTTCTTGCCCATGCTGTATAACAAAGATTAAGTTGCTCTGCAATGCAATTCTAAAAAGTATGGATAGGATCATCAGCCATTTGGACTTCTGCAAGGCTGTTGACAGAATGTTCATTCCTGCACACTTTCCAGGGCAGATGCAGTTTAAGTATACCCAGTGGGAAGGGTTTCCTCTGATTGCTTTGAGCAGCGACATCATAAACATAGCAGAAAGGTTTCTTATGTTTGCCATTTTTAGTTAAATTGTAAATGTGTCCTTTTAAGGGTGTTTGCGATTGCTCTAGTAATAGCAAATATTGAAAACTTTCCACAATGTTACTACATATCGTAACCAGAGGAAGATCTTCCCTACAATTTATTTATTTGTGATGTACAGCATGGAGATTTTAAGCTTTGCAAAATGATCTGACAAAGATTCCATCAACGAACAAATGACAGGCTTTATCAATGACTTACTGTATCATCCATGTTGTAGCTAAACACTTCCCAATTCCAAGTACAGCAAGATCTTGCAATTTTTTTAGATTTATATAACAGATATATATATATATATGTTCACTTTCATTACTACTGAAGAATCTAAAACCGTTCGGTTAAAATGAAGTGTTGACATGCGTGAAATTTGATTTTCCGTGGTGCTGATAAGGTTGATTCTGTTGTTCATGAGGTATGTTAACTCAGCCATTTGGCTTTGCTGCTGAAACCAGACATGGGATTAGATGAGTTAGAACCTCTGGGATCTCATTAATATTTATAGTATTAAATATCTGGATGGGATGCTACATACACATAGCCAGACATACTGAATACCAACCATCACATTGTTCATTACGAGAAGGAAGTTAACATTATGGGTGGAAATGTCCAAGACCTTGCACCATCGGCCCACAGTTTTCCATCCATTGACATTAATGGGAGGAACATTCCAGGCACTGCGCCTGTAATTTTTTGATAAGTTGCCTGCTGCATGCAAGGCCCACTGATCTTCACATTATTTCTCGATAGAGCATCAATAATAAGATGCATTTCTGCACCAAAATGTATTTCTCCAGCTCACTACTCCAAATACTGTAGCCCCAATTTTAACCCACATCCCTGACAAGAATGGAGCATGTGGGGCGGGGGGGGGGGGGGGGTGGTTAACATCCATGCAATGTGATACTCACTTGATCCTCGATGGCCACGCACTGAGCCATTTTAACAAGCATGTTCTCACCAGCCAGCGAGGCCCTCACACCAGGCAAGCGAGGGCCTCATTGAAATTCAAAAATTGGGGTCTGATAGCCACAAGATTGATTGGAGGGCCACACGATTCCCAATTTAAAACACCTCAGTTACCCAGATAGGTTCAATGAGTTGAGTCTCTATACTTTAGAGAAGGGTGGGCTTAGTGGTGATTTGATTGAAGTTTACAAAATAATGAAGGGACCAGATTGTGTTCATGTGGACCAATTATGTCAACTAAATATAAGGAGTCGCACAACACCAGGTTATAGTCCAACAGCTTTATTTGAAATCACAAGCTTTCGGAGCTTTGCTCTTTCGTCAGGTGAAGTGAGGACTCACTTCACCTGATGAAGGAGCAAAGCTCCAAAAGCTTGTGATTTCAAATAAAGCTGTTGGACTATAACCTGGTGTTGTGCGACTCCTTACATTTGTCCACCCCAGTCCATCACCGGCATCTCCACATCATGTCAACTAAATAGGTTAGGGAGGACCAAGGGATATGCTTACAAGTTAAGGTCAAAATTCTACAACTCCCTACTGAACAGCATTGTGGGAGCACCTTCACCTCACGGAATGCAATAATTCAAGAAGGCAGCCCACCTCCACCTTCTTGAGGACAACTAGGGATGGGTAATAAATGCTGACCTTGCCAGCGATGCACACATCCCGAGAATGAATTTAAAAAATAACTAGGTTGGATGTTAGGCGGTTCTTCTTTTCCCAGAAAATAGTAGATCTGTGGAACAGGTTGCTACGTCATGGGGTGAATGCTGATTCGCAGTATTCCTTCAAGCGAGAGCTGAACCTGTTTCTGGCTGGGGCGGACATCACCTCATACAATAGGTGGGACTCTACAATATAAATCAGGGTCAACGTGAAGTCCTGGACTAGTTTCGATCGCCTAAGGAGGTCAGACAGGAATTTTCCAGATTTTTTTCTTCTAATTGGCTTGGTTTTTTAAAAACTTTATAGCCTCGCCCAGGAGATTACAATTAGGGAGAGTATGTATTGTGATGCATAAGGCATCACAACTGTCTGGGACAGGCTGGATGGACCAGTAGGTCTTTTCCGGTCCTTTATTTCCGTATGTTCGTCATTCTGACCCCAACTATATTTTAACTCGGGGAAGTCGAGCACTGGGTAAGAAGGGGCAGACGTCCCAGAGGAGGGCCAAAAAGGTAAGTGGAGTTGATTTTTTGAACATTTCCTTGAGGGCCATTTACTTGACTGCCGGGGACCTTTCCCGCAGGCCCCCAGTGCTTGCCCGACTCTCGCTCACCAGCGTGATGTCAGTGATTCCAGGTGTAGGCGGGAGTCAAGCCTTGTCTATTTAAACGTTGGCGAGCTGGGGCAAGCTTGGTACTAGCCATGCTGGCCCCACGCTCACTTCTCCGCCCAAGTTAAAATCGGGGCTTGTAATTCTAGACAGTAATACTTTTTCTGGTGATTGTCTGAATTACTGACTTAAAGGGGTAATACCATTGTAAATAAATTGCATGGCAAACCCCTTTTTCAGTTGTTTATAATGCACAACATGATAATACTGCTCTGAAATCAATCTGTGTCATTTACAAGAGATGTCATTACATTGAGTCTACAGCACAGAAACAGGCCATTCAGCCCAACTGGTCTATGCTGCCATTTATGCTCCACAAGGGCCTTCTACCACCCCTCTGCATCTAACAATATCAGCATATCCTTCTATTCCTTTCTCCCTCGTACTTATTTAGCTTCCCCTTAAAAGCATCTATGCTATATGCCTCAACTACTCCTTATGGTAGTGCGTTCCACATTCTTATCACTCTTTGGGTAAAGAAGTTTCTCCTGAATTCCCTATTTGATTTATTAGTGACTATCTTATATCTACGACCTCTAGTTTTGGACACCCTCACAAGTGGAAACATCTTCTCTATGTCTACCCTATCAAAACCATTTCATAAGCTTAAAGACAGGTCACCCCTCAGCCTTCTCTTTTCTAGAGAAAAGAGCTCCAGCCTGTTCAGCCTTTCCTGATAAAGATATCCTCTCAGTTCTGGTATCATCCTTGTGAATCTGTTTTGCATCTTCTCCAATGTCTGTATATCCTTTTTACAATATGGAGGCTAGAACTGTGTCCAATATTCTAAGTGTGGTCTAACCAAGGTTCTATACAAATTTAACATAACTTTTCTGCTTTTCAATTCTATCCCTCTAGAAATGAACTCCAGTGCTTGGTTTGCTTTTTTCATGGCCTTATTCATCTGTGTCGCTATTTTTAGTGATTTGTGTATCCGTACCCTAGATCCCTTTGCTGCTCTATCCCATTTAGACTCTTATTGTCCAAGCAGTATGTGGCCTCTTTATTCTTCCTACCAAAATGCACCTCACACTTAATTCACATTGAAATTAATTTGCCAATTACAACCCCATTCTGCAAGTTTATGTCTTCTTGTACTTTGTTGCACTCTTCCTTTGTGTTAACTACACCCTCCAATTTGGTGTTGTCCGCAAATTTTGAAATTGTATTTCCGATTCCCAAGTCCAAATCGTTAATGTAAGTTGTGAACAACAGTGGTCCCAGCACTGATCCTTGTGGAACACCACTTCCCACCTTTTGCCAGTCTGAGTAGCTATCTTTAACCCCTACTCTCTGTTTTCTGTTTTGTAGCCAGCTTGCTATCCATTCTGCTACCTGTCCCCTGATTCCAGATGCTTTATCCTTAGTCATGAATCTACTAGGACTAAGTCTACCGTACCGAAGGCCTTCTAAAATCCAAATATCTTACATCTACTGCATTATCCTTGTCTGCTCTTCCTGTTACTGCTTCAAAGAATTCAACAAGTTTGGTCAAGCATGACCTTCCCTTCTGAAATCCGTGCTAACTACTTTTTATTATGTTTTTGGTTTCTAGATGTTTTCCAATTACATCTTTGAGTAAAGATTCCATTATCTTTCCTATCACCAATGTTAAGCTAACTGGTCTATAGTTCCTTGGACTTGTTCTATCTCCCTGTTTAAATATAGGAATCACATTAGTTGTCTGCCAGTCTTCTGGCAATATTCCCTTTTCTAATGAATTTTTATATATATGTAATGGGCCCTTGCTGTCTCTTCTCTAACTTCTTTCAATACCAGGAGTTTTATCCTCTTTAAGTTTGATTAGTTTATCAATTATCTCCCCTCTTTCTCTCTTAAATGTCTTTATATCATTTTTGTTTTCTTCTAATGTCATGCCCACCTTGTTAGCCTCCCTGGTAAATACTTGAGGCAATATTTCTGCCATTTAGCTGTCATTACCTGTGAGTTTATTTTGTGCATCCCTTAGTGGCCTTATCCCTGTTCTGATTTTTTTTTTCTTATTTATGTATCTGTAGAATAGTTTACTATTTCTTTTTATATGCTTTGATAATTTAATTTCATAGTTCCTCTTTGCTTTCCCAATTGTTTTCTTGACTTCTTTCCTAACCTCTTTGTATTCCCTTTTGTCATTCTTTCCTTTATTGTCTATGTACTTAGAGTATGCCTTTTTCTTGAATTTCAATTTTACCATTGTCTCTTCATTCATCCATGGTGTTTCATTACTGGCTAGTTTGTTTTTGTTTATTAGAGGAATATAGCTCTCCTGAACTCATTTGATCACTGCTTTAAATATTTCCCATTGCTGTTCTATCTCTTTGTCTGCCAACATTTTTTCCATTTTACCTTCCCTAGTTCCATTCTCATCCCCGCAAAATGAGCTTTTTTCCAATCTATTATTTTGGTCTTTGTCTTACTTATGCCTTTCTCAATTATTATTTTAAACCTTATGATCGCTATTGCCTAGATGTTCCCCTACGTTTACTTCTCTTATCTCTTAGATCCAGCAGTGATTCCTCTCTAATTGGGCTTCTTATGTACTGGGTAAGAAAGGAGTCCTGTACACACTGTAAAAACTCCATTCCCTTTACCTACCCCTTCTTGCCAGTTTATTTGGGGGTAGTTGAAATCTCCCATGATTATTATTCAGTGTCATTTAATTAATTTGCCTACATTGTGCCTGTTCTGGCTCTCTCAAAGAGTGATCCATGCAGTCCCAATTCCCTCCTTCCTTCCCTTACCATTTTAAATCTTTCTTTTTCAATTATTCACTGTAACCAACCTAATACAGACATATAATAACTGATAATGGATTCTGCTTCCTCCATGGCATTGCATGTCCTGGCATTGCATGTCCTAACACCGCATGTGCTGTTAGTGTTGTCCGAGGCAACCCAAAATATTTGTGCTGCCTGCCCACTATCAATACTCAGGCATGCAGCCAGCAATACCTGTGATATTCATTGGCTGCACACCTATTTGGGGATCAGTTTTCAGGAGTCTCTGACACTACTTAAAGGCACCCAGCACCTCTTAAAAGTGCACTCTGTTTGCAGACAACAGGGAGACATTTGTGTATACAGTTATGGCTGCAGCAGGTACTGAGGGGCACCAAGGCTTTGCGATGCTGCCTTGGAGGCCTTGGTACAGGCAGTGGACAGGAGGAGAGAGATCCTCTTCCCCACCCTGGAGGCAGAAAGCCCTCCAGGCATCAACTCCACCAGCAACGAGAAGAGATGGCAGAGGAATAAATGCCAGGACCTTAGCTCCAAAGACATGGCTACGATGCCGGAAAAAGTTCAATAACCTCACCAGAGTTGTCATGGTAAAACTCCTAACTCTCAGCTCAACTAGTCTCTGCTCACACCTCCACCACCTTCAATCTCACTACTCACAATATTCCCCTCCCCTGCTTCCCTTCACTCTTCTACAATCATTACACTACACTTCACGCCACCTTCTTCTCATCCTACTCACACACTCATCACTATTCCAAGCTCCACTTCCCCACACTTCACATCTTACACACTGCATACCAGCTATTCTACCATGACAAGCACATTCTCTAAACACCTCACAAGACTGTCACTAACGCACTCCCTTCTTTCTTACAGGAGTAGGTCGCCCACAACTCCAGACAGGAAGCTGCCACTGGAGGAGGCTGAGCTCGCCTGTGCACCCTCTCCCCACGACGAAAATGTGCTGGCCACCACGGGCAGGGGCATTATCATGGCCATGGTGACTGGCATCACTGGAGGAGACGATTCTTCACATGAAATCCTCTTTTTCCCTTATTACTTCAATCTCATCCTACACACTTTGAATGACAAAATACAGATGCTTTCGCCACCCACTTCTTTCTCTCTGCTCTCCCTTCACATTCAAGGCTAAGCCTAGTCTCTCTCTTTCATTTCAGGTGCTGGAAATGTGGAAGCCCCTGTACCAGTTGAGGATGAGGAGGCGAACCTTCCTGAAGATGCACCGTCACTTGATCTCACCCTTGCAAACAGCAGCTGAGAGACTGGCACTATGTGTTCTTTAGAGGCTAGGCTACAGAGGAGTCTACATATGGTGAATCACAAGCCACAAATGTGCAGGAACTAGGGCAGAGGACGAGGATGCCACAGGTGCCAGCTTGCCAGAGGGTGAGATCACATACTAGCTCTGCTGCAGAGGACTCAGTTGCAGACTTTGAGGGTCCAGCTTACTGAAGGAGGCTGATTGGCATCTACCAGGAATTGCGAGGTGCACTGGACAGCACAATGTCAGAGCTCAGAGGAGGTCAGCTCCAACTTGTGTCAAGATATCACACGGAGACCATTCTGTCCAACAAAGAACAAATGGTCAGCTCCATGTGCATAACAGTGGTGCCCACCTGACAGCTGATGGCTACTATGGCAGCTTACATCACTGCCATAGAAACTCAGATGGCTGCCATCTTGGTTCTGGAGCCAGTGTTGACAGGAGCCTCCAAAGCACCACATCAGTCCTGCACTCTGTTTTTGCACAGAGCCGTAGAATTGCTAAGGCGCAGTCCTAGGAGAATGGCCTTTAGTCCATGGGAGAGGAACCTGCTATCCTCTCTCAGGATGAGGAACATGCCTGCTCCCCCATGATCCACTCCGCCAATGCCCTTCTTAGGGCCAGCAAGGCCAGACTGTTTTGGCCCACGCTGAGATTCTGCAGTTTGCAGCCGGGTCTTCAAGGCCCACAGCTTCTCGAGGTCACCCACCACGGCCATCTGAAGTGTCCTCAATGGAAGCTCTGCAGCCTTCCACCTCCCAAGCTGTAGCCACTGGGGAAACACTTTGTAGGAACACTAGAATTGAATATGAGCACACAAGACAGGCATTAAGGCCTTGCACAGGATTGATTCTTAATTATTTCTGTTAACTTTTAGATAGAGATGGAATAGAGTTTTTTTTATTTGGTTTGATGTAAAGTGTTTATATTTGTAGTGAAGTGAGGGCAAGACCCATAAGGCTGGACTGAAGGAAGACAATCAGATGGTGGTAGTAAAGATAGTGGTAAGGATTGCGGGATTGTTAGTGTATTGGGGATGAGAAGGATGGTTTAGGTGAAACGTCCTTTGATGAACTGCTCGTTGAGAGCTCTGCAGCTGGGGGCACTGGTGGTCGATGCTGTTCATGATCTTCCTTCTCGTCATGTTCCTCCTCCTCCTCTTCCTCCTCCTCCTCTTCCAGCTCCTGCTCCGACTGCACTTCTTGCTGCCCAGGTGATGGTAAGAGCTGATTGCAAAGTTATGGAGCATGCAGCAGATGACCACAACTCTGCATCCCCGCTGATGGGTGTACTGCAAAGCTCCTCCGGAACAGTCAAGGCAGCGGAAGCATTGCTTGAGCATACCGATTGTTTGCTCGAACACATTTCTCATGAGAGCATGGCTCTTGTTGTAGGCTGGCTCTGCAGCAGTGCCCAGGTTCCTGATAGGAGTCAATGAACCATGTGTGGAGGGGTTAGCCCTTGATACCCAGTAGCCAGCCTATAACTTGATGGCCTTGCTGGAATAGAGGCGGCACAGAGGACTGGCGCAGGATGAAAGACTCATGACTGCTGCCAGGATACCGGGCACAGATCTGAATGATGCACTGCCTGGGGTGCAAGCCAGCTGTACGTTGAGGGAGTTCCCTTTCGATTAATAAAGATGTCAGGCTGGCAATGGGGAGCACATAAGACAATGTGGATGTAGTCTATGGCATCTTGGACCCTGGGGAAGCCTGGTGTTCTGTCGCCCTGCTTCACTCTGTCCATTGGAAAAGAGTTATAGGTGTTCCCCTTAGTGTAGAGTGTTTTTTTTTATTCGTTCATGGGATGTGGGCGTCGCTGGCAAGGCCAGCATTTATTGCCTCCTTTCAGTCACTTCCCTGATACAACGGTGAACAGCAAACTGGCAGGTGTTACTGATGACACCTGTTGCTGCCTGAAAGGAGCCCGTGGCACAAAAGTTAAGACCATGGTGACCGTGACAGCCATAGGCAGTTTCAGTGTAGCCTATGCCCTGGTGCGAGGCTCGAGTACAGCAGGTAACATAGCTCGGTGACAGCCTTCTTGGTGAAGCAAAGGTGCATCTTACATTGCTCCTCTGAAAAGTGCATGTAGGAGAACTGCTCCCTGAGTAACCGCTGTGGATATGGCTTCCTGCTCAATGCCCTCCTCCTCCTCCCACTTCTGGCAGCTGCTCCTGCTTTCTGCTGTCTTCCTTGTTGCTCCCCCTCGTTTTCCAGTCTTGAAGGCGGTGTTACCCATGACTTCAGTCAAAGTATTTATAATTGTAAACAATTTTACAACACCAAGTTATAGTCCAGCAATTTTATTTTAAATTCACAAGCTTTCGGAGGCTTCCTCCTTCCTCAGGTAAATGTGACATTTACAAGGATTTACGAGGATTTACGAGGTTGGAGAATGTTAGCTATGAGGAAAGACTGAATAGGCTGGGGTTGATTTCTTTGGAACAGAGGAGGCTGAGGAGTGATTTAATTCAGATGTATAAAATTATGAGGGGCCTAGATAGAGTGGATAGGAAGAATCTATTTCCCTTGGCAGAAAGGTCAATAACCAGGGGGCATAGATTTAAAGTAATTAGTAGAAGGATTAGAGGGGAGTTGAGGAGAAATTTTTTCACCCAGAGGGCAGTGGGGGTTTGGAACTTACTGCGTGAAAGGGTGGCAGAGGCAGAAACGCTCATCGCATTTAAAAAGTACTTGGATATGCACTTGAAGTGCCATAACCTACAAGGCTATGGACCAAGAGCTGGAAAGTGAGGTTAGGCTGGACAGCTTTTTTTCAGCAGGCACAGACAGGATGGGCCGAATGGCCTCCTTCTGTGCCCTAAATTTCTATGATTCTATGAAATCTGCGTGCGCTTCCTGCCCACCATTTTGGAGGTTTAAGATGCTATTTAGCTTCCGAAAAATGGGAACCATCAAATTTCTAGGCTCTCTAATTAATCACTCGCCAACTAACATTTTCCCATTTACCTTATTAAAACCCCATAGAATTTTGAATATCTCCTCTTAACCTCCATGTTCTACTGAAAAGAGCCCAAGGTACTCCATTTTCCCCCAATAACTAAAGCTTCTCATCCCTGGTATCATCTTAGTGGATCTCTTTTGCACTTCTCCATGGCCTTTACATCCTTCCTAAAGCTGGGTGCCCAAAGATGGAAGCAATATTCTAACTGTATCCTAACCAACGGTCTATATATAGGTTTAGCATTAGCTCCTTGTACTTGGTGTCCCTATTTGCAAACTAGGATGTTGGTCCCTGTTTTTATCGAACTTGTCTTTCACTTTAAGGGGATTTGTGTATCCCTACTTTTCTATTTCCTTTAAGGTTGCACCATTTATTTCTGCTCCTTATTCTTCATCCCAAAATGTATCACTTCTTTTTCATCTGCATTAAATTTAATCCTACGTCTATCTACCCAACCTATTATTCTGCCTATGTGCTTATGACATCCCATACAGTCCTTTTCACAGTTAACAATGCTCCCTATTTTGTTTGCAAATTTTGAATTTGTGCCCCCTACATCCAAATCCAGATCATTTACATATACTGAGAAGGGTAACACTGACCTTGGGGGGAGCCCCACTCTTAATATCCTTAAAGTCCAAAAACATCCATTAGCCACTACTCGTTATTTCCTGTCCTTTAGCCAACTTCATAGCCATCCTGCAACATTCACTTTGATACCATCTGCCTTCATCAATTCACTTTATCAACACTTCTTATGTGCGACCTTATCAAACACCTTTTGAAAATCCATATTCATAACTTCCACTGCATTTCTTTTATCAGTACATTCTGTTGTTGTTAATCTTTGCAATCAAGAATTCAATTTTTTTAAATGAGCAGATATATTCTCTATTATCACTCGAATCAATGCCTGGACATCTATTGTTCCTTCAGACCACTCATGGGCATTTTGTGCTGGTCCGGATCTATAAACAGCTGATGTCGGGCCTGGAGCAGTGAATTGCATGCGAATGATAACATATTGTTGATGCTATGGGCCCCACAGTTCTGGCACGGTGGGACTGACAACTGCCCCTTCAAATCTGCCTCAACCATGAACCATTTCCCTAGGTCAGGGTTCATTTGTGATGCATGATATGCTTTTGGCAGGATTCCCACCACCAAGAGAGAACTCTCCAAAGTGAAGAAGTCAAACCAAACGGTTTTGTAGCGGGGACACCAGTGCAGGTCTGGAATGCCTGCTTCAAAAATATGATAAATTAAAGGTCCCCAGTTTAAGCCAGGGGGTACAGGGTTAAAACAATAGTACATTTTTCATCCATAAGGACAGTCAATTGAAAAATAAAGCATTTTATGAAATGTCCAACTCGTCTGATTCTATTAAGGGGCACTGCAAAGCTTTAAGGTCATTTATCTATATTTTTACAGGGGCAATAACCTGTCCTGTGCAATTAGTCTTTATTAGATGTCTGGGGCATGATTTCTTCTCGGAGCCGGGGACCCCGTGTCACGTGGGGAACCTGGAAGCGAATTGAGTGCGTCGCAATCTGCAATCGCAACTCAATTGAAGGTAAGTATTTGTGTTTCCGGGTTTCCCATGTGCCAGGCAGCCAGGCTGGCTGACTGTCGGGAGTGAAAGGAGCTGCAAGTCAAAGAGGGGCAGGGAGGGAGAGAGAGATCATCGGCACTGGAAAAAATCAGAGGTAGGGGGACGTAAACGACATTGGGGGGTCAGGGGGGGTGGTCAGACAGTATCGGGGATCGGGGGGGTCAGCCAGAATCAGGGATCGGGGGGGGGGGGGGGGGGGAGGCCAGACAGCATTGGGGATTGGGGGGTGTCAGCCTGCATCAGGGAGCAGGGGGTGTCAGCTAGCATGGGGGGTCGGGGGGGGAGTCAGCCAGTATCGGGGGGTGGGGTCAGCCAGCATCGGGGATCAGCGGTGGGGGGGGGGGGGGTCAGCCAGCATCAGGATCGGGGGGGGAGTCAGCCAGCATCGGGATTGTGGGGGGGGGGGATCAGCCAGCATCGGGGATCGGGGTCAGCCAGCATCGGGGATCGGGGAGGGGGGGGGGGTCAGCCAGCATTGAGGATCGGGGGGGGCGTCAGCCAGCATCGGGGTCGGGGGGGGGTCAGCCAGCATCAGGGATCGGGGTCAGCCAGCATCGGGGATTGGTGGGGGGGGGGGGGCGGTCAGCCAGCATCGGGGATCGGGGGGGGGTCAGCCAGCATTGGGGGGCGAGGAGGGGGGTGTCAGCCAGCATTGGGGATCGGGTGGGGGGTCAGCCAGCATCGGGGATCGGGGGGGGGGGGTCAGCCAGCATCGGGGATCGGGGAGGGGGTTCAGCCAGCATTGGGGATCGGGGGGGTCCAGCATCAGGGAGGGGGCCACCACCGTGGGGGGTGGGGGTCGGGTTCCTGTCAGCCAGGTGAGCTTGATGGGCCTGGATGAAGCACTTCTGCTCCTCCGGGTCCACAAGCAGTGCAATAAAGGCTCTCACCTCAGGGATCCGGCCCTTTCCGCCTGCTTTCACCTGACATGAATCGGAAGCGATGGGAAACCCGAACTGTGGTGAGGTTAAATTTATTTTACTTTTATAACACACAAAATATTGAGTACCTCAAGTATTTTAATAAGGTACATTGCCCCTTTAAGTATTGGCCCGCTGGCTTTAAATGGGAGCGGGACTTCCTGGTGTCTGTTGTGCACAAGCATACAACCACTGCCTGGGTTAAACTGAGAAGTCGGCGCGTTGGAGCCAGGATGCGGTTCCACTCCAAACAGTTATTATTTTAACCTCCCATCCGCCCCCAACCCACCCATTCTTGGGGGTTAAAATTACCCCCCTGATATTAATTGCAGAAAATAGTGATTGATGGCTCTTCATAACAGGGAGGCCTTTCAGCTCTCACTGAAAACAAAGTGCCATCCAAAGTGAAAATATTAGATTTTATTAAATACATTAATTAATAAAGACAACACATAGACCCATTCTCCAAAGTAAAATGGGCAGACTATAAGACCAATTGGAAATGGCAACAGTAGAGAAAGTAACAGTAGCAACAGTAAACCAATAGAGAAAATCTGTAGCAAAGAGGATGATACAATACTTGGAAATAGATAGGCTGCAATCTCTGAAATGCCCTGCAAATACAAAGGGAGGTCAGGGAATTAGTGAAGGATTATCTGAAGAGATTTCATAATTATGCCAGTGACACAGTATGAGAACAAACAACCATGAAAAGGATTATAAATTAAGTAGCAGATGCAATGGTTGTGCTTTAGCTGCAATGGGGATATGCAGCTGAGAAGTGAGCACAAAATTGAAGTTTTTTAAAGTCTTATTCCATTTTATTTCTCATTTATCTCCTTTTTATTTGGCATTTGATCATACTTGTCACAATCCTATTTATGCTGGGTTACTGACTGCTGTCCACAACCAGCTGAGGATATCTTATCCCGACTGTGACCCTTGCACAACAAATACGTGCAGTCACTCACACGTGCATGTGCATTCACTCTTTTACTTTTAAAAATTTTGCATATAAATGGATGGCCCTCTCCCAAATATCAATATAGTCTTTAGATTGATTTTTGGGAGCAAAATGATCTTTATTACAATGTTATTAAACATGGCAGCATTCTCTTTTCTGATCATATTTTCTATTTGGTTTTCCTAAAGGAACTGAGAATATTTAAATCACACTGCTTATGTATGCACTATGTATCTCTTTCAACCATGTTGAATGATTTTATGTATTTTTTGTAATGCATACTATTGTTTGGTGATATCCTAAAATTGATAACAACAATGGTTTTACTGCTCAGAGTAGATCAATTATTAGATCAAGTGCAGTAATTCATTGTAAAACAATGAAAGTCTTGCAGGGATTTAGCGAGGATGGAAATCTATAAGGCAGCAAAGAATAAATTTGAATGATAAAGGGAAAATATTCAATAGTAGCAATGTACACACAAATGCAGTGTACCAGAGACCACCATCTTTTGCTTCAGTTCGACTTCTAATCCACAATTCCCTAGTGCAGAATGCATAAATAACGTATTATTACTTTAATGTGACATTAGCGCATGAGTAGAATTCAGAACAAATGTTTCACTCCTGTTACATTAGAATGAAAATTATTGGAGGCTGATGGAGGTAGGAACAGGGTAGCACCACTCTGAAAATCACAGGGCTAAATTTACCGCCCAATTCCTAATCCTAATCCGCCTGTGGCCATTTTCACTGGGGCCTTCACATGGGTGGTCCAGGCACCTGCCTGTTTCAGACATGAGCCTGCTTGTACTATACCAATCGGGGCCCTCTCATGCAATTTTGAGGTTTTTGTGAGACCCACCCCCACGATTGCCCCCTCCCAATTTCCAGTTTGGCTCCACAGAGGAGCCACCGAACTTCCTACTCCCCAGTCAGTGAGCTGCCTGTGAGCGATGGTTTGCAGCTGACCGATGAAATGTAAATGAGACTCGGCCATCAAAATGCCTGAAGCCTCTCACCGACTCGGCCATCAAAATGCCTGAAGCCTCTCACCAAGGACATCAGGGCCCGCCGCCCGCCTACCCAATGTCCGCCTGAAATGAAAATCAGCTCCTTGGTCTCTTCTGCTACATCACTCTTGACAGCATTTGTTTGAAATGAAAAGTGGGGGAATGGGATGATTCAGTGGATCAAACACCAACCTTTCACTTTTCTGAACTGGGCTCAAATCCCACCCAGATTAATGAATGAAAATGTCCTTTATGTCCTGGTGCAAAACCCCAAATATGGCACCGATTGGCACTAAATTGGCAAATTCACTCAAAGATGGCACAGAATGGCTATTGTAAGAAATATAAAATGTCACATTGTTGTAGCAGGTGATGTTCTTCAGAGGTTGGAGCTGAGGCACATTCTTAGGGTAGAGGAAGCTTTGCTATATATATTAAACTGTGCTATACCTAACTTGTGAGTGCTTGACTGACACAAGGCCTAAAATGGAAAATGTTCTTTCCCCTCACACTATCATAACCTCAAAGACATAAACTCCCAAAAAGCACAAGTTTAATTCATATTTTAAATCCGCAAAGCTTTCTGGAGTATTCTGATAAAAAGAAGTAACTCAATGGTACTTCTGCATCTGCCACAAATATTCTCTAATTATGGGCATGGGGGTTCTCCTGTTTGTCTGCTGTAACTTCAGCAGAAGAGCCACGGAAACGCCCGGTGGACGAGCGAGAGAACTCCCATGGAAATTCAGCCACTAAGTCTCTTAGGGTGTATTTATACTTCAAAGTTAGCATTGGGACAAATTAATTTAAATGTTTGTCAGAAGAGGAATAAAAAAACTGCAGATGTTGCAAATCTGAAAGAAAACCAGAAAGCTGCCACTCTCCAATGGACAAAAACTAGACCAACACCAAGGGCGCAGACCTCCCACTCCCGGTCACATCAATATATTGTTCTGATAAAGGATCCGCACCCCAAACATTAATCTGCCTTCCTCCCCTTGCCTTGCTGTGCTTTCAGTTTTTCCCATTTTCTCACCTTCCTTGGGTTTATCTGTCACTGCCTTAGCAAGTCATCCGTTCTTTGATTCTCCAATGTCCTTAACTTCTTCAATGTTTCCTTACATAGCCTGACTGATAATAATTGTTTACATCATCTAACAAACATTCCACCGATATTTATTTATGTATCCTTTCCCTATACCTATTTTTTGATTCCATTAAAATATTTGCTCATCTTTTATTTCTCGATCTGAAGAAGCCCACACAGATTCTCTCCTCCCTGCTATCTGAACATGTAATACTTCAGAGCACTAACGGCCGTATCAATGCACTCTTATTTACAATAGAATGTTTTTTTCTATCCTGTGCTTCTTTTTAATTTCTGCTTCATAACAAGTCAGGCTTTCTGTATGATGAGGAGCCAATTTGCACTCTGTATGTAGTCAGATTATAAAAACGGTGACCTTTCAAATTCCAGCAGCAACAGCAACTCAATAACCCTGGGTACTCAGTTTAATTAGCCTGTATTCTAAGTAAATATTGCCACAATCATCTAATTACAATAGAACAAAACAAATCCTCTCTCTATGGCCTACTAGCCAGCACACACGTACACTGACTCATTGTGACCAAACAACTACTGATGATGACAACTTCCCCCAAGCAATACTTCACACTTCTCAAGAAGAAACAGACCACCATTCCACTCCACTCCTAACACTTCTTTGTACTTTTTAAAATATGGCACACCAAAGTTTGACATACACTTTGTATAATGACCTTGGCCTGGAGTTTCCTCCTTGGGCGCAATCCAGAAATTAGACCCGAAAATACACTCAATATTGGGCCCATTTTGCCGATGACAAGTTACGCCTAAGTATCCTCCCAATCTTATTAGAATGCGCCCGAATTTAAAAAGGGTGTAAATCAGGGTAAACCAAGGAAAGCACATATCATATATTTTTTCTTTAAGTATGAAACTTAAAATTTCAACTAATTTAACCATCAGTCATGCACATCAGGCAGAATGTGTTTAGGAACCAACAATCGGAGAAGATTTTCAATTTATAATGTGACTTATACTGATGCCATATAAATCCATTCAAAGAAACAGAAAATGCAAAGCAGTTCTCAGTGAGGATGCATTTTTAACAAGTGTTCAAGAAGGCATGCTGGGAAGGTTGACCAAATTTGAAAAGTGTTATGCAAACTGTCTGGAAGGCTGCAGATAAGGAGGCCTTGAGGGACTATGGGAAACCATAATAAACACCAGGTTCTGTTTGGTAGCATCAGTTTGTGTGATCATTATTGGAAAGCTTGTTTTTGTCAGCAAGAATAGTGTAAGTGCAGCCATTCTAAAGTGAAAGAAGAGACAGTCTATGAGACCGACCAGAGGCAGTACAGAGCAAGTCCAGAAGAACACCACGCAGGATGTTGATGGATTATTAACCTCTCAGTCTCCCGAAGCAGAAGAATTGGCCATTCTGAGTTTCGAGTTGTACTACTGACTTAAAAGTTGTATGAAACTCTATCTGTAAAGCTTATTATACTTTAATGTTAATAAAACAAATTAGTAAAAAAAAGTTTAAAGCCTTCTTTGATCTTACCTCTGATTACCCTAAAGAGTAAAGAGTTAAAACAAAAACCCAACACTAGGAAGAATAATTGAGAATATACACTGAGTAAGAGTAGGAGTGATGGACTTGGTGCTCCACTATTCCCTGTTCTGGTTTATTTATGTCACAAGCACAAATTTAGAAACATCTACCACTTGGCTGCGTTACTTCCACTTATAACTCAATTCTCCTAGAACTACAATACGTTTGATAACATTCAACAAATAAAGCCTCGTCAAACTGTTCTCACAACCAGGTAACACCAACAAGAAAATTCACACATGCAATGTCAACTCATTTTAACAGCTCTGTGTACAGTTTGAAAGATCTGCTTGTAATATTTCTGATAGTGCCACAAAAGGGTTACCAGCACTCAATGATGTGATCACCATGCTTGCTTTAATCAACTGATGCACGTTAGCTCCACTGCAGAACAACTAACACGTCACTGGACTTTATACAATAAATCATTAACTGAAACAGTCAACAGTATCAACATTACATCTAGTCTGGGGAGAAAAAACTCTTTGATACTTCTTCTCATGAGAAGTTCTAAACGTAAAGGTATCCTTAAATAAATGTCTGATGCATACATGTAATATATAACTGATGGTGATACCCTCACCAGGAAATCCTACTTTCTGAATGGTACCTACAAGATCAACAACATTGTATTTGCTCATACACCATTACATCATGTTGTATGTCCTATCTTTATTTCATGGTCTGTAGCCCCAAATCTGACTGAAGATGTGCAGCTATCAAACAGAGAATTAATTTAAAGAGGAAATATTTGACAAATCTCACAATCTGAGATCACACTAACACATTTTTCTCAAAATAGATGCATTTCAGCAAAGCTGTAGCACTGTCTTGCAGGAGCACTTCACACTTTATATTCAAGCAACATTACATAGAATACAGTGTAGGTATAAAATCTTTAAAAATAGGGGCACAACAAAGGCTCATGCACATTAATCTTTGCATTTTTCCTTGCCTGAAGATAACATAAAACAGAACGCTAAAGGTCTACACTGTTTTTAGTTGCTCTTTTTATCCAGAATGAAATGTCTCACAGATCTGGTGTAAATTAGCACACAGGATGTGATCGAATACTCCATACAGTTCGTGAGATATTATAGCTCAAAGCACTAAGTCACAACATCAACATTTCAGCTTGCCACTGGGTAGAAAGGTTTCATTAACTGACCCCCACCATCTAAAGATTTATTTTTATGACATTTTTGACACTTACAAGAATTTTTCATTTTGTGATTCCTCAAGGAAAATAGAAGAATGAAAGATCTTTCATTTACTGTACTTTACTACCATTTGAAAAGGCAAAGACAGTCTTACAAGACAGCTTTGCAACTTATTTCACTTTAATTTAATATCATATGAAATCATAATGTTAAAGCAAAGACTAAATTTGAACATGTCCAAGTGTAAAAACAATCATAAAATCTTCATATTTTCCATTTTACATCGTGTCGGATGATTGCTGAATTTTAACACTGAATAGTGAGCCTGGTTTGTGCACATGCTCAGACACTGTTTGTTCAAGGATAGTTTCTGCACTAATGCAGCAGCTCCATTATTCAACTTTAAAAAATTCATAGTCACCCCAAGCGAAGAATTTGATCCAGCAAATTGAGCACAGTTCAGACATCTGAATCTGAATTCATAGTTATCTATGTGCCTGCCAGATGGATTATTTTTTATTTTCCATTTACCCAAATGATCTGTTACAAAGTTAAAAGTTTCATAGAATCATACAATCATACAGCATAGAAGGCGGCCATTTGGCCCATTGCGCCTGTGCTGGTTTTTTGAAAAAGCTATCCCCTGCTCTTTCCCCATAGCCCTCCAAATTTTTCCTTTTCAAGTATATATCCAATTCCCTTTTGAAAGTGACTATTAAATCTGCTTCCATCACCCGTTCAGGCAGTGCATTCCAGATCATAACAACTCGCTGTTTAAAAAAATTTCTCCTCATCACCCCTCTGGTTCTTTTGCCAATTATCTTAAATTTAATTTGCAATACTTTCAATGTTGAGTGCTTATACTACTTCAGGTTTCACACATGTTCAGGTTTATTCACAGAGTTATACTTATGGAGGAAATTGTGACTCATCCAAGACTGGATGGCAGACAAGCATTGTGACAGCACAGAGGCAGTGGAAGGCCTCACAGTTTGACACAGTGGTTGCATTCAACACAACCACTGCTACCTATCAGCAAAAAGGACAGAATGAAGACTAGCATAACTTTCATTTTTGGATGTCAATTAGAAGCTGAGGATTATTATGATTTTTTTGTTAAACTGTGAGTTCAGAAAATCTCTGTGGCCATTGCTTTAGAAATGAATCTTAGCTGCTGACAGCAATATTCATTTTGCTTGGTGGGCACTCTCATTTCTGGCAACGGTGGCTGACATCAGCTAAGCACAACCACTCAAATAATATGTCAGTGAGACTGGAGCAGACCTAACGTAGGTCAGTAATATGTTTTGGCTCCTAATGCTCTGTGTTTGACCTATTTACAGAATTTAGAACACTGACAGTAGTTGAGAAATAACTGCTCACACACACCATTGCTCAGATGCTTCCAAGCCAAGTTTCTGACTTTAAATTGCTAACTGTGGATTTTCCTGAATATTTGAGAAATGTAAAAATATAAAAATCACATTGTTTTCTCATCTACATTCTGTGCCTTAGCAACAACATCCACAGACATGGGGTCAGCTTCCACAGGTACACTGATGATGCCCAGCTATACCTCTTCACCAACTCTCTCAACCCCTCCACTGCTTGTCTGACATCCAGTCTTGGATGAGCCACAGTTTCCTCCATCTGGATATTGGGAAGACTGGCTCCTGCCACATTTCCATAAGGTTCCCACCAATTCCATTCCCCTTCCTGGCCATTATGTCAGGCTGAACCAGACTGTTCGCAATGTCAGTGTTCTATTTAACTCCAAGTAGAGCTTCTGACCCTATATGCTCTCCATCAAAAAGATTGCCTACTTCCACCTCCTTAACATCACCCGTCTGTGCCTCTACCTCAATGCACCTATGGCTGAAACTTTCATCCACGCCTATGTTTTTTTTTTATTCGTTCATGGGATGTGGGCATCGCTGGCGAGGCCAGCATTTATTGCCCATCCCTAATTGCCCTTGAGAAGGTGGTGGTGAGCCGCCTTCTTGAACCGCTGCAGTCCCTGTGGTGATGGTTCTCCCACAGTGCTGTTAGGAAGGGAGTTCCACGATTTTGACCCAGCGATGCTGAAGGAACGGCGATATATTTCCAAGTCAGGATGGTGTGTGGCTTGGAGGGGAATGTGCAGGTGGTGTTGTTCCCATGTGCCTGCTGCCCTTGTCCTTCTAGGTGGTAGAGGTCGCAGGTTTGGAAGGTGCTGTCGAAGAAGCCTTGGCGAGTTGCTGCAGTGCATCCTGTGGATGGTACACACTGCAGCCACAGTGCGCCGGTGGTGAAGGGAGTGAATGTTTAGGGTGGTGGATGGGGTGCCAATCAAGCGGACTGCTTTGTCCTGGATGGTGTCGAGCTTCTTGAGTGTTGTTAGAACTGCAGTCATCCTGCAGACTCAGCTATTCAAATGCTCTCCTATTCAAAAGGAAATAATTTTATTCTGGTGATTACTGATTCGTTTTCTAAGTGGTTCCCAGTGAAAAATAATACCGCAAGTAACACTGCTAGAGTCCCGATGGAACAAATTTATACCAGGTGGGGTCTCCCTTCACCCATTGGATTAGATCAAGGTATGTATTTCACTGGTCATATAAAGTCCCCCTCATATTCTTTATCATCTGCAATCGTCAGGGCAGGTAGAAAGAGCTAACAGTACCATTAAGACCATGTTGAGGAAACTTGCAGCACTAAATGGTAAAAATTGGGACAGTTTCCTACTTATGGTCCTAATGGCTACCAGGGTCAACCACTCGGGAGCTACTAATTGTATTCCTTTCGAGGAGGAACAATGAGAACTCCAAAGTATATGTGGTTTGACCTGGGTACACAAAGTAGCACCAGGGTTAACACTGATAAAAGTAGCAAACGGAGTGCCTAAAGCAACTGCACATGTTTATGGCTAAAGAATTGGCCAAATCTCAGCAAAAGACAAAAGTGTATTTCGATAAGAGGGTCATAGAAAATGATCAGTGATGGTTCTAACGTACGCCTTCCCTGAGCACAATCTCATCCAAATGGCAGGATCCGTACCACATTATTAATAAGGGTGATTATTCGGTATACAAAATACAAGTTACTGGGAAAAAAGGAATGTGAATGAATACATAGCTTGTATTTCCTTGAGTTTAGAAGGTTGAGGGGTGATCTAGTCAAGATGTTTAAAATGATAATTGGATTTGATAGGGTAGATACAGAGAAAGTCTTTCCTTTGGTGGGGAAGTCTAGGACAAGAGGGCATAATCTTAAAATTAGAGATAGGCCATTCAGAAGTGAAATCAGGAAGCATTTTTTCATGAAAAGAATAGTGAAAATCTGAAATTGTCCCCCCTAAAAGGCTGTGGATGCTGGGGGTCAATTGAAGTTTTCAAGGCTAAGATCAATCGACTTTTGGCAGGTAATGGATCAAGGGATATGGAGCAAAGGCGGGTAAATGGAGTTGAGGTACAGATTAACCATGATCTAATTGAATGGTGAAACAGACTCAAGGGGCTGAATGTCCTGTTCCTCTTCCTATGTTCCTACTTCCACACCAAACTGTTCAAAGGACTAATCACCTTGTCTTGCAGAGCAGACCAAGTACTGTGAACTTTTGAGGTATTGATTGTGGTCACCCTCATCACTGGGACATCATTGGCATGTCCAGTCTGTGAAAATGGACCACCTAGCTGGGATATTGCATCCAAAAATGCAGAAGTTTTAGTTAATGATGTCTGATATGTATACATTCCTGTGCGGATCAATTTGTTCAAATGGGATATGCAATCATATGAGTGCTGCAAGAATACAACTATCTCTCAGAACTTATAATATGAACTGCTCAAAATAACAGGAGAATAGCACCTGCACACTCAAGGTGCTTTGTTGAGCCATCAGCCATATTCCCCAAAACATCGGGAGAAACGAGTTGCCTCTGGTATTGTGGCAAGTGATCTCAGGGAGTAGGAACTGATACTGCCACATGGAACCGATATCATATTGAGCGAATCAGAGGCAATCAAGCCCATTTTAACAGGGAAAAGGCAGCTGAGATCGGCAAACCCATGTTAAATGGCATTAAAGAACTAGCAGTGCAGGAAATATTAACTGTCGATAATATGCATGATATTGTGGATAATTTCAAGAAGTGTTTAATAAACTAAGTAAAGATATTAATGATACATTGGACCAAGCTGTGAAGGAAATGGTTTGTGGTTTAATGGGAAATATAATAATTAGCTGCATGGAAAATGCTGTATATAGTTTACTGGATGATAAGGTTCTCCCGGAGCTGATAGAACCATAGAACCATAGAAAAGATACAGCACAGAAGAGGGCCATTCGGCCCATCGTGTCCGCACCAGCTCGAAGAACAACCAGGTGCCCATTCTAACCCCGCCTTCCAGCACCCGGTCCGTAGCCCTGCAGCTTACAGCACTTTAGGTGCAAGTCCAGATACTTTTTAAAAGAGCTGAGGGTCTTTGCCTCTACCACCAATTCGGGCAGCGAATTCCATACACCTACCACCCTCTAGGTAAACAAGTTTTTCCTCATGTCCCCTCTAATCCTTCCGCCAATCAGCTTAAATCTATGTCCTCTAGTTCTTGAACTTTCCGCTAGGGAAAACAGGTACTTCCTGTCTACTCTATCTGGGCCCCTCATAATTTTGTACACCTCAATCAAGTCTCCCCTCAGCCTCCTCTGCTCCAAGTAAAACAACCCCAGCCTATCCAATCTCTCCTCGTAGCTGCAATTTTCAAGCCCTGGCAACATTCTTGTAAATCTTCTCTGCACTCTCTCCAGAGCAATTATGTCCTTTCTGTAATGTGGTGACCAGAACTGCGCACAATACTCCAGCTGTGGCCTTATCAGCGTTTTATACAGTTCCATCATTACATCCCTACTTTTGTATTCTATACCTCAGCTAATAACAGAGAGTATTCTGTATGCCTTCTTCACAACCTTATCTACCTGTACTGCCACCTTCAGGGACCTGTGCACATGCATGATAAACTGAGATGAGATGGCAAGGTTGTATAGAAATATGGTGTGGACTTAGAATCATAGATTCATAAAATGATACATCTCAAAAGGAGGTCATTTGGCCCATCACGCCTGTTCCGCCTCTTTGAAAGAGCTATCCAATTAGTCCCACTCCCCATATAACAACACTGGTAAAGAAAGGGTTGGATAGGAAGCATGGGTCATGGTTAGTGTGGATAAGTCCAGTAATCAAATCATATGGTTCAATGATATAGGCGATTGTGAATTAAGTGCACAGGACCACATTCGAGATGGTGAGTCAAAGAATTGTACTTGTGAGTCATGAGGGAAACCATAAGACTCTGTTAATAGAGTCAACAATCCCCATGCTTAAATCACTTCGTGGCCTCACCCCTCCCTATCTATGTAACTTCCTCCAGTGCTACAACCCTCCCCCCATGAACTTTCCATTCCTCTGATTCTGACCTCTTGTGCACCCCTCCCCTTCAACCCACCATTGGTGGCTGTGCCTTCAGCTGCCAAAACCCCATACTCAGGAATTCCTTCTCTAAACCTTTCCAGCTCTCTGCCTAACTTCTCCTCCTTTAAAACCCTCCATAAAACCCATGTCTTTGACCAAGCTTTCGATCATCACTCCTAATATTTCCTTCTTTGGCTTAGCATCCATTTTTTCAATATGTCTCTGTGAAGTACTTTGAGGTGTTTTTCAATCCTAAAGGTGCAGTTATTGCTGTTGTTTGCACTTACTCATCGGAGGCACTTCTATGGTAATAACAGGTCTAAAAGAGTCATGTTCACAAGTAAGCTTGTAAACAAACCTAACCTATGTGATGCATCAATTGCAAACAAGTACTGAAAACACCTTCCCTATGGATGATTTCAACAAACTCTAGGGGAGACCACTGGCTTTCTGCCCCAATATGGCCGACTGTAATTTTAAATTGTAGGCAGCAAGGACAACTGCACAGTTCTTCTTTAAATATGCAGATCGGGCCCCGCTGACATCATTGGGACCAACTGCGATATTCACCTGAGGCCTGAGCAGGGGAGCAGTTGTGGCTTTCCTGCCAGGCCAAACCTGCTGGGAACTGGATTGAGGACCAGAAGAAGCCTGAGTAAATTTATATTTTTAATTTTTTTAAGATTTCCTTGTGGGCCAGGAGGAGCAGGACTTTGCTTTTGGATGAAGTCGCCAGCCTCCGAAGGAAAGAGTTACAAAGAAATTAAAATATCTTAGTTCCAGATGTACGTCTAGTCACTGAAATCTGAAATCAATTATGTCTTTTATACACAAGTATAATATTTCTATTGGAACAACTGCCTAAGAATGATGTACAGGGCATCATCCAGATATAAGTCACACAGGTCAAAAGCACTGAGCTGGAAAGTGAATATTAGAACTGACATTTCCAGTATGGTTATAATGGACACTTCAACAGATTTTATCCAAGAGTAAGAGAGAGAGCTGATTAAATTAAGAGGCATGGATCTTTCTGTCTCTGCTGGGATAGGAGACAGAAAGAACATTCATAGCAGGGCAATTTTTAAATTCATTATTAAAATGTGGTGATTTATGAACTCACTCATGGTACTTTCATTCAAAAAATGTGAGCTTTTATTTGGATTTAGCCCTTTAATTGACTGACTGGACAGACCTATCAGCAATAACACTTGTATTGCATCAAGACAAGATCTAGGCAATCCCAGGCCAGTGGACCTTGCAAAGTCCTCCTTATTAACATCTGGGAACTGGGCCCTAATATTACATGGCAGGCACAGTCACTGTCTGCTGGTGTTTGCAGCATCGGGGCAGGGACACTAAAAATGGATCAATGGCATCAGGAGAGGCCATATAGTCTAGCGTAATTGGCCAGATGGGGAGGGAGTAACATCGTGCCCGGAAATAAAATGAGGAAGCCAGGAAGCCTCGACAACCTCATTTTAAAAAAAAATCCCCTCATCATCACGAGTCCAGAGCAAAATTCTCGTTTGTACCCCGCTCCCCCCAACACGGTGAGGCCCACTTGTGCCGGGATGATGGCCAGCATGCCTCTTTACCCTCGGCATACCAGCCTCAGATGTTACTCCGGGTCCCAAAAAGGCCAGAATTTAGGAACTCCCACAATATCCTGTGAGTCATCATTGACCAGAGGGTCAATGGGACCAACAATATTAACGCCATGGCTAACAGGGCAGGTTACTCTGAGATAAGTGGCTCACCTCCTGGTCCCTGAAAGCTTCTTCAACATCTACAAGGCTCAAATCAGAAGTATGATGGAATACTCACAACTCACCTAGACAGGTGCAGCTGCAATAACACCCAAGAAGCTCAACATCATCTAGGACACAGTATCCTCTTGATTGGTGCTCCTGCCACTGAACTCAACATCCACCTTCTCCATCACTGACACACTGTGGCTACAGTATTTAGAATCTTAAGGATGCACTGCAGCAACTTTCCAAGGTTACTTCAAAAGCACCTCCCAGCTATTTGGCTTCAACCATCAAGAAGATCAAGAGCTACAAGAGAAGGGGGATTAACCAGCGCTGCGAGGGAGGATTTAAACTAATTTGGCAGGAGGAGGGGCACCAGGATGAAGCATTAGAGAGGAGATACAAGATGCACAGAGGACTGGGAGAGACAAACAGCATTAGAATAAAGAGTAGTTCAGAAATAGGAGGGATCAGACGGGGAGAAATGCAAGGCAGGCTAAGATGTGTTTAAGAGCATGTGAGTAAATGCACGGAGCTTGGTAAATAAGGTTGTGAGCTGTAGGCACAAGTAGTCACATGGGATTATGATATAGTGGCAATAATGGAGACCTGTATCAAACAAGGGGAACAATGTACACCTGAGGGTTCAAAGACAGAATCTATTTGGTTAGAATTAAGGAACAATAGAGGAGTTATTATGCTGCTGGTTGTATTCTATAGGCCACCAAATAGTGGGAAGCATATAGACAAGCAAATTTGCAAGCAAATTGCAAAAAAAATGCAAGAACTTGAGAGTAGTGATAATGGGGGATGTCAATTATCTCAATATAGACTGGGAAAATAACAATGTAAATGGCAAAGAGGGGGAGGAATTCCTGAAATGTGTTCACGAGAACTTTCTTGATCAGTATGTTTCCAACCGAATGAGGATGCAGTGCTGGATCTAGTTCTGGGGAATGAAATGGGGTAAGTAGAGCATGTTTCTGTGGGAGAGCATGTGGGAAACAGTGATTACAACATCATTAGGTTTAGAGTAGCTATGGAAAAGCACAAATCAAAATCAAATGTGAAAATAATCAACTGGAGGAGGGCTAATTTCAGAGAGTTGAAAATGGATCTGGCCTAGGTGGATTGGAATCAAAGATTAGCAGGTAAAACAGTAAATGAGCAAAAGGAGGCCTTCAAAGAGGAGATAATTCGGGTACAGGCTAGACTCATTCCCACTAGGGGGAAAGGAAGTGCATCCAAAGCTAGAGCTCCCTGGATGACTAAAGATATAGAGATTAAAATGAAACAGGAAAAGGAGGCTTATGATAAATGTTGGGTTTATAATTCAGTAGAGAAGCAAGGTGAATACAAAAAGTACACAGGATAACTGAAAAAGGAAATAAGAGGGGCAAAGAGAGAGTATGAGAATCGATTAGTGGGTAACAGAAAAGAAAACCCAAAAGTCTTTTATAAACATATAAATAGTAAAAGGGTAGTGAAAGGAAGGGTGGAGCCAATTAGGGACCAAAAAGGAGATTTTAATGTGAAGGCAGAGGGCATGGCTAAGGTACTAAATGCATCTGTCTTCACTAAAGAAGAGGATGCTGCCAATGTCACAGTAAAGGAGGAGGTAGTAGAGAAATTTGATAAGATAAAAGTAGATCAAGAGGAGGTACTTAAAAGGTTAGCATCACTAAAGTAAAAAAAGTTACCTGGTCTGGATGGGTTGGATCCTAGGTTGCTGAGGGAAGTAAGGGTGGAAATTGCAGAGGCTCTGGCCACAACCTTCCAATCCTCCGTAGATATGGGAGTGATGCCAGAGGACTGGAGGCTTGAAAATGTCACCCCCCTGTTCAAAAATAGGGAGAGGGACAAACCCGACCACTTAAAAAAGTTAATCCAGGACAAAATTAATTGGCACTTGGGAAAATATGGGTGAATAAATGAAAGCCAGCACAAATTTGTTAAAGGCAAATCGTATTTGACTAAATTGACTGAGTTCTTTGATGAAGTAACGGAGATGGCTGATGAGGGTAGTGCAGTTGATGTTGTGTATATGGACTTTCAAAAGGCATTTGATAAAGTACCACAAAATAGACTTGTTAGCAAAATTGAAGCCCATGCAATTAACAGGGCAGTTGCTGCATGGATACGAAATTGGCTAAGAGACAGAAAGCAGAGAGTAGTGGTGAATGGTTGTTTTTCAGACTGGAGGAAAGTATACAGTGCTGTCCCCTAGTGGTTGGTGCTGAGACCACTGCTCTTTTTGATATATATTAATGACCTTGATCTGGATATTCAGGGCATAATTTCAAATTTTGCAGATGTCATGAAACTCGGAAATGTAGTAAACAGTGAGGAGGATAGTAACAGACTTCAGGAGGACATAGACAGAATGGTAAAATGGGCAAACATATGGCCGATGAAATTTAAAGCAGAGAAGTGTGAAGTGATTCATTTTGGTAGGAAGAATGAGGAGAGGCAATATAAACTAAATGCTATAATTTTAAAGCAGGTGAAGGAACAGAGAGACCTGGGGATGTACATTCACAAATCTTTGAAAGTGGCAGGGCAAGTTGAGAAGGCTGTTAAAAAGGCATGCAGGGTCCTTGGCTTTATAAATCGAAGCATAGAGTACAAAAGCAAGGAAGTTATGCTAAACCTTTATAAAACACTGGTTAGTTCCCAGCTGGAGTATTGTGTTCAATTCTGGGCACCACACTTTAGGAAGGATGTCAAGGTCTTAGAGATGGTGCAGAGGAGATTTACTAGAATGGTACCAGGGATGAGGGACTTCAGTTGTGTAGAGAGACTGGAGAAGCTGGGGTTGTTCTCCCTAAAGCAGAGAAGGTAAAGGGAGATTTGATATAGATGTTCAAAATCATGAACGGCTTTGATAGAGTAAATAAGGAGAAACTGTTTCTAGTGGCAGAAGGGTCGGTAACCAAAGGACACAGATTTAAGATGATCGGCAAAAGAGCCAGAGGCGACATGAGGAAAACATTTTTACGCAGCAAGTTCTTATGATCTTATGATCTACAATACACTGCCTGAAAGGGTGGTGGAAGTAAATTCAAGAATAACTTTCAAAATGCAATTGGAGAAATACTTGAAGGGAAAAATTTGCAGGGCTTTAGGGAAAGGGCAGGGGAAATGTGACTAATTGGATAGATCTTTAAAAGAGCCGGCACAGGCACGATGAGCCAAATGGTCTTCTTCTGTGCTGTATCATTCTATGATTCTCTGGGAACACCATAACCTCCAAGTTTCCATCCAAATCACACACCAGCCTGACTTGGACACATACGGCTATTCTTTCATAGTCACAGAATCAACGGGCCAGATTGCTGCCTCCTGTTATGCGCCACCTTCTCCTGCAAGAAAGCGGGACATGTGTCTGGGTGATGTGCCTGCCATGGTTGAATGGCTGCCAGTGTGTGAGTTGTGGGTGTGCGACTTGCAACAGTGGTAATGTGTAAGGGTGAGAGGAAGCATCTGATTGGAAGAGTTGGGTACTGATTGAAAGAGATTGTTGGTAGGTGGCTGGCAGGGGGAGTGGTGCGTGGAGCAGTGGATGCGGCTAGTGGTAGGAGACGCCACTTGAAAGTTGATCTCACTCACCTTGACCACTTGTGTCAAAGCATTGAACCTATTCCTGCACTGCATCCATGTTTGTGGTGCTGTACGCCTGGCATTGACTGTGTCCCCTATCGCCTCCCACTGCCTTTTGAGCATATGTCTGGAGGGCCTCTTCCCCCCCCACCCCCCAACCCCCGCCACTGCAGATATAGGATGCTCCTCCTTCTGTTCACCTCTTGCACCAAGACCTGCAGTGCATCAGCAGTGAACCTTGGTGCACGCATTCTCGCAGGCCTGGTACCAACCCAGACCAGCAGATTATTGAGGTCTGGCATGCAAATTGGGGGATGTGGGATTTAGTGGTGCGTAACTTTCTTTCAATGTTTTAACATAACAACCGTTTGTAAACATAGGGATGGGACCTGCATCTGTGTTTTATTTTTAGCAAATAACAGGTACCGGCTACCTTTAAGAGATTTTGGCAGGCTGCAAGATGGACATCCTGCCTTTAAAAGATTGGGGCTCCCCCTGCTGATGAAAAGTGTGAATGTCCTTGAATCCTCGTGTCAATACTGATTTGCAAAGTTGCTTTCAGGTAAGTACTGTGGCCAGAGGAATGTCTCGCAGGAAGCAACGGGCATGGGTGAGTCACGGGTTGCAGTACCAGCGCTCGGTTTACGGCCTAATCCAATTTAACCCCCATAATCTTTAATCTCGTCTTTTAATATGATATTTCTTTGCCGCTCTTCATTTTGCTTTCCGTAACCGATTTTGCCTTGAATTTACTATTCTAACTTACACTTCCTGGTTCAGTCTCTGTGTGGCTTATTAACATGTTTCAATCTGGTTGGTTAAGGGGATACACAGCAGAATGCCCCCTTCAAACAGGTCCCAGATGCCCAGGAGAGGGCGCCATGCTGGATTGAGGAGCTGATAAGTGGAAGTTGCAGTGCAAAAGCCCATGAATAGTCTATGGGCAAGTCCAATTCTATCGTTCACTGCTCAGAGTAAATTCCTGCCCAATATTGTGGAATTTCCCATCATCAACACAAGGACTCCAGCAATTTATGGAGAAGGCCCACCATAATCTTCTCAGGGCAACTAGGGATAGGCAGTAAATGCAGCTTTGCCAGCACTGCACATGTCCTGAGAAATAAATTGCATTCATCTATCTTCTGACAATCGGTGGTCGGGGCTGGATATTGAATTCAGTGGCGGGGCACCAATCAAATGGATACTCTGTCCTAGATGATGTTGAGCTGCTTGAGAATTATTGCAGCTGCACCTGTCGAGGTGATTTGTGAGTATTCCATCATGTGTCTGACTCAAACCTTGTAGATGGTGGAGAAGCTTTCTGGAAATGAGCCACTGGCTCAAAAAAGCGCAGGATTGGGTTCTAAATATTCCTGGATACAAGATGTTCAGGAAAGATAGGGAAGGAAAGAAAGGAGGGGGTGTGGCACTATTGATTAAGGAGAATATTGCAGTGCTGGAGAGAGAGGATGACCTGGAGGGGTCAAGGACAGAATCTATGTGTTTTACATGCGCGATGTCTGATCTCCGTTCAGACTCTGTGCAGACAGCAGACATTATTTTTAGCAAATAACAGGTACCGGCTACCTTGAAGAGATTTTGGCAGGCTGCTAGATAGACATCCTGCCTTTAAAAGATTGGGGCACCCCTTGCTGGAGAAAAGTGTGAATGTCATTGAATCCTCGCGTCAATGCTGAGATACTTAATGAGTACTTTGCATCTGTCTTTAACAAGGAGGAAGATGCTGCCGGAGTCTCAGTAAAGGAAGATATAGTTGAGGGACTGGATGGGCTAAAAATTATAAAGATGTGGTACTAGAAAGCCTGGCTGTACTTAAAGTAGATAAGTCACTCAGTCTGGATGGGATGCATCCTAGGTTGCTGAGGGAAGTAAGGGTGGAAATTGCGGAGATACTGGCCATAATCTTCCAATCATTCTTAGATATTCTTAGATAGAGGACTGGAGAATTGCAAATGTTTCAAACTGGAGGCCTGTGACCAGCGGTGTGCCTCAGGGATCGGTGCTGGGTCCGCTGTTATTTGTTATTTATATTAATGATTTGGATGAGAATTTAGGAGGCATGGTTAGTAAGTTTGCAGATGACACCAAGATTGGTGGCATTGTGGACAGTGAAGAAGGTTATCTAGGATTGCAACGGGATCTTGATAAATTGGGCCAGTGGGCCGATGAATGGCAGATGGAGTTTCAGTTAGATAAATGTGAGGTGATGCATTTTGGTAGATCAAATCGGGCCAGGACCTACTCCGTTAATGGTGGGGCGTTGGGGAGAGTTATAGAACAAAGAGATCTAGGAGTACAGGTTCATAGCTCCTTGAAAGTGGAGTCACAGGTGGATAGGGTGGTGAAGAAGGCATTCGGCATGCTTGGTTTCATTGGCCAGAACATTGAATACAGGAGTTGGGATGTCTTGTTGAAGTTGTACAAGACATTAGTAAGGCCACACTTGGAATACTGTGTACAGTTCTGGTCACCCTATTATAGAAAGGATATTATTAAACTAGAAAGAGTGCAGAAAAGATTTACTGGGATGCTACCGGGACTTGATGGTTTGACTTATAGGGAGAGGTTAGACAGACTGGGACTTTTTTCCCTGGAGAGTAGGAGGTTAAGGGGTGATCTTATAGAAGTCTATAAAATAATGAGGGGCATAGATAAGGTAGATAGTCAAAATCATTTCCCAAAGGTAGGGGAGTCTATAACGAGGGGACATAGATTTAAGGTGAGAGGGGAGAGATACAAAAGGATCCAGAGGGGCAATTTTTTCACTCAAAGGGTGGTGAGTGTCTGGAACAAGCTGCCAGAGGCAGTAGTAGAGGCGGGTACAATTTTGTCTTTTAAAAAGCATTTGGACAGTTACATGGGTAAGATGGGTATGGAGGGATATGGGCCAAGTGCAGGCAATTGGGACTAGCTTAGTGGTATAAACTGGGCGACATGGACATGTTGGGCCGAAGGGCCTGTTTCCATGTTGTAAACTTCTATGATTCTATGATTCTAAAAGGGTGTAAGGATAAACCCAGCAACTATAGGCCAGTCAGTTTAACCTCAGTGGTGGGGAAACTTTTAGAAACGATAATCCGGGACAAAATTAACAGTCACTTGGACAAGTGTGGATCAATTACGGAAAGCCAGCATGGATTGTTAAAGGAAAATCATGTTTAACTAACTTGATAGAGTTTTCTGATGAGGTAACAGAGAGGGTTGATGAGGGCAATGCGATTGATGTGGTGTATATGGACTTCCAAAAGGCATTTGATAAAGTGCCACATCAAAGTTGAAGCCCATGGAATAAAAGGGGCAGTGGCAGCATGGATATGAATTTGGCTAAGAGACAGGAAACAGAGAGTAGTGGTGAACGGGTTGATTTTCGGTCTGGAGGAAGGTACACAGTGGTGTTCCCCAGGGGTCGGTGCTGGGACCACTGCTTTTCTTGATATGTATTAATGACTTGGACTTGGGTATACAGGGTACAATTTCAAAATTTGCAGATGACACAAAACTTGGAAGTGTAGTGAATAGTGAGTAGGATAGTGATAGACTTCAAAATGACAGAGACAGGTTCGTGGAATGGGCAGACATGTGGCAGATGAAATTTAACGCAGGGAAGTGCAAAGTGATATATTTTGGTAGAAAGAATGAGGAGAGGCAATATAAACTAAAGGGTACAATTCTAAAGGGGGTGCAGGAACACAGAGATCTGGGGGTATATGTGCACAGGTCGTTGAAGGTGGCAGGGCAGGTTGAGAAAACAGTTAAAAAAGCATACGTGAACCTGGGCTTTATAAATAGAGGCACAGAGTACAAAATCAAGGAGGTTACAATGAACCTTAATAAAACACTGATTCGGCCACAACTGGAGAATTGTGTCCAATTCTGGGCACCTCACTTCAGGAATGAATGAAGGCCTTAGAGAGGTTACAGAAAAGATTTACTCGAATGATTCCAGGGATGAGGGACTTCAGTTATGTGGATAGACTGGAGAAGCTGTGTTTGTTCTCCTTAGAGCAGAGAAGGTTGAGAGGAGATTTGATAGAGGTGTTCAAAATCATGAGAGGTTGAGACAGAGTAGATACAGAGAAACTCTTCCCATTGGCGGAAGGGTTGAGAACCAGAGGACACAGCTTTAAGGTGATTGGCAAAAGAACCAAAGGCGACATGAGGAGAAACCTTTTTACACAGCGAGTGATTATGATCTGGAATGCACTGCCTGAAAGGGTGGTGGAGGCAGATTCAATCATGGCTTTCAAAAAGGGAATTGGATAAGTACTTGAAAGGAAAAAAATTGTAGGGCTACGGAGAAAGGGCAGGGGAGTGGGAGTAACTGGATTGCTCTTGCAGAGAGCCGGCACGGGCTCAACGGCCGAATGGCCTCCGACTGTGCTGTAACCATTCTATGATTCATCACAGTGTACTCAACCTTTGCCCTGCTCTTTTAGCCATGATATTGATATGGTTAAATGAAGTTGAGCATTAACAAATCTGGGGAAAAGCATTTAATGGCGATTGTTTTGTGTCAAGTTGAGACACGTGTGCCTGAAATTCAAAGGGCCTGCTTCACCGATATAAAGCAGAACCCCATCCGCCAAAGCCTGAAGCCATTGACCACGTCCCAAATTGGGGGTTGGAGTCACTTGCATGGATCTGGCAGGGTGCTTCAGCAGTGCCCACCTCAGTGCCCAGTGCCCTTGGAAAGTGGACCCAGCTGCTCTGCCCGAGGCTCCACTGGGTTTAAAAAATTCTTCAGCTCCCAATGAAGATCTTGCAGACTCCACGATCGATTACCTTAGTCTAGTAAGGACTCAACAGGATTCATGCCAGCTTTCAGCTGGTGTAAGTTGTGTGAGGCCTACTGAGTCATAATGAGCCGAATTCCCAGGGAAGCTCGAGAGCGCCCCCATATGCACCCGAATGATGGGAAGGCTTTGGAAGATCTGCCTACGGTTCCCTTCGAATCAGAATTTAAAGGGGCAGTGTAAACAGGACGGAATCCTAGTGTAACCGGGTTCAGCCCCAAATCTCTGCCCCCTTGTCCTTCCTGTCCTCTCTGTCCCCAGAAATTTTGGGACCATGGAGATGATCAGTGTGCACAGATAATCCTCAAGTCAATCAGAACACATTTTATAAGTGATATGTAAACAATTAGGGTCATAACTATTAATCCTTCAACACTTTTGAAAAATAATCCAACCTTGAGGTTAAACATTAAAAGTTTGAGGTTTACAAGGATTATCATCATATCACATCAGGATTTGGTGAAAATTCAGAAACCACTCACAAAGCCAAACTATACCTTTGTTATTACTCAAGGTGACAGATTGTTAATATTGCTTTGAAATGCAGTTGAAAAGTTTGACTAAATGTTTGGAAAAGCTGAGTAAGTGCTCCTCATTTTTGATCTGCTGCCAATATGTATTATACATGAATATGAAAGACACAGTCCTGCTCAGTTGCAAAACGACAACGTGTTTGCTAAGTGTTTGACGTGGGATGGGGATTGGGTGCTTTGGCATATCACCACTCTCAAACATTAGTTACCGAAACACACACAGCTACAAGAGTCAGCACTGACCCTACATCTTTAAATGAACTTGTTCTCCACTGCCACACATCATTCCTTGGCAGCCAGGTAGCTCCCCCGTCCCCCTCCCCTTTGGGAAAATAGCAGTCTCTACTCACCAATTCTTTCTGATTCTACAGTTGAGGTCAGAAACAGATGCTGAATTCAAGGTACCGTATAACTCCACTATAAAGTATTGCAACCATTCTACCAGGGTTGTTTATGTTTTCGATAATCTTCAACATGGCTTGTCCCACATTGCTTCACTTCAGAGAAAGTATCTTAATGTTACTTGGTGTTAATTTTGTAATCAGTTAGTAATGGTGGAAAGATCAATCCCTGTCAGAATCCTACTAGTTCCAAGAGGAAACAACATAACCTGCAACAGGTTAACCTGCAGTAAATTTGATGCTTTATAATTCCATTACATACTTATCATTAGATATAATGGCCCTGATAATAACTGTGAGGTGGGGAGGTGGGGGGTGGGGGGAGGATCCTGGATTTGCAGCCAGGAAACCGGGATGTTTGGGTTTCCCGCAGGTCGTGCCGAATTTAACGGCAGGACTTGTTTCAAATATTTTCATCAGGTGACAGTCTGGCCATCGGGAAGAAGGCAGCCAGGGAGCAAAGCAGAGGGAATTCCAACAGCGGGCGGGGGGTCAGACATCGCAGGGTGGGGGGGGGGGGTTTGGTCAATCGTGGGGGTCCCATCGCGGGGGAGGAGAGAGTTGGACATTGTAGGGAGAGAGTTGGACATCGTGGGGAAGAAGTTGGACATCACAGGGAGCAGTCGGACATCGTGAGGGGCTTGGACATCTTGAGGGGGAAGTTGAATATCGTGGGGAGGGAGTTGGACATCGTGGGGGGGGGGAGTTCGACATCATGGGGATGGAGTTGGAGTTTCTTCTTTGAGGAAGTAACGGGCAGGGTGGATAAAGGGGAACCAATGGATGCAGTATATTTGGATTTCCAAAAGGCATTTGGTAAGGTGCCACATAAAAGATTACTGCACAAAATAAGAGCTCATGGTGTTGGGGGTAATATACTGGCATGGATAGAGGATTGGCTAACTAACATAAAACAAAGAGTCAGGATAAAAGGCTCATTTTCAAAATGGCAATCTGTAACTGGTGGGGTGCTGCAGGGATCAGTGCTGGAGCCTCAACTATTTACGATATATATCAATGACTTGGATAAAGGAACAGAATGTCTTGTGGCCAAATTTGCTGATGATACAAAGATAGGTGGAAAAGCAAGTTGCGATGAGGACACAAAGTGTCTGCAAAGGGATATTGACAGGTTAAGCGATGGGCAAAAATTTGGCAGATGGAATATAATGTGGGAAAATGTGAAGCCATCCACTTTAGGAGGAAAAATAAAAAAGCAAAATATTATTTGAATGGAGAAATACTACAAAATGCTGTGGTACAGAGGGATCTGGGTGTCCTTGTACATGAAACACAAAAAGTCAACATACAGGTGCAGCAGGTAATCTGGAAGGCAAACAGAATATTGGCCTTTATTTCTAGGGGGATGGAATATAAAAGCAGGGAAGTCATGCTACAATTGTATAGGGTGCTAGTGAGACCACATATGGAGATAAAGCATTAGATTTCCTGTCAAGTTAATGTGTGACAGGATAAGTACACTGTATGATGGTTTATGTAAGTTTTGACTCTGGTCAATAGTTCTGATGAGATCTTTACTGAGTTAGAATTCTGGATAATTTCAACTCTGATTTTCTCTGATAGCTACTCGTAGGTTTTATTTTCTTTAATCCTCTGTGAAGTGCCATGGGATATTTTCCTATGTTAAAGGCTCTATACAAGTGCAAGTTGTTATAGTTGGAGTAAACATTAGAGGGTAGATTTTCCAAGTTCTTACACAAGGAGACTGACTCACGTGTGCAAGTGGAAAATCTACCCTTACATATTTTTCAAAAATGAAATATGAGACAGAAACACATCCAAATAAAATGTAAAAAACTGCTAGCACTCTGGATTTCTGACTGTTAATCATCCTAATCCAAATGTGACTATTCTTCCTCAACCTCACCTCCAACACAGAAAAAAATGCTGATTCCCACTCTCCTTCACTTGCCCTTGGGTCAAGCTTACTCAAGCTTGTACTTAATATAGCTCTTCCGCTTTTAGAAAAGAATGTTGAGTGTTACAAAATGCCTACTTTTTGTGTTTATTATTAGCTCTTTAACCCAGATAAGCTCACTAGGCGTGTATCTCAAGAAGCCCAACAATTGTGTGCAACCTGCCATAAAGGTATTTTACAGCTCCAGAGGTGTGCAATAAAGTTCTCAGTGTAGACTAATACAGCATTACACAAGGGTACCTCAATGGACAGAATGAATATTTCTCAGGGGAACTTTATAGGCTGAACACAGCATTATACTTACAAGCTCCATGAACCAAGAACTAGACAGAAGGAAAGGCTAAAGTACTAAAAATGAATCACAAATAGGTTATTTTCTAAATAGCTTTGATTATTACCTTCTGATACACATCGCAGTGCCATCTGGCACATATGCAAGTGAGAAAGATTAGAGTTTATAGAGAAGCAAACAGTTTTCCATAATGGATTTGTTTTGCATCTAATTGTTTTGGCTAAGACAAAGATACCATGAGTTGATTTTCAAAATTCTGTTGTGCATCTTTACCCTCTGTATGTGGCTTTTTCATTTCCCCATGTAAAAAAGACTACGGCCCCGATTTTAACTTCTCCTGCCTGGAGAAAATCAGGTTGGGGGGGCTGCAGTCAAAATGAGGCCAGTCACTTACCCTCTCTGATACTGCTGCCTTCCCACCGTGTCCTGATCTTAACCTGCTCTTTTGAGCAGGCGAACGAGGAAGGAAGCAGGGTCCCACTTTAATTATGCAGAGCAGGTCTGTTGATATCCTCGGAACCCGATCTGTAATTTTATTCCGAGGCCTGAGCGGTGGAGCAGTGTCAGCCTCCCCGTCAGACCAGACCTGTCAGGCGGAGGATCACGGGCCAGAAGTGGTCCAGCAAGGAAGTATGAACATTTTTATTTTAGGTTACCTTCTGGGTGAAGAGGAGCAGAAACCTCCCTTGCCATGGGCATCACCCCCCACCTACCTCCACCGATTGCAGCCAGAGACCCCCTCCCCCCGATCACGGCCAGAGGCCCCCGCCCCCCCATCTCCAGATCGCAGCCAGAGCCCCACTTTCCCTGACTGCCTCCAGAGCTTCCTCTCTCCTCAACTGACTGCCGGGGACCGTTTTCCTACAGGTCCCCGGCTACGGCCTCCTGCAACCGAATTCCCACTCCTGCCCACCTGGCCGGGTTTGGGTGGGAGTCAAAGAAAATTTATTCAAATGAGGCCTGGCCGTTAAGGTTGGCCGGGCCTCCAAGTCCCCAGGTGCACCACCCGCTTTGGGGCTTGCGCACACCAAACCCGCCCACCCCCCACCCCCCTTTAAAATAGGAACCTGCATGTTGCATCATGCTTAAAACATAATTTGCTGCAGAGTTACCTGTCTCTCATGTTACTTATCAGTCAATGATTGACTGAACAAAGTGCAGAAACCAGGTTAATTTTTAACAATTCTAGAAAATCAGAGTTTGTCGTTCACCATTTCAGCTACTTCAACTTGCCAAAAAATTGTAACGAAATGAAAAGGACAAGGAAAATCACTTTATAAAACACTCAGCTAAATCATTGCCCAGCTGTCAGTTCCAAGACTCAAAATGGCAATAACGTTCTGGATTGCACTGACATCAGCAAATTTCTATGGCATTTTCAAAACTCCCCCCTCTGGATTTTTTTGAATTCATTGTTGGGATGTAGGTGTTGCTGGCAAGGCCAGCATTTATTGCCTATCCCTAGTTATCCTTCAGGAGGTGGTGGTGAGCCGCCTTCTTGAACCGCTGCAGTCCGTGTGGTGATGATACTAGAACAGTGTTGTTCGGTGGGGAGTTCCAGGATTTTGACCCAACGATGATGAAGGAACGGTGATATACGTCCAAGTCAGGATATGAAGCCAATGGTATGTTTTGGGGTAATTTTAACTTTTAGCGTTAGTATAAAATGAGCAATATTGGATTGTCGGCCTGATATACAGCCTATTCCATTCAATGAATGTTGTATAACCAGTGGCCAATCTGATAGCACCCATTTTATACAATCACTAAAAGTTAAAATCACCCCCTTTGTGTGAAATTAAACACTGGTGTGGCATTCTTTGTGCAATTTAAATATTAAGCTGATAGGTAGTTTCATGCCTTCACAAACCATTTTGTTAAAGGAAGGCACAGCACAAGTAGTTCTGGTGAGAGTGCACACCCAAAATAATAACTTGTACTCTTTCCACATGCTGATGGGTCCAACATTTTGTGATTTTATTGCAGCTACAAATAGGCAATGTTAATTTTAGAAAATCCTTTTTGTGAGTAATGAGGAGCTAAAGCTGTTAACCACTGATCCTCTGCAGATTCAGCATTCATTTCTACTGAGGTACCTTATACAAATGAATTCGGAACAAGATGCGAAGTGTAGGGCAAAATTCAGCAGGGATTGGAGGGCAGCAGAAATACACCACGGTTCAACCATCTGACTTTTTTCTCCACTGTAAGCTCAGTCCATTCGCACAATAGTTACAGTGATGTTTAAAAGAGCCAGTCACAAAAATGGTTCGGCTACAGGAATGTGTACATCAGTAATTGTTTTTCCATTAAACTGTAATTCACAAGAAGACTTAGATCTTTCCTCACCGATGTTTGAAAGTCTTCTTCAATCAATAGCAAAGTATATCCTCAGTTGTGTAATTAGTTTTAGAAATTGTTATGCATCAGTATCTGAAAAGTACAGTTCAATAATATAGATCTGGTAGAGTCAGTTCAGCCTCACATTGCCTTAAATCCAAATTGAAAGCTGACATACACACCCTTCCTATTGATTATTGTTTAATTCAAGCAGTTGCCTCTTAGTATAATTTTATCCTGTAGTGCCATCTAAAGGTTATGGGACAGAAATGATTATACTATCAGGTATTATGTTACTGCAATATTATTCACAATATTCAAATTACAAGCAGACATTAATTGTGTTATTAATCATTTATGTTTACCGAACCATTCCCATGAACTTGAATTTAAATTTTTATTACATGTTAACATTCACCAGCACAATCATGTATAGGTATCAAACAAAATGAGTCAAAAATCCTTGACCCTTCCAGTGGGAGTGTGGTGTAGGGGCCAGATAATAGGGTGGGTCCCAGACATGCCAGTCCTAGCTTTGTACAGGAATTATTGTGGCAGGCAGAGCCATCAGCGGGCACTTACAAGGCTAATGATAAAGGAAGGGATGGGGCTGGGAGGTGGGGACTCCCAGCGGGTGAAATTCGACATTGGTAGAGATGCAAAGCAAGCGGAATTGCATTTGCCGCCTGTTATACAACATGCCTGATATTCAGTCATTTCACCCAGCCCTCAGAGGGACCTGACATATGATCAGTAGTCATAGGATCAGTCTTCCGGCTAGCCAAAGGGTGGACATGGGTCCCACCAGAGTGTCCAGGCCAGGATCGTGACCTGGACCCTCAAAGATAGGTCAATTTTATTTAATTGATTTAACTGCAGCCCTCTTACAAACAGGGCTGCTGGGAGCACTTGCAAAGTTTTTTTTCAGGGGGCACCTGGCATTCCTCCAGAACTCTTGGACTATCCAGCCTGTGGGGCAAGGCGGGCAACCAGAGGTGTGCCACACTGATGCCGGCTCCCCCAGGTCCATTCAAATGGGGTAACCTCATACTGACTCTGGCCAGTTGTGACCAGCATGCACAAACCCAGCAGAATTGTCCTGATCACTCATAGCATATTGTTGATAGCTCATACAATTTCTGGGCCTGTATTTCCTTCACAATAAAATGTCATTGAGAAGTGTGGTTAGGAAAATCCATACTTATTAAAAAAGATCCTGATAGGTTATTGTGGCCATGTTTCTGTGGTCCAGCCTCAATGGGAAGGATAGTGTTTAGGCTTGGTCCCATGCTGCACATTATAGGATCCTTCTCATATTTTCAAACAAGTAGCAGGAGCACTTCAGAGGACGTATGAACGGATGATAGTCATTCACTGCTTATCACTGCTTGAATTCATGACTTCAAAAGTAGAGATATATTAGTCTTTCCTATTAACGGTTTAATGCCAAAGGTTTCCTTTTAGTCTGGGCTAACCCAGTTAGATTCCTTTTGAACTGATCTTATGTATCATATTAGATTCTTCAAAACATCATGGGAGCGATTTTCATCAGCAATAAAGATGCAGTATGAACAGCAGAACTTTAAGGGTTAATATTAAGTGTTAGCAAATTCTCAAAAATTCTGCAATAAGCAGAATAGTAACAAGTCCAGACAAGTTAACCACAAAAACAAGGATGTTGTACTATTAACATCTGCTAATTGTTGTGAACTTATGCTATCTTTCTATGGATAGATATGGCTACTGTTACGTACTTCTGCTATGGTTTTGTGGTTAGGTATAGATGTGCTTAGTTTCCAGTCTCACCTTATTAGTTTTATCTTATATGGAGTTGTTTTTCTTTTCTTGACAGAATCATGTGATGAGCAGATGTATTGAGTTAACTATTAACGCAAAACCAGTGGTCACATACATTTGTGGTTTTAAAGCTTAAATAGTGAGATTGGGTGCAGCTTAATCGACATCCAGAAGCAGCAGAATTGAGCTCTGGAGTTTGCACAGATTGCAGGATTTCCCCCAAGTCTAGGCAATGTTGATTGCAGCCTTGTCGCTCTGTGGGCTGTTTTAGATGAGCCCAGTGCCTTCATGAATTAGAAGGGCTTCCATTCCATTAACGTGCAACTGGTGGATGGTCATCAGCAATGCATCATGCAGGTCTGTGCCCACTAAACTGGCTTTACTTTTATCATTCACCAATCCTCCATCCCCACCTTCATTGACCCTACACAGCAAGTGAGAAGCTGGCTGCTTGGGGATAAGAGTTATTCCCTGCACACTTGGCTCATGACTCCTCTCAGGAACCTATGCTTGCCGGCCAAACTGTGCTACAGTCAGATCCATGGCTCAATTGGAGCCTTCATTGAATAGGCCATTGAAGTCCTCAAGCAATGATTCCACTGGTTGGACAGGTGAATCTGCTGACTTCCTGCAATACAGCCCACTAAGACTGTGCCATATGATAGAGAAGCAGCATACAGCAAACCGCTTTGTCAGCAGCTCATTGACTAGCTCTTCAGTTGAACAATCCCAGCTTCCCTGAATTAACTGTCATGTCCAACATCTCTCTCACTCCTTCCACCCTCAAATAAACTGCATCTGCCCAAAGGCCAACATTAATATTCATGTCAACTAACATTGCACAAAGAGCCATTCTAATTACTAAAAAGTGTTCTGGAAGTAGCTCTTTGTGGGCACAAAGTCGGTAATTTTGACTTTGTACGATAGTTCAAAATGGGTGATAACAACTCCGCAGCTTGTTTTACATCTCTCCTGATTTTTATTTCCAATGAAGGTTGTCATGTTGAGTGTGTGAGTGAGAGAGTTCAGTATATAGAGGGAAGGAAGGGAAGATGCCCAAACCCTCTGCATGGCCTCCAGCTTTGTCACCTCCAACGCTGCATGCCCAGCCTCTGCAAAGTATGCCAATGACGGCCTGCTCCATTTGGTGCAAGCACTTGCCTGGGCACCCAGGAACCATCATGGTGGAAGAGGACCTCCTTTCTGCTGCTCACATTCAATGAGCACTTCCACGGCACCATCCATAAACTTGGGGGTCCTGGCTGCAATCATTTTGCCAGTAGAATGTAAAAAATTTGTTCCAGTAGCCACCATATGAAAAGTGTCCCTCCCCTTTAAGAGGTGCAGGATGCCTTTAAATAGCAGCAACCCCACCGGATTTCCCACCTTCCCAATCAACGAGCTGCCTACAGATAGTGCAATTAGTGCTGGCAGCTTGCCCAAATGTATTGGGCCTCCTGCTGACATCATTGGGCCCATCATCCCTCGCCCGCCTAATCGACACAATATACAAAAACTGACCACCACAATTTTAACCAAGCAATAAACATTTATATCCTATTAATATATTTCCTGTGTAACAAATTCATGGAATCTAGTTTCTGTGCGTACTTTTTGGAGATGAAATTTAAACAGTCAAGGTATTTAAGAATAGGCAATGATATTAATATGAAAATGAGCACAAAAATATTTTAATTAGATGAGTTTTCCCCTGAAAAAATTTCAGAGATAGTCAGTGGAGATTTTCAAATCATTATTTTACTTTGAAATGCATATTTATAATTTAATATTGATTTCTTACCTTGCTAATCGAAATGGCCTTGTAGTTTACGACATGGTAAAGACTGTTGTCCATTATAACACAAATATAGTAAAGAATTCTGCCCATTGTAACATACTTCATTAAAAAATACAGATGCTCTAAATTTTCAGCGTATTTTTCATTAAAAGTACTTTCAATTCTCAAAGATAACCCTGTTACTAGAATCTATTATTAGGTACAGAGTGACTGAGCACTTGGACAAACATAAATTGATCAGAGAGAGCCAGCATGGATTTGTAACAGGTATGTCATGTTTCTCAAACCTAGTTGAATTTTTTGAGGAGATAACTAATGTGGTAGATAAGGGAGTATCTATGGATATTCTTTACATGGACTTCCAGAAGGTTCCACATAAGAGACTGCTACCAAAAATGAGAGCACATGGAATTGAAGGTAACCTTTTGACATGGATAGAGAATTGGTTAGGAGATAGAGAGTAGGGATAATGGGTATGTATCCCAATTGGCAGGATGTGACTAATGGTGTCCCCAACGAATCTGCGCTGGAGCCTCAGCTTTTCACTATTTATCAATGACTTAGATGAAGGAATAGAGAGCCATACGTATCCAAGTTTGCTGACGATACAAAGCTAGGTGGTAAAGTAAGCTGTGAGGAGGAAGCAAAGAGGCTGCAAAGGGATATGGATAGGGCAAGAAGGTGGCAGATGGAGTATAGTGTGGGGAAATGTGAAATTATTCACTTTGGTAGAAAGAATAGAAAAGCAGAATATTTTTTAAAAGGTAAGAGACTAAGAAATGTTGGCAGTCAGAGGGATCACAGAAAGTTAACATGCAGGTACAACAAATAATTAGGAAGGCAAATGGTACGTTAGCCTTTGTTACAAGGGGGATGGAGTATAAGAGTAAGGAGGCCTTGCTGCAATTATATGGGGCTCTGGTGAGACCACACCTGGAGTACTGTGCACAGTTTTGGTCTCCTTACCTAGGGAAGGATATACTTGTCTTAGAGGGGGTGCAATGAAAGTTCACCAGATTGATTCCTGGAATGAGAGGTTTGTCCTATGAGGAGAGATTGAGTAGAATGGGTCTATATTCTCTGGAGTTTAGAAGAATGAGAGGTGATCTCAATGAAACGTATAAAATTCTTAGAGGGCTTGACAGGGTAGATGATGAGTGGTGGTTTTCCCTGGCTGGAGAGTCTAGAACAAGGAGTCATAGTCTCAAGATATAGGACCGAGATGAGGAAAAATTTCTTCACTCAGAGGGTTGTGAATCTTTGAAATTCTCTACCCCAGAGGGCTGTGGATACTCAGTTGTTGAGTATATTCAAGACTGAGATCGATGGATATTTGGACACTAAGGGAACGAAGAGATATGGGGATAGGGTGGGAAAGTGAAATTGAGGTAGAAGATCAGTCATGATCTTATTGACTGGCGGAGCAGGCTCAAGGGGCCTTGTGGCCTACTCCTCCTCCTATTTCTAATGTTCTTATATTCTTATATATCCAAGTTTGCCGACAACACTGAGTTAGGTGGCACAGTGGATAGTGTAGATGGGTGAAAAAAGTTGCACAGGGACATTAGTAGATTAAGTGAATGGGTAAAACTATGGGAGATGACGTTCAACATGGGGAAATGTGAGGTCATCCACTTTGGACCTAAGAAAGATAGATCAGAGTATTTTCTAAATGGCAAAAGCTAGGATCTGCGGAGGAGCAGAGAGATTTAGGGGTCCAAGTACAGAAATCACTAAAAGCTAGTGGACAGGTACAAAAAAATAATTAAAAAGGCTAATGGAATGTTGGCCTTTATCTCAAAGGGGCTGGAATAAAAAGGGATGGAAATTATGTTACAGTTATATAAAGCTTTGTGTAGACCCATTTAGAATACTGTGTTCAGTTCTGGACATTGCACGTCAGGGAGGAGGGGGTGCAGCGCAGATTCACCTGAATTATACCAAGGCTAAAAGGGTTAAATTATGAGGGATATGGGGATCGGGTGGGAAAGTGGAGTTAAGGTCGAAGATCAGCCATGATCTTATTGAATGGCGGAGCAGGCATGAGGGGCTTGTATGGCCTATTCCTCCTCCTATTTCTTATATTCTTATGTTCTTATGACAGGTTGCATAGACTAGGCTTGTATTCCTTGAGTATAGAAGATTAAGGGGTGATCTAATTGAGGTGTTTAAGATGATTAAAAGAGTTGATAGGGTAGATAGGGAGAAACTATTTCCTCTGGTGGGGGAGTCCAGAACAAAGGGGCATAATCTTAAAATTAGAGCTAGGTGATTCAGGGGTGATGTCAGGAAGCACTTCTTCACACAAAGGGTAGTGAAAATCTGGAACTCTCTCCCCCAAAAAGCTGTTGAGGCGAGGTCAATTGAAAATTTCAAAACTGAGATTGATAGATTTTTGTTAGGCAAGGGGGTTAAAGGTTAAGGAACCAAGGCGGGTAAACAGGGTTACGATACAGATCAGCCATGATCTGACTGAATGGTGAAACAGGCTCAAGGGGCTGACTGGCCTACTCCTGTTCCTATGCTCCTATGTTCTTTAGCATAAATATTGTGCTTGTCTTTATATGACAGATATTCCCCTGTAACATGCAGTGAAATAAAACCCAATATTGTGGAAGCACCTTCATCATGGACTACAGCGGTTCAAGAGGCAGCCCACCACCATCTTCTCAGGGCAACGAGGGATGGGCAATAAATGCTGACCTTGCCAGAGATGCCCACATCACGAGAATTAATTTTAAAAATAGCATTACTGCTCAAGTCACGTGGTTTAATTCTGGTGGGAAATGGTTCACGTTGCTTACAATGACAACTATCGCCACCATAATAATTGGCTGAAAATTGAACAAAATCATGTGTAAACTCCACTGAATGTATTACATGAAACAATAAATGTTGCAGTATTTTGAGGATTTAACATATCTTAGGGTGATGTAATTTTAAGTCCTTGATTTTGTTGCCATCTTTTAACAAACTCCAATTTTTTCATTTTCCTGTGTACAATATAAACCATCTGAACCCCTCCATGTTTAATTGACTTGCACTTACTTACTAAAAAAAAGGAAATAATGGGCTTCCCACAGACATTGCTAATGATTTTTTATGGACAATTTAGCAGACATTGAGAATGGAAAAAAACCTATTGTTTTAATTTCCAAATTCTGAGTGAAAAAGCTATCAGTTGTTTTACTTTTGAGCCCTCTTCCCTCCTGTCTTGTCATGGCAATCAGCTTTAGTGGCAAAACAGCTTTCAAGGGGACTAACAGAGTTTTATGTTGCAATCTGCAAGACAACTTTTGTATAATTCAACTAGAGTTGGAGAAGTTCTCTCAGTTCTACTGCAGACTTTGGTTCTGTGTGCCTGGAAAAACTAAAAGCAGTTTACTGAGATGCAGAAAAACAAGTTGTTGCAGCCAGACCACATTGTATGCTGGAACTAATCACAATACACATAGTTAGATCTGTAAGACCACACTCTACACTCTGCATACAACAAGATAACTTGAATCAAATAAATGTTTCTGTTTCATGCACAGTAACACCTGAAATTATTCCTTTGTTTTGTCCAAACAAATCTAATGCATGACATCTTGCACTTCTACAACCTTTTGACTTTTTTATACTTTGTCTTTACTGCTGTCTCCGGTACATGGTCGCCGGTCCCTTGTTCTCCAGCTCCATGCCTGATTTTCTCCTGTATTCCTATTCTTGCCCCTGCTCTCAGTCCTGATTTCTTCCCTACTCTCTCCAACTCTGTGTCTCTTGGATTCCACGTTCCATTCTCTCCAACACCCAGGAAACACCAAAAAGTGTAAAAAAAATAGCTAACCTGATTTATCTGGTTAATGTCAGACATGAGGTAAACCAAGAAAATCAGGTCTACCTGGATTCTTCTTTTTTTCCGTACCCAGTAGAATATGAGGCAACCCATTTCTTCCATTGCTTTTACATCCAGCAAATCATGCTCTAGGTTGTTTCTGTAACAAGGTCACTTTTTTATGTGGACAGATCATTAGCCTGACCTGAGCAGTCTGGCTAGATGCAATGAGGGGTCACCACTCTACTCCCATTGGATGGGAGTACCCCAATGAATGTCAACCCAGTATTCAGAAGGCAGAGCATCTGTTACCAATAGTATACATGCCAATGATTTATTTAATTTGCATGAAACATAAACATTTATTTGAATTGTTATCTTGGTCAGTTGTATGCAGAGTACAGGCTGCTGATACAAACCTAACTATGGGCTCGATTTTAATCCTACGTGCCTGGCAGATGCCGGGTGTGAGCAGGTTACTTTTCCGTTCAGATCCCGATCATTTCCGATATTAACCTGTAGGGTTTTGCAGGTGGATCAGGCGTCCACCTAAAGCAGTAGAAGCCTCATAAATTTATGCATAGTGGAGTCCTACTATGTAAATAGGACCTCAATGCAGTTTAACTGGTGTCTGAGCAGGGAGGCCACTGTGGCTTTCCCACTAGACAGGAGCAGGTCTGCTGCTGGTCTGAAGACAGACGAGGTCCTTCAGGTAAGTCTAAAACTTAAGAACTTAAAAGGAGCAGGAGTACTCCTCCAGGCACAACAAGCAAAGTTGCGGTCACCCCTGTCTGGGACACCTCCCTTCCCTCCCGCGAAACACTCCCAAAACCCCTTCCCCACCACTTACTTGGAAGCCAGAAGGTGGCCAAAGATTGCCTGATCTTCTCTTGCCGGCAGCCACACCGCACCCTGTTCATGCCCATTCCAGACAGGAAGTGGACCGGGAAGATTTGAAAAAGGTTTGGCGATTAAAATCGCCATGCCTTCCTGTTGTCTCTGGAAGGTCGGAAATCAACTCCCTGGAGCTATTCTTGCTTGAAACCTGGTCCGAGTTAAAATCCGCCCCATGTGTATTGAGATTGGTTCCAGCATACCATTTGGTCTGCCTGAACTGATGATAAATTGCCTTTCTGCACCTCAATGAACTACTTAAGGTTTATTCAACTATGTCCAGCACTCCATTTAAACTCGGTAACAAAAAAGGTGTCTGTCCTGGGGGAAGCAAAGAATGGATGTGATGGCAATCTGTTTTGCAATTTAATATGTTCAAATGTAAAAGAAACCTGATGTCTCAGGTAATATTGTTGAGTATGGGACTAAAACATGATAAAACATTACAATTTTACATTAAAAAGTGGCCAAAGGATATAAATGCTCTCATCATAACTCTGTGGAACAATAATGGATTATTTTCGTGCATGCTTTATTTTTTGTCTGTCATCTTAAAAATATTACAATGCAATAATAATGTTTTATTTTATCAAAATCGCATATGTTATTTTAATGCTTGAACACCCCAAAGACACATAAATGAACCATTTGTATTTTACGTATTCAAAATGGAGCAACTTGATTTATTTGAATATTTCAGTGGTAAACATAATCAACATTTTAATGTGATTCAGTAAGTATTACACCACCAGCCCATTCATCATAAAACTATATCACTAATATCATTGGAACTGACAGGTTACTTCATGCTTCCTGTTAAGTGTGTGTTTCCCTCCCTCCCCCAAAAAGGAGTAAGCAACCAGTTAAATAAAGATAAAAAATAAAAGACACAAGTTGATGAATAATGGATTCTCCCACTGGTATTCATACAGTTAAATCCACTTGCAACTCTAATATCTGACCAAGTTTTCCTCCTGCTCATTTTTAAATGCTAGTTTGTTTATTACGTTTTCCCATTCTGTCCAATTGCATATAACAAGATTCCATCATGTATAAATGCTGCTTCTTTATAGATGTATTTTCTGGCCTTTTTGCGTTGTCTGTGTCACAAAACCCCAATGGCTAAGCTGCTCCTAGCTGGGCAAGCAGTGGAAATGTTACAATGCTCTGTATTGTAAACAATTTTACAACACCAAGTTATAGTCCAGCAATTTTATTTTAAATTCACAAGCTGTATTGTAAGCTGTGCAGCTTAAGCTAGTTCAACTCCAGTAGTAGCCCTTTGCACACTTAGGGGTTACTAAGCCTACATGTGCCAACCTATGCCTAGGGAAAGTTTTAAATATGATAATGAATTTCTGTGCATCTTAGATACCCCACTGATCAAAAATAGAATGCCTCATATCTCGATAGGACAAGTAGACACCTATTCTCCAACTTTATATCATTGCATTTCGACCTGATAGGAAATGTGCAGTAATGGCTTTGGGTATGTTGATAGTTGAGGAAGTTCTCCAGCAACACTTCCACTTCCCAACATCCTAATAGATTGGGATCTCACCGCGTGAATACTTAATTCTATACTGTAAGGTCAAAAGTCGTAGTACAGTATGGTACTGCACCATCGGACTGAGGGCACCCGAGCTTCACACCATGAAGCTATCTGCTGTGGGAATTACAATTTTAGAAAAGCAATTACTCATTCATATTGTAATATGTTGGAGAAGAAACAGGTTTTATTTGAGTGTCATAATGTCATGATATTGGATCATAACAATGTAGTATTAATATATTTCCAGTTATTAACTCACAAATAGTCTGCTTCCAAATTTTTTATTTCAATTCTCTCTCTGTCCCATCCCCCCAGTTCACAAAAGTAATCTTGCTTCTTCCCATCTTTGTGATCGTCTTGTCACATCTTAAACCTGTAATGGAGACATTTATCGTGTGTTTTCTGAAAATAATCCACAACTGCATTTATTTTTCCTGTTGGCATAAGATCTTGAATCTTCAGCCAAGTATACTGCGGAGATTAATTTTACCTTTCATGCAGCCGATATAAATAACACATGCCCTTTACTTACTGACCTTGATAAATATGAAAAAAAATTCAGCTGAGTAGTGGAAAACAACAATGAGAACATAAATCACTGTCTGGCAGCTTGTGCCTGGTACAGCCGGTGTGACGCTTTTGAATTTGTTACAAAATGGGACATTAAAACCCTCCCACGGATGCAATCTGAAGGCAGAGATTTGGGAAATTGTTATTCTTCCATCCAGCAGCTTTTAATGCTGTAGATGGTGCCACCTGCCGACCTGATTATTTCTGGGAGCTTCATATAGGAAAATCATTGTAATTGCAGTCTATTTGTGCAGGGAGTAAATAGCTTAAATCACCACATGTTCCAATTATACATTTTCATGAAGGGAACTACGATTAATTTGATACTGTCTGTACAACCAGAACAAATTAAATGGAGCACAGGCCATCTGCTGGTGATTTTACTAAATTGCTGTTTATACCACAAGATAAATATTAGTGGTGTGAAGATTATTGGATTACTAATTGACAGCAGCAATAGCCAATTACTAATGTTGCAGGCAAATTCTCGAGTGTCATTTTATTCATATGCGGAAGATACAGTGACAGAGCTTCACCACAATACATTTGTCTTTTTTGTTTGTTTATTGAAGTTTTGTAACGAACAAAATCAACAATGTAGGAAGCAAGGAAATTGGAATATAATGTGATTTGCCATCTCACCACTGTGACAACTACAATGCACCATCAAACATAAAAGGACACCCCACTTCCTTTTAAAAAAAGATAATGTTAGCATAGCTAACCTGGACCCTCCTGAAGCCACTCGGGCAGCACCTTCCTCTCGGGAATCATATGTCCTGATTTGCCACGCTGTTTGTCCGACATCCAGTACTGGATCAGACGAAATTTCCTCCAACTAAATATTGGGAAGTCTGAAGCCATTGACTTTGCTCCCAGCCACCGACTCCAGCCCTCCCCCTGTCTGAGGCTGAACCAGATTGTTCGCAACCTTGGCGTCCTATTTGACCCTGAGATGAGCTTCCAATCCCATATCCACTCCATCACCAAGACCACCCACTTCCACCTCCATAACATCACCCATCTCCACCTCTGCTTCAGTTCATCTGCTGCTGAAACCCTCATCCATGCCTTTATTACCTCTAGACTCTTGCAATACTCTTGAGAACTGAGCAACAACCTAAGGTCATAGTTGGATACATTGAGAGAAGTGAGTTTTGATATATTATGTGCCATGCTAATATTTTCAAGTGAACTGTTTTATCCTTCATAAAATATATCTTTCATGAGCCTGATGATACTCTGTTTCCAATCCCTGAATCTAAAGGTTATTTTATATGAGTGCTATCTCCAATCTCAAGGCATCAACATTGAATTGCATGATCTCAATTTTGTCCCACTTTACCACAGATGCAATCTCTGAAGGAGGCCAAGTATACAGATGTCCTGGATATGGAAGGATAACAATCAACAGAAGTCAGTGGGTCTCTACCCAGCACAAATGTTGAGGAGATTATGTCATTGAAGATCACAGAAGCTGGGTGACACACATTGAATCATGTCCAACTGGATAAAGTTAGGTTCAAAGCCAAACCACTCCAGAATATAAAGATTTACTTCCACTCAACCATGTTCTGTTGCGAAGAACTCTCTTTGAGTGTGTGATGAACATTGACTCCATGCGAATCCTACTTACCCGATAAGCTACCCAAAAGGCCAGAACCATAGCCAAAATTTTTCAGTTAATATCAGTGAAATGGCCAGTAGAAGGTTTCAACCTTTACCAGTACAATTATTTTTACATGAGCTGCTTTCCGATCCTGATTTATTGTGATCTTTTTATGTGACTGTTCAATCACCTGTTCCTGCCTAAAATATACCATAACATCAAATTGCAGAACACAGTCAATTTATGTGCTGCAGAGACATTGCTGTGAAAAGTAACATCACCATCATTAGGCACAGTAATGTCCTATTTTATACTAAGAGCTTACATGTACATCTAGTGCTATAAAGATACATCAACTACACAAGGAACAGGTCAGCATTTCATACACATTTAAAAGGAGTCATCCACCATATTATAAATGAGATCTAGTTAAGAAAAGAAAAATCATGGCACTATCACTTTAGCATGGAATTATTGCTTTTGCATGAGATGACAAAATAAATAACATTAGCAGTCTTGTAAACAGGGTTACTGAATTCTGTATTTAGGATTAGCTTTGTTTCAATCATAATTTTAAAATTGCAACAGAGAATAGGTTTTCAAGAAAGTTACAAAGTCCATCAGTCCTCAACAAATGCAACAGCAACATTTGTCATATCCAAAAAAATGAGAATCCTGAACTTCTATTTAACAAATAAAATATGTTATAAATACCATTTCCTTTTTTAAATATTCCAGGTGGCTAGAGAAATGGGTTTAAATGTGAGTGTAATCAACTTTTGTAACTTCAGTTGAACATAAATTTAATTCATGGTTCTTTATTTGCATCAATAAACAAATTCAATGAATTACGTATTTATTATTGAAATTTAATGCAAAACAAAAGCATCTTTTTTTATGCAGCCAGTTCTATATGGCATTGATGAAATGACTGTAACAACAGTTAGCTATTGAACTGTTACACCTTTGAGAAAAAGTAAGTTAAGTGAAAACTCAGAAAATAACATTTTGGGATATAGTACATGAGTAATTTGAGACATTGAGGTAAGTGTAGCATGCTTTGGAGAGGCAGGTATCTTTGGACCTGTGGTTTCCAAAGCTCTTCACCACAGGGGTTTTCCTTGTGTCATGTCTGGGTCTGTTGTAGACTAATTGATAGATATTAATTGCTTTGATTAGTCAACAACTCCATTATCGTTGTATCATACAACTACCAGGATGATAGAAGGCAAATTAGATGGACCTTAGTCCTTTTTTTCACCTAGAAGTTCCATGTTCCTATGTTCCTAAGTGAGGTATACTTCAAAATGGCAAAGATCTAAATTTGCCACATCTACTAATTGCTTTGTTGAAAAGATTGTTAAGCAGTCCATTAAGGAGGTGATCAAGATAAAGAAGTTTTACAGCAGCAGTGGAAGTTAAAAAGCCAATTAGAGATCTATTACTACAAAATCATCTACTCTTAATTGCAGCATTGCCATGGTGATGAATTTTATCACAGCAGCTGCAGGAAAGTTATGTTTGGTACAATAGCTATGAGAGGATGATATGTTTTAAGGAATTCTCCTGAGAAGCCTTAAAGCTGGAAAAGCTTCTTCTCTTTGCTCGTTAGGTACTGAGATATTTTCTTTCTCTCTGTGGCTGCATAGATGAATGTGATGTTTGAGGTCCAAGATGTAGGCCTAGAAATTCAATTGCACTGTGCCCTTTTTACAGGTGGGCACCGTGCGCCCATTCATGCATCTCTGGAAGTGCAGCACCTGCCATATTGGATCGGGCTCCCCCATAGGCATCTAGGGCACATGCCAGAAGTATTAAAAAACCTCATTATAATATTTTGTGAAATTGGTCATTCCGAGTGCCTGTCTCGTCATGTAATAAACTCATTCAGCAAGTCATGGCGCTAACTGGCAGAAAGGACCCTTCAGTAGTGCTATTTAAAAGACACATCCACTCCATACAGGTTAATTTCTGGTTTGTCCTTTTAGACTGCTGGTTAACTTCTGGGCATTTTTTTACCTATTTTCTGCCTTCCACAGCTGTATTCTGACTTCTGTGAAAAGAATTTGCTCATGCTGGACTGCTTTTATCTGCCTTCCAAACAGTTTTATTGCATCATGGTCTGGAAGATGAGGGGGAGCAGCAAAGAAGACAGGAGAGAGCAGAAGCAGCTGAGAGAAGAAGGAGGAGAAAGGAACACAGGAACAGGAGTAGCCTATTCAGCCCCTCGAGCCTGTTCCGACATTTAATCAGATCATAGCTGATCTGTACTTCAACTCCATTTACCCCGGTTGATCCATATCCCTTGAAACCCTGACCCAACAAAAATTTATCAGTCTCAGTCTTGAAAATTTCAATGGACCCAGCATCTACAGCTTATCATAGTATCAGAGTAATCTATTCTCATATTCAATCTTTGCCCCTCTTATTTCCTTTTTTAGATCTCCTCTGCCTTTTGAGGGAAACAATTCTCGATTTCCACTAACCGTTATGTGAAAAAGCGCTACCTGATTTCACTCTTGAGTGGGCTAGCTCTGATTTTAAGATTGTGCCCCTTTGTTCGACATTACCCCACCAGAGGAATTGGTTTCTCTGTATCTACTTTTTGATATATATTAATGACCTGGATTTGAGTATAAAGGGTATAATTTCAAAGTTTGCAGATGACACGAAACTTGGAAATGTTGCAAACAATGTGGAGGATAGTACAGGCTTCAGGAGTGATGCATTTTGATAGGAAGAATGAGGAGAGGCAATATAAAATAAATGGTACAATTTTAAAGGGGGTGCAGGAACTGAGAGACCTGGGAGTGCACATACACAAATCTTAGAAGGTGGCTGGACAAGTTGAAAAGTCTGTTAAAAAAGCATATGGCTTTATTAATAGAGGCATAGGGCTCGATGTTACCAGGGCTGCGGGTTTGCGGCGGGGGGGCTATTGGGCGCATGGGTAACGCGCCCGGTGAAATCAGTCTGCCCCCCGCGCGAACGCAGCCTAATTGGATCAACTTACCTGGTCTTCCGGGTTCCCCACTGCTGATCTGCCCGTCGGGCGGACTGCGCATGCGCAGTAAGGTCTGTCCGCTGGAGGAGCTCGATTTAAAGGGGCAGTCCTCCACTGACAGATGCTGCAACAAATAGAAAAATTACAGCATGGAGCAGCCCAGAGGGAAGGCTGCTCCCAGTTTAATGATGCCTCACTCCAGGTATCATTAGATGGGGTGAGGAGGAGGGGGAGGACAGAGATCTTCTCCCCAGCGGGCGGGAGGAAGCGGCCTGCCTCTGCCACCAGGAAGGCCTGGCTCGAGGTGACAGAGGAGGTCACCTGCATCACCAACATATCGCCCACCTGCATACAGTGCAGGAGGCACTCCAATGACCTAAGTAGGTCAGCCAAAGTGAGTACACTTACTCATTCCCCTACACTCCGTGTGCCACATCACTGCCCCCACCCCACATCTCCTTCTGCACTGCCAACACTACTCTGTCACATCACCCCTCATACACACTCAAAGCTCATCCTCATCTTACCTGCACTTACTCACCTCGCCAGTACTCATCCCGCCACTACCACTCAAACCAATCCTCATACAATCTCATGGCTCTATCTCATACTCACCCTCTCGTGCATCTCTTTCACAGTCAGCCTCATTCAACCTGCCACTACCTGTGCTGCAGCCATAGGGCATGCATCACATACGTGCAGTAGGAAGCGTAAGGCAAACGTGTCGTGAGCATGAAGGGGATGCACAAAGGTGTTGGAGGGTTTGTCATGGTTTTTACTTATATTTAATTTCTGATCAACTCACATTACATATTATATTGGCACCACTACTGCCATGTCTTTGCGAATCTTGTCTGGTTTGTGCAATAATGCCCTTTCCTGAGGATCACAATGAAGACCCACAACTGATGACACCCATTGTGTCACTGCAGAGTGGTGTAGGTGTATTCGCAGGGCTCTTTTGTGGAGACGTCGGCGATGTCCCCGGTGGCACCCTGGAAGGATGCGGAGGAGAAGTTGTTGAGGGCAGTGGTGACTTTGACAGCGACAGGTAAGAAGATGATGCTCGGGCCAGCCGGGAGCAGCTCGGCATGAAGGAGGCTGCAGATGTCCACGGCTACATGTCGAGTGACTCTGAGCCTCTGTGTGCACTGCTGCTCAGAGAGGTCCAGGAAGCTGAGCCTCGGTCTGTGGACCCTGTGGCGAGGGTAGTGCCCTCTGCGACGCATTTCTCTCTGCGGTTGCCCTCCCTCCTGCTGTGCAGGTGGATGTGTCACAGCACTGTGTTGTGGAGCTCCACGTGTCAGAGGTGGACGGCGTGGATGGCGAGGCTGGTGAGGCTAGTGATGCTGTTCGCCCTCCGAGGAGGTCATGACTGCAGCTACGGCGGCCCCCATCCAGAAGATGTACATCTGACGGGGTCCACAAGGTAGGTACATGTCTCTGGACCCCGGGGTAAGTGTGCAAGTTGGTGACTTTGATTGTTAGGAGGAGGGTGGTGGAGGCCAAACTTTGTCCCAAGTGACAGAGTGGCCTCCTGCAATGAGTGAGGGTCTCCCCACCCCAACCTGTTAAATGGACCTTTGCAGCTGCCACAGGCTGATAGCTGCAACACGTCCATTTCAACTGGGAGTGTTTCCCCCAGTATGGGAAACAGTCCCAGTTGTTTGTAAAATCCCACCCCTCCTCACATAATCCCTTAATCAGGTCTGTTAATGATCTGAAATACCTAGATAAATATTGTCAAGTGGCATCCCGCTGGCTTTAATTGCCTGCGGGATTCCCACATGCGGGGGCTGCACGCGCATGTTGGCGCGTCTGTGGGGAACCCGGAAGTGGGAGGGTTGGAGCCGGGCTCCCAACCCGCTCCGGGATTCCCCGATTTTCGGAGCCCCCCCCGCCAGGAACGCACCCGATAGTGGGTGCTAAAATGAAGCCCAAAGAGTACAAAAGCAAGGAAGTTTCGCTGAACCACCATCAGCATCCGATTGCCTTCCACTGGTCCAGCCTTTTGGGTCTTGCCCTCACTTCACTTCAAATATTAACACAAACACCAAATCCAGGAAAAATAAATTTTAATCAAGCAACTGAATTCTATCCATGTATAATATTTAACAAGAATAATTAAGAATCAGCCTTGGGCAATCATAGAATCATAGAAAATTTACTGCACAGAAGGAGGCCATTCGACCCATCGTTTCCGCGCCTGCCGAAAATGAGTTACCAAGCCTAATCCCACTTTCCATCACTTGGTCCGTTGCCTTGTAGATCACAGCACTTCAGGTACACATCCAGGTACTTTTTTAAATGAGTTGAGGGTTTCTGCCTCTACCACCCTTTCAGTCATTAAGTTCCAGACCCCTGCCACCATCTGGGTGAAAAAAAAATTCCTCAGCTCCCCTCTAATCCTTCAACCAATCACTTTAAATCCATGCCACCTGGTTATTGACCTCTCTGCTAAGGGAAATAGGTCCTTCTGATCCACTCTATCTAGGCCCCTCATAATTTTGTATACTTCAATTAAATCACGCCTCAGCCTCCTCTGTTCCAAAAAGAACAACCCCAGCCTATCCAATCTTTCCTCATAGCTAAAATTCACCAGTCCTCCTAAATCTCCTCTAGTGCAATTACATCCTTCCTGTAATGTGGTGATCAGAACTGTACACAGTACTGAAGCTGTGGCCTAACCAATGTTTAATCCAGTTCCAGCACAACCTCCCTGCTGTTATATTCTATGCCTCAGCTAATGAAGGTAAGTTTTCCAAATGCCTCTTAACCACTTTATCTACCTGTCCTGCTACCTTCAGGGATCTATGGACATGCACTTCAAGGTCCCTCACTTCCTCTACACCTTTCAGTATACTCCCATTTATTGTGTATTCCCTTGCCTTGTTTGCCCTCCCCAAATGCATTACCTCACACTTCTCCAGATTGAATTCCATTTGCCACTTTTCTGCCCACCTGACCAGTCCATTGATATCTTCCTGCAGTCTACAGCTTTCCTCCTCACTATCAACCACATGGCCAATTTTTGTATCATCTGCAAACTTCTTAATCATGCCCCCTACATTTAAGTCCAAATCATTAATATATACCACAAAAAGCATGGGACCTAGTACTGAGTCCTGCAGAACCCCGCTGGAAACAGCCTTCCAGTCACAAAAACACCTGTCGACCATTACCCTTTGATTCCTGCCACTGAGCCAATTTTGGATCCAACTTACCACTCTCTCTTGGATCCCATGGGCTTGTACTTTTTTGACCAGTCTGCCATGTGGGACCTTGTCAAAAGCCTTGCTAAAATCCATGTAGATTTTAGTGCCTTTAAGCATCTCTTAGTGCCTGTCTTGTATGCTCCTTTCCCTATACTGGTGCTCCTACAAAGTTTTTCTCTACTGGCTACAGGTGGAAGGCTGCTGAGCTTCCATTGAGGACACTTCAGATGGCTGTGGCTGATGACCTCAAGCAGGTTTGGGTCTTGAGGGCCCAGCTGCAGACTGCAGCATGTTGGCGAGGGCTGGGTCAGTCTGGCCCAGCTGGCAGTGTGGCACTAACAAGAGTGGATGGTGGGGAAACAAGCATGTTGTTATCCTGAGAGAGGATAGCAGGTGCCTCTCCCATGGAGGTAAGGCCAATCTTCTGGGACTGCGCCTCTGCACTGCTATGGCTGTGCGTGAGAACAGAGTGCAGGAGTAACGAAGTTCTGGAAGCCCCAGTCAACACTGGACCCCACAACCAAGTTGGCAGCTGTCTGAGCTTCCATGGCAGCAGTGTGAGCTATCACGGAGCTGTGATAGCTTCAACGCAGGCACATGGTGGGCAGCACTGTCATGATCATTGAGCTGACCACTTGCTCCATGTTGGATAGAATGATCTCCATGTGCTCCGTGATGCCACAACAAAAGTTGAAGCTGGACTCCTCCATGCTCTGAGTCATTGCATGTATGCTCGCTAGCAAGCTTCCCAGTGCACCTAGTATTTCCTGGTGTAAGCCTTCTTCGGTAGACTGATCCCTTGACGTCAGCATCCAAGTCTACACTAGCAGAGCTAGGGTGTGATCTCACCCTCCGGCAAGCTGGCATCTGTGCCAACCTATCCCCTTGGCCTATGTCCTGCACACTTGTGGCCGGTGATTCACTACATGAGGACCCATGTTCCGACCTACCACATGGTGCCAATTTCTGAGCTGTGGTCAGATCGAGTGAGGCTGCATCTTCAAGAAGGCTGCAATCCTCTTTCTCAAGTGACAAAGGGGCCCTAGGCATTTACAGCATCTTAAATGAAAGAGAGGGACAAGGGTTAGCTTTTAGGGGGAAGGGGAGCAGAGAGAAGTGGCTGATGAAAGCATCTGCAATTTGTCAGGCAGAGTGTGTAGGGTGAAATAGACGTGAGAAGGAAAAAGAGGATACGGTGTGAGGAAACCCTGTACGACATCTCCGCCAGTATTACCTCTCACCACGACCATGACTCCCCCGCCCGTGATAGTCAGCAAGTCTTCTTCCACAGGGGAAAGGGTGTGCAGGTGGGCTTGGCCTCCTGCCGTATTTTGTGTGTGACCTTCTCCTGCAAGAAAGAAGGGAATGTTTTAGTAACAGCCTTGTAAGGTGTTTAGAGAATGTGTGTGTCATGTCAAATATTTTGTATGTGAGGTGTGAGGAAGTCAATGTTGCAATAGTGGTGAGAGTAGGAAGTGTAGAGTGTGTGAGTAGGCAGAGATGTGGGGGGGGGGCTGAATTGGGCCACGTAGTGCCCATTGTGTAGGCGCTACGCAGACTCCTAAGGACCCAAAATGGCATCTGCGATGCACGTGCACACTTCCGGCATGACGTGCGCAGGACGCATATTGGTAAAGGGGTTTGCGCTCGCGCACCGAACAAGCGCCGGCAGCATGTAAAGTAGGGAGATTATGCGGTAGATCAATGTATAACGCTGATTTAAAGGGACAGATGCGATTTTGGAAATCCACGCTCTTAACCTTGCACAGGTGAACAGGCCTTAAACAGCATGGAGGATCCTCCCTACAGCACTGTTTAAAGGGATCATGCAGCATTTACAGGTTAGTTGCTGGATTATTGCTTCTGGCTGCTGATGCATTTGTACCTGTTTTTTGGAGGTCCCCTATACTTGAATACTAGGACTAGGGGACATAGCCTAAAAATTAGAGCCAGGACGTTCAGGAGTGAAGTTAGGAAACACTGCTATATGCAAAGGGTGGTAGAAGTTTGGAACTCTCTTCCACAAATGGCAATTGATGCTAGCTCAATTGTTAATTTTAAATCTGAGAGTGATAAGATTTTTGTTAACTAAAGTTATTAAGGGATATGGGGCTAAGGCGGTTGGTTATATGGAGTTAGGTCACAGATCAACCATGATCTCATTGAATGACGGAACAGGCTTGAGGGGCTAAATGGCCTACTCCTGTTCCTATCTTCCTATGTTCCTATAATAAAGTTTTAATACTCTACAAGGAGTGGGCTGGCTAGCTGACAGGCAGCAGCAAAGGCACTGGCGGGGTGGCAGGAGCTGTCATCCTGAGAGACCACAGCAGGTTCATGTTCCATGGAGCCACTGCCACTTGCTGCCTCCTGTTATGCGCCACCTTCTCCTGCAAGAAAGCGGGACGTGTGTCGGTGAGTTTCCTGCAAGATGTTTGGGTGATGTGGCTGTCCTGGTTGAATAGCTGCCAGTATGGGTGTGCGGCTTGTAACAGTGATGATGTGTGAGGATGAGGTGAAGCATCTGATTGGAAGAGCTGAGTACTGATTGAAAGAGTTTGTTGGTATGTGGGTGATGGGGGGTGTAGTGAGTGGAGCAGTGGATGCGGATAGTGGTGCAGTTGGTAGGAGATGTCACGTGACAGTTGAACTCACTGACCTTGACCACTCGTGTCAAATCATTGCACTTCTTCCTGCACTGTACCAATGTTCATGGTGCTATGCTCCTGGCATTGACCTCGTCCCCTTCTGCCTCCTACTACCTCGGGAGCATATGCCTGGAGGGCCTCTTGCTCCTCCTTCTGTCCACTTCTTGCATCAAGGCCTCTGGTGCATCATTAGAGAACCTTGGTACAAACTCAGATCGGCCGATTGGTGGAATCTGGTGTGCAGATTGGAGGATGTGATATGTAATTGTGAGCAACCTTCATTCAATGTCTTGAAGGAACTCAACAGTTTGTAAACATAAGGACGGGACCTGCATCTGTGTTTTACGTTCAGACCCATATCTTATATTTTGAAAATATAAGAGTCCCACAAGCTTTGAGCAGCCAAGTTGTTGCTCATTAAAAATTCCAGAGTTCCCATCATCACCATGCTTCACTACATTGACTTCCACCACTTCCTGTAGCCACAGTGCGCCTTCCCTTTAAAAGGTGCAGGCTGCCTTTAAGTGGTGCTAGCCACTCGCGATACCTGGGCCATCCGCTGGTGAGCAGCCACTCAACAGCGCAGGTAGGGCTGGCTGCCGCAGGAATCATGTAAAACAGCAGACAACACGAATGTTACGTGCTGTCTCTATCTCAACGACCGGGCATGGGTTAATTGCGCACCACGATCCTCGCGCCCGTTTTCGGGGTTAACCCATTTAACCCTTGAGTAGTGCAGCGATTGTAGGAGAGTGAAAGGAAATGGGGGAAGGGAGTGCTGTGAGTCATGAGACTGTAGGTGGTGCAGATGTAAGGAAAAAGTAATAGATGTGAGAGGTCGAATTCTTACCTTGGCAACTCTGGTGAGGTCACTGAACTTTTTCTGCATTATGGCCATGTCCTGGGAGCTAAGCTCCTTGCATTGCTCTACTCAGCATTCTTTTCCCATTGGTGGCAGAGGTGTTACCTGGAGGGCTTTCTGCCCCCTGGGGGGAGCAGGACCTCGCTCTTCCTGTCGACAGCCTGGGCTGCCCGGGTGCCCTCTCTCTACCTCTTCCAGCCATTTCACAGTGTTTTCTTGCTGTTTGCAGCCAGCGTGCACCTCCCCTTTTAGAGGGGAGCTGCCTTTAAGTGGTGTCAGAGAAGCCCAAACCTGCTTCCCCAAACAGGCACGCAGCCAATGAATGGCGAGTAGAGATGGCTGCGCACCTGACTCATGACAATGAGTTGGCAGCACTAATTTCATGTGGTACCTACGACAATGTGAACAGTCACATGCAGCATGCTCCTTGCCCCCTGTGTGCCAATTATCAGGCGCGGTCAAATTTCTAGGCTGTAGTTTTACTCTGGGAGCATAGTTATTCTTACTAGTTTCAGCAATGTGCAGGTTCTGCTGACAATGAACATGCCTGCCAGTAACTTAGGTTACACCGAGAGAGAAATTCAACTTGTGCCCATTTTATGGTGCAAAATGGATGGTACGATCGCAACTTGTGCCCAATCACGTGAGGAAGATGCATGAGTGAGATTGGTGCTCATTCCTCATTTGATTAAGATTGGCGAGCTGCAGCCGTTACTCCTGCAGCTCACCGATTCGGATAGGAGGAAATCAGACGGCAGAGACGCCATTTAAAGCAGCCTGCACCTCTTAAAGAGGAGGTTCACTTTGGTTGCTGTCATCTGAATTAATGTTGAGTAGGCCAAATGGCAGGCAGAGGTGGTGCAAAGAATTCCCCACTTTTCTGATACTGCTTTGGAAGTGTTGATAGAAGAGGTGACTAGGAGGAAGGGGTTGCTTTTCTCTTCAGATGGCAGAAGGATGCTATGGCAGGTTGCCTGGTACCAGTAGCCAGAGGTGGCAGAGCAGGTGAAGGCCAGGAACATTGCACCTGGGACTTAGGCTGCAATGCTGCAAAAAATTCAATGATCTCACCAGAGCTGCTAAGGTGAGACTCTTACTCACATTTCTTTTATTCTCTGCTTAGCCCTGCACTACTTGTAGCCCCAGCACTCATAATCCTTCCTTCTCCTGCTTCCCATCATTCTCCTTCAATCACAGCAGCACACTTCATTCCATCTCCTTCTGCTGCACCTGCTACAGTCCTCACATTTACTCCCCTCACTTCCCCATACCCATGCCACCAGCAAGAGTATTCTACCCTGACAGCTACACCTGCACAACCTTTCACCAGGCCTCCAACTAATGCACTTCCTTTCTTCTGAAAAGACAAGCTGTTGCACAGAGGAAGCAGACCTGGACTGGAGGAGGGCCACCTAGCATTCACATCCTCTCCCCATAAGAAGAGATGAGATTGCGAGCAGGAGACACATCAGGAAAGTTGAGACTGGCGAGGCTGGAGGATATACCCCGCAGGGTGTTTTGCCACCTTGCCCTCTTTTTTTCTTCTCACCGAAATATCTTCATAAACACACTCTGCCTGACACAGTGGTGCTGCTTTGATCTGACATTCTTCTGTCTCTACCCACCCTTGCCACTAACTGCTAACCCATGTCCCTCTCTTCCCTTTCCCTTTCCAGGTCCATCACAAATCACTGGCCCAACTGCAGCAGAGGAGAATAGCCCATCAGAGCACACACTCTCCCTTACTCATGCAGGTACCAGGTCATAAACTGGCACCCCATGCAATTCAGGGGTCAGTTAAAGGTGTCTGCACTGGGAAATTCACCTAGCACAAGTGCACAAGGAGCAAGGGCAAGGGGATGAGCCCACCTTCTAGCCCTGCTCCAGCGCACACAAATGCTGACTTCAAGGGCCCAGCATATAGAAGAAGACTGATAACTGTGCATGGCCAGCTTCTCTGTACATTGGACTGCCTGCCAGTGAGCCTGCTCACTATGTTGAAAAGCATGGAGGAGTCCAGCTCCAATTGTGTGGGATATTCGCGCAGGGCATGGAAACACTGCAGTCAACCATGGATCATGTGGTCAGCCCTAAGGACACTGCAGCAGGGCCTAAGGTGTTGGAGCCTTTGGTGACGGCTTTGATAGCTTCCATGGATGCTCAGATTGCTGCCACCTTGTCTCTGGTTTCCAGCATCACCTCTGGCTTTTAAGCCATGAAAGAGACCATGGATAGAATTTTCCAAAGCGTTATATCATTCCTGCACTCGTGCAGAGCAGTGGCAGTGCTGAGGCACAGCCCCATGACAGTGGTATTGGCATCATGAGAGATGCAGATGCTGTCCTCTCCCAGGATTACAGCATGCCTGCTCCCCCGCCAGCCTGTGAACGAGTGCCTGTGTTGGTGCCAGATAGTCAGCTTGGCCTGACTGCCCTGGCTGCCGCCGAGATATTGCAGTCTGCAGCTGGGCCTTCAAGGCCCAGAGCTCCACGAGGTCGCGCACCACGGCCATCTCAACTGCCCTCACTGAAGGTTCAGCAGGCTTTCACCTCTGATACTGTAGCCACTGGAGAAGCTCCTCATAGGATCACCCGAATAGGAAAACGAGCACTAGACATTTGCACTAGGTTTTTTTTTGTTTTCAAACTTCACTGTAATCGTTTGTGAAATGAACTGTAATGAGCCAGTCTGCTGATGTCCAGCAGTTTCTTTACATTAGTGTTGGTGTTGAATATGAGGGCATTCATCAGTTGGGTATAAGGAATGGGTGTGATGGTAGGAGGGACTGTCGGTGCATTGGTGGGGGGGGGGGGAGGAATGATTCAACAGAACAATTCATTGATGATTTGATGCTGCAGAGCTTTAGCAGTTGGCAGCGTTGCTGGCTCTTGCTTTTTCTGTTCGTACTTGGCTTCATGTTCATCCTCCTCACCATGTTCCTGCCTTTCTTCTTCCTGAGGTGGCTCAAGGAGTTGTTCCCTTTGAGGAGAATGCAGCATACCACAATGAATGTGAGGAACGCCTTCAGATCTATCCAGGCAGTGCACCCTCTGTTTAGAACGTAATTTTTTAAAAATTCGTTCATGGGATATGGGCGTCGCTGGCGAGGCCAGCATTTATTGCCCATCCCTAATCGCCCTTGAGAAGGTGGTGGCGAGCCTTCTCTTGAACCGCTGCAGTCCGTGTGGTGAAGATTCTCCCACAGCGCTGTTCGGAAGGGAGTTCCACGATTTTGACCCAGCGACGATGAAGGAACGGCGATATATTTCCAAGTCGGGATGGTGTGTGACTTGGAGGGGAACATGCAGGTGGTGTTGTTCCCATGTGCCTGCTGCTCTTGTCCTTCTAGGTGGTAGAGGTTGCGGGTTTGGGAGGTGCTGTTGAAGAAGCCTTGGCGAGTTGCTGCAGTGCATCCTGTGGATGGTACACACTGCAGCCACTGTGCGCCGGTGGTGAAGGGAGTGAATGTTTAGGGTGGTGGATGGGGTGCCAATCAAGCGGGTTGCTTTGTCCTGGATGGTGTCGAGCTTTTTGAGTGTTGTTGGAGCTGCACACATCCAGGCAAGTGGCATGCAACTGAAGCGTGCCTTTCATTGTAGCACTCCTCAGACTCTGTGCTCCATTTCCTGACAGATGTAATGAACTTAGTGGGCAGGGGATACCTCTTGTCCCCAAGCAGCCAGCCTGACACCCGATGGTTTGGGTGGAAGAGAGGGAGGATTGAGGAGCAGGATAACTAAAGCCAAGAAACCAGGCACAGATCTGCATGATCCACTGCCTGTGGTCACACACCAGCTGAACATTCAAGGAGTGGAAATCTGGGATCTTTTTACAGAATGTAGTCTGGATGGGGGACTTTAATGTCCATCATGAAGAGTGGCTTGGTAGCACCACTACTGACCGAGCTGGCCAAGTCCTGAAGGACATAGCTGCCAGACTACGCTTGCGGCAGGTGGTGAGAGAACCAACACGAGGGAAAAGCCTACTTGAACTCTTCCTCTCCAATCGATCTGTTGCAGATGCATCTGTCCATGACAATATTGGTAGGAGTGACCAACGCACAGTGTTTGTGAAGACGCAGTTCCGTCTTCATACTGAGGACACCATCCAACATGTTGTGTGGCACTACCACAGGCTAAATGGGATAGATTCAGAACAGATCTAGCAGCTCAAAACTGGGCATCCATGAGGAGCAGCAGAATTGTATTCCACCACAACCTGTAACCTCATGGCCTGGCATATCCCTCACTCTACCATTACCATCAGGCCAGGTGATCAACCCTAGTTCAATGAGGGGTGTAGAAGAGCGTGCCAGGAGCAGCACCAGGCATCCCTAAAAATGGGTGAAGCTGCAACACAGGACTACATGCATGCTAAACATGGAGCATGCTATAGACAGAGCTAAGCGATCCCTCAAGCAACGGATCAGATCAAAGCTCTGCAGTCCTGCCACATCCAGACATGAATGGTGGTGGACAATTAAATAATTAACGGGAGGAGGAGGCTCCGTGAACATCCCTATCATCCCCATCCTCAATGATGGCAGAGTCCAGCATGTGAGTGCAAAAGACAAGGCTGAAGCATTTGCAACCATCTTCAGCCAGAAGTGTCGAGTGGATGATCCTTCTCAACCTCCTCCCGAGATTCCCCTCATCACAGACGCCAATCTTCAGCCAATTCGATTCACTCTACGTGATATCAAGAAATGGCTGAGTGCACTGGGTACAGCAAAGGCTATGGGCCCCGCAAATCCTGGCTGTAGTGCTGAAAACTTATGCTCCAGAACTAGTCGCGCCTCTATCGAAGCTATTCCAGTTCAGCTGCAACACTGGCATCTAGCGACAATGTGGAAAATTGCCCAGGTATGTCCTGTCCACAAAAAACAGGACAATTCAAATCCGGCCAATTGCCGCCCAATCAGTCTACTCTCAATCATCAGCAAATTGATGGAAGGTGCTGTCAACAATGCTATCAAGCATCACTTACTCACCAATAACCTGCTCATCGATGCTCAGTTTGGGTTCCGCCAGGACCACTCGGCTCCAGACCTCATTACAGCCTTGGTCCAAACATCGACAAAAGAGCTGAATTTCAGAGGTGAGGTGAGAGTGACTGCCCTTGACATCAAGGCAGCATTTAGCCTAGTCTGGCATCAAGGAGCCCTAGTAAAATTGAAGTCAATGGGAATCAGGGGAAAACTCTCCAATGGCTGAAGTTGTACCTAGCAAAAGGAAGATAGTTGTAGTTGTTAGAGGCCAATCATCTCAGTCCCAGGACATTACTGCAGAAGTTCCTCAGGGCAGTGTCCTAGGCCCAACCATCTTCTGCTGCTTCATCAATGACCTTCCCTCCATCATAAGGTCAGAAATGGGGATGTTCGCTGATGATTGCACAGTGTTCAGTTCCATTCACAACCCCTCAGTTAATGAAGCAGTCCATGCCCGCATGCAGCAAGACCTGGATGACATCCAAGCTTGGGCTGATAAGTGGCAAGTAACATTTGCACCAGACAAGTGCCAGGCAATGACCAGCTCCATCAAGAGAGAGTTTCACCACCTCCCCTTGTCATTCAATGGCATTACCATTGAAAAATCCCCCACCATCAACATCCTGGGGGTCAACATTGACCAGAAAATCAACTGGACCAGCCACATAAATACTGTGGCTACAAGAGCAAGTCAGAGGCTGGTTATTCTGCAGCGACCTCCTTCACCTCCTGACTCCCCAAAGCCTTTTCACCATCTACAAGGCATAAGTCGGGAGTGTGATGGAATACTCTCCACTTGTCTGAAACACTTGCCTCCAACAACACTCAGTAAGCTTGACACCATCCAGGACAAAGCTCAGTATGCTTGATTGGCACCCCATCCACCACCTTAAACATTCACTCCCTCCACCACTGGCACACCGTGGCTGCAGTGTGTACCATCCACAGGATGCACTGCAGCAACTTGCCAAGGCTTCTTCAACAGCACCTCCCAAACCTGTGACCTCTACCACCTAGAAGGACAAAGGCAGCAGGCACATGGAAACACCTCCACCTGCACGTTCCCCTCCAAGTCACACACCATCCTGACTTGGAAATATATCACTGTTCCTTCATCGTCGCTGGGTCAAAATCCTTGCACTCCCTATCTAACAGCACTGTGGGAGAACCTTCACCACACGGACTGCAGCGGTTCAAGAAGGCGACTCACCACCACCATCTCAACGGCAATTAGGGATGGGCAATAAATGCTGGTCTTGCCAACAACGCCCACATCCCATGAATGAATACATTTTTCATATGCTGAGTTTGTTGACTTCAACTGACATGGCATTAGGAAACACTGCATTTGGCCTCAATGTCCACTCCCGATCATAATCCAGGAAGCCCTGCTGCAAAGTGAGAGTCTGTGGATGTTGGGATGAGGACAGCATTGGGCCACATTGTAACAAATACAGCAGCAAACATGAAGTCAGTCTGCAATTAACCTTTCTTGATTAGACAAATCAGAACCCCATGGAAACAACAGAATTATGAGGGGTTTTGATGGAGTAAATAGGGAGAAACTGTTTCCACTGGCAGAAGGGTCGATAACCAGAGGACACAGATTTAAGATAAATTGGCAAAAGAACTAGAGAAGAGATGAAGAGAATTTTTTTTACGCAGCGAGTTGTTATGATCTGGAATGCACTGCCTGAATGGGTGGTGGAAGCAGATTCAATAATAACTTTCAAAAGGGAATTGGATAAATACTTGAAAAGGAAAAATCACAAGGCTATGGGGAAAGAGCAGGGGAGTGGGACTAATTGGATAGCTCTTTCAAAGAGGCACATTTGGCCGAATGGTCTCCTTCTGTGCTGTATGATTTTATGATTCTATGGTCAGTGTTAGCTTTAATGTTTTGGTCAGCAAACAATACATTGATGAGTTTGAATTCACATTCACATGAGTATTTTTAACAGTCGGGGCTGGTGGCTAAGATGACTCCATTAGGATAAATGCAGAGAGGATGTTTCCACTGGTCAGGGAGACCAAAACTAGGGGACATAATTATAAGATAGTCACTCGTAAATCCAAGAGGGAATTCAGGAGAAACTTCTTTACCCAGAGAGTGGTTAGAATGTGGAACTCGCTACCGCAAGGAATAGTTGAGGCGAATAGCATAGATGCATTTAAGGGGAAGCTAGATAAACACATGAGGGAGAAAGGAATAGAAAGTTATACTGATAGGGTTAGATGAAGAGGGATGGGAGGAGCCTCGTGTGGAGCATAAACACTGGCATAGACCAGTTGGGCCGAATGGCCTGTTTCTGCGCTTTACATTCTATGTAATTAACATCTTTCCACTTTTGTCAACAAGGAAAGAGCACAATCTACACCAAGGTGAGGCACCAGATAACTGTGGCACAGAATAGTTGTAGGATTCTCAAGGTATTATTCTACATAGATCTGAAGTATTGCTCCACATGGTTTTTTAAATACAGGGATTCAATTAGTTCACAAGAAGAAGGAGCGGCACAATTTACAATGGAGACTCTCAATTATGAACAGACCTGAAGGGGTATAAGTACATCAGATAAGCGAGTGAAACAGTAAAACAGATTGGCAGGGACCCAGACTTTGAAACATTTTAAAATTCTACATTTAATGCAACACTCTAAATCTTGAAAGGAACAGGTCACAATGTGAACCTTTACCCACAATCTCCCTTATACATTACACTGAATGATAATTTCAATCCTGTACACCTTATCGGGTTGAGGAACATGAGCATCAAGAAAATAACATGAGAGCAATGATGAGAACAACAGCTGATCCTAGTCAAAGCAGCTTATTCCTCCAGGGACAGCCATAGACCTTTACAATCTCTATTAATGAAGCAGAGGACCTGATCTTGTGTGCATATACATGCCCCGACTCTGACTCCCGCCCGATACTGGCAGGAATTACGTCATCGGCGCCAGGCGGGAGTCAAAATTGGTGGATATCAGGATATCTCCGGGGACCCACGGAAAAATTCCCCTGCAAGGTAAGTAGGAATTGGGAGGGGGAATAGGAAGTCTGCGATCAGGGATGGTGGGAAGCCTGGGGCAGGGGAGGCTCAAGGTAGCTTCTAGTGTATATAAACACACAGAAGATCAGGTTTTCTGCTTCATTAACATAGATTGTAAAGGCCCAGGTAGGACATTTTTAAAAGACCTACCAGGACCTGTATCCTTGCTGCCGTCAGCTTTTGCTGGTGGGCCGGAGATCGTGCAGGCCATAGTTGGGCCCACGGTTAAAATGGCGAGTGCATCTTGACAACGTCATCAGAACTGTCATTTAAATTGGGTCCCGGCTCCTCTGGGTTGGGTGGCCTTCCCGTGCTTTAAGAGAGCTAAGTAAAAATTCTGTAGGGCAAGAACACGTCAGGAATGCGGCACGAACCCCCAACCCCAACCCCCCCACCATCTTACTCCCCTGCCCAGACTGGCTGGGGAGTTAAAATTGGCCCTACACACACACAGATATAATCACGCAGGTTCTACAATGGGAAAGGCGTTCCGCTCCGCCGATCAACTCCCAGGAGGTTAAGGTGAAAATGAACTCCATAGTGTCTGAATATGTCAAATCCTGTTTTTATTGTACAATGTTCAGGAATTTTTATTGGGAATGAAATTTTGCAACACTATCCATTATTCTGCGTAAGCTGTAAATGAGAGACCTTTATTTTATATTCCTTTGTCTATGCATTTAATCTTTTTATAATCATTCTCAGGATATGGGTGTTGCTGGCAAAGATGGCATTTATTGCCCATCTCTAGTTGCCATTGATAAGGTAGTGGTGGGCCTCTGCAGACCGTGTGGTGAAGGTACTCCCACATTGCTGTTAGGAAGGGAGTTCTAGGATTTTGACCCAGCGACAATTAATGGCGATGGTGTTCCCAAGCACCTGCTGCCCTTGTCCTTCTCAGTGGTGGAGGTCCTGGATTTGGAGATGCTGCCGAAGAAGCATTGGCAAGTTGCTGCAGTGCATTCTGTAGATAGTTCATTATGCAGCCATGGTACACCAGTAGTGGCGAGGGTGGATGTTTAAGCTAGTGAATGGAGTGCTGTTCAATCAGACTGCTTTGTTCTGGATGGTGTCAGGCTCATTGTGTTGTGGCAGTTGCACCCATCCAGGCAAGTGGAGAGTATTCCATCACACTCTTGTACCTTATAGTTGATGAAGCAGCTTTGGGGATACAGTTGGTAAGCCACTCACCACAGAATACCCAGCCTCAGATAAAATAGCTGAAGATAGTTGTCCCCTAGGATGCTGCTCTGAGGAACTTCCGCAGCCATGTCCTGGGGCTGAGATGATTGGCTTCCAACAACCACAACTATCTTCCGTTGTTGCCAGGTACGACTGAGAATCAATGAGCGGATTATTATTGGGTAAGTGCCATTTGATATCATTGTTGATGACTCCTTCTATCGCTTTACTGATGTTTGGGAATAAACTGATGGGGAGATAATTGGCCGGGTTGGATTTGTCCTACTTTTTTGGACAGGCATACCTGTACAATTTTCTGCATTGTCAGGTAGAATCTAGTATTATAGCTGTACTGGAACAGCTTGGCTAGGGGTGCGGCTGGTTTTGGAGCGTAGGACTTCAACACTACAGCTGGGATGTTGTCAGAGCCTGTAACCTTCGCTATGTTCAGTGTTTTCAGCTGTTTCTTGATATCACATGGAGTAAATCAAATTGGCTAAAGACTGGCATCTGTGATGGTAGGAACCTCAGAAGGAAGCCGAGAAGGATCATCCGCTCAGCACTTCTGGCTGAAGATGGTTGCGAATGCTTCAGCTTTGTCTTTTGCACTCATGCACTGGGCCCCGCCATCATTGAGGATGTGGATGTTCACGTAGCCTCCTCCTCCCATTAGTCGCTTACTTGTCCAGGGAAATCTTCAACATCCGCCCAAAATGGGCACAGGGTCGTCGAGCAGCTATTTGCCAGCATGAGGGCTGAATCATTTAAAGGACCAGGCCTCACTTAAATGCCACCAATGAGCTGTGGGTTTCCGGCTGCAGTTTGCCAGTTCTGTGAGGGTGGGAAATGAGCTGCTGATGGTTGGAGCTGGGGGAAGGGGGGAAGCGATCCAGGGGCAGGCATCTGACAGGACAGCAGTGGTCTGTTCTTTGTTTTTTGAGTTTGAGAGGATGTATGATGTTCAATTTGCAATGGAAGACAAAATGCATTCTATGCCTTCTTATTGAACCATTGCCTCCATAAGCAGCCCTCTTTTGAGTCGTCATCGAAGCAATGTGGTTAGTAGACTCTGGTAGAAGTGTACCTCCTTGTTGATCTTCTCCTTTAGTGTAGCTTTATCCTGCCTGCCTCTACTATTTCCTCTACCTCTTGTGCTCCTCTGTTCTACTTCCATCATAAGGACATATCTGGGAATGGCTATAGTGAACTCCATGGTAAGGGCTCCATGGCAGAAGGGCGGGAAGCCTGAAACAGCTTAAAAGCAGTTTGAAGAATCCTTTCTTAGTTACACAGATGGGAAAAGATTTTTCTAATCGCTCCAATCAAAGCTGATGTTTCAGACAAAGTTTGTGGACAGTCAAAGCCTGTGAACTGCACCACTTCCTGGTTTGACAAGTCATGTGGTAACTTACTGCTCTTTTCTACAAGTTTAACAAGTCAGGTGCAAATGTTGGAATTTCTGGGGCCGCTGTTTTGGCCCTCATTATCCTGTCATTTCGATCATGCACCACTCTGGGAGCAGGTACATCTACTGTCAGCAGCCAATGCTACCCGAGTCCACCATGTTTTACAACAAGCGTAATTCTAGTATATCTCTTACGACCCAAATTCCAGTTCACATTCGCATCAAAAAACACCTCGGAATTTTAGGCCCATAATTTCTAAGAAACTTTTCAAATTTATATTTTATTTTATATTATATTACTTGAATTACCTTGTGGTCTAGTGCAAAAGCATCTTATTCCCAAAATAAAATCAGGTTAGCTGAGATACAATTCATGCTTCCGAATTGTCCCTTACAGGGATTTTTTTCATTTGTGCAGAATTGCAACAAATTAGACTTCAGATGACACATGCTGGCTACTTCAGGTAAGTGCAACAAAATCCAGCACAACATGATCAAGTTCAAACTGCAACCTTGGGTTCCAAAATCCAAAAAAGAACGTGGATCTGAATCCAGAATCCCAGAATCATGCACATCTCGATTTAACTGTTTGTCAATAGTGGAGAGTGACTGTAAAAGAGAAGTTGTTCACTGTTCACTGTAAGATGGAATGTCACTAACATCCTTTTAAAAATCTCTCCAGTGCAAAGAATTGGGATTAATTTGAAGAGGAGTTGATTTTTTTTATATTCTATCCATTTTCTCTTCAGTTTTTTTGAGTATTGAGTGAGGTTTGACAATGCCATCAAGTCTACTGGCCTGCTAGATTTATTGATCCCAGCAGTGTATGGGAGCTGAATTAATCTTCACACACACATTAATAATAAAATTCATGAATAGAAAGATAAGAAAAACATCCTACAGATATTAAAACTGATCCTAATTCTATGTAGCTGTGTCCTGATAGTGGGACTCCTTCTTTAAGTTATGTTTTGGTTACAGTGCTGTAAGATCACATTCAGTTTGGATCAGTATGATCTAAATTGGATGCGATCTCCCAACATTTACACTTTACAGCTTTCTGATTAAATAAATAAATCAAGTCCTATTGAATTGGCAGTCTCTGTGTTCACTGTGTGTTGTGGACCTGTTGGCTCACAGCCCATACTGACTTTGATATCAAGAAGGTGTTCTGTGCCATTATACCACTGTATCCGATGCATTGCCTGTACCTGACTTTCTAACAACAATTTGGAGCTTTTGTACAAAAGGAGCTTTGGGGTGCATTAATTCGCTAACAGTTTCCTTTGTAACCTATTAGGATATGGATTGTGTAACTTTGCATGATTCATTATATTACTGCCGTAGCTTTCTCTTTTGTCAAAGAAATGACACCATTTGCCCATTGAGCTTTCCAAGATAATAGAAAAATGAAAATTTGAGAGTCCTGTCTTGGTGGTGTCACTGATATATAGGCTTTGATTTTAAATCCCCCCCACCCACCCATGATGGGCAGGACAGGGTCAGGGAGAAGGTTAAAATATTGGGATCGAGCAACCCGACCATAACCCAACCCCATTCCCGCCAAGTTAAATTTTTACAAACAAAAATCAGGCCATCGACAAGATTCCCGCAAAAGGCAGGCGGGGGCCTAATAAACATTCAAAAGTCGTGGCCCGATGACATAATTGGTGCCGCAGCTTAAATTTAACATTGAGTGAGGGGGAGGCCCGAGCTGTGGGATTCCTGGCAGAAGATCTGAGGCGGGAGATGCTGACTGGCCATGGTAAGTGCTGAAGAGCAGCTTTTTTTATTAACATTTCTTGTGGGCCAGGAGGAGCAGGAGTGCAGGCCCCAGGCCTCACAAGGAAGCCTTCGGCCTCTCCCAGCCCCGATCACGGCCCCGATGTCCTGGCTCTTACCCCCCAGATCTGATCATGGTCTTCGCCCTCTACTGACTGCCGGGGATAGTCCCCACGGGTCTGTCTGTCTCCTGTCACTTGCTTGTGCTCCCGCCCACTGGCCAGGCTGTCAATCTGGCCGGCTGTCAGATGGGTGTCTTCAAAAGGTTATTTAAATGAGTCTCTAGCGTTAAGGTTGGCAAGACCTCCCATCCCCGGTCCGTGCTACCACGCTCCCCACATCCTCCCCATCTCCCCGTTAATATTGGGGCCATAAACTCTGAACTATAGCCCCGATTTTAACTTAGGGCACAAATCAGAGTAGACAGGGGGCGGGGTTTGTGGGAACCTCCCATGGCTCCTGGGTCTCAGTTCAATATGAGTGATGGGCTTGAAGGTTTTTGGAAAAAGCTTGCTTGACATAAAAAGAAAGAACTTTAACACATAAACTCACTGACGGCAAGGACTGTTTGCACTCTGAACTGGTTTATTAGTAAGAAGCTAACAGCATCATGAGGTCACCATCAGATAAGGAAATGGCGAAACCTAGCATTAGCTGAAACAAAGGAGAAACAGAAAATGGAAAACAGATGGCCCATTCCACACTAACAGTTTGGGCTATGAGTAAGACGTTTCATGGTTTACGACAAGCTTAGCGAATCACCAAAAACTGTGCATGTGAACAAGGATTTAGGATTGGAGGAGAAGGAGACCATGCCAGTGTTCATGCTCCGAGCATACAGTACAGGTGAATATAAAGAGGCTTTGTGGCCCTTCTCGGGGCTGTAGTCGACGGTGAGAAACTACTGCCTAAGAAGACAGAAGATATCATGAAGCAAACCGCTCGAAGACCACGAGTCCGATCAACCCTCCATCTTGAGCGCTGAAACTCTCCATACAAAGTTTGTATTATGATTAACTGTTTATTGACCAAAAATCATTTGTTAATAAAAACATTGCTAAAGTTTACCAAGAAAATTGACTTGTGTCTATGACTGATGGTCCCTCCGTGTTTTACCCTAAAAAGACTAAAGAGAAAAATCGTATAGGCTGCCTGATTCCTGACGCAGTCTGGAGTGCTTACTTTATTTGGGCCTCCCGAGCCTTTTAAAGTGAGAATGCACCTCTTAAAGCGAGGTTGAATTTCCTGCTTTGAACATTCTTTGCAACAGTGCTGGGCGTAATGCTGGTACCACGAATGAGTGCGAGAGCTGCCCCAAGTTTTCTGGTGCCTCCCTGGAGATCCTTGTAGAGTCGGTTAGGGCACGGAGTGTGGTATTGTCCCCCAGCACCAAGTGCCACAATTCAGCAGGCCTGACAGGGTTAGTGCCAGGATCAACCCCAGGGCCTCCCTTCAGGGTAAGAAGAGGTTCACGACCTTACAAGAGCAAAGGTAAATACAGCTCTTCATCTGTCCACCTCTCTCAACAATACCTACCAACACATCTTTTATTCCCTCCTCCACCTGTCTCAATTCCCTCCCCTCCATCACATTTTTCAGCAGACAATCACAAGGGCACACTGCAACACCTTTCTTTCTCATTCCAAACAAACTTACTTTTTCCTTTGCTCTCTTCACACCACACATCAAGAGCATTCTCTTCTCACACCCTAGCACTACCACATCCACCAACTCCTCCCAGGACTCTTTCCTCACTTCACATTCTACACATTTGGCTTTATATTTATCAACCTCCTTATCCTCAGTCCATCTTCTTTCTTCTACAACTATCAACACATGCACAAGCTCTACACATCTCCACACATCTCCACTTGCCTTTTCAACAGACATTCACTTCCTCTCACCTTTTCTGCAGACAAGACAGGGCATAATACGAGGGAGAGGATCAGGACCAGGGAGGAAAAACCAACAGTGTAGCCTCTCACCCAGGGATCAGTGGCCCGGGCAGAGGCATGAACATTGGGGAAAGCGAGGCTGGCTGGGTTACCTTGGGGTGTCTGCATATTACTTGTAATCCTTCATATACCTCATCAAATATTCAGCAACTTCACAACTTCAAGCTGCAGTCTCAAGACTGTCAGCTACTAATGTTCAGCTTCTCAGTGCAATCCCAACTCTTGTCCATTTTCTTGGTCCTTTTCAGCAGCAAGAGCTTCTTAAAGAAGATACCTCGAAGAAGGACAATCCTCCTGAGGATGTACCGTTACATGCTTCCTCCCTTCCAAGCACCAGCACAGATATTGGCACTCCACATGGGTTAGACAGTGAGTTAGGGGTCTGCACGTGTTGAAACACCCAGCACGAGAAAGCAGCAGCAGCAGGTACAGGGGGCAGGGACAGCGCAGGATTCAGCTCACCAGAAGGTGAGGTCCTTTCCCAGCCCTGCTGAGCAGGACAGAGACGAGAACTTCAGGGGGCCAGCCATGAGAAAAAAAAAACTATTTACCTCACACAAGCTGTTGTATCAGGTATTGGAAGACCTGCCAAGCAGTTTCACCACTGTGGAAAGTGTAGAGGAGTCCATGTCCAGCCTGTGGATCAGTGTCATCAGCCTTTACTGTTTTGGTGGAAGCTTAAACAGCTGCCATGCTGACTCTGGGCTCAAAGCTGAGCTCCACCTTGAAGAGGCAGATGTCTGACTTGCAAAGACAGGCTCCACCTTGGAGAGATTGGTGGAACAAATGGAAAGGGGCTTTCAAGGGGTCCTTCATTGTTACTGGGTCAAAATCTTGGAACTCCCTACTTAACGTCATTGTAGGAGTACCTTCACCACATGGACTGTGGTGGAGTTCATGAAGAAGGCTCACCACAACCTTCTCAAGTGCAATTAGGGATGGGCAATAAATGTTGGCCTTGCCAGTGACACCTATATCCTGAGAACAAATAAAAAACCCTGAATTCTCTGCTGTCTGATCTCTCACAGTGGCAGTGGCGCTATGGGAACAGTATATGTTGTCCTCTATCAGGATGTTAGCTTGTCTGCTCCTTCACCACCTCCTCAATCAATATCTGCCAAGGTGCCTGCTAGTCAGCTGGGTCAGTCTGCCCTTGCAGCAGCTAAGTTGCACCAATCTGCAGCTGGGCCTTCATTGGTTCAAACACACAGAAGTCACCGGCCATGAGCATCTCAAGAGTCACAACATGAGCAACAGCAGCCTTCCACAACTAGGGGAGCATCTCATAGGAGTGGTAGAATTAGGAAACCTTCCTATAAGAAAGGCACCATGGGCTGACACTTGGGTGAAAAATGAATGGAAGACAATTATTGGGCTTGTCATTTAATTAATCACCTCTATCGCATTTGGCACTTTGGTCTGCAGTGTGTTTTATAGCAGTTGCTGAGTCTGCATTGTCCGTATGTCATTGATATAGAATCTGACTAAATGGCTTCAATTTTCTTTAATACAGGATTAAGGGAATGGTGAAGGATGTAACAAGGACTGTTAATGCTCAGTGGACTCTGTAAGTTTTCAGTGTAGAGGAATGGGTAGGTCATTGAATCACTGAGCAATTAACTCGCATTTCTGGCAGCAAGGTGGCCCCTCTTCAGCTGCTTCCTCGCCTTCACCCTGGTCTTTCTCGTCGGATGAGGATGGTTGCTGCTACTGTGACTCCTCCAAATGCATCCTCCTCCTATCCGTATGATGAGCTTGTGTAGTATGCAGCATACAATGCGAGAAACTATTCGTGGGGCATATTGTACGCCCAAACCTGTCGAGGCACCTGAACCACTGCTTCAGCAGTATTATGGTGCACTCAATAATGATCCTGGTGGTCTCTGGCTTTGATTATACCTGTGTTGCTCAGGTGGGGTTGATTGTCATGAGCCACGTATGAAGAGGATATCCCTTGTCCTCGAGCACCAACCTGCCACGTTCCATGACGGTAGACTATCGCAGAATAAATGCATCATGACAGCTGCCTACGTATCTTGCACAAACTTGCATGATCTTGTTTCTGTGATCTGACACTAGCTGGACATTAATGGAGTTTTAGCCTTTTCTATTGATGAAGGCTGCTGGTGAGTATTCTGGTGCCCTGATGACACCAGGTTTGCAGTCAATGGTGGCCTGGATGCGAGGGAAGCCAGCCGCTGCTGCAAACTCCCTAGCTCTCTTGTGTTGACTGTTGAGGTCAACAGGGAAGATGATGTACAGGTTACCCCTGGTGTCGATGGCCTGCTTAACGCAATTGTGTACTTCAGACTGCAAAATGTGGCTGATGTCCCCAGTAGCAAACTGGAAGAAATCAGTGGCAAACAAGTTAAGGGCTGCAGTGACTTTGAGAACCAGTGGCAAAGCACGACCTCCTGGTCCAGCAGGCAGCAGGTCTTGATGCAGGAGGCTGCAGAGGTCTGCAACAGCTTGACTGGAGAAGCGCAGAGTTTGTGAACTGCTCTTCAGATAGATCCAGGAAACTGACCTTAAGTGCTCCTACGAGCAGCCCCCCCTCACCTGCTATCTTTGGATAGGCCCAGCTGCTGCTGATGCTGGTTGCTGAGGGTGCTTTTGCTTCTGCTGTTCCTCCTAATGTTCCTCCATCCAAATAAAACAGGCAACAATTGTACCCGTGATAAACAGATAAAGGTGCCTGAGGGTAAGGAAGGCAAGAAAAGTGAGAATGAAGTGATCTGGAAGATGGGAACTCTCCTCGCAATCCAAACAGCAGAAAGATTCAGTGATCCAATTACATGCATCCTAGTGCCCCTTTTAATATTGCTTCAGTGGCTTTGAGAGATCAATCCCACTAGGTTTTACTGGTGAGACTGCCACGATTTTGCGTTAAACTGACATTGGAGCCCTAATTGCGTTATAGGACCCCTGATTTACAAGGATTCATGAGGCTTGTGGCCCACTCAGAAAAGTGCGCGTTTAAGATGGTGGCGGATGGGATTGCAGTCATAAGTGCTCTATCGCTAATTTAACCACTCGTCCGATCCTTTCTCGTTAGGCAGGCAGGGTTAAAATTGAGCCTTATGGCCTGGCTTTTACCCAGCCCGACCTGCATGAACAGGGACATTAAAATGATGGGGCGGGGAGGGGGCTTCATGCCATGTCCAGCCCCATGCCATTTTAACGTGGCAGAAAACTTGTCAGGGGTGTCATCCAGCCCCATTCAGGTAGTGGCTTACATGAAATGCAAAAGTCATGTCCCGATGATGTTACTGGCACCACAACGCGAGATTTTAATAAACTGAAATGGGAGGCCCACCCAGCTTGAAAGCTGCCTGTAAAACTTGGCAGAATTGGGCCTCACAGACCCAATGTCCGCTGGACCAGGGGGCTATGCTTTGACAGTGGCTGCCAAAGCCACCACTGCCTTCAACTTCTTTGCCACAGGCACTTTCCAGTCTGCTGAAGCGCAAATCACCCGCATCTCCCAGTCTGAAGTACACAGCTATATTAAGCAGGTCACCAATGCCCTCTCTGCAAGGGCTAATCAATACATTACCTTCCGCATTGACTTCACCAATCTGCAGGAGAGAGCTCGAGAATTTGCAGCATTGGCCGGCATACCCTGTGCAGGGTATCATTCAGTACAAATATGTTGTCCTCAGGGTACCAGCTGTCATAATGCATTTATCTTGAGACACTCTACCACCTCCCCAGTATTTGACCTTCCCAGGAACATGGCAGGATGGCTGCTGGATACAAAGGATATCCACAGTACACGTGGCTCATGACACCCCTCCAAAACCCCTCCTCCCGAGCAACACTGATATAATACAATCCATGGGACAACCAGGATCATAATTGAGCACACTATAGGGATGTTGAAGATAAGGTTCAGGTCTAGAGGTGTCCCTACATTATGCCCCATGAAGACACTCATGCATAGTCTGCATAGTTCACAACCTTGCCTCAAAAGGCCTGCCAGTGGAGGACCCAGAGCAGCAATAGGCCTCGTCAGGCAAGGAAGAGGAGGCGAAAGAGGTGGAAGCAGCAGAAGAAGAAGAACCACCTCAATGCCTTGGAGCAAGAGATGTGAGGGATCAGCTCATTGCTCAGTGACTCCAGTGACCTACTCAGACAACTCCTGTATCAATGAAATACTGAGAGTGCAAACTCAGAATCTGCTATGAAGCCACACTGTAAATGAAAATGCCAAATTTAATAAAGGTGATCAATTTAAAACCAAACATAGTAATTGTCTTGAATTCATCTCTCAGCTATGTCTCAACCCATCGTGCTTTTCTTAAAAGAAGGTTTCCTAAGTCTACTACCCCTGTGAGGTGTTCCTGTAGTGACCTCAGCAAAGCTGATTTAAAGGCTGCTGTTCATCATGTTGGGACCCTTCTGATGTTCCTGGATGCTGGAGCCTGCGAGGGCCCGGGTGCAGACTGCTGCTCCTCGGCTGGTGCCTGGGCACTCTGCTGCCCCAGCTGACTTGCTGACACTGTGACAGGTATTGGTTTGCGGTGCGGAAGGAGCACAATATGTGAGAAGAGAATGGTGTCAGTTTATGATGTGAAGAGCGGAAAGGACGAGGTGAGTGTGCTTGTAATGAGAAAGAGGTGTGGTGGTGTTCCCTTGTGATTGTGGAAAGGGAATTGTAGAGTGGTTGGGGAGGCGGGCAAAGAGTGTTGTGAGGCGCTGTTGAGAGAGGTGGACAAATTGAGTGGTATACTCACTCTTGCTGCTCTCGTAAGGTCATGGAGCCTCTTTCTATAGTGAAGCCAGGTCCTGGGGGTGATGCTGGACGCACTGACCCTTTCAGCCACCTCTGTCCACACTGCTTCATCCTAGCCTTGGAGACACTCTTGCAACGTGTGAGGAAGAATTGCTCCCTCTTTCTTCTCATTTCCTCAATTAAGATCTCCAGAGGGGCATCAGACAATAGTGAGGCAGCTTTTCTGCTCATCCTGTCTGCCAGAAAGCATGTTCCAACAATTTCTAGCACATTAAAAGCACTCTGAACACAACAAATGAAAGCGGGGAATGCAACCTTGCTTTAAGAGGTGCATCCCCGCTTTAAGTACAGTCGGGAGTCACGCCGGAAATTGCGCACTGCAGGGGGGTGGTGGGCTGTCCGATTCTGCAGGCAATCAGGAGGGCAGCCCACCCATGATATTGTAATAAGGCCTGGGAGTTAAAATGATCCAGACTTGACGTTTAGCTGTCCGCGGGGGTTTCGCGGCCACCTGTCTGCCCTGAACGCACCCCGAATTAAAATCGGGGCTTCTGTGTCATGTTCATTCTGCTTTCTACGTTAATTTGCATTAGCTGAGTACAACCCCCAGGCTTTACTCAATGCTGCAGCAGTCATAGAACAGATTATGCGGTAGTTGATTGATGAAGGAATCATAAAACACATCTCTATTAATGTCAAACTACTTACATTTCTCTTCTCATTTCACTTATGTTCAGCGAGCAAAGGAAAAATTCTCTTGGGTGAGAAAGGCACAACCAGAGAATAACTTTTTCATCGTTGGATATAGGTTTTATTGTAAGAGTTAAGCACATGTATCACTAATCAGAAATAATGGGCAGGATTTTATTGGGGAGCCAGGAAAGGCAGGGGGGTGGAATTCCTGATGGGAAACCCAGAAGTACGTGGGTGGGTGGGTTTTACTTCGCCGGAAGTGTGATTGAAATCCCACTTATACACCGAGGAATTTCCTGGCCGATGTTATAAAGAAGAATTGCAAAGGAAGTATGTATACTTTGGCAGCCCCCCTGCGGCCCTGTGTAAGCTTGACATGCAATTTCACTCCCCACAATGGCATACATACTTTATGGACAACTTTCAATTCACCTCCCAAAAATTAGCAGTTTTACATGTAACTTTTTCCCCTAAGATTAAGGCTGTGGATGGGGGGAGGCCGCCCAATCAATGAATAAAACAAATCCCTTGCCATCCATGCCGAGACTTCTTGAGGACCTGGAGAACTCACACGGAAGTTCCTCAAAGCTGCTCCTGCTTTGGCGCCATATCTTCACCGGAGGTGCGGGGGAAACCCCATTTATGGTAAATGTGGTTTCCAGCGCACTTCTGACAAAGTTACAGTGGCGGAAGGGGAGCAGCTCCGAGGAATTTCCTACTAAGTTTCCCTGCATGTTGTGCAACCCACACAAATCTGAAGCTTTGCAGATTCACCGGTACTTAGTGATAACAGCAAATTCTTGAATTAAAAATTTCAATACATTTGATAGGCAGAAGCAGTACAATGAAGATGAGTAAAAACTAAGAATTCATTAATCATGCCTTCACTTCTATCTCCCCAGCAGCAATGACTACATTAACATTTATACTGTAGTCCCTGATTCCATAGTTACAGTCCCATAGAGTCTGAATTCAACATGAATCAGAGTGAGCCCAAGCAAGTGCTATCTTCTATGATTAGTTCTTGCAGCACTCATTATTCAGTTCATATTCTAGGAATCACTAAGGGGGTTTTCAACTGTATTATTTTTAACCTTAGTTTTAATGTCCATTTGTGTGAGTGTATCCATGCATCAATCTGATAGGTGTGAATAAATATACATGATAGTGCAGGCATGTACATGTGTGAGATTATGCATATTTGAGTGTAAACTCAGTATGTGCAACATTACTGGTGAACAACAATGCAGCCTTATACAAGCATCACACTAAATTTGAATTACAGGCATGAATTCCGACCTGCTCAATTTGCGGATGTTAGTGCACGCAGGTGATACAGTGCACCTGGGCGCAGACACAACAAAATATCCCCTGTTACGTTTATTGAGGAGGACAACACACTATCTGGATGCTGTGGGAAATTTAACATTGTATTTTCACTGTTTCCAAAATCAGAATTTGCTAGAATTTGAATTTGACATTCTTTCATTCTTTTGTTAGTAATATACAACTTACTAATGTCAACTAACACCGTACACACAACTATTTTACTGTCAACTCTGGGTTATTTGATGTTTCTTGAAAGTTAAAACAAAATCATTTCACGTTTTCTGCACTGAAAATTAAAATTCTATGAATTTTTAAATAGATTTTAAAATTAAAATAACCCTCCTGCTGAGCATGTAGGGTTTGACAAAAAACACAAATTAAAGTGCTGCAGGGGCCATAGCGATAATGTGAGGGACATTTCAGTGACGCTGTCTTAAAAATTCTCATTTAAAATAAAAGTGGAACAGACACAGAGGAGCTGGAGTGCAGTGTGATAGATTAAAGAAGACAGAAGGTTTCTATTTAATGGTATGAATATTTAAACGATTGAATGGAACGTATGTTTGAAAGAAGTGTAAAATATGAAATGAGTCAAAGTTGTTCCTGGAACTTTTCCAAGAGTTATAATTCACTCTTTACAAAAAATCCGACTGCAATTATCTACCTTCAAAGTTTCACATTAAGTGTTTTCCCCTCCCCCACCCCACAAAGCCACATACATTTGCCAGCCAAGAGGAGAGCTGAGAAGCCTCTGCCCATGCTGATCTATGCCTTTAGGAGGTGTACAAGACTTGTAAGGGTGACTGACTCTCCAATGTAATCTCCCTCCCTCTGTTAGATGACTGCCCATGAAAGAATGGCTGAGACTTACACTGTGGGAATCGTGGGTATAAATCTACTTCCTATTCACTCTAATAAGGCCCGATTTTAAGCCTGCCCGCCCGACAGGAACGGAACGGGTAGGTGGTTAAAATAGTGGTCGCATGCTTCCCGCTGCTAACCTAATGCATTTGCGCCCGCTGCTATTTTAATTACAGAGTTTTTGCCAGCTTCAGGGCTACCCACCACAGGCAGGCAAGGGCCTCATTAATATTTAAATGTCGGGGTCCCATGATGTCATTCGGGTCCCGCCTTGATTTTAACTGCCGATTGTGGCAGTGATGCCCAGTGCTGGAGATGCCAGGGAAAGCTGGCTGCAAGCAGGAACGGGGCCAGAAGAGGTCAACAAAAGTAATTATTTTAAATTTCTTTTGGGTTTCCTTGTAGACAGGAAGGAGCAGGAGTGTGCCTCCGAACCCTAAAAAGAAAAACACGGTGTCCCCTGTCCCAGGCTTCCCATCCCCTCCACTGACCGCGATTGCCCACCCCCCCCGCCAACGACAACTTAACTTATGTCGGGGATTGCTTCCTTGGGTTGCCAGTGGCAACCTCCTGCTGCCTGAAATGTCGGTCGTACCTGCTTGCCTGGTGGCGTTTCCTGCCGGGTTCAGGCAGGAGTCCAGATTGGATCATTTAAATGAGGCCCAGTAGTTAAAATTTCCTGGGCCTATTGCTACAGTGGACCAGACGGTTTGCCACCAGCCACGAACCCCGTACTGTGTGATTAACATATGTAAAATATCAAAGTTTTACTGTCAATTAGAGATAATTCAAATGTTGGTAATTTCACAACAATTTATGAATATTTCTCCAGGTAATTTGTACAATGTAAAGTGAATATATTGAAAATCATTTTGAAAGAAAAAAGACTTTACTAAACTTCTTCAGTCTCCCTCTTCCCCCCGAGCCCTCATCCCCAATCCCATTCCTCCAATCCTATGGGCTACAAATTCGGCCACATAGCGGCCATTTTTTAAGGCTCTACGCAGCCTCCTAAGGACCCAAAATGGCATCTGGAATGCGCGCATACTTCTAACGTGATGTGCGCCGGATGCCATCTTGGTAAAGGTGTTTGCTCATGCTCAGGTAACGAACACCAGCACCATGTAAAGTAGGGAGAATATGCATTAGATCAGTGTGCAACGCTGATTTAAAGGGATAGAGACGATGTTGACACTCAACGCTCTAGCCAACGCTCTTAACTATGAAGAGCTGAACATGTCATAGACAGTCGGCTAGTGGTGCAGTTGGTAGGAGATGCCATTTGACAGTTGACTTTCACTCACCTTGACCACTGGTGTCAACTCATTGAACTTCTTCCTGCACTGCATCCATGTTCGTGGTGCTATGCGCCTGGCATTGGCTTCGTCCCCTATTGTCTCCCACTGCCTCGGGAGCATATGCCTGGAGGATCTCTTGCGCCCCCCCCCCCCCCCTTCAGATATAGGATGCCCCTCCTTCTGTCCACCTCTTGTACCAAGGCCTCTAGCGCATTATCAGAGAACCTTGGTGCACACACTCTCGCAGGCCAGGTACAAACTCAGATCGGCAGATTGGTGAGGTTTGGTGTGTATATTGGAGGATGTGGGATTTAGTAGTGCGCAACCTTTATTCAATGGTTTAACATAACTCAACAGTTTGTAAACATAGGGGCGGGACCTGCATCTGTGTTTTACGTCTGCAATGTCTGATCTCCGTTCAGACTCCACGCGGACCCGTATCTTATTTTTTGCAGTAAGAGGTGCAGGCTGCCTTTAAGAGATGCATGCTGCCTTTAAGAGGTGTGAGCCACTCACACAATATCTGGGCCCCCCTGCTGGTGAGAAGTCACTGAACAACACAGCTAGGCCTGGCTGCTCGTGCTGGAATCAGGTAAGTGAGCAGGCAGCGCGAATCTCACGTACTGCCTGCATCGGAAAGACCGGGCGCAGGTTAATCGCGCACCGTGATCCCTGCGTCCAGATTCGGGGATTATCAAATTTAATCCCCTATGTCTCCCTCTCCCCAAAACCCCAGTCCACTGTCACTCTTCCACTATAACAATCCCCTGCCCCCAATATCTGTTCACCCTAGCCACGCACCTCTCTCCGCTTCGTCTCGCTCTCTTTCTCCCGCCAAACTCCAGGCAACCAGTTGATCCCATTTCCAGTCACCCCTAAGCTGCGGCTGGCTCTCTGTGGTGGCGGGAGTGACATCAGCGCGTGAGGCCACGGAATGGGTGGTGAGGCACCACTGCAGCAGGATATTTAACGCGAATAGTTCTCCCGGATTGCTAGCAGCGGTACATGGCAGGTACATGGACAAGCCGGGAGGGTTGGCAAACCTAGACACTGGCGACCCATAGAAAACAGGCAAGGTAAGTAAGGATGGGGGTGATCGACAAAGATCGTGATTGAGTTGGGGGGGAAGCTCAGGGCAGGGATGGCCCTGAGCTTCCCCTTGGAATCCTTGTGGGGCCAGGAGGAGCAGGAAGGAACCTTTAAAAAGTAAAAAAAAATAAACTTATCTAGGCATCCTGTGGCCACGTTGCTGCCTATCACTAGCTTTTGCTGGCGGGTCCGAGACTGTGCGGGCCTTAGTCGTCTAGCAGTTAAACAGAAAGAAAGAAAGTCTTGCATTTATATAGCGCCTTTCACGACCTCAGGACGTCCCAAAGTGCTTTAAAGCCAATGAAATACATTTGAAGCGTAGTCACTGTTGTAATGTAGAAAATGCTGCAGCCAATTTGCGCACAGCAAGGTCCCACTAACACGATTGTGATAAAACCAGATAATCAGTTTTAGTGATAAATATTGGCCAGGACACCAGGGACAACTCCTTTGCCCTTCTTCGAAATAGTGCCATGGGATCTTTAACGTCCAACTGAGAGGACAGACGGCACCTCAGTTTAATGTCTCATCCAAAAGACAGCACCTCTGACAATGCAGTACTTCAACAGTACTGCACCGAAGTGTCAGCCTGGATTTTGTGCTCAAGTCTCTAGAGTGGGGCTTGAACCCATAGTCTTCATTGGCGAGAGTGCTACCACTGAGCCACACCTAACACTTCTATATATTCTAAAATAGCGTGCACATCCGAATTACGTCATCGGATCGTGACTTCGCCTTTTAATTAGGCCCTCGCTTCTCTGGGGCAGACCGGCCTCCCGTGCCTGCTCTAAAGTAAGTTAAGATAGTCATTGTCGTATTGTATCTTCACACTCTTCCCTGCCACAAAGCTGCACATTCCTTGGCTTATTGTATTTGGCAAGGTAATTATCATTACAGCACTCAGACAGGAGTTGGCAGCGAGCCAGATGGTCCATCGTTTGCAGCTCATCACAACAGTTGCACATGACTGAGCTACTGTCACTGTAATTGCATTCCTGCATCATTACTTTTGAACGACCAGTACCAGTGGGTAAGCGATTGAGGCATTGTCGGATTGGTCACGTTTCAGTGGCTCTAGCTGAGAGGTGTTCATGTGGTTCAATATCCAGACATGGAGTTTATTCTATATATGTGTTACCCAGGCGTTAATTCCCCACTTTTCCACTTTGGAGTCAAGAGAGCAGGCCTAAAGCTCTGGTACCTCAGTTTTTCTGCTTACCCTGTATGGTAACTCTCTGCACATGCAAAGAAATTGAATTCAGTTCTTAATCTCTGCTGCCGTTGAATAAGTGGCTGCCTTAACCCTACCAATGTACATGATCTTTACGTAACGTCAGTATTGCACCTCCAGACATATGAAGAACAGCCATCGCCAGAGCTGAAAGAAACAATCTAATATCCCTCGCTATCCATTGTTCCAGCACCATGCTGCTGCAAGATGAGAACCTCTCCCCTGATCAGGGGAATACAAGGGTATGCTGATAGGGTGAGGTGAGGTATGGTGGGAGAAGACTGGTGTGGAGATAAACATCAGCATAGGCTTGTCGGGCCGAATGGCCTGTTTCTGTGCTGTAAAATTCGATATAATTCTGTGTAATATCCTGTTCAGAGTAGACTGAAGTTGAGATGCAGCTTTCTGCACTGTCAACCCTCTAGACTCAGTTAAGATGGTGGGAGGGGGGAGCGCATCGGGAACACAACGTGACCACTCCGCCATCTTAAACCCCGCTTGCATCATTCCCTCAGTGGGGGTTAATATCAGGGCTGGTATATTTTTGTCTAGTGTTATTGTAGTAGCTAGCCCTTTAAAACTCAGTCATTGTGCACACACAGTTTAACGGTGATCTAAAGCCAGAAGTACAGCATCAGTCTAATTGCAAAGCTGGTTCTTATGGTCTCCAGATCACCAGGCTTTATAGAGAGTGGGGCGTGACGTAATTTTACATTGGCCTTGATGATATCATTGGGTCCGTGACATAATTTTAAGGTCCACGCAGAGGGAATCCCACGCTGTCTACTGCCCGGCAGCAGCAATACAGCAGGAGGAGCTGACTGGCCAGAAGAGGCCCAGGTAAGTTTAAAAATGTGTCTGTCTTTGAACTCTTTGTGGACCAGGAGGAGCAGGAGTGCTCCCTCCAGGCTCCTCAAGGAGCCCTTGGGCCTCCCCAACGTTGGCGTTGCCCCAATCTTCAGGAAATTCCCAGCCTTGGCATTCCCACGCACTTTCATCGAGGAAACACCAGCATTCCTCCGATTTTCAATCAAGAGGAAACCCCGGTCTGCCCCTCCCACCATGAAGCCAGGGAATCCCCTCCACCCACTGACAGCTGGGGACTGTTCCCTCACGGATCCCAGGCTGAGGCCTCCTGCCACCATGATTTTCACACCTACCCACTGGCCAGGTAGTTAATCTGGCCAAGTGTTGGGCAAATATTTATTCAAACGAGGCCTGCTGTTAAGATCGGCAGGGCCTCCATGTCCCCAACTTTGCCGGGTTCATCGCCCACTATTGGCATTCTTTCCACCCCCCTCTAAAAATCGAGGCCTTCATTTTCAAATATACACGGACTTCAGGATTGGTTCAATTTCTATTTGACTGACAGATTTGAATCTGAGAGGTTGGCTATTCAAGATCCGAGATGTCCCAGTTACTAAGATGCCAAAAGCTCCAAAAAGGTAAAGATTTTCTTTGGCCCTGTTGGGATTCAGGGGACCTCTGGTGGAGCAGCTGTGGACCGCCCCACCTTACAAGGTCAGTTCGGTATTGGGGCCACTGATGCGACGTTGGCAGCAGCCCGATCTTCTTCCAGTCACCTGCTTGGGCTCCTCTGGTAGCGCCATTCCTCTTCAAATGAAGAGGTCCAAGGAGCCCCTGATATTGGGCCTCGGACCTCTCCATTCGTATGCAGGGTTAGTACCCCATGCGCTCCCGAAATTCTAGGCCAGTGATCGGCAGGAGTACACAATGTTATAAAATGCATTTAAAGATGCACCTAATATCATGGAATCATAGAATCATTGAATGATACAGCACAGAAGAAGGCCATTTGGCCCATTGTGCTTGTGCCGGCTCTTTGAAAGAGCTATCCAATTAGTTCCACCCCCTTGCTCTTTCCTTGTAGTTTTGCAAATTTTTCCTTTTTAAGTATAGATCCAATTCCCTTATGAAAGTTACTATTGAATCTGCTTCCGCCACCCTTTCAGGCAATGCATTCCAGATCATTACAACTCACCGAGTAAAAATATTTCTCCTCATCTCTGACAGTATGCTTTTTTAACAGCCTTCTCAACTTCTCCCGCCACCTTGTAAGTTACGTGTCTTTCAAATGATTCCATAGATTGCTATCCATCATGGTTACCAAGGAGAAATCCTTTACAAACTAGGATGTTAAAGATTGTGGGGATGAATTTCCATGTGGGTTCTCCAACTCGTCTGCTGTAAGTTCGGTGGAAGACCCCAGAAAAATTGCATTAACAACATAATAATCTACCTGATTCTGGATCTGACTTTAAAATGTCAAACTCAAATGGCTGTGTACATTTATCACTCACTGTAAAAACTGATGAAAAACAAGTTGACTGAGTTGTTGAGCACAACGATCTGCTGTTCTTTCAGAACTAAAATCCTAATCAGAGAGTGGTGTTGCATTAATTTGGCATCAGTGACAGTACTGACCCACACTGCTGGCACATCACTGAGTATAATCCTATCATGTGTTGCTGAGCTCCTCCAGTGCTGAAATATTTAAACAATACGTCGGATCTTGATGGAAAAGTAACGGCATGTTAAAGACGCACGCCATTCTTAATGTGCAAATCGGCCGGCAAATTCGGGGGATTAGGAGATAGACCGTGAGGTGGGAATCTCCAGAACTTGCTGGTCGATTTACGTTGCACCACCATTTGCTTCACACAAACGGCATCTCGCCCTTAGCCTGCCCATTATTTTTAAGAACTTCTGGATTTGCACGTTAATTGCCCATTAAACTCGCCACAGAAAGCTAAGTCTGGTAACTAACAGCGCAAGCACCGCTTTAACGTCGTGATAATTGGTAATGCAGTGCCAATCAATCTCTCTGGTCCAGAAATGGAACAATTTAAACTGTGGAGTCTCATTCCTTCAGGTTGTGAATTGTTGTTGGAGATTTTTAAAAAATCAAACTTTAACTTTTTAAATTTTTTTCTTACTGTCTCTTTTTTTATCTTTCTCTTAATCCAATCTTTCTTTCCCTCTCTTTATTTCTCTTTCTGTACCTGATTTGTCTCTAATTCACTCTCCTTCTCCATTATTCCTCTGTTTCTTTCTCAATCCTTAAATCTCATTGGTTAAGGAGATACACAGTTGGCCCCACTGTTCACTGAAGGTCCCAGATGCCCCAGTGCCCATGACACTCCGTTATCAGCTTTCACTTCCAACATGTTTCAGTGCAAAAAACTTTTGAGCTAAAGGATACAGAAAAAATGGGGCACACCACGACATTAGAACATAAGAAATAGGAGCAGAAGTAGGCCAAATGGCCCCTCGAGCCTGCTCCACCATTCAATAAGATCATGGCTGATCTTCGACCTCAACTCCACTTTCCCGCCCTATCCCCATATCCCTTGATTCCCTTAGAGTCCAAAAATCTATTGATCTCAGCCTTGAATATACTCAATGACTCAGCATCCACAGCCCTCTGGGGTAGAGAATTCCAAAGGTTCACAACCTTCTGAGTGAAGAAATTCCTCCTCATCTCAGCCTTAAATGGCCGACCCCAAATCTTGAGACTATGACCTCTAGTTCTAGACTCTCCGGCCAGGGGAAACAACCTCTCAGCATTTACCCTGTCAAGCCCTCTAAGAATTTTATACGTTTCAATGAGATCACCTCTCTTCTTCTAAACTCCAGAGAATATAGGCCCATTCTACTTAATCTCTCCTCATACGACAACCCTCTCATCCCAGGAATCAATCTAGTGAACCTTTGTTGCACTGCCTCTAAGGCAGGTATATCCTTCCTTGGATAAGGAGACCAAAACTGTACACAGTACTCCAGGTGTGGTCTCAACAAAGGCCTGCAGCAAGACTTCCTTACTTGTAAGGAAGTCCTCGCGATGTCCCGCTCCAGCAAGATCCGACCCGATAAATCTCCCTCCAGGATCCTGCTGCTAGTTTTAAAGTTCCTCTCCCTATATCTAACCAGTTGGGCAGCAGCAGAAACCCGCACTGAAGATTGAAGGGAGGGTTGCAATTTAAATATCACAGGACTGGACGAGCAGAATGCATTCCTATTGAATCATTCTCAGTATTAGAAATCAAACAAGGTCATGAGGTACACAGTGAACTTAATGAGGATGAAGGAGATGACCAGGACAAAACAAAACTCAAAGTAAAGGGTCATGTTTTGCAAACCTACAGGAATTCTTTTCGAGGTGGGTAACTAATCTAAAAGATGAGAGTATTCCAGTAGATATAGTTTACTTGGATTTTCAAGAGGTGTTCGGCAAAGTTCGTCATGTGAGGCTAGTAAGGAAGCTTAAATGGTTAACAAGTAGTCGAGATGAGTAGCGAATTTATTTTGCAACAGGAAACAGTGGATGTTCATAAATGGAAAATGTTCTGCCTGGGAAAAAGTAACCAATGGAGTTCTTCAGGAAATTGTTCTAGGACCCCTCTACAATATTTGTGAAAAATACAGGGTGCCTGTATTTAGCAGTCTTATCAAATTTGCTTATTACACAAAGTTCTGTGGACAAATAATGATCAGAAGAAGATTGACTATTTTCAGATGGGTTTGGACCAATTATACAGATTGACTGTGAGATAGCAGATGGATTTTAAATGGATAAATGTAGGGTAATAGAGGAGCAGGTAACAGTAAACATGTGTATAACATAAAATGGACCTTGTTATAAATTCAGGAACCTTCTCAGGTTCAGTGGCATTATTTGCCCCCATAAACAGTACTTTTATGGGAGTTGGTTCACATTGTCCTATATTTATTTGCAGATAGCGTAAAACAGGGGATATAACAATAATACACAATTGTGACTTGGACTGGATATTTGTGTCTTTTGCACGTGTCCGTCTTAATCTCTCTGAAGGCAGACTGAACAAACACTTGATGCGACAAGGTCAGATACGAATTGTTGAGCTGCTTTATTTCACAGTAAGGTGAATATGCAGAACAGCCATAACGATCGGACTCACTCAATTCAAATGGTGCAACTCATCTTTGCATAATAATACAAAATTATGAGCATGCCATTCTATCTCACATCAGTGGATAATTTTACTTGATTTGAACAAGATGGCTACCAACTATCCTTCAGTATTTCTAATCTCTTCATTTCAGTGAAAGTACTCACAGCTTTCTCTGATAAGGCTGACTGCTTGTGCAGCATCCTGTTTCTGAGTTTTATCTCTTGCTGTTCACAGCTAGAAAAAGGGATCAAAGTCTTTCCAATACAATGGGGTGTAAGGTGTTTTTTGATTGCTGAGATAGGCTAATGAATTACTTACCTGCAATCTATGAGAAACAATTTCAAATTAGTTTATTAGCATCTTAACTACCTATCAATAATATATACTTTAAACACAACATTTAATATAACTGTTGTTACAAATCCTTTCTGCAAAAACATGCTAATCTTTTTTAAGTTAGGTCAGTGGGACTGTGTGACTAGGGAAGCCCAACCCTAGTGGGATTCATGAAGTACCTCTCCTTAAAGAAGTCCAGTCAGTGTAAGGCAGTTATTAATAAGGTCAAAGACTACAGATGCATTAGAAAGAGTTCAGAAAAGGTTGGCCAGAATGATGCTAGACCTCAGGTGACTGAGTTATGAAGAAAGGCTCAAGTGATTTTTGTTGGAGAACAGACTGAGAAGAAACTTGATACTGGTTTTCAAAATAATGAAAGCCATAGATGAGGTGGAGTGAACAATATATTTAGCTTGGACAGTGAGACTAGGATTAGAGGACACAAGCACAGAATTTATAAGCTTTGAACAAAAGTAGAGACAAGAAAAACCATTTTCCCCACAGGACGGCAGAAAGTAACTGATTCAGGATCAACTGATTCTTTTAAAAAGGAGCTGGATGGATATTTGTTGGAAATAGAGAGCTATAGGGATAGTTAATGTTGCTTTTTTCAGGGGAAGTTAGGGAAGGAAATTAATGTTCCTTAAAGTAGGGAATCAACAGGAGGGAAATGTATGATAATCATATATGGACTTTGGATGGAATGGGTTTGATAGGCTGAATGGTCTTTGATCACTTTGGATTTTCTTATGTTCTTGTGACTTTCTGGTGGTTGAATTATCAGGACTTAATTCACAGTGACAGTGTTCATTTTTCAAATGGGACTTTCAGAAAGTGATTACCTTATTAAAATGGCTGGATTAAATGGGATCTACTTTACTGTACAGAGGAATTTGCACAGCAAGGAGCCGTTTGGCATGAACCAATGCAAAGTACTAGTGCCTGGATAAAAATGCAATCATGAATATTTTCCTTTCAAAATTCCATCAGAGATGTATGCCCTGGGGAGGTTCTCTCCAGAGGTCCATCCACAGCTTTAAAAATCTGTGAGAATCAATTTGGTGAATGTGAAAGTCAAATAGTTCTGGGACTTTACCAATATCAAATGTAGCAAAAGCAGGCTTTTCTGCTATCTACAGGGAGCATAAAGCTTCATTCATTATAAGCCTGACATTGAAAGAGCTCGTCATCCTTCCGTGAATTATTAACCTTATCATTGCAGCATTTAGGTGTCTTAGGAACATAGGAACACAGGAACAGAGGAACAGGAGTTTGCCATTCTGCCCCTCGAGCCTATCCCGCCATTCAATTAGATTGTTATTAGGCTGATCTGTATCTTAACTCCATCTACATGCCTTGGTTCAGTAACCCTTAATACCCTTGCCTAACAAAAATCTATCAAACTCAGTTTTGAAATTTTAAATTGGCCTCGCCTCAACAGCTTTTGGGGGAGAGAGTTCCAGATTTCCATATGCTCCCTTGTTTTGGACTCCCCCACCAGAGGAAATATCCTTTCTGAGCAGCAGTGCCCAGAACTGAATGCAGTACTCTAAATAGGATCTAACCAGAACCTCATATAACTGTAACATAACTTCCACCCCTTTGTATTCCAGCCTTCCTGAGATAAAGACCAACATTCCATTAGCCTTTTTAATTGTATTTTGTAGCTGTCCACTAGCTTTTAGTGATTTCTGTACTTGGACCCCTGAATCTCTCTGCTCCTCCACAGTTCCGAGCTTCTCACCATTTAGAATGATCGACCTTCCTTAGTTGTAAAGTGGATGACCTCACACTTTCTCACATTGAACTCCATCTGCCACAGTTTTGCCCACTCACTTAATCCATCAATGTCCCTTTGCAACTTTCTGCTCCCATCTTCACTATTTACTGTGCACCTAACTTGGTGTCATCAACAAACTTGGATCTACGACTCACTATTGCTTCATCTACGTCATTTATAACTATAGTCAAAAGCTAAGGCCCCAGTACAGATCCCTGGGGGACGCCATTAGTCACATCCTACCAATTTGAGTACATACCCATTATCCTCTGTCTCCTACCTCCTAACCAATTCCCTACCCATGTCAATAGGTTGCCTTAAATTCCATGCGCTCTCATTTTTGTTAACAGGCTCTTAAGTGTAACCTTAGCAAATCCCTTCTGGAAGTCCATAGACACTCCCTTAGCTACCACATTAGTTACCTCCTCAAAAAACTCAACTAGGTTTGTTAGACATGACTTATCCTTTACCCAGTGCTGGCTCTCTCAGGTCAGTTCATGTTTGTCCAAATGCTCAGTCATTTTGTCCCTAATCACAGATTTTAATTACTTCCTCACAACAGGCGTTAGACGAATAGGCCTATAATTTCCTACTTTACCTCTCCTACCCTTCTTAAATAAAGGAGTGACAATGGCAATTTTCCAATCCAAGGGGACAATTCCTGAATCAAGAGAGTTTTGGAAGATCATGGCTAAATCATAAAATCATAGAATGATATAGCACAGATGGAGGCCATTCGGCCTATCGTGCCTGTGCTCTTTGAAAGAGCTATCCAATTAGTCCCACTCCCCTGCTCTTTCCTCATGGTCCTGCAAATTTTTCCCTTTCAAGTATTTATCCAATTCCCTTATTATTGAATCTGCTTCCACCACCCTTTCAGGCAGTGCATTCCAGATCATAATTTTTTTACCTCATGTCGCCTCTGGTTCTTTTGTCAATTACCTTAAATCTGTGTTCTCTGGTTACCGACCCTTCTGCCAGTGGAAACAGTTTCTCCTTACTTACTCCATCAAAACCCTTCATAATTTTGAACATCTCTATCAAATTGCCCCTTATCCTTCTCTGCTGTAAGGAGAATAACCCCAGTTTCTCTAGTCTTTCCATGTAACTGAAGTATTTCATCCCTGGTACCCATATGTGGAGATGCCGGTGATGGACTGGGGTGGTCAAATGTAAGGAATCTTACAACACCAGGTTATAGTCCAACAATTTTATTTTAAAATAAAATTGTTGGACTATAACCTGGTGTTGTAAGATTCCTTACATTTATCCCTGGTACCATTCTAGTACATCTCCTCTGCACCCTCTCTAAAGCCTTGACATCCTTCCTATAGTGTGGTGCCCAGAATTAGCCACAATAATCCAGCTGGGGCCTAATCAGTGTTTTAGTAAGCATCTATAATTTCCTCACCTACTTTTTTTAATACCCTGGGGTGGAAACCATCAGGTCCTCGAAATTTTTCTAACTTTAGTCTCATTATTTTCTATCTTTAGTCTCATTGTTTTCTAAATTAGTCCAGTATCCTGGCCTCAATTACCCTTCCTGGCAATCAATTCCAACAGTTACACCCTCTGTGAAGAAATACTTACAACAACAACTTGCATTTATATAGCACTTTTAATGCAGTAAGTTGTCTCAAGGCACTTCACAGGAGCGTAATCAGACAATTGGCACTGAGCCAAAGAAGGAGGCATTAGGACAGTTGACTTATGCTTGGTCAAAGAGATAGCTTTTAAGCAGCGTTTTAAAGGAGGAACGAGAGCTGGAAAGGCAAAACGGTTTGGGGAAGGAATTCTAGAGCTTAAGGCCTAGATGGCTGAAGGCATGGCCAAAAATGGTGGTGGGAAGGCAGTGGGGGATGTACGAGAGGCCAGAGATGAAGGAATGCAGAATTCTCACAGGGTTGAGGGCTGGAGGAGGTTACAGAGATAGGAAGGGGTAAGGCCATGGAGGGATTTGATCACGAGGATGAGAATTTTAAAATCGAGGTGTTGGTGGACCGGGAGCCAATGTAGGTCAGCGAGCGTAGGGATAATGGATGAATGGGACTTGGTAAGAGTTAGGATACAGACAGCAAATTTTAGGATTAGCTCAATTTTATGGAGGGTGGAAGATGAGAGGCCAGCCAGAAGAGCATTGGAATAGTTGAGTCTGGAGGTAACAAATGCATGGATGAGAGTTTCATCAGCAGATTGGCTAAGGCAGGGGCAGAGACAGGCGATATTATGGAAGTAAAGTAGGCAGTCTTTAAGATGGAGAGGATATGGTGTCGATGGCTCAGCTTAGGGTCAAGTAGAACGCTGAGGTTGCGAACAATCTGGTTCAGCCTGAGACAGTGGTCAGGGAGGGGGATGGAATCGATGGCTTGGGAACAGAGTTTGTGGCGGGGCTGATAACAATGGATTCAGTCTTCCCAATGTCTAATTGGAGGAAATTCGGCTCATCCAAGACTGGATATTAGACAAGCAGTCTGACAACACAGAGACAGAGGAGGGGTTGAGAGAGGTGGTGCTGAGGTAGAGCTGGTATTGTTAGCATACATGTGGAACCTAACGTTGTGTCTTTGGATGAAAGGCAGCATCTAGATGCTGAAAGGCGGAATGCAGATGAGAAATAGGAGGGGGTCAAGGATTGATCCTTGGGGGACTCCAGAGGCAATGGTGTGAGGGCAAGAAGAGAAGTTGTTGCAGGAAATTCTCCATCTGCAACTGGATTGGTAAGAGTGGAACTAGGCGAGGGCCGTCCCACTCAGCTGGACAATGGAGGAGAGGTATTGGAGGAGGACGGTGTGGTCAACTCTGTTGAAAGCTTGTAACAGTGTGAAAGAGGGATGAAATGTGAGCCATAGGCTTTTGAGAGCTCTGTATCCGCTTTAATAAATTGTATAAAATGTCAGAATAACCAAAGCAAGGCGGTATAGCTTTACAAAACCTTTAAAGGCAGTTAAGATCAATCAGGAACGATACCCAGCCTGGAGGATAAAAGGCAGGGAAATGGTGCAGTTTGAAAGAGGCTGGAGAGGAAGGAGCTAAGTGAGAGAAGCTGTATGCTGGAAGGAAATCCCTGTTACTATTTTGTTCATCTCTATACTTAAAGGCACAACTGTTGTGGGTGAATAAACCTCACTTGTTTTGAACATTAAGCTCCAGTCTATGTGTCTAATTGACCACTGGGTCCTGGGCCTGCTTCAGTTTGTTACAGGCTGCAGATAGGTTTTTTAAAGTCATCTTTCACAAACCAAAACGTAAGCCATCTTACCTTGCTGCTCTAGTATCAAAGTATTGTTCCAGGTTTAGTATATCTCATCAAGTAACTTACTTCTGCAGGGTCTTCTCTAAGACATCTGTTTCTGTGGCTGAAGAGCATCAGTTTATGCCATCATTCCTCATAGCTCACCTCTCTTAACACTGGGCTTTCTTGCTTTCATCTGCAGTAGCTCTAGGGCTTGGAGTTTTATGTTGCTGTGACCAGAAGTATCTGCAGTAATGCAGATTTGGCCTGACCTGTTCAGCTTCAGCATGACTTCCAGAGATTTGAACTCATCAGTTTTGGCAATATAACCTGTAATATATTTAGATTTTCAAAAGTCTTATGATAAAGTACTGCATAGACTCATGACTAAGATCAGAGTATGTGGAGTCAGGGGACAGGTAGCAGACTGGATAGCAAGCTGGCTACAAAACAAAGCAGATGATTTGGATTTGGGAATTGTATGAACAATTTCAAAATTTGTGGATGACACCAAATTGGGGGATATAGTTAATACAAAGGAAGAATGAATCTAAATACAAGACATTAATAAACTTGCAGAGTGAGTGTGTAACTGGCAAATTAATTTCAATGTAGATAAGTGTGAGGTGATTCATTTTGGTTGGAATAAAGAGGCCACATACTGCTTGGATAATAAGAGTCTAAATGGGATAGAGAGCAAAGGGATCTAGGGGTATGGATACACAAATCACTAAAAGTAGTGACACAGGTTAATAAGGCCATAAAAAAGGCAAACCAAGCACTGGGGTTCATTTCTAGAGAGATAGAATTGAAAAGCAGAGAAGTTATGTTAAACTTATATAGAAACTTTGTTAGACCACATTTGGAGTAGAGTGCACAGTTCTGGTCTCCATATTATAAAAGGGATATAGAGGCATTGGAAAAAAGGTTCCCAAAGATGATTACAGAACAGAGAGGATATACTTATCAGGCAAGGTTGAACAGGCAGGGGCTCTTCTCTCTAGAAAAGAGAAGGCTGAGAGGTGAACTGATAGATCTTTAAGATTATGAAAGGGTTTGATAGGGTTGACTTGGAGAAAATGTTTCCACTTGTGGGGGAGTCCAAAACTGGAGGTCATAATAAATCCAATAGGGAATTCAAGAGAAACATCTTTACCCAAAGAGTGCTAAGAAGGTGGAACGTGCTATCACAAAAGGAGTAGTTGAGACAAATAGCAGAGATGAATTTAAGAGGAAGCTAGATAAGCACATAATGAAAAAAGGAATAGAAGGGCATGCTGATAGGGTTAGATGAAGCGGGGTGGGAGGAAGCTCGTGTGGAGCATAAACGCCGGCATAGGCCAGTTAGGCTGAACGGCCTGTTTCTGTGCTGTTGCCTCGATGTAACCTGTCATTGTTTATTGTCACTGTCATGTTTCAAAATTACATAAGAACCTAAGAAATAGGATCAGGAGTAGGCCATACGGCCCAATGAGTCTGCTCCATCATTCAGTAAGATCATGGCTGATCTTCTAACTCAACTCCACTTTCCCGCTCTATATCCCTTGATTCCCTTGGTGTCCAAATAACCATCAATCTCAATCTTGAATATACTCAGTGACTGAGCATCCACAGATCTCTGGGGTAGAGAATTCCAAAGATTCAGAACCTTCTGAGTGAAGACATTTTTCCTCATCTCGGTCCTACCCTGTCAAGCCCTCTAAGAATTTTAAACGTTTCAATGAGATCACCTCTCATTCTTCTAAACTCCAGAGAATATAGGCCCATTCTAATCTCTTGTAGGACAACCCTCTCATCTCAGGAATCAATCTAGTGAACCTTCATTGCACGCCCTCTAAGGTAAGTGTATCCTTCCTTAGGTAAGGAGATCCAAACTGTACGCAGTGCTCTAGGTGTGGTCTCACCAGAGCCATATATAATTGCAGCAAGACGTCCTTACTTTTGTACTTCAACCTCCTTGCAATATAGGCGAACGCACCATTTGCCTTCCTAATTGCTTGCTTTACCTGCATGTTAACTTTCTGTGATTCAAGTACAGGGACACCCAAATCCCTCTGACTGCCAACATTTCTTCGTCTCTCACCTTTTAAAACATATTCTGCTTTTCTATTCTTCCTACCAAAGTGGATAATTTCATATTTCCCTATATTATACTCCATCTGCCACTTTCTCGCCCACTCATTTAACCTGTCTATATCCTTTTGCAACGTCTTTGCATCCTCCTCACAACTTACTTTCCCACCTAGCTTTGTATCGTCAGCAAACTTGGATACGTTACACTGGATCCCCTCATCTAAGTCATTGATATAGATTGTAAACAGCTGAGACCCAAGCACTGATCCTTGTGGCACCCCACTAGTTACAGTCTGCCAACCTGAAAATGGCCCGTTTATTCCTACTCTCTGTTTTCTGTCCGTTAACCAATCCTCAATCCACACTAATATATTACCCCCAATCTAATGAGCCCTAATCTTGTGTAACAACCTCTTGTGTGGCACCTTATTGAATGCCTTTTGAAAATCCAAATGTACTACATCTGCTGGTTCCCCCTTATCTACCCTGCTGGTTACACCCTCAAAAAATTCTAATAGATTTGTCAAACACGATTTCCCATGTTGACTCTGCCTAATCATATTATGATTTTCTAAGTGCCCTGTTACTACGTCCTTAATAATAGATTCTAGCATTTTCCCTACGACTGATATCAGCTCACTGGGCTATAGTTCCCTGTTTTTTCTCTCCCTCCTTTCTTGAATAGCGGGGTTACATTTGCTACCTTCCAATGCACGGGGACCGTTCTAGAATCTAGGGAATTCTAGAAGATCAAAACCAATGCATCCACTATCTCTGCAGCCACCTCTTTTAGAACCCAGGATGTAGGCCATCAGGTCCAGGGGATTTGTTGGCTTTTAGTCCCATTAATTTCTCCAGTACTTTTTCTTTACTAATCTTAATTACTTTAAATTTCTCACTCTCATTAGACCCTTGGTTCCCCATTATTTCTGATATGTTTATTGTGTCTTCCACTGTGAAGACAGATTCAAAATATTTGTTTAACGTCTCTGCCATTTCCTTATTCCCCATTATAATTTCTCCTGTCTCAGCCTCTAAGGGACCCACATTTACTTTCACTAATCTCTTCCTTTTTACATACATGTAGAAGCTCTTACAATCTGTTTTTATATTTCTTGCAAGTTTACTCTCATATTCAATTTTCTCCGTCTTTATCAATTTCTTGGCCATCCAATGCTGATTTTTAAAACCCTCCCAATCCTTAGCTTTACTACTCTTCTTGGCAACATTGTCAGCCTCTTCTTTTAATCTAATACTATCCCTAACTTCTCTAGTTATTCCCGTGGAGTTTTTATTCCTCAAGGGAATGTATATTCTTTGGGAATTATGAATTATTTCTTTACATGTTCGCCATTACTTATTTACCGTCATATCTTTTAATCTAATTTCCCAATCTACCTTATCCAACTCACCACTCATACCTATGTATTTGGCTTTGTTTAAATTTAAGACCCTAGTTTTGGACTTAACTACATCACTCTCAAGCTCAATATGAAATTCGATCATATTATGATCACTCGTCTCCGGAGGATCCTTAACTATAAGATTACTAATTAACCCCACCTCAGTACACAATGCTAGATCTAAAATAGCCTGTTCCCTACTTAGTTCCTCGACATGTTGTTCTAGGAAACTGTCTCGAATGCATTCCATGAACTCGTCCTCCAAACTACTTTTGCCAAAATTCTTGAGCATTTTTGTCTGAAAGCTTCATGGCTCATTTCAATAAGCCACGGTGGACCTGTGTAATATCACCCAGGGTGCCCTCTGAGCATACATTCAGAAAATCAATGACACACATTTAGGAGTACTGGTGAATTCATCCCCCAGGACAGAGATTAAAAAAAATTTAAAATGGCAAACCCGACTCCAACCCACCTCTGATTTTTACTGAGACGGATTGGGGGGCAGGCAACTAACCTGCTGTATGGAGGCGGTTCTGCCCTTACAATATTTTAATGAGGCTACTTGCCTCAAATTTAACCTGTGTTTCGCATTTAACTCCTGGGGGCTGGGTTTTCTGGGCCTCGGGAGACCCGGCAGCTGAAGGGAGGCAAGAACGCCAGGATGGAACAGGTAAGTGTCTTTCCAGCGCTGCTTGTGGGCCAGGAGGAGCTAGAATACTTCTCTCCCCACCCCGGGGGGTCCAGCCCATCAATCTAACCTGTAAACCACCCCCCGATCTGACCCCCTCGATCAGGGGACCCCTTCCCCTCCGCGATCAGACCCCCGATATTCAACCCCAATGTTGTCTTCGAGGGCCTTCATGCCTTCACAAGGAATCAGCAGATAAAGAAGAAAACAATTCCTCAGAAGAGTCTATTCCTTCTGAGGGTGCACCATCACAGGACATACAGCCATGCACCAGTGCAGATAATCATACTTCAGTGGGTCCTGTTAGACAGTTACCGGGGTTGTCACCTGGTGATTCACCACTCACAAGTGAGCACAAGCAGACACAGGTGGCAGGGGCAGCTGTAGAGAATCCGCATCGGGGGACACACTTGTCTCCAAGCTCTGCTCAGCTGGACACAGATGCTGAATCCCGGGGGCCATCGTTGAGAAGGAGAATGATAAAGGTGCAGCAGCAATTTTGCGAGGTAATGAAGAATGTGCCACACACACTCTCCACAATAGCGGAGAGGATGGAGGAGTCCAACTCCATCGCTAGTGGATTGGTGGCGCAGGTAAGTGCAAGGATGTCAAGCTCAGCTCTCAAATGAGTCCATGCAGGCCATGACAACGGCCATGTGGACTCTGGATGCCAACATGTCTGCTGCCTTAAACAGGCAGACAGATAAGTTAGCATATCTGCTCACCAACCTGCTGGCCAGCAGAGTGGTGGGAATGATGTTGGCTGGCCAGGGAGAGGAATGATGGCAAAAGGGGATATGGAAGTGGGGACTCCACTTAAAGCACTTCCACATCTCACCCGTTGCCCCCTCCTCAACCAGTACCCACAATGCTGCCTCCTCTCCTGATGGCCGAGTCTGCCCCTGCACAGGTGCAGGTGGACCAATCTTTGGTGGGGCCCTTATGGGCTCCAAAACCCAACAGTCATAGGCCGAGAGCATCTCAGTAGTCAGGGCAGGGACCTGAGTAGCCTGCCACTACCTCTGCTGAAGCCACGGGGGATGCACCACGTAGAAGCGGTCAAAAGAGAAAGGCCAAGCAATGGTAATTCACCAAGGGTATGCAGAAGGGTGTTTGACAAGCGGTCATGTTGTTAACTTATATATTTTTTTGTTATGGTGCATGAAATTTAATCATTATCACCTTCACTGCCACGTCTTGGATATTATTGAGTCCCAATTGTGAATTAGCCCTTTCATGTGCTTCATCATGAATGCCACCCATTGGGCATGTGTGCAATGGATGTATGAGTGGTTGAAGGACTTTTTTTGTGCAAAGTGGGAGGAGGGATGGTGGTTGTTCCAGGCGGCCTGAGTATTTCAAAGTCTTCAATTTGCATATCTCATTTTGAGAACCTGTTAGAGATGAGGGCATCCTGGCATCATGGGCAGCAATGTGTGCAGCTGCTCTGACAATGGTTTCCCCGTCTTAATTTTTCCTCCTCCTCAGATATACTGTGGAATAGATCCATTGCATTCCCCATCCTGATCTTGACAGTTTGAGGGGCTCCAAAATGTTGGTAAATTTGTTTGAATACAAGAATTCTCAGTCTCAACAAAGAAAGCTCAGTCTAAACACGAAGAACTCCCAGCTAAACGTTTGTCTGAGAGAACTGAGTGCCCAGCTGCAATGCCTCATCTTTTATTGAGATGTTCACAAAAGGGACTCAATAATGTTTCAACTACCTGAATTGGCCCTTTAAATATCGGCCCGTCGGCTTTAAGGGGGGGACGGGATTTCCAGGTTTCTATTGTGCACGCGCATCCTAACACGCCTGGGTTAAACCCAGAAGTAGGTGCGTTGGAGCCGGGATGTGGTACCGTTCCAAAAAGCTGTTACTTTAACCTCCCACCTGCCCCCAACCCACCTGTTCTTGGGAGTTAAAACTACCCCTCCAATGTCTGATTCCCCCTCCCGACCTCCTGATATCCGATATTCCCCCCCCCCACCGACTGCCGATGTCCGATTTCCTCCTCTCGACCTCCTGAAGTCTGATTCCTCCCTCCCGACTTCCAACGTCCGATTCCCCCTCCCGAATTCCTATGTCCGATTCCCCCCTCCCAACCTCCAATTGCCTCCCCCCGGCTGCCTACCCGTTCGACAGCCAGCCAGCCTTTCAATCTGGCTGACTGCAGCTAGGAAACCGATTCGAAAAGTTTAAATCAGGTCCTGCTGTTAAATTTGGCAGGCCCTCTGGGAAACCCGTATTTCCGGGTTTCCTGGCAGCTAAATCTCCCCCCTGTTTCTTTCCCACCTCCCCGTTATTATCAGGCTATTGTTGCCTGGATCAACCAGGAGGGGCTCTGCAATATGCTTTTGTGTGGGTATCATGCAGAGTTGTCGCCTACAGTGCCTCTACAATTTTACCATCAAAAAAGACTTAGAAATGGAGATTCTTAGGGAGGGGACCCTTCGAAGACAGAAAGACATGGAGCGGAGCATCAAGAGGACTATTACTCGGAGTGACAGATGCAAAAAGCATTAGAACTCAACTTATCGATCTGTTTAGCAGTATCTCTTGTCTACCATAACTCCTTATCACTGCCTTCATATAAATTACAAATTCTTAAATCCATATCCTAGGTCAACACATTGCATGAGATCTCTTTGGCACTACATAACCAAGTTTACATAATATGAAACAAGAATTAATCACGACATAAGTGCATCTTTCCTATAAAACTATAATCTCTTCTGAATAACTAAGCATGAAATACGTGCACATTCTCCTTCACTAATGCAACTCAGAAGTTAACTTAAGCCATCTTATTCTTTTCTCACACTGTGCTTCTCCAGGTGATTAAACATGCCCTTCTTTCTCTTATTCTAGTGCTTCTCCTACATCCAATCTGAGAGACAGTATTCCGAAAAGTGGTTGGCTGCTCCTATTGTATAAAAGACTCAGGGGACTGAGGTGGCCTTTTTCTCAAGGCAGCTTACTTCTGGAAAGAAGCTGCATCTCTGGAGCTTATGCCTGGGCAGCCTGATGTCACTTCCTATGTGCCTCTCGTGTGGTGATCTGAAGGGAAGGGCGCAGGCCAGGCATGTGTTGCTGTCCCGAGAGATGGTTGTCTCAAACCTGTTGTCATTGCACTGGGCCCCGGATCTGTATGTTCAGCGGCAGCCATCAGATCCTAAAAGCCCTGAGAAATAACAGCCTGCATCCTGGCCCTCGGGGTCAGGAACCAGTCTGAAGGGTGCTGTATAGTCTGCACCCTGCTGCCACCAGAGCAGCAGTCTGTGCTTCTGGTTCCGGACCCTCCTACTCAAGGAGGTGCCACTGACTGGTCTCAGGCCATTACCTAAGTGGGAAGCCGTTGCAGATTCCAATGAAGCTGCCACATCCTACATTGATGTCTGCAACAAAGGAAAAGCTTCTACGATGTTGCCATAAATGAGAGCTAGAATCTAGAGTTACAGCTGTCAGGTTACTGTACATCCTCAGAGATTGATTTCAGAGCACATATGTAGGTGAGATGTTCCTCATTCTTCTTTTCAGCTGAGCACCCATGAGTTCTGGTTCCCATGACTCCAAAGCCACTGGCAACCTTTACCTCTCATTTCAGTTACTAAGTTAAGAGGGTCAGTAAGTTGTGCATATGGGAGCAGGAAGGTAGAAAGGGACATAGACAGCTTAAGTGAATGGGCAAAACGATGGCAGATGGAATTCAATGTGGGGAAGTGTGAGGTCATCCATTTTTGGATCCAAGAAAGACAAATTGGGATATTTTCTTAAAGGTGTAAAACTAGGAACAATTGGAGGAGCGAAGAGCTTTGGGTGTCCAGGTACACAAATCACTAAAGGCAAGTGCACAGATACAAAAAGTGATTTTAAAAAAGCAAACCAAGCGCTGGGGTTCATGTCTAGAGGGAGAATTGAAAAGCTTGTTTAGGATTCTGGTTAGCCCACACTTGGAATACTGTGAACAGTTCTGGTCTCCATATTATAAAAAGGATATTGAGCACGCTGGGGCTCTTTTATCTAGAAAAGAGAAGACTGCAGTGTGGCCTGAGTTATGAAAGGTTTGGATAGGGTAGATGTAGAGAAGATGTTTCCACTTGCGGGGGAGACCAGAACTAGGGGCCATAAATATAAGATAGTCACGAATAAATCCAATAGGAAATTCAGGAGAAACCTCTTTACCCAGGGAGTGGTTAGAATGTGGAACTCATTCTCTCAAGAAGTATAGGGGTGACGAGCATAGATGCATTTAAGGGGAAATTAGATAAACACATGAGGGAGAAAGGAATAGAAGAGTATACTGATAGGGTTAGATGAAGTAGGGAGGGAGGAGGCTCATGAGGAGCATAAACACCGGCATGGACCTGTTGGCCTGAATGGCCTGTTTCTTAGCTGTACATTCTATGTAATTCTATATAATTCTATATAAAAGAGCTAATGAAATGATGACCTTCACCTCAAGGGGCTGGAATACAAAGGGGAGGAAGTGATGCTTCAGCTGTAAGGAGCCTTTTCAGGCTCCATCTGAAGTACCCCATTCGGTTCTGGGCACCTCACCTCAGGAAGGATATATTGGATTGGAGGGGGTACAACGCAGATTCACCAGAATGATATCAGGCCTTAAAGTGTTTAATTATGAGGATAGGTTGCATAAACTTAGCTTGTATTCCTTTCAGTTTGGAAGGTTGAGGGGTCATCTAATCGAGGTGTTTAAAATGTTAAAAGAATTTGATGGGCTCGAAACAGAGAACCCTATTTTTTCTGGTGGATCAATCCAGAGCAAGGGGGCATGATCTTAAAATTAGTGCTACACCATTCAGGAGTGAAATCAGAAAGCACTTTTTCACACAAAGGGTAGTGGCAATTTGGAACTCCTTCCTCCAAAAGGCTATAGATGCTAGGTCAATTGAAATTTTCAAGACTGAGATTGATAGATTTTTGTTAGGTAAGGGTATTAAGGGTTATGGAGCAAAGGATATGGATCAAATGGAGTTGAGGTACAGATCACCCATGATCTGATTGTATGGTGGAGTAGACTCAAGGGGCTGAATGGCCTACTCCTGTTCCTACATTCACTGGGAAGGGAACACATCCTCTCCGACTCCCCATTTCTCTGGCTCCCTTGTTCTCAGTGAATCACCTGGTCCCATATCCTCGCTAACACTTTCCAAATTCCCCTGGGTGACAGTATCTAAGCTAGTGTGTGGCAGGGAGAAAACAGGAGGTGACATTGAGGGGGCTTTGGCAGAGGAACATGGGACAGGCTATCACTCTGGGGATGCCTGTGTGGTTTTTTTTCCTCTGCATCTCTATTCTCTATCATTGTTATCATTGTAGTTGACAAGGAATACATTTCAGGCCTCATGCTCCTCATCTTCCTCAACATCTTCCTCCTCTTCATCATCCTGTTAAATTGAAGGGATTTTAAGGCTTTGCGTATCAAGCAAGTTATAAATGTAATTCTTGCAAGAGCAACATCTTCATTACTTTTTCTGTGGAAAGAAGGCATCTGCTGGACAGGGTAGATGTAGAGAAGATGTTTCCACTTGCGGGGGAGACCAGAACTAGGGGCCATAAATATAAGATAGCCACTAATAAATTCAATAGGGAATTCAGGAGAAACCTCTTTACCCAGAGAGTGGTTAGAATGTGGAACTTTCCTCAAGGAATATAGGGATGACTAGCATAGATGCATTTAAGGGGAAGCTAGATAAACACATGAGGGAGAAAGGAATAGAAGAGTATACTGATAGGGTTAGATGAAGTAGGGAGGGAGGAGGCTCATGCTGAACATAAACACCGGCATGGACCTTTTGGGCTGAATGGCCTGTTTCTTAGCTGTACATTCGATGTAATTCTGTATAATTCTATGTAAAAGGGCTAATGAAATGATGACCTTCACCTCAAGGAGGCTGGAATACAAAGGGGAGGTAGAGTTCCCTCAAGTGCAAGGAATTATTGATGACATCTACGTGAGCAATGGCGCTCTTCATGTAAACTCCATGGCCAACGTGAACAGAAAGTGTTTGCTTTTCAGGTGGTACCAGCCTTTAGAACCATTAATCACGACAATAATCATTATAAAGGAAGTAGCCATGATGCCTTCACTATGCGTTATTCCATGATGCCTGCCTTATTTGAAGGATTGCTTTCTTAGGAGAATGGAGCTATTCTGTGTCCATGGCTGCTGATCATACTGAAAAACTCCCTATCAGCAGAGAAGCACTTCAGCTTGAATGCACCACCACCTGTTTGCTGTTTCTTAGTTGTCCCCTCCACATTCAAGAAAAATGTGGTGTGCAGTTTTGGTACAATGAAAGAGTTTGTACAAAGGGCATGATGCTACCTTCCAGTGGATACAGCAATTCCCAACTAACATTTCTGCCATGGTTTATGGGTCCCACAAGAAATGTGAGTAAAACTGAGAAGTGTATTTTATATTCCTCATTTGAAGCCAGGTACAAGTAATCTGGTTGACTGCTTTGACTCAGCTCGAAATCTTCCTCCATGCAGCTTACAACTGTGCTTTTACTGGAGGTTGGCATTCAAACTTAAATATCATTAATGTTCTTTGATGCACTTCCTGCAAGAGGATCTCCAACCATTCAGCACCAAAGCTAACAGGAATGCCCACATGTCTCTGCTGTACCATTGCGAACAATAAGATCAATTTCCTGTCACCATCACAACTTCCCCTTTGATGTCAAGCTGCAGTCCTTTAAGAGCTGCTGCTTTGCAGGATTTTCCACCCCTCAGCCAAATGTGTTACAAGCCAAGCTCTCTGAGCCAATATTCATTTAAGTGGAGGAATTCCTGTCAGGAAATTAAGTACATCCTGCACTCCATGCTGCCAGTGCAGTTTGGCCGCAGCCCATGGCCAGCGCAGGCCCTTTTTTTGCCATCATCAGAAAATAAAGCCTAATATTCCCCTCAATTGATCTATTTAAGCTATTTTTTTAAATAAAGTGGGAGAAAAATAATAATATGATTCAAATTATATTATATGCATTAAAAATAATAAATATCCTTAGTAAGAAATGTGGACATCTTTCAAGTAGATTGAAAAGCAACATTGCAGGATTCTTGAATTCGGATAGCAGCTGATGTTGAAGTGGATGCTTTCATGTTTATTATTGAATAAACTGAGGGTTTGAGGTAGATAGAGATTTAACCTTGAAGGTTTTATAAAAGCAATGAATCAATTGAAGATGGAGATCATGTAATTTCCTGATGCTATGCAAATATATTAGATTTTGATCAACAGAAGAGTTTGGGAATCGTGAGCTTGGATACATCAAGGGGGGATCCCAAATACACACAGACACAAACTCATTTCAGGTAAATAATAGAACATTGCCAACCATTTTCTCCCCTTGCTGCACCAAAATACTTTATTTTATTTTATCAAGTATTTGCTCTATTATTTAACCATTCAATGTAGTGTACTATTTATTTTGTCTCATGTAGGAACTTAAAAAGGGGATATTTAAAATAATTAAAAATGCCCATTATCTCTTTTATATGGCAGCTTCATTCAGTACTATAGTTAAAATTGGAAGTAAAGATCACCAACTGTAAACCAATTGTCTGTAAAGCCACATTGCAAGAATGATTTATTTATGTAACATCTATGGTCATGGAGGGCAACCTTTCCCCATCAAATAAACTGCTACTTTTGAGCAGCAACAGCGGCAAATGTTATTTGATAGATTTTCAAAAGTTTTAAAATCTGGCTCAGAAAGTTCATCAAAAATGTATGTTGCCTTTTCGACCATTTCAAAGCAAAGTTCCTGAACACTGAACCAACAGCCCTCTTCTGGATGCCCCAATATAAAAGCCCATCATTCTGAGTAAGGAAACATTCCAAAGATTGAAAATCTTGGTTCTGATTGCATATTCTTGCCATTGGTTTTGGAAATAGCTTCATGTGTGAACCTGGACAGTGAATGGCAAGAGCCTATTCAACTGCATGGAGCCTTTACTGCACTGCTTGTGGGCCAGGAGGAGCAGGAGTGTTTCCCCCAGGCCTAAAAAGCCTAGCTGCTGTGATCTCACACATGCGATTCGTCGACCCCCTCCTCATGTCCGACCACCCCCCCCCCCACGATCTGCGACCCCCCTCCCCAGGTCCAAAGGCCCCCCACAATCTCCGATCCCCCCCCCCGATGGCAGATCCCCCCGATGATCCCCGACCCCAATGACTCCCCTTGATGACTGACCCCCCCGATGACCCCGACCCCCCTCCCCCGATGACCGACTGCTCTGATGACTGACTGCCCCGATGAGCCCGACCCCCGATGACCTCCCACCTTCCATAAAAGATTTTACTGACCCACCCGCCTCCTGAGAGCAGGTTCATAGCCCGCCCCTCAACCCAGGGAAAGCAGAAGTGGGAGGGTTGGAGGTGGACTGGGGTCGGGTTTTACGATTTTTACCTTCGCACCTGCCCCCAACCCACTCATTCATAGGGTTAAAATTTACCCCCTGCTTTCAAGAGTGTGAAGCCCAAGTTTCTCCATTGTTTTCTCATAACTGATACCTCTAAGACTGGGAAATCAGCTTTGTGGCTCTTCTCCTCTGCACAGTCTCCAGTGCTTCAATGTCTCACTTGTGTCTCAGTGACTCAATACTCATTACGGTCTGACCAGAGCAATGTACAATTTGATCACGACTGTCTCAGACTTGTATTCTGTTCTTTTGGCTATGCATTTAAATAATCTGTTGACTTTATTAATTACTGTTCCACAATGGTTGGGCACTTTGAGCATCAAGTCTAAAACTCCTAAACCTTCTTCAGCTTGATTCTTAGCTATTTAAGGACCATTGGTGGAGTACGTGTGCTGCCCATTTTACCGTTGTAAGATTCTTTACATTTGTCAACCCCAGTCCATCACCGGCATCTCCACATCATGGCTACTATCGACACCACAAACTGCCGGCTCACAGTGGAGAGGATATCCAAGAAGATCGCGCATATAGACACAGACATCAAGTTTTTACAGAGCTGCAAGAAAGCAGACAAGATCCCGAAAGGACGACAGATCACGAACCCACTCAAGTCGACATACAACTCGGATTACGCTGAGAGACTCTGCCGTCGTACCTCTCGCACACTCCGCAACCATCTCGTACACCAACTCTACAGCAGACGCCGCAACCTCGAAACCAAGACAGAGTCCATACTCTCAACCTGTACTCAGCAGACCAGCTATGAGACACCGCCAAACAGACGAGGCAACGGAACTACACTGCCTACATGAAAACCAACAGCAGGAAGCTTGAGAAACTCGGCATCACCACCAGCATCAACCAAGCCTCCCCCGGTACCACGGTTGCAACCACAGGGAAGTCTATCGTCAATTTGTCCGACCACACCCTTCAACCAGAAGTTCTCAGCCGAGGGCTCAATTTCTGCCCCACTACCAAAATGGACCCAATTGGTCTCGCGGCGGACACAGAGGAATTCATCAGGAGAATGAGGCTCCGGGAATTCTACCACAAACCCCAAGATTTCAGCAGCGAACCCAATGAGACAATCAACGATCCGGAACAGCAGACAGAGGGATCCGCGATACAGCAACCGAAGAAGAAAGAGTCAAACTGGACTCCTCCGGAGGGTCGCTGCCCTAAGCTTGACATGTATGCTCAAGCTGTCAGGAAATGCGTCAATGCCAGATTCATCAGCCGCACTCACAAGACAGTCCAGAATGTCACCCGAGCACAACGCAATGCCATCGACGCTCTCAAGACCAACCGCAACATCGTCATCAAACCAGCGGACAAAGGAGGAGCCATCGTCATACAGAACAGAACGGACTACTGCAAAGAAGCATACCGACAACTGGACAACCAGGAACACTACAGACGGTTACCCGCAGATCCGACCAAAGAACACACCCACCAGCTCAACAAACTGATCAAGACCTTCGATCCAGACCTTCAAAGCATCCTACGTGCTCTCATCCCACGTACTCCCCGCGTGGGAGACTTCTACTGCCTCCCAAAGATACACAAAGCCAACACACCCGGAAGTCCTATCATATCAGGCAACGGAGCCCTGAGTGAGAACCTCTCTGGATACATCGAGGGCATCCTGAAACCCATCGTACAGGGAACCCCCAGCTTCTGTCGCGACACTACAGACTTCCTACAAAAACTCAGCACCCACGGACCAGTTGAACCAGGAACACTTCTCACCACGATGGACGTCTCGGCACTCTACACCAGTATCCCCCACGATAACGGCATCGCTGTCAATACTCAAGACCAACAACAGCCAATCTCCAGACGCCATCCTACAACTCATCTGCTTCATCCTGGATCACAATGTCTTCACCTTCGATAACCAGTTCTTTACCCAAACACACGGAACAGCCATGGGGACCAAATTCGCACCCCAATATGCCAACATTTTCATGCACAAGTTCGAGCAGGATTTCTTCACTGCACAGGACCTCCAACCAACGCTGTACACCAGATACATCGATGACATTTTCTTTCTATGGACCCACGGCGAAGAATCACTGAAGAGACTACACGATAACATCAACAAGTTCCATCCCACCATCAAGCTCACCATGGACTACTCCTCAGAATCGGTTTCTTTCTTGGACACACGAATCTCCATCAAAGACGGGCACCTCAGCACCTCACTCTACCGCAAGCCCACGGACAACCTCACGATACTCCATTTTTCCAGCTTCCACCCTAACCATGTCAAAGAGGCCATCCCCTATGGACAGGCCCTGCGAATACACAGGATCTGCTCAGATGAGGAGGAACGCGATGGACACCTACAGACGCTGAAAGACGCCCTCGTAAGAACGGGATATGACGCTCGACTCGTCAATCGACAGTTCCGACGGGCCACAGCGAAAAATCGCACAGACCGCCTCAGAAGACTAACACGGGACGCAACCAACAGAGTACCCTTCGTCGTCCAGTACTTCCCCGGAGCAGAGAAACTACGCCATGTTCTCCGCAGCCTTCAACATGTCATCGATGACGACGAACACCTCGTTAAGGCCATCCCCACGCCTCCACTACTCACCTTCAAACAGCCACCCAACCTCAAACAGACCATCGTTCGCAGCAAATTACCCAGCTCTCAGGAGAACAGCGTCCACGACACCACACAACCCTGCCACGGCAACCTCTGCAAGACATGCCAGATCATCAACACAGATACCACCATCACACGAGAGGACACCACCCACCAGGTACATGGTTCATACTCCTGTGACTCGGCCAACGTTGTCTACCTCATACGCTGCAGAAAAGGATGCCCCGGAGCATGGTACATTGGCGAGACTATGCAGACACTGCGACAACGGATGAACGGACACCGCGCAACAATCGCCAGACAGGAGGGTTCCCTCCCAGTCGGGGAACACTTCAGCAGTCAAGGACATTCAGCCACCGATCTTCGGTTAAGCGTTCTCCAAGGCGGCCTTCGAGACACACAACAACGCAAAATCGTCGAGCAGAAATTGATAGCCAAGTTCCGCATCCATGAGGACGGCCTCAACCGGGATCTTGGGTTCATGTCACGCTACAGGTAACCCCACCAGCGAATAAAAGTTATCTGTTTTTAATACAACGGGTCATTCTCTGTCTTTCTCTTCCTTTCGGATGTTTCTCCCTCTCTCTCTCTGTCTTTTGTTCTGGCCGTTTGTATATTCGGTGGACCTGTAGGTAACATCTCTCTGTCTGAACACTTTGATTGCCTTGACAACGGGCAGTTGGAAAGATTATCTGTAATCACCAGGTATTGTTCTCTGACTATAAATGTGAAACGTTCAAGGAATCCCACTCACTCACCTGACGAAGTAGATAATCTCCGAAAGCTTGTGATTTTCAAATAAAACTGTTGGACTATAACCTGGTGTTGTAAGATTCTTTACATTTGTCAACCCCAGTCCATCACCGGCATCTCCACATCATTTTACCTTCCAATGTGTTGTACTTTACATTTAGATTTCATTATTACATGAATTCGATATATTATTATCATTATATGTATTTGATTTTTTTTTGTCCAGCTCATTCGGTATTCTCCCGTCCAATTTCATTGATCCTCTTAGTTTGGTATCATTTGTAAATGTTAGTATTTTGAATTGAGTTTCTGAGTCCAAATCGTTGATGTAGATTAAAAGCAATAGTGGTCCCAACACCAATTCCTAGGGTACCCCATTCAGTGCTTCCCCCGCTCAGATGTAAGTCCTCTTACTCATTGTTATTTACCCATCAACCAATTCCTTAACCATATTCAAGATGTACCACGTCTTTGAGCTTATTTAAGAAAACAAAATCAGTAAAAAGAATTAGTTATATTTACATCGAGATATTTCAGTATACCTAATATGTCTCTGAGAGTGAGCCTTGGCTCAGTGATAGCATTCCATGACCATATATTGCTGTGCATCAAATACAGCCTAAAACAAAACTGTTTGACATTCCTTTGTTTCTGGAACACAGATAATTACCTGGGCATTGAATGTTGCACAGTCACACCAGAGAAACAGCCAACTCAAACCAGGTATAAAAAGAAACTCTGTATAAAAACATCATTCATCAGACAATTCCAGCAGGCACATTTATTACTGACATGGATAACGGGCAAACTTGATATGGTGAAGGTGGGAGACGGCTGCAATCATATTTACTATTTCTCCAATAACAAAACATGAGGCAAGGTCACACTCACCCAGACGCACAAGATCTCACTGATGCAAGGCACACTTCCTGACATTAAATTATGTTGCAACTCCTCTTGTCAACCAATTAGAAGATCTGGAATCTTTTATGCGGGTCTGCCTACCACTCTGACATCAAAGCATTCAAGCTGACAAACTTAAACAATTCTGGCAGTCAAATACGTACAGGGATTTGACTATCTAGAGTCTATGTACTAATAAAAGCTTTTAGGAGCCAAATTAACTCTTTTATGATCTTTTAGGTCCGGCAACACCTTGATTTTAAAATTCTCACCCTTGTTTTCAAATCCCTCCATGGCCTCGCTCCTCCCTAGCTTTGTAACCTCCTCCAGCCGTATAACCCTCCGAGATCACTGCGTTCTTCCAATTCTGGTCTCTTGCGCCCCAACATTGGCAGCCATGCGTTCAGCCGCTTTTTTTTTTATTCATTCATGGGATGAGGGTGTCGCTGGCAAGGCCAGCATTTATTGCCCATCCCTAACTGCCCTTGAGAAAGTGGTGCTGAGCTGCCTTCTTGAACCGCTGCAGTCTGTGTAGTGAAGGTTCTCCCACAGTGCTGTTAGGAAGGGAGTTCCAGGATTTTGACCCAGCGACGATGAAAGAACGGCGATATATTTCCAAGTCGGGATGGTGTGTGTCTTGGAGGGGACTGTGCAGGTGGTGTTGTTTCCATGCGCCTGCTGCCCTTGTCCTTCTAGATAGTAGAGGTCGCGGGTTTGGGAGGTACTGTCGAAGAAGCTTGGCGAGTTGCTTAGGCCCTAAGCTCTGGATTTCACTCCCTAACCTTCCCAGCTCTCTACCTCTCTCTCCTCCTTTAAGATGCTCCTTAAAATCTACCTCTTTGACCATACTTTTGGTGACCTAATATCTCCTTATGTGGCTCGGCATCAAATTATGTTTGGTAATTGCTCCTGTAAAATGCCTCGGGACATTTACTACATTAAAGGCGCTATATAAATGCAAATTGTTGTTGTTGTTAATGACAGGTAGGATTTTCTTTAAGAGTTTGTATATCATGCATCAAGGAGTTCAATTTCTGGACGGCCTTTGACCTTTTCTGGTTCAATTATAACAAGTCCAAACTTATACTTAGGTTACCATGGCAAATAGGAGTTGAATTTAAAAAAAACAAATGAATCAAATTGGGTGATCTGATGCTCATTTGACACTAAAAATATTGCAAATTTGTGTTGGAAACCTATCTTTTTGGGTAATTTCAATTATTCTGAATTTTATAATTGAGGAGTCAAAACTAATATAGTCCTCAAAGGGAAACTGGGTTAGAGGATAGGGCCAGGTCACACAGATGTAATTCAGTCCAATTTTAAACTAATTAACTCTATCCTTATTTTTATACAATATTTTTGATTTGATATTATTAAAGCTAAATAGCAAAACCTATGGTAATTTTGGGAAGCAGAGAATTTGGGCTGCTTGGAGTATATGAGATTCAGTAGAGTGCGGGCTGAGGAGATGGGAGATCCAACACTGAGGTGCTGCAGCATCACCACCGGCAGGAGGGTGTCATTAAAGTGCAACAAGTTTACAAAGGCTGTTTCTATTTTGTATGTGGACATAGAAATTTATAATGGGAAAAAGTTGACACAAAAGTGAGACAAAAGCATGACAACAGGAAGTAAGATTTTGAAGACAGGAAGTGCATGTAGACATAACATTTTGAATATACTGTCACTTAGTGTAGCTCTATATTACTGGGCTCAATGTGTACGTTTGTGGTGGTGAATTAACATGAAATCTGGCATCTCTCCTTGCATTCTTGCCACCCCTCAGGTGGTTTCAATGCAGCTCCTTCTGTCATACTTCAAAGGGCATTTCCAAAGAAAAAGGAAAAATTAAATTGGGCACAGTATAATCATCAAAATTCATTGAGTTGGCACAAGTACAGGTTCCACACACCCCACACTTTTTAAAAGCTTCTTATTTTAACTATATGCTGAAAGGTACCAAACCCGAGACGAGTCCCATTGAAATTGCTTGAAAGGCAGCTGTAGGTAAAGCTAGGTGGCTAGAATCAAGCTAACCAATGGTAGGCAGCATTTTTCTGTCTGTTGCTATGCTTTACGCACTCCTGTTAATGAAATAAAAGTTTAAAGTTGGTGACTGACTGACAGGTTGGAAAATCTACTCACTCAAGTGTGGCACTGAATTGTACATCAAGTATATAGTGCCACAACACTGAGCGAGATGGACAAAATCTTGATGCCATAAAGAAGAGTAATTAAGCCCATCAGTTCTAAAATGTTTTGATGGTTGCTTATTAACAAAATGTGACTGTTGGGAGACAATTCATTTGTGCTTCTGTAGTTTGTAACTAATGAGTTTTTATCTTGCCAGAACTGGAAAGAGTTAACTCCTAAATGCAGTAATGTCACATTTTAAAGCACTCTGCAACAGGCATCTTTTCAAGGCATGGAGGGCACTTTCTTTCAATTTTGTTCTGCTCTTTTCCATCACAGACAAATAGGTCAGCTATTACCAGGAGCAGGTATGAAAATGACTCACATTCCTGTGGCTTTGAAACGGCAGGAGATCTTTTGAAAATTATGTTGTAGCAAATTATATATAGGAGAGCCCTTAGAAAAAGAACATTTCGATCTGGCTTATAATTGCACCCCACAGTATCTTATTGTAAATGCTTTGTACTTTGCACAGCCATCATATGGTGATGCCTGCATGTTACAGTAACTTTCTTTATCTCTCTCATCTATAAATCTGGAATATAACAGGAAAAGAATGCATGAAAACCACTCATTTCAATGTTTTGATTCATGTGCACAGTTGTACCTCATCGTGCACAGATGGGAACTTTTGTATATCTGATCCTGGATTCCAATGCAGCCCTGTATGTGCCTGCAGAAGAAAAATCAAATATGAAGGAATTCAAATCTAAGTGACTCGCCACTTATCCATGACCAGTAAGAGTGTCCTTAAAGTTCACTCCTTTAATTCATTAATTTTTCTGCCGTAACTGCTGTCAATCCATGCTGCAAAACTCTTTGCTAAGACATTTCCCCATCTCTATGTGATTTGTTATGTGGAGGAAGGAAAGAACAGTTGGGAATCTTTCTTTATCAAATCTATTCACCTCAATCTCTTTATTTTAATTTAGCCATTTATGGATTTTTCTTTTACTTAGTATTCAACAAGTACAAAGAACCACAACTTTTTTTCCTTTTTGTAATTTATAATCAGAAGCTCATTGCCCAATGCTTTTTAGTTGATGAATATAGTTCAGCTTGATTATCTATAACAGCCCCTCTATATGTAATATTTTGTGTTTAAATTTAGAAACATTCTTGAAGCCAAAAAGGATAACTTAACCCTTGTTTCAAGAGTAATATCCATTTTACTATCAAGTACTAGATTGGATTTATTAAAGACAATGGAAAAGATGAACTGATTCACCTTTATTATGACTAGGTATTCCTGCTAACAACAGAAAATTATCCATATATTTTTCAAGGATACATACTTAAGAGGACTCTGTTAGTAAAGTACTCTGCAGTACAACAAATTGTAAAAATGTTTATATTTCCAATAATTGGGCAGATTAAACAGTTTGGAGAGTCCCATTTACACAGTAGATTCAAGCAGAGACCAATTATTGAAAATGTGGAAACTCAGACTGCAGAGCTATATATTTTAAAGAAAACTACCATTATTATACACCTAAAAGACACAGCCATTGTACCACTTTTTTACTTTACTAAACTAACCACTTAATGGAGAAAGCGCACTTAGCAAGTGTACATACTGGATTGGATGTATTGTTCTTATTATATGAGGCATTGAGAATCTATAAATTTATACTGTTAAAATGTTTATGTCAGAAAAGCTTTAACAAGTGTATTTCCTGCTATTTGCTCTTCAACAAATTCGGTGCACAAACACTGCTGCAAGAAACATTATCCTGTGTGAAGGGAATTACTAGAGTGGACGGGGAGACATTCCTCATACTCAATCAAGAAAATAATTAGTGGATCTTAATAATAAAATAAGGCAACTGTGAGCTTAATATATTACAACGATTAACTGGCTCACACACGAAAATGATGAGCTGAATGAGCTTTTTTTGTTCCACCTTCTTATGACGAAGATTCACGGTAGATTGAAGTTTGACCACATACCAAAGAACCCAGGTTTTCAACTGACTTGGACGATTTTTCACTTTGAACTCTGGAGGTTGTGCGTGATGTCAAATCCAAGATTGTGTCCTTTTCAGTTGGGTAATTTCCACCTGGTCCACTGTAATGGTGGAACCTCCAATAGCTCAAAGATTTTGTTTGCCATCGTGTATATTGGATATGAGTGAATTAATGGAGACAATTTCCATATATACCATCATCCCGTTAACATTGCAAAACAAGGCTATAGGCAAACGAAAAACCTAAAAACAAGTTCCACCCATTGCCTGTCCGAGACCCGCTTGACTCGATTTTTGAGCGAGTCTCAAAATGGGTGGCCAGGACTCCCGCCTGAAACAGGCAGAAGTCTTATTTCAATATTTAAATCTGGGTCCTATGCCATTGTAGGACCCGATGTAACTTGTTTGCACCATGCATGACCTACCCATCGATCCTGGCATGGAGTGGCCGAACCAGGCCTAACCTTTAAGGCAACTCCAAAAACAGGCCAATTTAAGAACATAAGAACATAAGAAATAGGAGCAGGAGTAGGCCAATCGGCCCCTCGAGCCTGCTCCGCCATTCAATAAGATCATGGCTGATCTGATCCTAACCTCAAATCTAAATTCATGTCCAATTTCCTGCCCGCTCCCCGTAACCCCTAATTCCCTTTACTTCTAGGAAACTGTCTATTTCCGTTTTAAATTTATTTAATGATGTAGCTTCCACAGCTTCCTGGGGCAGCAAATTCCACAGACCTACTACCCTCTGAGTGAAGAAGTTTCTCCTCATCTCAGTTTTGAAAGAGCAGCCCCTTATTCTAAGATTATGCCCCCTCGTTCTAGTTTCACCCATCCTTGGGAACATCCTTACCGCAACCACCCGATCAAGCCCCTTCACAATCTTATATATTTCTTTTTCCTTTATATTTCTTAAGCTCATCCTGACTTTACAAAAATACTCGGGCCTACTATCTGTGTGCTCCCCCCCCGCTCTGGTCACCTCCCTCCTAAGCTCGGCGTAGGAGCTGGCCAATTTTCCACCCTCTCTGAGCTGCCTAAGAGCACGCAATAGGTGCTGGCAGCTTGTCCGCTGCGTGCTAATGAGGCCTGACCACCAAGCTGGTTCAGGCTTCTTGCTGGTGTGATTGGGTGGGCAGCGTAATTGTAATATTTGCTGCTTGCTCGTTAGCGCACCGGAAATCACCCCCAACACTTTTTAGGGTCAAATATTGAAATTACTATTAGATCCATCATAATTTCTGATAAACATAGGCTATCAGAGTAAAATTCAAGGAACTTTCTCCTTGAATTATGACAATTATTTTAGTAGCTTTACAATAACGAAACATGATCACCATGCATTCTAAAACTTGACTCTGTTGCAACTAAAATAAAAGTACGCAGAGTTTAACACATACTGAACAAGCCTTCTACAACAATCAGACGATATAGTCATGTTGAATATAAAACCAATCTTCCTGTTTCACAATCTTAATGCTATATATTTATTTGGGTAAGGTGTGGAGGAAAATCTAATCCCTTAAATTTATGGGAAGCAAATAAAATTAACATGAAGCAAATGGCAAGGTCCAAAAAGAGCAAATTTCATTACCCTGCCCATTATATAGCTGGTTCCAGGGTTCGATTTATAAAAAGTTATCATTCTAAAAGAAGTTGACATCAGAACAAAATGTCTATCAGTCACATTCATAATAACAATTTTCTTAACTGCCTATACTTGAATCAGGAGTTAGATCACAGTCTCTAATGTATCTGTCAGGAGCAGTGAACGTAAATGGTACTGGATGGATTTAATGATTAATGGTTTACAAAGGGAGGTGGAGATACTGCATATCACATGCACAGTATCTCCTGTCGGAAAAGCCAGACCTATTATAATATGTCAGTGCAGCAAACCTGACAGCAGAACCACTGTGAAGCAATATTATTGGTATTTGAATTATTCAAACTTGCTGCTGTTACGGGCCTTCACATAATGTCAGAGCACGCAGTATGAGGTTTCATGTATCATATAGAACTCAACTGCCAATTATAAAGAGATATGGTCAGTGCTTTTTGTTCAATATGGAGAAGATCATTTCTTGCTTTCTCCATTACCTACAGGGTTCCTACTTATCGTCACTGTCTTTTGAGCTTCACAGTAATGTCACAAATAAGAAGCAAAGCTTGACAATAGCCATACTGTGTATTAGCCTATCTCTAGAACATTGATTCTTCAGAATTCAATTGCGGAACATGCCTCAGGCCTGTCACTCTTCCCCTCTTCTATATTGCTGTTTTTCTATTAGTTCAAATGCAACACTTGGAGTAACAATAAAGGTTCAGTTCAGTAAAAGTTGCATTGACTTCTGAGCTGATAGAGATTATCATGTCTCTACCTGCAGATCGGGCTGTGGTTGAAGACCATTCACACATTTTTAGTTTTCAGCTGAATTGCAGCTCTATGTAATATTTTTGTACACTGCTGAATTTACATCTAAAACTTTGCAAATTATAATTTACAAAATTACAGAATACTCACATTTTAGTAGGTCAACGAAAGCCTTTGCCCCAATTTTAACTGAGTGTGTTTTGGGTGGGTGGGTTGCTGAGTATTAGAAACTCACCAATTGCTCCAGAACTGGGGCCTGGATTGTTTTAACTCGTGGGCCTCACTTAAATCTCGACGGCCGATTTCTCATCCGTTCCGAGTGAGAAGACAGCAGGAAGTGACCGAAAATCATGTGACCAGCAACACCAGGTAGGTGGGAGAATCAGCTGCCAGGGCCATCTTGCAGGGCATCTCATAATCTGGAAGGTAGGGCGAGTCTGTGGTAAGGGAGGCCTAAGCTTTCCTTGCAGGGCCGGAAGGAGCACTCCTGCTCCTCCTAGCCCCACTCGGAAAATAAAGAAACTTACCTGTTTGGGCCTCTTCTGGCCCCAATCCTCTTCTCTGCTGTCTTCACCTGGGTGAAAGCTACTGCGGCTTCCCGCTCAGGCCGTCCAGTTAAAATTGCAGTCAGTTCCCGATGACATCATCGCAACCCGATATGTCTTTGTAAAATAGAACCCACTGGCTTAGTACGGGTGTCCCAGTTGCCTTCTCAGTGGAGCTGGTTACAATTGGGAACGGTCAGCTCTCGGCGGCTCCCTGGCGGGTAAGTAACCTGGGCAATTTTAACTGCCCACCCGCCCTGTTTCCACCAGGCGGGTAGGCGTCAAATTGTTCCCCTTGTGGCTTAGAGCCTGGGTTAACAGTATTTTATTACTCAGTATAATGGAGAGCTTTCCAATTGGACATGCTGATGGAGTCAGACATTTCTCAATTTAGTATTTGGAACGATCACAGTATTTTGTGAGGTACACAATGAGCTACACTTGTGTTATCAGCTTCTGCATCTTGCTGCATTGTATACTGTTCCTGACCAGCACTGTTCTAGTTATGGGTGGTTCAAAAGAGATTTCATTATGAAAAAACCTAGAAATTAATTACCAACTTTTATGTTGACACTGCAATCTTTGTGCAGAAGTACAGGAGCAGGTAGATGACTCTCAAACAAGTGCAACTCAACTGCTGAGTCCTCAGAACTGTTGTTTGAGTGCTTCAAATGTCTGCTTGATGATATTTTTACTTCTTGAATATGCATTTGGACTGTGGGGGATTGAGTACTGATATCATAAGCCAAAATTCCGGTGGGTATCCCTTGTCTATGAGCTTCTCTTCACCCTGGAATAAGTGGCGAACCCATAATTCCCTTAAGATATGAAAATTGTGAGCCTTTCATGTCCTAAGGGTACTCCAAAATGCTCCGCAGCCAATGAATTACTTATGAGGTGTAGTTTTTGTTCTTGTGTAGACAAGTACAATAGCAGTTAACAGGTGTAAAACAGGCACCTAAGCATCCAATATGGTAGGCAGTGTACGCGCGTTCATTCCGTGCCGGAAGTGTACCAACCACTATATTGGTAAAGGCTGCATCCCGGGCCCTAACCTGAAACAAGCATTAACTCCTCTGCATATGCAAATAGGGGGCCTAACATCTGTTTCAGGACCAATTCCCGAAATTGGGTTGACCTGTTTGCAGCTGGTGCTGGGCCTGTTACATTTAGGATAACCAAATTTACATGCGTCCTAACCAGCGGTTCTTAAAGGGACCACTGGAGGCCACTACCAATAAGGTACATTTTTTTAACAAACACTTACCTAAATGTGGAGCTGGATGAAGCACTCCTGCACCTCCCAGCTGCACAGCAATTCTGAAGCCTGTTGCTGGCCCCGGCTCGGCCCTCCTCAATCACCTCTCCCCCCACCCAATCACTTCTCCACCATCCCGATCACCTCCCCCGTCCCGATCACCTCCCCCCCTCCCAATCACCTACTCCCTTCCGATCGCTCCCACCCCTCCTAGGACCTACCTGAGGGTCGCTGCTGACAACACAGCGGCCTGAAATTTAAATACACTTCACCGGATAGCTCCCTGTTACACCCTGGGGATGCACAGCAGGCGTACACAGATTGCCAGTCTAATTTAAATGAGACCCAAGGCCCAATATCGAAAGTGCCTTGGGCCTACCTGTTCCAGTGCAGGGATTGTTGCTAGTGCCCAGGTCATGCCGGCAGGCCGGCAATATCCAAGTTCAGCCCCAGCCTGTTTTGGTGGTGTTGGTTGAGGGACAAATGTTGGCTAGAATTCTGGATGAACTCCTGCTAATTTCAATTCTATTTAGTAGAAAATAATGACATCATCAGGGGATTGTCAACTGCCGACTGCCAATTGGTTGCCTGAAGTAAAATCTGATGGGGACTTTGTGCACCCATTTGCCCGCCTGAATCAATTTTCCTGCAACCTTCAACAGCTCTCCCACCCAAAACAGACCGGAGGCTGTTTTAATATGCAAATTGGTGTCTTATGCCTGGTGTAGATTCCCAATTGCAATTTTTGTAGAGAAATGTGTGGAGGTTGCATGGTGCATGCTAATCCTGCTTTTTCCAGGAATTGCGGCCTAACCTAATCCAGGTGTTGAGAGGTCCTGAAAGGCTCTCCTCCAGTTCCAAGAAAAATCTTCCGGCCCACTGCTGGCCAATTCTCATTCCGACCCTGATATCTACTACCCTCCCCACCTCCCAACAGGCCTTACCTACTGGCCGGCTGTATGCTACAGCTAGCCAATTTTTGTGGCACAGAAAACCGGTGAGCTGCAACGGAGTGAACGTTCAGTGCCCACAGCTCACTGAAAAAATGTTAAGGAGGCCTGAACCTGAAAGCGGTTCTGGTGTCCCGACTGTCGCATTGAGTGGGCACTGTGGGCATACTGCCGATATCATACCCGTTTGATACCCAAGTAGACAATCTCCCCCCATAACTCGACAAAGCAAATGCTAGCTTGGAAGAAACAAATCCATTGTAGTCACATATCTCAACTAGTTTGATTTCCAGGAAAGGATTTTAAGTCATTGAAGGAGAATAGCCAAGGGCTAAGTGGTAAACCATCTTAAATGAAACCTGAGTTTCATCGTGGCCTCCTAAATTGCCTTGAATTTAAAAGACAGCTGCTCATTTCATGTCATTTTTTATTTTTCTGATTGCTATTGACAAAAAAAGGGTTCATTTCAATCTTTCTTGTAAATCAGTAAAAATGTCGCTGAATGACTTAAATAACTCAGACAACACACTCATACTGATCACATTCAAGCCTGTGCAACACAAAAATACTGTGTTCTTTCAGTAGACGTGATGTTTTAAATAAACAATATGCTTTTTTTTAAACAGGTTGTGTGGGTGGATTTTTCATAGTGTGTTGGTGAATTGCCAAAGGGAAGACTCAAACCCTGAAATTACACTATGGGATACCAGAAGACGAACACTTAACCCATTCCGCTTAAAGTCCATTCAGCTCTTTTAGGAGAGATAGTAACCCATTTTGTTTTGAAGGAGGTAAAGGGGAATTTTAGATGAATGTATTATGCATTCTTCTTGTTGGTTAACCATGGCATAATTTCAGGGTCACTGTTTAAAAAAAACTATCTTGGAATATATGTCACATGCATTGTATTATTATGAAGGATAGAGAGATACCTAGGGCCCGATATTAGGAGGGAGGCAGGTTGCCAGCAGTGGGTCGACTGGGCGCGTGGGTAACCCGCCCAGTAAAATCGGTGGGTTCCCCACGCGATCGTAAGTAAATTGAAGCCACTTATCTTGGCTTCCGGGTTTTGCGCTGGAAAGCTGCGCAGTGGGCAGACTGCGCACCCGCATCATAAGCTATCAGCTGGAGGAGCCCTATTTAAAGGGGCAGTCCTCCACTGACTGATGCTGCAGAAAATAGGCAAAATTACAGCATGGAGCAGCCCAGGGGGAAGGCTGCTCCCAGGTTTAATGGTACCTCACTCCAGGTCTTACTGGATGGGATGAGGAGGAGGAGGAGGACAGAGATCTTCCACCCGGCGGACGGGAGGAAGCGGCCTGCCTCTGCCACCATGAAGGCCTGGCTCGAGGTGGCAGAGGAGGTCACCAGCACCACCAACATATCGCCCACCTGCATACAGTGCAGGAGGTGCTTCAATGACCTAAGTAGGTCAGCTGAAGTGAGTACACTTACTCATTCCCCTACACTCCGTCTGCACATCACCATCCCCACCCCACATCTCCTTCTGCACTGCCAACACTACTCTGTCACATCACTCCTCACACCCACTGAACCCTTATCCTCATCTTACCTGCACTTCCTCACCTCCCCAGTACTCATCCCACCACTACCACTCAACCCAATCCTCATACAATCTCATGGCTCTGTCTCATACTCACCCTCTGATGCATCTCTTTCATGGTCAGCCTCAGCCAACCTGCCACTACCTGTGCTGCAGCCACACGGCATGCATCACGTATGTGTAGTAGGAAGCGTAAGGCAAACGTGTCGTGAGCATGAAGGGGATGCACAAGGGTGTTTGAGGGTTTGTCATGGTTTTTACTTATATTGATTTCTGATCAACTCACATTACATATTACATTGTCACCACAACTGCCACGTCTTGGCCATTCTTGACTGGCTTGTGCAATAAGGCCCTTTCATGAGGTTCTCCATGAACATCCTTGATGCCACCCATTGGGTCACCCTACAGTGGGTGTATGTGTAGTTGCGTGACTACTTTGTGCAGGTGCCTGTTGCGCAGCACCGTGTTGTGTAGCTCCACGTGGCGGAGGTGGACGGCGTGCCTGGCGAGACTGGTGATGTTGCTCGTCCTCCAATGGAGTGATGAATGCAGCAATGGACCCCCCTCCCCTATCCTGACGGCGTGAGTGTGAGGGGGTCCGCAAAGTAGGTAAATGTGTTTGGACAGCAGAGATTAGCGTATGATGTAATAATTTTGAGTGTGGAGACAACGGTGTGGCAGGCAAAACTTTGTCTGAGGTGACAGAGTGCCCTGCTGCAATGAATGAAGTATTCCCCCCAACTGTGAAGGAATCCTCTGCATCTCCCAATGGCTGCTGACTGAAACACGTCTGGAACAACAGGGAGTGTTTCCCACAGCATGGGAGACACGCTGAGGAGAGTCCAAAATCACATCCCTGCTAAAATCTCTTCCCAATGAGGTCTGTCAACGACCTCAAGTATCTCCCTAACTATCTAAACTGTCATCCCGCCGGCTTTAATTGCCGGTGGGAGTCCCGCATGTGGGGGCTGCGCGCGCACCGATTCGCGCCATTGGGGAACCCGGAAGTGGGCAGGTTGGAGCCAGGCTCCGGATCCGCTCCGGGACTCCCCAATTTTAGCGACCGCCCCCCCCACCCCCCCACGAACGCACCCGCTTGGCCATCCTAAAATTGACCCCTTGGAGTTTAAAATTTCTGTATAAGTCTTACTTAAGTATTCAAGTAAGCATTCCAAAATATTTAATGCATGATTCAGGCCAGGTATTTATGGTCTAATTTAACCAAAACGCTACAAACCTCTTCTCATTTCAGGCTTTTCATATAATTTGTAAATTCATCGTGCCTGTCTCAAATATGGCAGTGTGGGTAAAGGTTGCAATTACTGGGTCCGGCCAGAAGGATCTCAATGGTGTTTTTCAGTTCTGTACATTCCTAAATAATTACACCCTTGAATGGTGCATTCCCAATGTACTTTCACCAAGAAAGAACCACTTAATTTGCTCAAACATTAGCAAGCAAGTATTTAAAGGAATTCATATTGAATTAATTAGAAACAAAGAAATACACTGTTACTACTTTAAAGGTGTATTCTGCCACCCTCCTGCAGCATTCACATTCTCTCCATTTCATTTTCTTCAGCCCATCTGCATTAGTCACCTTTTCAGCTGAGACTATGTATGGCTGCACACCTCCCAGTCCACTGCCAATGTAGCTCCAAAGCCAGGGACTTGGCAGTATATAGGAATGGAAAGAGGGCCTCGTTCCCTAGTTTTTCCTCACTTGGGGAAGTGCATGACCTGTAATCACTGCCTCTCTACAAATTGAATTTGGGAGCTCAGCATATGCAGCGTGACTGCCCTATCATGCCAAGATACAGTGTGTGGTGCTTCAGTGTGCTGTGCATCATGCTGTTTCTGCAATAAAGCCTTCTTAAAATAGATTTCTGTTTGTCAAGTGAAAGATATTTTTCTTAAATGTGAGATAATGTTAAGAAATGGGCCTTCCGATACATTTTAACTGCTGCAAGATGTGATTGATGATTTATAAATTTTATTCTGCTCTGTATTTATAGCACATTCTAGAGATATCTAATGATATAAAGAGGGTACTTCAGAAACTTTAGCTCATTCAGAGCAGAGAGATTAAAGGCTTTGGCTTTTGGTTGACCCTGCACCCGTTTCACAGGCGGCTGCCTTCAAGAAAACCAGGCCTACATGCGGCCTAGCTGGAGGCCGTCACCAAAAAGGTATGTTTTTTTTAAATACTTACCTGAATGTGGAGTAAGGAGGAGCAGGCGTTCTCCTCTTGGCTCCGCATCAATGTCGAAGACCATTGCTCAGTTCTGCCACTCTCCTCCCTGGACCTATCTGAGGGCCACAGCCAACGCGCAGCAGCACAAAATTTAAAGCCAATTCACCAGCGAGCTGTCAGGGGAGCCCAGCAGGCATCTGCAACTCGCCGGTCTCATATAAATGAGGCCCGAGACAGGCCCAGTTGCCGCGCCCTGCTGGCGTGAACCAATTTCTAAGCCAATGTGCGGTCATCAACAAACTTTTACAGAATGAGGAAGAGAGCAGGAAATTGAATCAACTTCACTGGGACTTAAATTTTGTCCAAACATTTTAAACTTAAGCAGGGTTTGATCTTACACAATTGACATATGTAAAAAATTCCATTGCCATGAAAGTTTGTCATAAGTGGGCTGTACTATAAAAGAGACATTGATCACTTGAACCATGAATAACGAAGGGCAAAGGGTGAACAGCTAACTTCATGATTACAACCAATGTATATTCTACATAAATAATATAGGCTTTCCACTCATCAATTCATTAAAATATTCAACAATGCTCTGTTATATGCTGAACAAAAATGATAATGAAACATAATATACCTGCTTCTTTGAATTTTGAAGCTTGCTCATTTCGATAGTGAATAACAATTTGGATTATACCTTGTTACTTAGGAATGATCTTTAGTACAACCTGAAACCATCCTTAAAGAAATTAATTTTCAGAGCTGCCAGTGCAGCTTTGCTCTCCAGTCTATATCTCACAGCTGGATCTTATGAACCTTTATCCTGAGAACGCAATGTGAGATCTCAAACTGGATCTTGGAACGAAAGAAACTCCACAATGATCCATCAATGTAGGAAATTTTCAGCTGGCAGTGAGGCTCAAACACTGACCTTCAAACTGATATCGTGAGGATACTCTGTCACTCTGATGTGGGGTTTGAAGCCCATTTGATCACATTGACTTCTCAATCTAATCCTTCTGACCACCCCAACACTGAGCAGCCAATGGATTTCCCTAATCAAATTAACTCCACTCCAACACAGTTCCACAAATGACAAGTCCGTTTAACTAACTGAACTTACTAAACGCACGTCCAATCATCATAAACCAAAATATGGGACCTGAACAACAGAGGGAAGGAGATGGAATGAAAAGTTGCACGAACATGATGCTCTTTTGAAACACACACAACTGGATGATTATGAAAGCACACTTTAACATGTATAAATATGACCAAAGCTACTCATTCAAGACCATTCCAGGCCAGTTCCGAACCATGTAACCATAACCAGCCATCTGAACTTGCTATTCTATTATTTTATTTAAATAATGGAGCAGCTACCTTATTTTCTGCTTGTTCAGATTAGCAACAACTTGCATTTATCTTGCACCTTTAACATAGTAAAACATCCCAAGGCGCTTCACAGGAGCGTAATCAGACAAAAATTGACACTGAGACTAAACACACCTTATCCTTGTAAGTTCGACATATGGCAAAAATGTGAAGATTCAGTTGCAGACACAAAACCACCAAAAGCATTTGGGGCAAAAACATTTTTCCTCCTGTGAAGTGAACATTCAGAGTAACAGGAAAATGATCCCCACTATGTTCAAATCAAAATGTAGATTTATGATGTCAACAGTAAAACACATGGCAGGAGGGCTAGAGACAGACTAATTGTACAAAATATATGCTTTTATGAAACAGGCATAATTTAAACATGGCAGCGGGAACTTCACAAGGGGATGAATAGTCGTGTGGGAAACCCAGAAAAATGTTGTGTGCGCGGCTCGAGCGATTGCGACTGTGGGCAGCATACTGCGCACCTGAAAGACGTGCTGGGAACTGGAATATTTAAAGGGTCATTGCAAGCATGGATTTTGAGGGAGAAAGGAGGAATGTGCAGATACGGAGCATCAAAGGACAAAGCCAGCACCCAGGTTTAATGACTCTTCGCTTGAGTTGCTACTGGCCGGTGTGAGGAGCAGAAGGGACACACTACACCCGGGTGATCGGAGGAAGCCCCCTGCCTCTGCCACCAAGAAGGCCTGGTTGGAGGTAGAAGAGGAGCTGAGCAGCAAGAGCACGATAGCAAGGTCGTGGGTTCAGTGCAGGAAGCACTTTAATGACCTAACCAGGTCGGGAAAAGTGTGTACAGTTACTGATTCACCTGTGGTGGACATTACCCCCCCCTCACTCTGACTTGCCAAGCCTACTCCATCACGTCATTCCTCACATTAAGTCTCATTATCAACTTACCTTCACTTTCTGTGCACTTCCTCACCTCCCCATTTGTGAACCCACCACTCCCACCCACCCCAATCCTGATATAATGTGATGAATCTGTCTAATAGTCACCTTCTGATGCACCTGTTTTATTGGCAGCCTCACCAATGCATCCACGAAGTGACCATGTCACTCTCACTCATTTACACGTCTGTTCTTTCTCCCCTGGTAGGAGAAAAGAGCACAAAATGCACAGGAGAGGAGTAGGACTGGAGGGGTCCCACCACAAGTAGTGCCCCTGACAGATGCGGAAGAGGAAGCCTTGGAGCTCAGCAGCATGGTTGAATGCTTGGCCGTCGGAGATGGCGAGACTGGCAACCTGCAAATGGCTGGTGACAGAACTTTAACGAATTGATGTTATCAGTGATTGACGTGTTGCACACCTCAGTATGCTCACTGCAAACTAATACTGCGATGATTGTTAATATTGCTTTATGTTCTCTTCGAAGGCCTTCAAGGATTGATGAGGAGGCAGGCGCCATGGAAGAGAACGATTCCTCAAAGGAGCTCCAGTCCTCTGAGGGTACACCGTCACATCATATCCAACCATGCACCAGCGCAGATATTCGCACTTTGGTGGGTCCTGTTAGGCAGATAGTTGGGTTGTCACGTGGTGATTCACCACTCACATGTGAGCAAAAACAGACACGGGTGGCAGGGGCAGCTGTGGAGAGTCCACGTCGAGGGGGCGGGGGGCGCACTTGTCTCCAAGCTCTGCTCAGCTGGACACAGATGATGAACCCCGGGGGCCAACATTGAGATTGAGAATAATAGAGGTACAGCTGAACCTTGTGACGTATTGGCAAATGTGTCGCACACACTCTCCAAAATAGTGGAGAGGATGGAGGAGTCCACCTCCAGCATTAGTGGAATGGCGGTGCAGGTAAGTGCGGGAATGTCTTCGATGGAAAGAATGGCAGCCTCCATTGAGCTTCAAGCATGGCTCAGAAAGGAGTCCATTCAGGCCATGAGAACAGGGTGCCGACTTTTATGCCACGTTAAACAGGCAGACAGATACTTTAGTTGTGGCGTTAGAATGCATCACAGACGTGCTCCAAGCTATTGTCCAGCAGAGTTTAGGAGTGATGTGGCCCTGGCCCAGAAGAAGGATGATGGTAAAAGGGGCATGGAAGTGGGGACTCCACTCAAAGCACTCCCACGTCTCACCCGTTGCCCCCTCCCACCCCCCCAACCAGTACCCGCAATGCTGCCTCCTCTCCCGATGGCCGAGTCTGCCCCTGCACAGGTGCAGATGGAGCAGTCTTTGGCGGGGCCCTCATGGGCTCCAAAACCCAGAGGGCGTAGGTCGAGAGCATCTCAGCAGTCAGGGCATGAATCTGAGCAACCTGCCACTACTTCTGCTGAAGCCACAGGGGATGCACCACGTAGAAGTGGTAGGAAGAGGAAGGCGAAGGCTTTGTAATCACCAAGGGTATGCACAAGGGTGTCTGACGCAATGTCATGTTTTTCATTTATATTTGTTTTTTCTTACATTCATATTAAATGTTATAATTGTCACTACCACTGCCAAAGTCTTGAGCATTCTTGAGTCCCTTTTGTGAAAGCACCCTTTCATGTGCTTCATCATGAACGCCAAGACTTGATGCCACCCATTGGGCGGGTTTACAATGGGTGCATGCATGGTTGAAGGACTGTTTTGTGCAAATGGAGTGGGGGCCTGGTGTTGGTGGTGGTGATAGTGGTGGTTGTTCCAGGTGGTCTGAGTAGTTCACTATCTTCAGTTTGCAGATCTCCTTATAAGAACCTATTGATATGAGTGACTCCCTGGAATCATGAGCAGCCATGTGTGCCTTTGCTCTGCTGATGGGTCACCTATCTTCATCCCCCTCCTCCTCTTTGTTCTCATCCTCATTGTCTTCTTCAATGTTGCCGGCAGATAAGGATGCTTCAAGAGCGCATTTGAGCTCCTCCACCTGTAACCCTCTCTGTTGAGCGATGTTGTGCAGGATATAACACACGACTATTATTTTGCACACTCTCACTGGTGAGTACTGAAGGGCTCCCCCAGATCAATCCAGACACCTGAAGCGTATCTTCAGCATTCCTATGGCTTGTTCAATGACAGACCTGATGGTGATGTAATTGTCGTTGTACCGCTGCTGTGCCTTGTTGGTGGGGTTTCTCACAGGTGTAAAGAGCCACGTCTGCAGGGGGTATCCCTTGTGTCCAAGGAGCCAGCCCTTAAATCTATCTTTTGCGTGGAAGAGGGTCAGGATGTAGTACTTGCACAAAATGAAGGAATCATGGCAGCTGCCAGGGAATATGGCACACACCTGCAGAAACCTCTTCCGGTAGTCGCAAACCAGCTGCACATTGATAGAGTGATATCCCTTGCAGTTGATGAACAGTCGCAGCTCATGTGCAGGTCCTTGGATTGCTACATGTGTGCAATCAATTGCACCTTACTCCAGTGAAAAGCCACCCAGAGAGCTGAAACCCACTGCCCTCTCAGTCTGGCTGATGTCGAAGCAGGAGAAGTTGACGTAATCGGATGCCCTGGAAAACAAGCCACCCGTGACCTGTCGGATACACTTACGTGCGGACGACTGAGAGATCCTGGTGGTCCTGGGCCGGTGATGCCCTGGAAGGATCCGGAGGTGAAGAAATTGAGGGCAGTGGTGACTTTAACTGCAACAGGCAATGCGTGGCTACCAGGCGACTCAATCTGAGCCTGCGTAGACACTGCTCCTCAAAGAGGTCCAGGAAGCTCAGCCTCTGTCTGTAGACCCTCTTGTGAGGGTAGTGCCTCCTGCGACATCGGCTCCTTGTTGGCCCCCTCTCTGCAGGTCCTTGTGGCATGCCTCTGTCTTGTGGACCTGCAACTCCCAGAACTGTACGCCATGCCTGCCACAGATGGTGATGTGCCTCCTCCTCATTGAATAAATCCAATGCACCCACCATCTTGATGTTGTCAGTTTAAGGACGTCCAAAATGTAGGTTAATACGTCTAAACACAAGAATTCTGAGTGTGAACATAAAGGACTCGCAGCCAAAGGTTTGTCTGAGAGAACTGATCGCCCTGCTGCAAAAACTCACCTTTTCTTCACGTGTCAATCACTGGTTTAAAGGTCCAAATGAGGGCCGGCTGCAACTCGCCTCTGTTTCCATGGCGTGTTTCAGAGGCCACGGGAAACATGTTCAGAAGCAGTTAAAATGGTTTGTGTAGATCAAACTACAAAAAGTTAACTGGATTAAGTACTCTAAAGATCTAAATTGGCCCGTTACATAAGAACATAAGAAATAGGAGCAGGAGTAGGCCATCCGGCCCCTCGAGCCTGCTCCGCCATTCAGCAAGATCATGGCTGATCTTCTACCTCAATGTAATTTTCCTGTGCTATCCCCATATCCCTTGATGCCTTTAATATCTAGAAATCGATCGATCTCTGTTTTGAGTGTGCTTAATAACTGAGCCTCCACAGCCCTCTGGGGTAGAGAATTCCAAACATTCACCACCCTCTGAGTGAAGAAATTTCTTCTCATCTCAGTCCTAAATGGCCCACCTCTTATTCTGAGACTGTGACCCCTGGTTCTAGACTCCCCAGCCAGGGGAAACATCCTCCTTGTATCTATCCTGTCGAGTCCTGTAAGAATTTTGTATGTTTCAGTGAGATCACCTCCATTCTTCTAAACTCTAGAGAATACAGGCCTAGTCTACGCAATCTCACCTCATACGACAATCCCGCCATCCCAGGAATCAGTCTGGTGAACCTTTGTTGTACTCCCTCCATGACAAGTATATCCTTCCTTAGGTAAGGAGACCAAAATTGTACACAATACTCCAGGTGCGGTCTCACCAAGGCCCTAAATAATTACAGTAAGACATCTTTACTACTGTATTCAAATCCTCTTGTAATAAAGGCCAACGTACCATTTGCCTTCCTAATTACTTGCTGCACCTGCATGTTAGCTTTCAGTAACTCATGTACAAGGACACCCAGGTCCCTTTGAACAGCAACATTTCCCAATATCTCACCATTTAAAAAATATTCTGCATTTCTGTTTTTCCTATCAAGGTGGATAACTTCATATTTTTCCACATTATATTCCATCTGCCATGTTCTTGCCCACTCACTTAACCTGTCTATATCCCCTTGAAGTCTCTTTGCATCCTCCTCACAACTCACATTCCCACCTAGTTTTGTGTCATCAGCAAACTTGGAAATATTACATTTGGTCCCCTCATTCAAATCATTGATATAGATTGTGAATAGCTGGGGCCCAAGCACCAATCCCTGCGGTACCCCACTAGTCACAGTCTGCCAACCTGAAAAAGACCCGTTTATTCCTACTCTCTATTTTCTGTCTGTGAACCAATCCTCAATCCATGCCAGTATTTTACCCCCAATTCCATGTGCTCTAACTTTGTTCACCAACCTCCTGTGTGGAACCTTATCAAAAGCCTTCTGAAAATCCAAATACACCACATCCACTGGTTCCCCCTTATCTATTCTACTAGTTACATCCTCAAAGAACGCCAATAGGTTTGTCAAACATGATTTCCTTTTCATAAATCCATGTTGACTCTGCCGATTCCTATTATTATTTTCTAAGTGTCCTGTTATCACATCCTTTATAATAGATTCTAGCACTTTCCCTACTACTGATGTCAGGCTAACAGGTCTGTAGTTCCTTGTTTTCTCTCTCCCTCCTTTCTTATATTTGCTACCTCCAATCTGCAAGAACCGTTCCAGAATCTATAGAATTTTGGAAGATGTCAACCAATGCATCCATTATCTCTATGTAACCACCTCTTTCAAAACCCTGGGATGTAGATCATCGGGTCCTTGGGATTTATCGACTTTCAGTCCCATTAATTTCTCTAGTACTATTTTTTTACTAATACTAATTACTAATTTCTTTCAGTTCCTCATTTTCGCCAGTCCCTTGGTTCTCTAGTATTTCTGGGAGGTTTTTTGTATCTTCTTCTGTGAAGACAGACACAAAGTATTTGTTTATTTTCTCTGCAATTTCCTTATTCCCCATTATAAATTCTCCCGTCTCTATCTGTAAGGGACCCACTTTTGCCTTCGCCAGTCTTTTCCTTTCATACCTATAGAAGCTTTTACAGTCCGTTTTTATGTTTCTCACTAGTTTACTCTCATATTCTATTTTCCCTTTCTTTATCAATTTCTTGGTCCTCCTTTGCTGAATTCAAAAATGCTCCCAATCCTCAGGCTTACTGTTTTTTCTGGCAACTTTATATGCCTCTTTCTTTGATTTAATACCATCTTTAACTTCTCTCGTCAGCCATGGTTGGACCACTTTTCCTGTTGTGTTTTTGTGCCTTAAAGGAATATATATTTGTTGCAAATTATGTATTAATTCTTTAAATACTAGCCATTGCCTGTCTACCGTCATACCTTTTAATGTAGTTCCCCAATCAACCACAACCAACTTGCATCCCATACCTTCGTAGTTTCCTTTGTTTAGATTTAAGACCCTCGTTTCGGATTGAACTACATCACTTTCAAACTTAATGAAGAATTCTATCATATTATGGTCACTCTTTCCTAAGGGCTCCTTTACGACAATATTATTAATTAACCCTTTCTCATTGCACAATACTAGATCTAAAATAGTCTGTTCCCTAGTTGGTTCTTCAACATACTGCTCTAGAAAACCATCTTGTATACATTCCAGGAATTCGTCCTCCACAGTAATAGTGCTAATTTGGTTTGCCCAATCTATATGTAGATTGAAGTCCTCCATGATTACTGTATTACCCTTGTTACATGCACTTCTAATTTCCTGCTTTATACCGTGCCGTACATCACCACTACTGTTTGATGGCTTATAAACAACTCTAACCAATGTTTTCTGCCCCTTGCTCTACCCAAACTGATTCTGCATCTTGATCTTCTGAGCCAAGATCCTTCCTCACTACTGTACTGATCGCATCCTTTATTAACAGCACTACTCCACCTCCTTGTCCCTTTTGCCTGTCCTTCCTAAATGTAGAATATCCTTGAATACTCAGTTTCCAGCATTGGTCACCCTGCAGCCACGTCTCTGCAATGGCAATTAGATCAGACCCATTTACTTCTATTTGTGCCATCAGTTCATCTACCTTGTTGTGAATGCTGCTTGCATTCAGATAAAGTGTCTTTAATTTTGCCTTTTTAACATTTTTTCCTATTTTACCCTTATTTGCTGCTGGCCTTTGTTTCCGCTGCCTTCCAATTTCACTTACTACTTTTCTGCCTTTCATTTCCAGCTTTGTTACTCTCCCTTCTGAATCTCCTCTCAGGTTCGTATCCCCCTGCCAAGTTAGGTTAAACCTTCCCCAACAGCACTAGCAAACTTCCCTGCAAGGATATTGGTCCCGGCCCTGTTGAGGTGCAACCCGTCTGGCTTGTACAGGTCCCACCTCCCCCAGAAAGGGTCCCAATGCCCCAGGAATCTAAAGCCCTCCCTCCTGCACCATCTCTCCAGCCACGCATTCATCTGGTCTATCCTCCTATTTCTATACTCACTAGCGTGTGGCATTGGGAGTAATCTGGAGATTACTACCCTTGAGGTCCTGTTTATTAATCTCTTTCCTAACTCCTTAAACCCTGCCTGCAGGATCTCTTTCTACCTATGTTGTTGATACCGATATGGACCATGACCTCTGGCTGTTCACCCTCCCCCCCAGAATGTTCTGCAGCCGCTCAGTAACATCTATGACCCTGGCACCAGGGAAGCAACATAACAACCTGGAATCACGTCTGCAGCCGCAGAAACGCCCGTCTGCTCCCCTAACTATGGAAAAGGCTGGATAAAGAAGTATGTCAGTCCTTTTACTCAAATAAGGGATGTCTGGTTATTGCAGCAGTCAGGATACACGGTGCTCAGCAGCTTTCACTATATCCTTAACCTTCGCTTTCTAACCTTTCCAATAACTCTTCACAACACAGCCTTTTTCAGAAAACGTATCCTCAAACCTGGTCTATATGATACCTCGTATCTTGTCTTCCTACTTTAAAAAAAAAATTAAGCCCATTAAAAAGGAGGGGTTAGGTATAAACCGTGTCCCTTTTTTGATGACACTGGGCAACCCATGTCATCATGACAGATCAATTCAAAGAACCAAGTTAAATCATAATTTTATTGTCTGTACCTACTATGCACTCCAGTCCCTGCGGTGCCACTGGTCGTGGAAAGCCTCAAGTGCACTGGCCGACACTACATGCTCCTTCTCCAGGGCCACCCAGGTGCAGAGAATACCATGGAAGAGAGGCAGGCAGCCAGGGCAACCACCCCCATGGGCCGCGTCCAACCTGGACTTGTAGATGGCCACCTTGGCCAGGCCCACGAGGAGATCCTCCAACTTGCCCGCCCCCCTCCTCACCAGGTGGCCAAAGATCAGGAATGTGGGACTTAAGTACATCCAAAACTTCAGGGGCAACCCTTTTAAATAATGAAATGGGGGTTGCAACCTCTCACACTCAGTGTAAGTGTGGGAAATGGATTCATCTGGACCACAGAAATTGCAAGCAGCCTGGGGGTCCGTGAAGTGGCTTAGCAGCCGGTTTATGGGGACTGCTCTGTGCATCACTCTTCATACCATATCCCCAATGGTGCAGGGGAGGACTCCCACGTAAAGAGCCCTCCACTGGGGACCCCTGCCTCCTCCAGACAACAAGACGTCCACCAAGGCGCGTCCGGATGGGAGACGAGGACAATGAAGGGGAGAGGCCTTTTCTTCCTATAGGTCCAGCAAATCCCAAGCAGGTAAGAGGCGATCAAGGATCAAAGAGGCATGGGACACAGACTTATAGGACCGCGCCTTAAAAGGACAATCAGGTACAAGTACATGCTCTGGGAACCATCAGCAGTCAGTTGTAGCAGCTCACAGGACATTATGGAGGTGCTGTAGCAATTTTGGGGACAGAATGGACCGCACTATCCAATCTACAACTCAAGCGATGTCTCAGTGATTCTAGGATCTGACTGCTGCCATAACAACAGCCATCCAGCTGATCCCATGACTGAACATCCATCGGCAGGCAGAACGTCGCCATTTGCAGTCCAAGTGGCGGATGCTGTCAACTCTCAGCATGGCAGCACTATGCAGCGTGCCAGCCTTTCCCCCACGGCTCAGTGCCACAGGCCAGACCAGGCTCCTCAGCCCCATTTCCCTTCAGTCCAGCATCAGCTGCCTCCTCCACCCTTCCATCCCTTCCCACCTTCCTGATCCTGAGGACTGTGCCAGACGTAGCGGCAGGATATCTAACCAAAAGGCTCATCTTGGCAGCAGCAGAAAGCACAGTGCCTTGAAAGGGTAGTGCAAGTGCCTGCTTACTGAATCCACCTCCTCCTGCTCCTTCTCCCCCTCAGGGGCTGCTTTTCACTGTGCCATAACTTCATGACAACTTTACTCTTAACTTTTTAATGTATGTGAATTGACCTGTTTGTTTTTGGCCATTACTGTGCAGGGCTTTCTTCTGCCCTTTTACAATTCCATGCAGAATGTTTTTAACCTGCAATTACAGTAAACAGTCTGGTAAAGCTATTAGTCTGGCAGGTAGCTGAATGTGTGCAATTGTAGAGATTTTGTGCTGCATCGTGGGTGACGTGGAACGATGTCATTAACCATGCCTAGATAGGATAGGCCGTGTCTCCCAAGATCCATCCGTCTGTTAGGTCTCCCTCACTGAATAAATCTGTGATGCCAGAATGGCGAAGGGTAAAGGCATCATGGCTGCTTCCTGAATGCTCTTTGTCGACATGCAGCATCCTTTGTTGGGCATTGCAGACAATCTACACGTTTAATAAATGTGACTGCATCATTAAGCACCTTTAAGCGCCAAGTGGGTTATATTAATCACCGCCTGCACCCTAGGCAAGCCAGTGAGTCTATAGAAGTTAATGGCCCTGTCACTTAGCTCCACGGGGGAAATACCATATTGGATAAAGTCAGACGTTCTCCAGAAGAGAGGATCTGTTACCTGCCAAATGCAGGAAAATACAGCTCCCTGGCTGACATTGCAAAGATCTCCTATGGATGATAGGGAAGTTCCGAAGCCGTAAAAATTGAAGGCCGTGGTAACCTTTATCTCTACTGATAAGGCCCTGTGGGAAGTCGACTGTGGCTTCAGGTCTGCCTGCAGAATTTTACACAGGTGGCCAATTGCTTCTATCGTGAAGGGCAATCTCGCACGCACTGTTCCTCTGACAGGCCCTGATACAGCCTTTCCACCTAATACGCTCTTTGGAAGGGTAATAGTGAGTGTGCTGAATCTCCTGCCATGGTGCCTCACTCACTTGGCCTTCTGGCTCAGCTCTTCCTTTTCCACCTCCATTAAAATATTAAATGGAGGAAATCCCATTGGGAAGGCTATTGCTGCTGCTTTGATTTTCTGAACGTGCTGGGAAGGTTAGGGGTCCAACAAAATCTCAGATTCAGAGACTCACAGGTCAACAAAGTTGCAGATGTCAGAAAGAAACAACCAAATAAAAATTGCATTAAGATATCATTGCTATATTCCAAAGATGAAGCTGTAAAGTTTGCGCTGTCCTCTCATGCTGAGAGTCATAAATTACACCAGTGTCACATGACCTCAGGCCCTGCTGTCCCTAGCGTTCTCAGCGTAATTCTGAAGATGCCAGAAAACAGGTGCAATTTTAGAAAAATCGCGTCCTCCTGTCTTTTGCAGGGTGACAGAGCTGCGTTAAGAGGTAGAGAGGGTCTCGGAGGAGGGTTCGTGGAATTAGCGCAAAAGATCGAGGAAATTCTGCTGTAGACGCCTGAATTTCCTTGATCTTTTGCGCTCAAAATCGGCATTATGTTGTACTTATGTCGTCGTATTGGCGCAAAACTCCAGGCCAATATCCATAATGCAGCCACGTAATGCACAGCATTCACTCTTCATACCACTCTGTACTTCTATGCAAAAGAGTTCCAAGAGAATTATAGAAACATAATAAATAGATTTGAACTTTTACACATACTTTTTGCCACAAACATACCTGTAACCTTTCTGAACCAATATTTTTTAAGCCATGCTTGTCACTTAAACCACAATCAAATTGTAAAATCCAACAGTCATGGATTGATGACTGAATTTTTCTCCTTTGAGCCTTGGAGACTCAGTGAAAAAAGAAAAAAACAATCTCATTTTCTGGTTTTGGGTTTCAAACACACTTTCGCTTTACTGGTTTTTACTTATTCCTGCTAGTCCCAGATGATTCATTGCCACAGTTGATAGTGGTCTCTACGCAGCTATAAACAGACAGTACATTATTTACATCAACTCTCGAGCCGAAGACATTGAGCATTTAATGGTTATAAAGAGACAGTGTCCCTATTGTTGGACTCAGATTTTAAAACTAGCAATAATTAAAATTACACAATATTTTTATTTAACCAGCTCTCTCAGAAGAGTTAGAGGCATTTTAAATCCTAACTTCGATTTCCTCCCCTCAACATAAAATGTAAGTTAATCACTTCCGTAAAAAATTCTCTCAGGTTGATTTTCAGGCTTGAGCCTCATTCGAATGTAGCTGGCAAATTGTGGTCATCAATCGGGTGCTGTGCTACAGCTCACCAGTTGTAGGAGGGAGGGAAATCGGCCGGCTCCTACACTAAGCCAGCCAACAGTAATAGGGGGGTGGGAGCCGATCCCAGACGGGTGCCAGCCAAAGGGAGCACCTTGATTTGCATAAGTAAGCAGCCGCCCGTCCAAAGCTGAATTGACATTTTTGAACTAGATTACATCAGAAAAGGCCATGCCATACTATGATTTATATCAATCAACAAAATATATTTCCTTACAAAGAGAAGTACAGTGCATTGAAGAGTTAAATAGTTCTAACATCAAAATATTGCAAGAGGGATTTTGGGTCTATTGCTAAAAGCTTATGAGGGAGATTTTAAGGTCCCAATGACGATCCGGATTCTTTCCCCTCAGTCTGGTTCAGTAAAAACTGAAGTCGAATACATTTTAAAGTACATCACAACTTTAATAGCAGGTCTTAGTCTGTAGCTTCAATTCAGATTCCTGAGAGAATCCGAACGATTCTAACAGAATAAGGAGACAAAGACAAAGACAAAAACTCATACCTTTATACAGATCGATAGGGGTTGGAACATCATTAACACAAGAGTCAACACCAATCATAAGCCGGGCACAGGTTGCCATGCGAGGTTACATTATTGCCGGCCAATCATAGATCGTCCATGTGCTGACCATGTTGCTGTTAGACATCAAAGGGGATACTTCCTCACCTTCCAACTTGGAATGTTCTTCCCTGTTCCTTCTGTTCCTCCCTGTTCCTTCTGTTCCTTATCTCCCAACCTGGAATGTCTTTCAACTTTGGCTAAGCTCGTTACCTATATTGATCTGCCATAAACATGGAGACATTCAGACCAGTCCTTGAATCACATCAAAGACTCTACATTGATGAGACAATGCAAACCTGCTGACTACGCAAACATATGGCCCAGCAGGAGGCCAGGCCACCTGTACCAATCTCAGTTACTAACTAATTAACCCTTTCTAACCATTTTGCATTCTGCTTCTTTGCCACGTAGGCATCTTAATATTTTACCAAAAACTGACCACATAGGGATTCTCACCCACCCAGCCGAAACTGGCAGAATATCACATACCTGCCAATGGTGATGCCATTTTTTTATTCATTCTCAGGATGTGGGCATCACTGGCAAGGCCGTTTTTATTGCCCATCCCTAGTTACCCCAAGTGGGCCTTCTTTTAGAACTGCTTGCTGTGATTTGATACAGCTGAGTGGCTTGCTAGCCAACTTCAGAGGGCAATTAAGAGTGAACCACATTGGTATGGGACTGGAGTCACATATAGGCCAGACTGGGTAACGATGGCAGATTTACTTCCCTGAAGACCATGAATGAACAAGTTGGATTTTTCAACAATCCGTCAGCTTCATGGTTAATTTTACTGATACCAGCTTTTTATTTCCAGATTTCTTTTTAAATTGAATTCAAATTCTCACACTGCTGTGGATGGATTTGAACTCAAATTCTCCAGATTATTAGTCCAGGCCTCTGGATTACTAGTCCAGTAACATAACCATAACTACCGTTCCCAAGGCCCTGCCACTGGGCGGCCGAAACACCTGCATAAGTCGGATGGTAGACTCTTTTTATATACAAATTGGAGTACTATAACAGTCATAGGACAGCAATTGCCATTTTAGGACTCAACTCAGTGGAGTATGAAAGCTACAGACAGTTTCACCTGGTGGTCCAGTCAAGGAACAGCCCGGAAGGCAAGTTATAATTTATTTTTGTGTGGCCATTGCCATACCGAGTTCCCCCTCCACTCCCGAGAACGGACTTACCTTTTTATGTGCTGGGAGCCGGTAGCCTTCCCTGGGGAGCTCATTTTCCACCCGCAGCTCACAGGCCGTATGTTAATGAGACCCGGCTCTTAAAATAAACCAGACCTCTTATCGGGACTTTGAGGCGGTCCATCTGTGTACTCCCCCGACCGGCCACCCGAATGCCGCCCCGGGGTGGGGAATCTATTCCTATGTTTGACCGATTTAACACTGTTGCGCCAGGTAGATCAGAGAAGGCCATGTGATCTCTTTCTGCGACTGACTCTTCCCTGACCTTTAGTTGCCCTGAACAGACCATCCATCTGCAAATCTATCCCGCCTATGACTTTGTGAATTTCAAATCAAGTAAGCAGAGTAATAGTATTTTATCTTTCTCATTATTCCAGGTTTCCGAATTCTGGTTTTCCCATTTGAGCAACAATAAATCACTCTTGTTCTCTTCTCCATTGTCACGTTAAAAGCACAGCCCTGCCATGTTTTTGAAAGCTTGTGAACCCCACAATACCAGAAAAAATTGTTTTCCTGAGATGCCAGGTATAAACTGTAATATTTATCTTTTTGTGTACAATAAAGTATTTGATTCTGAGCAGACTTTACTGACATTATTCATCAGACATAAAGAAGAACATTTGAAACAGACTTGATTAAAAACAGCTGAAAATTTTTGTAACTCTTGCCTCTGTGACATTATAACCCAAAGGCCAGACAAAGATTATTTCTAGTTTGGTCCCTACTAACTCATCTTTTTTTCACTCACCCAGGACTTTCTTTGATGAATACACAGGTCATATGAGATGATGTTGTTCACATTTATAGTCGCTGTTTTATTATATAGCTTTTAATATTCAAAAAACAGAGGCAGGAATCTGAAGTGGTACAATCAGCTTTCTCCTCACACAGCTGGAGATCATGCCAGGACTATATTGGAGAAATTAAGAAAATAATTCCTACTAATTCCATATGCCTGAGCCTTAGCTTTCCCAGTTTCTCGGTAGTTACTGAGGCAGCTGACAAACATTTTTGCACAATTTTGAACCCAATGTTTACATCATTCCAAATACATCAAAGTTGCATTTCGCCACAATTTGATGGATATAGAAACTACTAAATTCCCAGAAAAGAGTAAGACCACAAATCCAGACATCTGTGCAGAATCAGTGATGCCTCTTTGAGTTATTCCTTCCTCAAAAACTTGTTGAGCAACATTTTCACTAACCTACACAGCAGACAGAAAGCAGAGAAAATGTGTAGAGATATTTCTATGGTGACCTGAACCATCAACTTTATTCACACCAATACCTACCTCATAAATGGGGATCTAATGGGATTACCTCACTGTGCTTCCCTGTTCTTAAATAATGTACAATGTAAAGATAGCCACAGGCAAAACTCAATATCCTGTAATTTCCAGCAGCATTAGCTAGATCCTCTAGGTACACTTATGGTCCCTTTTTTCTACTGTGAATAGATGTAACAGGACAATTAAAATAATAGATACTGTGATCAACTTCGCAAAGGCAGAACAGTCTATACAAATATTGAATTGGCAGCAGAGATACCATTCGTCCTTCTTGCATGACCAGGTTAGCTTTCTCTAATTATACATAAACATCGTGGTCAGACATGTAATCTCAGCAGGGAGTTGGGACTATTAAAGACTAAAAACAAAGCTGAAATGTTTCTACTCACTGTATTGTCGTCCTTGTCTGCACAGCTATTGCACTCTGCCTTTGGATCCTGAAATCAATAACAAAATGCATTAGCAGACTTGGAAATAATGCTAATGCTGAACTATGGTAAACCATGTTAGAAACAAACTGCAGTCGGTTCAGCCAAGTGAATACCTGGTTAATGAATATTTCTCTGAAGAATTTTGGAGCCGGAGATAATACCACAGAGCCAAAGAGCAGACCAGAGTAATATCAGCAGATTTTGATCGAAGTATTGTTCGAGAAACTTTGCAGCAATATTAACATATTGCAAGAAGAAAATATTGCAAATTGTGTAATTAAAATGTTTAAGTAAATGTAATAAAATCCAATTAAAAAGAATATTCAATTGACTGTCTATACCCAGAGCCTCGATTTATGGGAAAATAATCACATGAATGTAGATACTGGTGGTACTTAAAAGTCAGATGTTTAAACTGATATTTTTCTGAGTCACTGTATTTTAATAAAGTGTGGGAGAGCTGAGTTTTACCATTAAAGTTAAATGGTTGTTTGACTCAGGTGAATGCTCGACACGGGTTTTCAGCTACTATATCTGGTATTTATCAGTAGATGGCAGCAAGGAGCTACAAACAGCAACCTGTCCATTAAGTAAGGCTGAATCCCAGCATCTGAGGGTATCAGTTATGTATTTAGGAACAACTATTTAAGCACCTTTAGCATAGCCAAACATCCTAAAGAGTTTCACATTTGGAGGAGGAGGCAATTGATATGCAGCACTTCAGCTTTATTCTGTATATTAAGACCCATGATTTTGTTCATTCTTACACATGTTTTAAGTGTAAATATTTTAAATAGCAACAAGCAAATTCTCCATCAGAATTTTATGTTGTGAAAAATCATGAAAAATCATATCAGACCAAACACAAAAAAGATATTATTCATCCACAGCGAATAGTTTCCACTGACAGATGGAATTTAGTGTGGAATCTGCTTTGTGTATCCTCACCCTCTACAAGTAAAAATAGTAGTTTAATTGTTGCTAAGTAACTATTTTAATTAGCAGTTATGTTTCTGCTGTATTTTATTGCAATGTTAAATTCTACCCCTTCTAGAGATTTTACCTTTTTATTGTATTGCTGATAGATTTCTCAAGTATCGTAAACAAATATACACATATTTTAAGCACAATAGTGGTTTAAAGTGAACTGATGTTAGATTCTGGAGTCTTTGGTGTACTCTTTGAGACATTTAGTATTATCCTGGCATAAAGATTTTGCGAATTGCTCTGAAATTACACTTCTGAAATTGACATTTATTCTTTACGATAAAATCTGCCAATATGTCACTATCAACTTAATAACAATAAATAACAAGAAATAGTTTTATACATATTGATAGTTCATTAAATCCACAAATCTGGTCAACAATCCTCATTATAGAGCACTGATTACTGTAATTGTGCCAGGGATTCATGTAGCTGGTTGGATCAGTGGCAGTGGTCAGTTACTGGTACGATGTTGTATTAGTACTCGTGCCACGCGCCTGCATGACTCTCCCTCTGAGTCACTCTGTAAAGTGAGACTGTTCTGGAAATGCGTCAGCCCTCTTCTGACAGTAAGGAGAGTTGAATTATGAATAATATATTCAATGAGCTACTTAATTAGGTAGGTGAAGGTGATGCTGAAAACAGCTGAGGCAAATAATGAGATGTCAAGTACTCCAGCTTGGGCTGGGGAAGGATTCGAACAGCTAATTCTGCCAGGAGGAGCCACAGGAATTTTCAGAAGCATGACATTAAGAGATTTTGATCTTTCCAGTGGAGTGCCTATGGACTTTCGACGTTTATTAAAAAAAGTCAGGAGATGAGGAGCAGCATTAATAAACAGGAAAGTTAACATGATGTTCAATATGCTCATCCTTCACCAGGAGAGGTGTTTTGTTTTACCAAAAAGCCACCTATTTCGATGGATATTTGTTCTTTGCAAGTGAGGGCAAAGGGCTAAAATGCTATTTATACTGGGCTGGTTGCTCAAACAATTGGAATTCAACAGTAAACCAGAAGACGGTAAGTTTCAATGTCAACTAGTGAATTCTCTAATCTGCTTGCCTTAATTGGGTAATTATCATCAGTTATCAGCACTGAGATGAATACCACCCTGAAGCAAAATGTCCATCTTGAAAGGGAAAGAAAATTCCATATGGCACATCTTGACCTGCTTGAAACATGTTATGGAGTGCTGTTGATGGTAGTCATGGAGCTGTTTGTAATCAACACTTTCCCACCCTCCTGGCTGAAACAAAATCAACATAGGAACTCAGGAACAGGAGTAGACCATTCTGGCCCTCAAGACTGTTCCTTGGTGAAAATAGGCCAGCAAAGGCATGAGAAGTGCGATACCATTTTTAAAAAAAATACACTAACTACCTTAACATTTCAGTTCAGTTCAGACTGGATAATGCAGTTAAACAAAATCTCCATATCCATGGAAAACTACCTGAATAACCCAAATACAGATGTGACCGCTGTTGGGCTGATAAGACCTCAAGAGTTTTAAATTTGTTTTTAATCATATAAGAAATTTGTCTCTTTTCATTGGTAACCATCTATTAGGAGGATCCAACATGCAGGAATCATGGAATGCACTGTGACTTTCCTAATAATAATGCTTTTCAATGGTCTCAAGGGTATAATTGAACAGCATAAGTGTTCTTACAAATCTTACAATCAACTCCATGATTGCTATGGAGTTTTATGGCTGGAATTTTTATTCTGAAAAATTATACAATCTTTTTTAAAGAGAATGTGATCTTTCTGATGCAAGTCTGAGTCCCGATGTTTAAAACCAGTCTAGTAATACAGAATTGCAGGCAGAGAATATGGGTTTGTTTAAAAAAGTGAAAGCTAATTTATCTTCGCTGCTGGCTCCATAGGTAAACATACAGCCAGGTGTACTACAGAGCCATAAAAACCGGGAAGATATCAGACATCATTCCATGGGCTAACTGAAGCCTCAGAGGTGGTAGAGTTACAATTGGCCTTGGTATCCTCAAGCAGGAAGAGGAAAAAACATCAATAAGGGATCTTGTTTCATTACGTTTAATGAAAAGTGCGTATGTGATGATATTGGTGGGAAACAGGACTGGACTTAGCTGTCCCCTCATGGTCATACAGCATAACAATTACTCAACAATTTAGGTGTATACAGTATAAAAGCAAAGAGGTAATGCTAAACCTGTGCAAATCATTGATCAGGCTGCAGTGAGAATATTGCATTCAGCTTCAGCAATTCTACTTTAGGAAAGATGCCAAGGCCATGGTGAAGGTGCAGAAGAGATTAATTAGAGTGATAGCAGTAATGCTTTTTGCCTTCTTCCCATTGCTGCTGAGTTCACTCATCTTTCAGATCTCCTCTGTCACCATTTACTGGACAGGATTGGGCTGGTCCCTCAAGCTCCTACTTCTGCTCCCGATCTGGTGCACTCTTCACCTCCCTACAGCTAGTCCTTGGACAAGCTCCCTCATCTGCATTGATCCTGTGGATTAACCTTTCACCGTCCCCTGGCTTCCTGGGCTCCATTGTTCTCGGTCTTTGGATTTCAGTCTTACTGCTCCTTGCTCCTCTGCTGATACACTGGATCTGCTGGTGTGCCTAACTAACACCGAGGCTTCTACTTGTATCATTGTATCATAATAGGTACAGCACAAGAGGAGGCCATTCAGCCCATCGTGCCTGTGCCAGCTCTTTGAAAGAGCTATCCAAATAGTCCCCATTCCCTTGTTCTTTCCCCATAGCCCTGTAAAATTTTTTCCCTTCAAGTATTTATTTAATTTCCCTTTTGAATTTTCTATTGAACCTGCTTCCACCACCCTTTCAGGCAGTGAATTCCAGATCATTACAACTTGCTGTATAAAATGATGTTTCCTCATATCGTCCCTGGCTCTTTTGCCAATCACCTTAAATCTGTGTCCTCTGGTTACCGATCCACCTGCCACTGGAAACAGCTTCTGCTTATTTACTCAAAACCGTTCATGATGTTGAACACCTCTATCAAATCTCCCCTTAACCTCCTCTGTTCTAAGGAGAACAACACCAGCTTCTTCACATAACTGAAGTCCCTCATCCCTGGATTCTAGTAAATCTCTTCTGCACCTCTCTAAGGCCTTGACTTGCGTCCTAAAGTGTGGTGCCCAGAATTGAACACAATACTCCAGCTGAGGCCTAGCCAGTGTTCTGTAAAGATTTAACATAACTTCCTTGCTTTTGTACTCTATGCCTCTATTAATAAAGCCTAGGTTCCCATATGCCTTCTCAACTTTTCCTGCCACCTTCAAAGATTTGTGTATGTGCACCCCCAGGTCTCTCTGTTCCTGCACCCCCTTTAAAATTGTACCATTTAGTATATATTGCCTCTCCTCATTCTTCCTACCAAAATGCATGATTTCAAACTTCTCTGCGTTAAATTTCATTTGCCAAATTCCATTTCACCAGTCTGTCTATCTCCTCCTAACGTCTGTTACTATCCTCCACATTGTTTACTACATTTCCGAGTCTTCTGTCATCTGCAAACTTTGAAATTATACCCCCGATACCGCAGTCCAGGTCACTAATATATATCAAAAAGATCAGTGATCCTAATACTGACCACTAGTGAACACCACTGTATACTTCCCTCCAGTCTGAGATACAACCATTCACCTCTAGACTCTGCTTTCTGTCCTTTAGCCAATTTTGTATCCAAGCTGCCACTGTCCCTTTAATCCCATGGGCTTTAATTTTGCTAACAAGTCTATTATGTGGTACTTCACGAAATGCCTTTTGAAAGTCCATATACACAACATCAACCGCACTACCCTCATCAACCCTTTCCATTACTTCATCAAAGAACTCAATCAAATTAGTCAAACATGATTTTCCTTTAACAAATCCATGTTGACTTTCATTTATTAGCCCATACTTTTCCAAGTGCCAATTTATTTTGTCTCAGATTATTGTCTCTAAAAGTTTCCCCTTTACCTGGATCAATCTATGCTGGGTGATGATCAACTCTCCACAACTCCTCAGCTCTCTATTTTCCACTCGACAACCTCCACCACTGACACTCTGTGCCCCAAACAGCTCCTGAACTCACTCGCCCTCCACAGCTCTGTCCAAACCTGGATATTGGCTCTTTGATGCTCCAAGCTGACTCCATCCTGTCAACAAGTCAACTTCATCCCATCACAGGACCTCAACTGTGGTCTCTCCTCTGTTTACAAGCAGGACATGTCTCTCTTAATCTCTGCCATATCCATGTAACCTAAATTACCTCTGTGTTCATTTGCTTGCACATTTTGGCTGCTGCTCTGGACCTGAGCCCATTACTTCTATCTCCCTGTTTTTTCTTCTCTTGACTTCCCTTGGGACCTTGTCTCTTGTTTCCTCCCTTTCCTGTCACCCAGTCATGCCAACTTTCATTTCTTCCTCTTAGGTACTTTGCCCCCTCTCCAATCCCTGCTCCAACCCGTCACGACTCCTCTGCCTTCCTACTCTCCTGCCGCTGTCCCAGGCTTAAAACCCTTTTGGATAAGCCCATAGCTACACTCTGCGCTTCTCTTGGTATTCTCCAAAGGGACCAGCAAGGCACCCATTCCTGCCTCCTTAAGTGCAGCAACCCCAACTACCCCACTTTCCTCTTTCACACACCCTCCTGTCCAGTGTGTCCGCTGGGAGCTATTGTCGCCAACCTTCTTCTCACACCATCCACCATTGCTCAGCGAGTGAATCAATAATCACCCTTCTTCTTTGCATTTATCTCTGGAATGTTGTTTCACTCATGAAACCCTTGCCATCCACAAATTTAAGGTGGATGATTGCATTGGCATCACGGATTTGACAGAAACTTGGCTCATGTGTGGTGATACCTTGCTCCTTACTGAAGCCTCTCTGTGTGGCTATACTTTCCACCACCTACCCCTCCCAAACCGCAATGGTGGCAAATCTCTAAATCACAACTTGGTCTCTTCTCCTACTCCTCTTGCACCTACTCCTCCTTTGAAAACCTCAACGTCTTCCTCCTTGTTGTTTAAATTTCTTGTTCTCTACTATCCCCTAAGCCCCATCGAGTTCCTCATCAAGATATCCTCCCTCCTTTTTTCCCCTCAGCCTCTGCAGTGAGACCAAATCCTCAGTGATTTCAATCTCTCTCTTATTTCACTGCCCTCCTCTCCTCCTTTATCCTTTCCCTCTGTATAAACTCTCCGAGCCATATTCACGGTAATGCTTCAACCTTGCCATCTCCTGTGGCCCCACCTCTCCCATCATCTCGATCACAGACAAGGCTGATCATCTGCTCACTTCCTTGCATCGCTCACCATTAACATCGCCATACCACCTTCCAACATCACTTCCTCTGTGTCTGTCCCTGGAACAAATTCTCCCCCAAGTCACTTAAAACTGCACGTTCAAACTCCCAGCTTTCTAGCCTTGTCCCTCCATTCACCACAATACTCTCGTAGTTGTCGATCTGCTCAACCACTCCCTCACCTCCACCTTTAATATCCTTGTCCGCAGTAAACCTTTATTGTGTCCCACCCTGGTACCCCTCCGCCCCCTGCAGCCAAGTCCCTCATCTCTGTTCCTTTAAGTCTTGTACTTATGTGTATCTGGTGCACAACTAGTTTAGCTATCTGGTTGGATCATATAAGGCACTATCAGCCCTTGGTGTGCTCTGCCAAAACTGCACACCATCCCGGATTATCCTGGAAAGCAAAGACAACCCCTGGCATCTTTCCTCCATTACCAACAATCTTCTTTAATCATCTACTGTGCCCACTGCACCTTTACCTCCAACAATTTCAAGGAGCACATGGACTTCTTTGCCACAAAGACTGAGACTGCTGCCTGTGCCGCAGACCCCCTCCCCCATACTCACCAATTTAAATATCCCAAAGCTCGTCTTTGCCCTTGCCCTGAACCTGTGTCTTTCTCTAGTTTCTCTTCTATCTCTCCTAATGTCCTCTCAGATCACATCTTGTCCATGAGATCCACCTTTTGCTCTCTTGACCCCCATCCCACTAAACTGCTGATGACCCGACTTCCTGTCCTGTCCACATGCTAGCTGATATTGTAAATGGTTCCCTAAATGGTAACCCCCCCACCTTCTAAAACCCACCCCTCAACCCTTCTGTCCTTGCAAACAACCACTCCATTCCCATCCTCCCGGTCCTTTCCGAAGTCCTTGAATCCATTCGCAACCCCTCAGATAATGAAGCAGTCCGTGCCCGCATGCAGCAAGACCTGGGCAACATCCAGGCTTGGGCTCATAAGTGGCAAGTAACATTTGCACCAGACAAGTGCCAGGCAATGATATCTCCAACAAGAGAGGGTCTAACCACCTCCCCTTGACATTTAACAGCATTACCATCGCCGAATCCCCCACCATCAACATCCTGGGGGTCACCATTGACCAGAAACTTAACTGGACCAGCCCACATAAATACTGTGGCTACAAGAGAAGGTCAGAGGCTGGGTATTCTGCAGCGAGTGACTCACCTCCTGACTCCCCAAAGCCTTTCCACCAACTACAAGGCACAAGTCAGGAGTGTGATGGAATAATCTCCACTTGCCTGGATAAGTGCAGCTCCAACAACACTCAAGAAGCTCAACACCATCCAGGACAAAGCAGCCCGCTTGATTGGCACCCCATCCACCACCGTAAACATTCACTCACTTCACCACCAGCGCACCGTGGCTTCAGCGTGTACCATCCACAGGATGCATTGCAGCAACTCGCCAAGGCTTCTTCGACAGCACCTCCCAAACCCGCGACCTCTACCACCTAGAAGGACAAGAGCAGCAGGCACATGGGAACAACACCACCTGCACGTTCCCCTCCAAGTCACACACCATCCCGACTTGGAAATATATCGTCGTTCTTTCATCATCGCTGGGTCAACATCCTGGAACTCCCTTCCTAACAGCACTGTGGGAGAATCTTCACCACACGGACTGCAGCGGTTCAAGAAGGCGGCTCACCACCACCTTCTCAAGAGCAATTAGGGATGGGCAATAAATGCAGGCCTTGCCAGCGACGCCCACATCCCATGAACAAATTTTTAAAAATCTGTTGTTGCCTCCCAAATCCATGTTTGAATCTTTCCAATCAGGTTTCCGCACCTCCACAGTGCTGAAATAGCCCTAACCAAAGTCAGAAATGACATCTGCTGTGACTGTGATCATGGTGCACTATTCTGAACTGTGGGATTCCTGTCAGCAGATCCGAGGCGGGAGATGCCAACTGGCCAAGATAAGTGCTAAAGATCAGCTCCTTTTAGCACTCCTTGTGGGCCATGAGGAGCAGAAGTGCACCCCCCCAGGCCTCACATGGAAGCCATTCGGCCTCGCCCAGCCCCGATTACAGCCCCAATGTTCTCTTACTCCCTTCCCAGCCCCAATCATTGCCCCGATGTTTTCTTCCCCACCCCCAGCCCCGATCGCAGCCCGATGTTCTGTTCTTCCCCCCCCTCGCCCAGCCCCGATCATGGCCTTCAGCCACTACTGACTGCCGGGGACAGTCCCCAAGGGTCTATGGCTGTGGCCTCCTGTCGCTTGTTTGCGCTCATGCTGGCCAGTCAAGCTGTCAATTTGGCCAGCAGTCGACCAGGAGTCTTCAGCACATTATTTAAATGAGACCCTGCCATTAAGATCGGCAAGGCCTCCACGTCCCGGGCTTTGCCAGCTTTTTCCCACTCTTCCACGCTCCCCACACCCCCGATAATGCCAGGGCCTATAATTCTATTATGCTTAAGAATTTGAATTTTTGTTACCTGTCCTCACATCTTATTCCTCTGATAACAGGGATTAGCTTTGTAGCCCTTTCAGGTTTTTTTTATGCTTCCCTTGTGACCTATATCATGTAACTTAAATATTCTGGTTTGTTCTTGTAGATTTCTGTGTTCATGTGTGCCTATAGACTTGAAAAATGTTGTTACATATCTATAGACCTGTATCTATAGCTCTGTGAGTACTCTGTGGGACCTGTAAATATTCATTTGAACTTGTAGATCCTGGAGGAGCAGGAGCTCCTGGCCCCACAAGGATACCTTGGGCCTTCCCTGCCCCGAGCTGGCCCCCCCACTCTGCTTCCTCATGTACCTTGATGAAGACAATTTCCACGGGTCCCCCACAATTTTCCAGTCTCGCTTGCCGGCGTTGATATCATTCCCGTTGGCTCAGTGCGGCAGTGAATGTGGGCACTTTTATATAAGTTTAAATCTACCAGGGGGCCAAACGGATCATCATCCACTATGGCCCCCGCACCCCTGATTTCCGCCCTGTGTTAAAATCGGGGCTATGATTACTCTGTGTAATGTCACATATTAGCATATTGATGTTAGATTAAGAGCTGTAAAAATCCTTTTTTTTATTCGTTCATGGGATGTGGGCGTCGCTGGCGAGGCCAGCATTTATTGCCCATCCCTAATCGCCCTTGAGAAGGTGGTGGTGAGCCGCCTTCTTGAACCGCTGCAGTCCGTGTGATGAAGATTCTCCCACAGTGCTGTTAGGAAGGGAGTTCCAGGATTTTGACCCAGCGACGATGAAGGAACGGCGATATATTTCCAAGTCGGGATGGTGTGTGACTTGGAGGGGAACGTGCAGGTGGTGTTGTTCCCATGTGCCTGCTTCCCTTGTCCTTTTTGCTCCTATTTTCTACGATTCTATGATTCTAGGTGGTAGAGGTCGTGGGTTTGGGAGGTGCTGTCGAAGAAGCCTTGGCGAGTTGCTGCAGTGCATCCTTTGGATGGTACACACTGCAGCCACGGTGCGCCAGTGGTGAAGGGAGTGAATGTTTAGGGCGGTGGATTGATTTGATCCTACCAAACATCAAATTATAATGAGGCCAAATGGTTTATAAACAGGCAGCCAGGTTCCTACTGAAAATTAAAATTTATATTTTTAACATTTCCTCCTCTTTTTCTCACAACTGCAAATTGTTTTCCTCATCAAATTTCTTGTGTTTCACCCTCCTCTGCTGTTGATGGTGGCTTGTACTGCCGTTGGTTCCATGGATTCTAGCAGAATTTTAGAATCTGGCTCAGTTCGGCTGGGTGTTGAGAATTGGTGGGCTATTCCACTGTGTTCACCATCACGGCTGATCACATGAACTTCCATTCAGGGGTCACCAGGTAGTAATCAGAAATGGGACAGCAGGCTGCTTTTTTTTTCTATCAAATGAAAGTCTAGGCTATGTACTAGAAACATATCTGTGAGAATATTATTGTGCTATAGAGGAAGTACTAGAGCTGTCAAATGATTAAAAAAATTAATCACAATTAAAAATTTTAATCTCTGTTAATCTAGGTTTTAATCACATCTTTACTGCTTCCATCTCATTCAAGCATGTTTTATTATTGATGTTATTATTATTATCATCTAAAGAGGAAACAAACTTATTTTCTTATTTTCTATTTCTGGAAAAGCAACATAAAAACAAATGGAACTTGTTCAGGAAAATATGTATTTAGAGAGCAAGGACTGGGGCTGGGACAGGGGAACGGAACAGACTGGGGCAGGGACAGGGGAACGGCACAGACTGGGGCTGGGACAGGGGAACGGCACAGACTGGGGCTGGGACAGGGGAACGGCACAGACTGGGGCTGGGACAGGGGAACGGCACAGACTGGGGCTGGGACAGGGGAACGGCACAGACTGGGGCTGGGACAGGGGAACGGCACAGACTGTGGCTGGGACAGGGGAACGGCACAGACTGGGGCAGGGACAGAGGAACGGCACAGACTGGGGCAGGGACAGGGGAACGGCACAGACTGGGGCTGGGACAGGGGAATGGGCTCAGACTGGGGCTGGGACAGGGGAACGGCACAGACTGGGGCTGGGTCGGGGGAACGGCACAGACTGGGGCTGGGACAGGGGAACGGCACAGACTGGGGCTGGGGCAGGGAAACGGCACAGACTAGGGCTGGGACAGGGGAACGGCACAGACTGTGGCTGGGACAGGGGAACGGCACAGACTGGGGCTGGGACAGGGGAACGGCACAGACTGGGGCTGGGACAGGGGAATGGGCTCAGACTGGGGCTGGGACAGGGGAATGGGCACAGACTCGGACTGGGACAGGGAAACGGCACAGACTGGGGCTGGGACAGGAGAATGGGCACAGATTGGGGCTGGGACAGGGGACGGGCTCAGACTCGGGCTGGGACAGGGGAATGGGCACAGACTCGGACTGGGATGGGGGATGGGCTCAGACTCGCGATGGGATGAGGGATGGGCTCAGACTTGCAATGAGACAGGGGGATGGGCTCAGACACGGGCTGGGACAGGGGATGGGCTCAGACTCTGGCTGGGACGGGGAATGGGCTCAGACTCGGGCTGGGATGGGGGATAGGCTCAGACTCGGGCTGGGACAGGGGAATGGGCTCAGACTCGGGCTGGAATGGGGGATGGGCTCAGACTCGGGCTGGAATGGGGGATGGGCTCAGACTCGGGCTGGGACAGGGGAATGGGCTCAGACTCGGGCTGGGACAGGGGACTGGGCTCGGACTCGCGAAGGGACTGAGGATAGTTAAGGCTGACGTCAGCACACGGAACCAAGGTTGAAGGACGGAGGGAAGAACAGAGGGAGCATTCAACTCACAACTGCCGACCATTAGCAAATCAAAGAGCAGCTGAGCCATTTCTCTGCTGTCCTTTTCCCATACCGATTACTCTTGTTACCAAGACAGCGAATCCGATGTAACTTCCATAATTAACGTATGTTAAAAAATTAAGTACTTCATATTTCTATCAGCTTGTCTAAATAAATGTCAGAATACATCATTCCACTTGTTTCCATTCTCCTCCGCATATAATCATTTGAATTATATGGAGCAGATATCCTTTTACCCAGAGAATCAGATAGATTATGAATAAGCTGATGTGATATTATTTTCTTCCAATTTGTCCTGCAGCATTTTCACAGAGATTTGCATAAATAAAGTATAAATGGTCAATACAGCTGTCTGGTGTGGACCGACAGATCCCTACCCAAATAACTTCATGCATGTTATACTACTTCACATTTAAGAAAGAAATTAGGAGCATGGTATCATAGTAGGTACATCACAGGAGGAGGCCATTTGGCCCATCATGCCTGTGCCGGCTCTTTGAAAGAGTTATCCAATTAGTCCCATTTCCCTGTTCTTTCCCCATAGCTCTGTAAATTTTTTCCCTTCAAGTATTTATCCAATTCCCTTTTGAAAGTTTCTATTGAATCTGCTTCCACCATCCTTTCAGGCAGTGCATTCCAGATCATTACTCGCTGTGTCAAAAAATGTTTCCTCATGTCACCTCTGGCTCTTTTGCCGATTACCTTAAATCTGTGTCCTCTGGTTAGCGATCCTTCTGCCACTGGAAACAGTTTCTTCTTATTTACTCTATCAAAACTGTTCATGATTTTGAACACCTCTATCAAACCTTTCCTTAAAGTTTTCTGTTCTAAGGAGAACACCTCCAGCTTCTCCAGTCTCTCCACAAAACTGAAGTCTCTCATCCCTGGTACTATTCCAGTAAATCTCTTCAGCATTGTCTCTAAAACCTTGACATCCTTTCTAAATTGTGGGGCTCAGAATTGAACACAATACTCCAGCTGCAGCCTTACCAGTTTAGCACAAAGGTTTAACATAACATCCTTGCTTTTGTACTTTATGCCTCTATTAATAAAGCCCAGGATTCCATATGCTTTTTTAACAGCTTTCTCAACTTGACCTGCCATCTTCAAAGATTTGGGTGCGTACACCCCCAGGTCTCTCTTTTCCTGCACTCACTTTAAAATTGTACCATTTAGTTTACCTTGCCTCTCCTCATTCTTCCTACCAAAATGTATTACTTCATACTTCTCTGCGTTGAATTTCATCTGCCATGTGTCTGCCCATTTCACCAGTCTGTCTATGACCTCCTGAAGTCAGTTACTATCCTCCACATTGTTAATTGCTGTTTGTAAACAATTTTACAACACCAAGTTATAGTCCAGCAATTTTATTTTAAATTCACAAGCTTTCGGAGATTTTCTCCTTCCTCAGGCAAATGTTTCAAGATCTCCTTGAAGCCTACGCATTTATACATATTCAATGCGTAGGCTTCAAGGAGATCTTGAAACATTTGCCTGAGGAAGGAGAAAATCTCCGAAAGCTTGTGAATTTAAAATAAAATTGCTGGACTATAACTTGGTGTTGTAAAATTGTTTACAATTGTCAACCCCAGTCCATCACCGGCATCTCCACATCATTGTTAATTGCATTTATGAGTTTGTGTCATCTGCAAATTTTGAAATTATACTCTCTTTACCCATGTCCAGATCATTAATATATATTCTAAAGAGCAGTCGTCCTAATACTGACCCCCGAGGATACCACTTCCCTCCAGTCTGAAAAACAACCATTCATCACTAGTCTCTGCTTTCTGTCCCTTAACCAATTTTGTATCCATGCTGTCACTGACCCTTTCATCCCATGGGCTTTAATTTTGCTAACAAGTCAATTACATGGTACTTTATCAAATGCCTTTTGAAAGTTCATATACACATATCCACAACCGCACTACCCTCATCAACCCTCATAAAAGAACTCAATCAAGTTAGTCATACTTTTCCAAATGCTAATTAATTTTGTCCCGGATTATTGTCTCTAAAAGTTTCCCCACCACCAATGTTAGGCTGACTGGCCTGTAATTGCTGGGTTTAACACTCTCCACTCTTTTGAACAGGGGTGTAACATTTGCAATCCTCTAGTCTCCTGGCACTGTCCCTATATCTAAGGAGGACTGGAAGATTGTGGACGGAGCCTCCTCAATTTTCACCCTTTCTTCCCTCAGTGGCCTAGGATGCATCCCATCTGGACCAGGTGACTTTTCTACTTTGAGTACTGCCAATCTGTTAAGTACCTCCTCTTTATCTATTTTTATCCTATCCAATATTACCACTACCTCCTCCTTTACTGCTACAATGGCAGCATCCTCTTCTCTAGTGAAGACGGATGTGAAGTATTCATTTAGTACTTCAGCCATGCCCTCTGCCGATACAAGATGATCTCCTTTTTTGTCCCTAATTGGTCCAACTCTTCCTTTGACTACCCTTTTACTATTTATATGTTTATAAAAGTCTTTTGGGTTCCCTTTTATGTAGCGGTTAATCTAGTCTCATACTCTCTTTTTGCCCCTCCTATTTCATTTTTTAGATCTCCTCTGTATTTTCTGTATTCAGCCTGGTTCTCTACTGTATTATGAACCTTACATTTGTCATGAACCTCCTTTTTCTATTTCATTTTCATCACTTTATCTTTAGTCATCCAGTGAGCATTAGCTTTGGATACCTACCTTTCCTTCTCATAGGAATGTGTCTACTTTGTACCCGGACCTCCTCCTTGAAGGCCTCCTATTGTTCAATTACTGTTTAGCTTACCAATTTCTGATTCAAATCCACCAGGGCAAGATCCCTTTTTAACTCACTGAAATTAGCCCTCCTCCAGTTAAGCATTTTCACATTTGATTGTTCCTTGTCTTTTTTTATAACTATTCTAAACCTAATTATATTATGATCACTGTTCCCCAAATGCTCCCCGACTGAAACATGTTCCAACGGCCCCACTTCATTCCTCAAAACTAGATCTAGCACTGCTTCCTTCCTCGTTAGGCTGGAAACACACTGTTCAAGAAAGTTCTCTTGTATACATTTCATAAATTCCTCCCCCTCTGCCCTTCACATTTTTACTGTCCCAGTGTGTATTGGGATAATTGAAGTCCCCTATTATCACTACTCTGTAGTTCTTGCATGTTTCTGTAATTAGCCTGCAACTTTGTTCCTCTATCTCCTTCCCACTATTTGGTGGCCTAAAGTATACACCCAGTAGTGTAATAGCTCCTCTATTGATCCTTAATTCTAACCAAATGGATTCTGTCTTTGACCCCACAACTACATTGTCCCTTTCCAATGCTGTAATAAGTTTCTTTGATCAATCCTGCCACCCCACTCCTTTCTTTCCTTCCCTATCTTTCCTGAATACCTTGTAGCCAGGAATATTAAGTACCCAATCCTCCCCTTCTTTGAGCCAGGTCTCTGTTATTGCCACTATATCATAGTCCCATGTGGCAACTTAAGCCTGCAGTGCACCAACCTCATTTATGCACATGTATTCTAAACTCATCTTAGACTGCCTCGCATTTGTTCCCTGTCTGATCCCTTCTATTTCTGAACTATTCAGGGCTATGGGGAAAGACGGGGGAGTGGGACTAACTGGATTGCTCTTACAAAGAGCAGACAAGGGCTCAATGGGCTGAATGGCCTTCTTCTGTGCTGTAACCATTCTATGATTCTATGATTCTATTCTTTACTCCAGTTCTATTTGCCCCTCCCAGCCTTCTGTGCACCTTTTTTTCTCCTCTCTAATGTTTGATCCTTGTGTCCATTCCCCGCCAAATTAGTTTAAACCCTCCCCCACAGTACTAGTTAAACTCCCTGCGAGGACATTGGTCCCAGCTCTGTTGAGGTGCAACCCGTCCATCTTGAACCAATTCCTACTGCCCCAGATCTGATCCCAATGTTGATCCCAATTGATCCGAATCTGAAGCACTTGCTCCTGCACCATTCCTCCTGCCACGCATTAACCTATCTTATCCTACTATTCCAATACTCATTAGCGCTTGGCACTGGGAGTAATCCAGAGATTACTACCTTTGAGGTCCTGCTTTTCTATGTCATTGGTTCCCACCTGGACCACGTTCCCCTGGCTGTTCCCCTACACCCTCAAAATGTTCTGCACCATCTTAGTGGTGTCCCTTAACCTGGCAGAATACATAAATTTCAAATGTAAAACAGAAAGATCTTCTTTACTCAAGAAATGATATGGTAGTAAGGACAAACACTGGGGTGTTCAAAACATAGTTGGATGCTGGGATGAGAAAGTTAGGTTTCTTTAGAGATGAATATCAATGGATCAAAGGTCTTTTTTTCATGTTAGAATCATAGAATCATAGAAGGTTACAGCACAGAAGGAGGCCATTTGGCCCATCGAGTCCACGCCGGCTCTATGCACGAACAATCCAGCTAGTCCCAGTGCCCCGCCCTATCCCTGTAGCCCTGCACATTTTTTTGTTTCAAGTACTTATCCAGTTCCCTTTTCAAGGCCATGATTAAATCTGCCTCCACCACCCCCTCGGGCAGTGCATTCCACTCGCTGTGTAAAAAAGTTTTTCCTCATATCACCTTTGGTTCTTTTGCCAATCACCTTAAATCTATGCCCTCTGGTTCTTGATCCTTCGGCCAATGGGAAAAGTTTCTCTCCATCCACTCTGTCAAGACCCTTCATGAATTAAACACCTCTATCAAATCTCCTCTCAACCTTCTCTGTTCCAAGGAGAACAATCTCAGCTTCTCCAGTCTATCCACATAATTTAAGTCCATCATCCCTGGAATCATTCCAGTAAATCTCCTCTGCACCCTCTCTAAGCCCTTCACATCCTTCCTAAAGTGCGGTGCCCAGTACTGGACACAATACTCCAGTTGTGGCCAAACCAGTGTTTTATAAAGGTTCATCATGACTTCCTTGCTTTTCTATGCCTCTATTTATAAAGCCCAAGACCCCGTATGCTTTTTTAACTGCTTTCTCAACCTACCCTGCCACCTTCAACGATTTATGCACATACACCCCCAGACCCCTCTGTTCCTCCACCCCTTTTAGAATTGTGCCCTCTAGTCTATATTGCCTCTCCTCATTTTTCCTATCGAAATGCATCACCTCGCATTTTTCCACGTTAAACTTCATCTGCCTCCTGTCTGCCCATGCCACCAGAGTGTCCCTATCCTCTTGAAGTCTATCGCTATCCTCCTCACTGTTCACTACCCTTCCAAGTTTTGTGTCATCCACAAATTTTGAAATTGTGCCCTGCACTCCCAATTCCAAGTCATTAATATGTATCAAGAAAAGCAGTGGTCCCAGCACGACCCCCGGGGAACATCACTGCACACCTCCCTCCAGTCCGAAAAACAACCGCTCACCACTACTCTCTGTTTCCTGTCATTTAGCCAATTCTGTATCCATGTTGCTATTACCCCCTTTATTCCATGGGCCGCAACCTTAATAGCAAGCCTACCAAGTGGCACTTTATCAAACGCTTTTTGAAAATCCTTATACACCACATCAGCTGCATTGCCCTCATCTACCCTCTCTGTTACCTCATCAAAAAACTCTATCAAGTTGGTTGAACACGATTTGCCTTTAACAAATCCGTGCTGGCTGTCCCTGATCAATCCACACTTGTCCACTATCATTTTCACGAAAGACAACACATGTGGATCCTGAAGGAGAACAAAGTCCTGTGCTGTCTACTGTCCAAGTGTGCTTTTTTTATGTTTCATGAGTGAGAGTACAAAGTCCTATAGAATTTGACTTGCATGTGATATGGCTCCATATTTTGGAACTGAAGCTGAGGGGCTCCTATTGGTCTCCACCTGCAGCAAACGGACATCTCAACTTCAAAATTCCTGCTAAATCAAACTAACTACTATTTTCTTTTTTATTGCATTCATACTCAGCTACCAGTTAGTTTGGATAAGCAGCTTAAGGGTTTTTTTTCATTCTTGTTATTGAATTGGCTGTCAATTTTGTAAACCAGTTCACTCTGAACTTCATTGTGACCTGAACTCTTAATTCCTGCCATGCCTTCAACCTTTCAAAAATAGTAGAAGCAATCAGATGACAATAGATCAGGGGAAACACTGAGATACTGCTAACAAAGACTTAAAATGTCACTGCCATTTAATTTTGATTTATGCATGTATACATACACTGTGTGTTCTTATCCAGTGCCAGGTTAGTCCTGGTGGGTCATGAATATAAAAAGTTGACAGCAACAGTTGCACAATTTAGGTCTCCTGACAGCTGCAATGGAATTCAATAGTCCAAGGGTTGTTCTTAGGCACGTGATAGGTTCTACATTTTGATTTCATTTGAACTGCGTTGTGTGGTAAATTATTTGGGTTTAATCAGACATAATGGACTCATAGAAAGGGAGAAAGCCAATGGTCTCTGGTTACCTTACAGTGAAATTGAATGGATATTCCAATAACTACTCAATGGGGATGAGATCCAGCTTTGGTGCTAGTGCAGAACGAACTATGCCCGATTTTCTTTTCCACTTCAATGAGAAAGAAAATCGGGCGGGGTGTAAAACCGGCTGCCGATTCACCATCACCTGTTTTGCACTACTGCCAAAGTCAAAATTCACCCCCAAATAGATTGCTTACAATGTGAGAAGAATCATATTAAATTAAGGGATTTTGAGGAACAATTACAATTTATAATCATATTGCTGTCTCCTATTTAGGAATTAACTTTCGAATGAGTCCCCTGGGAACATTGATAAATTGTTAAAAGAAGCTTGCGATCTCATTGATAAAACCACCAGCATTGCTGAGAAATGATACATGCTGAAAGTGGCCCAGGAAAAATGACTAGAAAAATGTTTTAAGTGGGGAAGATCACAGTTTTCAAATGATACAGAAATCAAAGGTATTGCAAAGATCACAGTGATGGTTTCTCCACCATCTTCAGCCAGCATTGGAAACAGAGTCATAGGGCTCTATTTCAGCACCCGCTATCGGGTGCGTTCCTGGCGGGGGGGCTCCGAAAATCGGAGAATCCCGGCGCGGTACCGGAGCCCGTCCCGAACCTGCGCACTTCCGGGTTCCCCGCTGATGCGCCGGCGTGCGCGTGCAGCCCCCACTGGTGGGAATCCCGCAGGCAATTAAAGCCAGCGGGATTCCACTTGAAGGTATTTATTTAGGCATTTCAGGTCATTACCTGACCTGATTAAAGGATTATGTGGGATTTTAGAGCAAACTGGGACTGTTTCCCACACTGGGGGAAACACTCCCAGGTCAAATGGAAGTGTTGCAGCTGTCAGCCTGTGGCAGCTGCAAAGGTCCATTTGACAGGTGAGGAGGGGAGACCCTCACTCATTGCAGGAGGCCACTCTGTCACTTGGGACAAAGTTTGGCCTCCACCACCCTCGTCCTGACAGTCAAAGTCACCACCTTGCACACTTACCCCGGGGTCCGGAGACCTGTACCTACCTTGCGGACCCCCTCAGATGTACATCTTGCGGATGGGGGCCGCCGTAGCTGCAGTCATGACCTCCTCGGAGGGCGAACAGCATCACCAGCCTCACCAGCCTCGCCATCCACGCCGTCCACCTCTGACACGTGGAGCTCCAAAACAGAGTGCTGTGACACATCCACCTGCACAGCAGGAGGGAGGGCTACTGCAGAGAGAGACGCATCGCAGAGGGCACTACCCTCGCCACAGGGTCCACAGACCGAGGCTCAGCCTCCTGGACCTCTCTGAGCAGCAGTGCACACGGAGGCTCAGAGTCACTCGACATGTCGTCGTGGACATCTGCAGCCTCTTTCATGCCGAGCTGCTCCTGGCTGGCCCGAGCACCATCTTCTTACCTGTCGCTGTCAAAGTCACCACTGCCCTCAACGACTTCTCCTCCGCATCCTTCCAGGGTGCAACCGGGGACATCACCGATGTCTCTCAGTCGTCTGCACAAAAGAGCCCTGCAAATACACCTACACCCACTCTGCAGTGACACAATGGGTGGCATCAGTTGTGGGTCTTCATAGTGATCCTCAGGAGAGGGCATTATTGCACAAACCAGACAGGATTCGCGAAGACATGGCAGTAGTGGTGCCAATATAATATGTGATGTGAGTTGGTCAGAAATTCAATATAAGTAACACCCATGACAAACCCTCAAACACCCTTGTGCATCCCCTTCATGCTCATGACATGTTTGCCTTACGCTGCCTACTGCACATATGTGATGCATGCCCTGTGGCTGCAGCACAGGTAGTGGCAGGTTGAGGCTGGCCGTGAAAGAGATGCACGAGAGGGTGAGTATGAGATAGAGCCATGAGATTGTATGAGGATTGGGTTGAGTGGTAGTGGCGGGATGAGTACTGGCGAGGTAAGTAGGTGCAGGTAAGATGAGGATGAGGTTTGAGTGGGTGTGAGGGGTGATGTGACAGAGTAGTGTTGGCAGTGCTGAAGGAGATGTGGGGTGGGGGCAGTGATGTGGCAGACGGAGTGTAGGGGAAAGACTACGTGTACTCACTTTGGCTGACCTACTGAGGTCATTGGAGCAATATGTTGGTTGCGCTGGTGACCTCCTCTGCCATCTCGAGCCAGGCCTTCCTGGTGGCAGAGGCAGGCCGCTTCCTCCCGCACGCCGGGAGGAAGATCTCTGTCCTCCCCCTCCTCCTCACCCCATATATTGATACCTGGAGTGAGGCATTATTAACCTGGGAGCAGCCTTCCCCCTGGGCTGCTCCATGCTGTAATTTTTTCTATTTGTTGCAGCATCTGTCAGTGGAGGACTGCCCCTTTAAATAGAGCTCCTCCAGCTGACAGATCTTACTGCGCATGCACAGCCCGCCCGACGTGCAGATCAGCAGCGGGGAACCCGGAGGAGCAGGTAAGTGGATCCAATTAGTGGATTGGATCCTACAATCGCGCGGGAAACTGACTAATTTCACCGGGCGCGTTACCCACACGCCCGATAGCCCCCCCGCCGAGAACCCGCAGCCCTGCTAACATCGGGCCCATAGAATGATACAGCACAGAAGGAGGCCATTCATTTGAAAGAGCTATCCAATTAGTCCCACTCCCCTGCTCTTTCCCCATCGGGCTGCAAATTTTTCAACCTCAAGTATTTATCCGATTCTCTTTTGAAAGTTACTATTGAATCTGCTTCCATCTCACTTTCCCGCAGTGCATTTCAGACCATAACAACTCACTACATATTTTTTTTTCCTTTCCTGTCACCTCTGCTTCTTTTGCCAATTACCTTAAATCTGTGTCCTCTGGTTACCGACCCTTTTGCCACTGGAAACAATTTCTCCTTATTTACTGTATCAAAACCCTTCATGAATTTGAATGCCTCTACAAAATCTCACCTTTACCTTCTCTGCTCTAAGGAGAACAACCCCAGTTTCTCAAGTCTCTCCACATAACTGAAGACCCTCATCCCTGGTACCATTCTAGTAAATCTCCTCTGCACTCTCTCTAGGGCCTTTATATCCTTCCCACAGTATGGTGCCCAGAATTGGCCACAATACTCCAGATGGGGCGTAACCAGAGTGTTTTATAAAGGTTTAGCATAACTTCCTTGCTTTTGTACTCTATGCCTCAATTTATAAAGCCTAGGATCCCGTATGCCTCTTTAACAACCTTCTCAACTTGTCCTGCCACCTTCAAAGTCTTGTGTACATACACCCCAGGTCTCTCTGTTCCTGCACTCCATATAGAATCATAGAATGGTTACGGCACAGAAGGAGGCCATTCAGCCCATCGAATATACACATCATCAACCGCACTACCCTCATCAACCTTCTCCGTTACTTCTACATTATTGCTAATGGCAACAAGCAGCACTCTTCTAATGGTTACCAAAGTAAGCAGCCTCAACACCCTCCTCAGTAGAACTGGAATTCCCAGCCAATTTCTTATTAGTTACAGGCTAGGGACGATTAATTGCATTGGTACTTTTTACCAAAATGAATTCCTGCAGTTTTGCGTAGACTTGCCTTCACTTTTCAGTTGGTTATAAAAACGGTAGGATAAAGCCAGTTCTGAGCTATGATGCATTTCCTACACATCAAGCAGAAGAAAGTCCTTGACATGTTGTTGATCCTTGCAATTTTGTGCATGGTTCAAATCAGCATGAGCCACCCTGAGGTTATCTACTGCTTTGGACAGCATTTGGGATTTGAGAAGTAGGAGCTTTCTCTTTGCCTTTTCTTTGGCTGAGGAGGAAGGAGAGTTCAACTGCCTTCCTGAAGACATTTCCTAAAGTTCTGCACAAGAGATTATTAACAAAAATGAAAGCACACAGAACTGGGGCAATCTTGTGACAGGGGTTGGTAATTGGTTGAAAGGTAGGGATAAAGTGAATGTTCTCTGATTAGCAGGATGTGAACTGTAGTGTTCCCCAGGGATCTGTACTGGGGCCTCAGCTTTTCACCATTTATATTAATGAGTTGTATGTTCAAGTTTGTAGATGACACTAAGTCAAAATAAGTCGTGAGATGGGAGCAAAAAGTTAGAAAGGGACATAAACAGATTAAATGAGTGGGCAAATCTGTGGCAGATGGAGTTCAGATGGGCAAATGTGAGAAAGACAAATCAGAACATTCTCTTGAAGGTGAGAGACTAGGAGTTGTGAAGAAGCAAAGCGATTTAAGCTATCCATGTACACAAATTACTAAAGGCTAGTGCACAGGAGCAAAAATTTATCAAAAAGGCTAATGGAGTGTTGGCCTTTATCTCAAGGGGTTTGGAATACAGAAGTTAGGAAGTGATGCTTCAATTGTACAGAGCCTTGGTCAGACCCCATCTGGAGTACTGCGTTCAGTTTTGGGTACCAAACCTTAGGAAGGACATATTGACTTTGGAGGAGGTACAGTGCAGATTCTCCTGAATGACACCTGGACTTAAAGATTTCAATTATGAAGTTAGGTTGCATAAACTTGGTTTGTATTCCCTTCATTATGGACGATTGAGGGATGATCTGATCAAGGTGTTTAAAATGGTAAAGGTATTCAATAGGGTAGACACGGAGAAACTATTTCCTCTGGTGGGGGAATCCAGAAAAAGGAGCCACAATCTTAAAATTGGAGTGGTACAGGCTCGAGAGGCTGAATGGCCCACTCCTGTTCCTATGTTCCTATAATTAGCGAGAATAGGATGCACCTGGCTGGATCTTGTAGAGCAGTTCGGACTTTTAAAATTATTTTGATCTTTGACTTTTTCCCTTCTCTGTGGTTAGAATTTGATCCATTTGTCTCCAGATCTTTGGGACCAGGTTAGTTTGTAATATCAAAGAGATTGCGTCAGCACAGTGTTCTTTATTCTACTCATCTCAACTTGACATATTTGCCTACTTTGACATTATCCCATTATAAGTAATGTTTTGAATATAGTTCTAATCTTTATATATATTTCTATTCCTACATTATACCTTTCATAGAGTCATAGAATGGTTATGGCACAGAAAGAGGCCATTCAGCCCATCGAGCCTGCGCCGGCTCTCCACAAGAGCAATCCAGCTAGTCCCACTCCCCTGCTCTTTCCCTGTAGTGCTGCTACTTTTTCTCCTTCAAGTACCTATCTAATTCTTTTTTGATAGCGACAATCGCCTTAAACCTGTGTCCTCTGATTCGTGACCCTTCCGGCATTGGGAACAGTTTCTCTTTATTTACTTTGTCTGGATCCTTCATGATTTTGAACACCTCTATCAAATCTCCTCTCAACCTTCTCTGCTCTAAGGAGAACAATCCCAGCTTCTCCAGTCTATCCACGTAACTGAGGTCCCTCATCCCTGGAACTATTCTCGTAAATCCTTTCTGCACCCTCTCTAAGGCCTTCACATCTTTCCTAAAGTGCGGTGCCCAGAATTGGACACAATACTCCAGCTGTAGCCGAACCAGTGTTTTATAAAGGTTCAACATAACATCCTCGCTTTTGTACTCTATGCCTCTATTTATAAAGTCCAGGATCAAGTATGCTTTCTCAACCTGTCCTGCTACCTTCAACAACCTGTGTACATATACCCCCAGGTCTCTCTGTTCCTGCATCCCCTTTAGAGTTGTACCCTTTAGTTTATATTGCCTCTCCTTGTTCTTCCTACCAAAATATATCACCTCACACTTCTCAGCGTTAAATTTTAAAATTTTATCTGCCATGTGTCCGCCCATTCCACCAGCCTGTGTATATCCTCTTGAAGTCTTTCACTATCCTCCTCACTGTTTACTACACTTCCAAGTTTTGTGTCATCTACAAATTTTGAAATTGTACCCTGTGCAGCCAACTCCAAGTCATTAATATATATCAAGAAGAGCAGTGGTCCCAGTACCGACCCCTGGGGAACACCACTGCATACCTTCCGGCAGTCTGAAAAACAGCCGTTTACCACTATCCGCTGTTTCCTATTATTTAGCCAATTTCATATCCACGTTGCACTGCCCCTTTTATTCCTTGGGCTTCAATTTTATTGACAAGTCTATTATGTGGCACTTTATCAAACATCTTTTGGAAGTCCAAATACACAACATCAAGTGCATTGCCCTCATCAACCCTCTCTGTTACCTCATCAAAAAACTCTATCAAGTTAGTCAAACATGAATTGCCTTTAACAAATCCGTGCTGGCTTTCCCTTATTAATCCACACTGTCCAAGTGACTATTAATTGTGTTCCTATTATTGTTTCTAAAAGCTTCCCCACCACCGAGGTTAAACTGACCAGCCTGTAGTTGCTGGGTTTATCTTTACACCCTTTTTTGAACAAGGTTGTAATATTTGCAACTCTCCAGTCCTCCGGCACCACCCCCGTGTCTAAGGAGCACTGGAAGATTGTGGCCAGTACTTCCGCAATTTCCACCCTTACTTCCCTCAGCAACCTAGGAGGCATCCTATCCAGACCTGGTGACTTATCTACTTTAAGTACAGCCAGCCTTTCTAGTACCTCCTCTTTATCAATTTTTATCCCATACAGTATCTCAACTACCTCCTCTGTGGCTTTGGCCGTATCTTCTTCCTTGGTAAAGGCAGATGCCCTCTGCCTACATGCGTATATCCCCTTTTTGGTCCCTAATTGGCCCCACCTCTCCTCTTACTACCTGTTTACTATTTATAGGCCTATAGAAGACTCTTGGATTCCCTATTATGTTAGCTGCCAGTCTATTCTCATACTTTCTCTTTGTCCCTCTTATTTCCTTTTTCATTTCCCACTGAGCTTTCTATACTCAGCCTGGTTCTCACTTGTATTAACAACCTGACATCTGTCATATGCCCCCTTTTTCTGCTTCATCTTACTCTCTAGTTCTTTCATCATCCAGGCAGCTCTGGCTTTGGTTGTCCGACCTTTCCCCCTTGTGGGAATGTATCTAGACTGTACCCGAATCATCTCTTCTTTAAAGACCACCCATTGTTCAATTACAGTTTTGCCTGCCAATCTTTGAATCCTATTTACTCGGGCCAGATCCGTTCTCAACCCAATGAAATTGGCCCTCCTCCAATTAGGTATTTTTACTCTAGATTGCTCTGTGTCCTTTTCCATAGCTAATCTAAACCTTATGATACTATGATCACTGTTCCCTAAATGTTCCCTTACTGACACTTGCTCCACTTGACCCACCTCATTCTCCAGAACTAGATCCAGCAATGCTTCCTTTCTCGTTGTGTAAGAATATAATGGGTCTAAGAATTCCTCAAATATGATAAATTTAGACTTGGCTAATTCAGGAGGAGTTGAACTCTGGTAGTAAGAGGTTAAAAGTTTAATGAAATGGAAAGATACTAATCTTTCTAAGTCTTTCTGACTATTCTGACCTTTAGGGCTCTTGGAATTAAATCATGCAGCTGAATAGACAGGAAAGTTGTAAATCTTGGGAAGGGGTCATCAGCTAATTTAGTGACTTTCGTCGTGCTTCTGTGAATATTGGGGTATCGTCACAGGATATCGGAACTGACACATCATTAACTCACCATTTGTGAGACAGTTGTTAAATAGTATGTGATGGCACATATTTTCAGATAGAAATAAAGTATAAGAGACTGGCTTTTATACAGTAGTTAGACACATCCAGCGGATCGATGCTGGCCTTTGGCCTAACACTGTGTAACTATCGGGAAGATCACCATCAATGAGCCAGGCGTGCCGATTGTCCAATTGCAAGAGTAATATGAATCTATTATTGAACTGTTAAAGCGATTGTTAGTTACTGCTAATGGACTGTAACATAATACAGTCTGAACTACCTTTATACAATAAAGTTTGAACAACCTCTATAACCAATATGGTGTCAAGTCAAATCATTGAATAATGGGAGAGACAAACAGCCCAGCTCCAGAAATTATTACAGTTGGGCCGGAAACATACTGATCAAGAAAGTTCTCCTGAATACACTTCAGAAATTCTTCCCCTTCTTCACCGTTTACACTATTACTATCCCAGTCTATATTAGGATAGTTGAAGTCCCCCATTATCACTATTCTATGGTTCTTGCACCTCTCTGTAATTTCCCTGCAAATTTGCTCCTCTATATCCTTCCCATTAGTTTGTGGCCTATAGCATACACCCAGTAGTGTAATGGCACCTCTATTGTTTCTTAACTGTAACCAAATAGATCCTGTCCTTGACCCCTCAAAGACATCCTCTCTCTCCAGCACTGCAACGTTCTCCTTAATCAATGCTGCCATCCCCCCTCCTTTCTTTCCTTCCCTATCTTTTCTGAACACCTTGTATCCAGGGATATTTAATACCCAATCCTGCCCTTTTTTGAGCGAGGTCTCCGTTATTGTCACAACATAATATTCCCTTGTCCTTGTCTTTGTCCTTGTTAGTGTTTTGTAATGAAAGTGAATGGTCAAAAACCCTTCCTATATAAACAAAAAATGAATAAGGACACCATAAAAATACCTGTACCTTGTGAGCATAAATATCATTGCAGTGCAGCCAAACAAGAGCCTAACATATACAGTCTCCCTGCTTTGCATGCCTGCAATATGAGCTCCTCAATATTATGCCAGGTTAAAATATAGCCAACATAACTATAACAAAGACACATCCAGACCAGCTGAACCTACAATTAACTCGATTTTTACATTGCTCTCCTTTATATTCTCACATGTATGATTTTTTTTTAAAGTTGAGTAATCAAATAGCATGAACAGATAAAAGTCCTCGAGTTAGACAGAATGCTTTTAAGAAAAATCAAAATTGAATCTCAAATAATTCAAACATCCCAGCAAGAAAATCAAACCATTACCTACACAAGAGATTATTGTGAACATATAAGATTGCTAAGTAAATAAACAGAGAATGCTTTCTTATCTGTCCAATCTATACCTGTCTGATGTGCTATCTTTGTTATCTGATTTGCACAATCATTCTTTGCATTGTTTCTTGATTCTCTTGGTTTCTCAGCTCTCTCAACTGCTCAGGTTCTATTTTCCTTTGTGCTGTATTTTGTTCATTTTGTTTCAGGACTTATTTACCTTATAGGAGCTCATTCTTTTTGATAATTCTAGTCTGTCGCTTGTTAAAAAATTAGTTTATCAGTTTATGCTGTGCACATGTGTATATGTACATATTGCAGTGTACATGAGTAACATTCAAATCACAGCACACAAGTGCCTGGCAATGATGATCTCCAACAAGAGAGAGTATAACCACCTCCCCTTGACATTTAATGGCATTACTATCACCGAATCCCCCACCATCAACATCCTGGGGGTCACCAATGACCAGAAACTCAACTGAACCAGTCACATAAATGCTGTGGCTAGTACAGCAGGTCAGAGGTTGGTATTCTGTGACAAGTGGCTCACCTCCTGACCTCCAAAATTCTCTACACCCACCTACAAAGGACAAGTCAGGAGTGTGATGGGATACTATCCACTTGCCTGGATGAGTGCAGCTTCAACAACGCTCAAGAAGCTTGACCATCCAAGACCACCTAGAAGGACAAGGGCAGCAGATGCATGGGAACATTATTTCTTCCAGGTTCCCCTCTAAGATACACACCATCCTGACTTGGACATATATCACCACTCCTTCATTGTCACTCAGTCAAAATCCTGGAACTTTCTACCCAACAGCATTATGGGTGCACCTTTATCACACAGAGGTTTCAGAAGAAGGCCTTCCACTACTTTTTGAAGGCAACTAGGAATGGACAATAAGTGCTAGTCTTGCCAGTGATCCTCACATCCCGAGAATGAATTTTAAAAATGTTTCACAGAGCAATCCATAGTTGCCCCATTGTGGCTTTTCATCTTCTGAACCTGTATAGGCAGCAGAACTGAAAATAGGAGAACTGAAGCTGAAAAAAAAATAAGGAGATCGCAATAAACAAAAGGAGACAATTGTCAGCATCCTTTATGTTACTCTGCATTGGGTACGTTAAAAAAAAGCTCAACATTTTTGTACAATGGATAAGTATGGATGGAGGAAATCAAATACTCCATTGAATATGATGATCCTTCTTCAGCTGAGGCCAGTGAAAGGCCATCTATGGGAAGCAACCAACCAGTGTTGAACAGAGGAGAAATGGAATAGATAGATAACCTGGGGTTGCAGGTGATTGGCTTCAGGAAGCATTTGTACAAAAATGTCCTCAGATTAAATGAGTAGGATTCAATTCAAGATATGGAGAAGATATAGTTGAGATACTGGGTGGGCTAAAAATTGATAAAGAAGAGGTACTGGAAAGGCTAGCTGTACTCAAAGTAGATACGTCACCCAGTCCGAATGGATGCCTCCTAGGTTGCTGAGGGAAGTATGGGTGGAAATTGCGGAGGTACTGGCCATAATCTTCCAAACATCTTTAGATACGGGGGTGGTGCCAGAGGACTGGAGAATTGCAAATATTACACCCTTGTTCAAAAAAGGGTGTAAGGACAAACCCAGCAACTATCGGCCAGTCAGTTTAACCTCCATGGTGGGGAAACATTTAGAAATGATAATCCGGGACAGAATTAACAGTCACTTGGTCGAGGGTGGATTGATTAGGGAAAGCCAGCATGGATTTGTTAAAGGCAAATCGTGTTTAACTTGATTGAGTTTTTTGATGATGTAACAGAGAGGTAAATGAGGGCAATGCAGTTGATGTTGTGTTTATGGGCTTTCAAAAGGCGTTCGATAAAGTGCCACATGGTAGGCTTGTCATCACGATTGCAGCCCATGGAATAAAGGGGGCAATAGCAACATGGATACAGAATTGGCTAAATGACAGGAAACAGAGAGTAGTGGTGAACGGTTATTTTTCGGACTTTTTCTTAAGTTTTATTATGCTTTTATGTGTGATATCAATGAATAACACACAAACAGCAAAGTAACAAAGATATTGTGAAATCAGGTTGATGGGCATGTAACTTCTCCAACTTTTGGTAAAGGAGTGGTGTGCGGCAAGGAAGACATGACACCCTTCAGGGGAGGAGTGTAAAAATGGAAAAACCATTTTTACAGTACAAGCAGATATTATATATGCAAATACATACATGGGTATATACGCACAGAGTTACATAATATTACATGGAATGTACAGCACAGAATAAGGCTATTCGGCCCAACAGGTCCATGCCAGTGTTTATGCTCCACACGAGCCTCCTCCCACCTCTCTTCATCTAACCCTGTCAGCAGAACCTTCCATTCCTTTTCCCTCATGTGTTTACCTAGCTTCCCCTTAAATGCATCTATGCTAGTCGCCTCAATTACTCCTTGTGGTAGCAAGTTCCACATTCTAACCACTCTCTGGGTAAAGAGGTTTCTCCTGAACCCGATCAGATTTATTAGTGGCAATCTTATATTTATGACTGTTAGTTTTGATCTTCACCGCAAGTGGAAACACCTTCTCTACGTCTACCCTATCAAACCCTTTCACAATCTTAAAGATCACTATCAGGTCACCCTTCAGCCTTAAAAAGCCCCAGCCTGTTCAATCTTTCCTGAGAGGTATAACCTTTCAGTTCTGGTATCATCCTTGTAAATCCTTTTTGCACCTTCTCCAGAGCCTCAATATCCTTTTTGTAATGTGGAGACCAGAACTGTAGACAGTTCTCTAAGTGTGGTCTAACCAAGGTTCTATACAAGTTTAACATAACTTCTCTGCTTTTCCATTCTATCCATCTAGAAATGAACCCCAGTGCTTTGTTTGCTTTTTTTATGGCCTTATTAACAGGTGTCGCTACTTTTAGTGATTTGTGTATCTGTACCCTAGATTCCTTTGCTCCTCTACCCCATTTAAACTTTTATTTCCCACAGAGTATGTGGCCTCCTTATTCTTCCTACCAAATTGCACCACTTCACAATTTTCTATATTGAAATTCATTTGCCAATTACATGCCCATTCTACAAGTTTATTAATGTCTTCTTGTATTTTGTTGTAGTCCTCCTCAGTATTAACTATATCCCCCAATTTGGTGTTGTTTGAAAATTTTGAAATTGTACTTCCAATTCCCAAGCCCAAATCGTTTATGTCAATGGTAAACAAGAGTGGTCCCAGCACCGATCCTTGTGGAACATCACTTCCAACCTTTGCCAGTCTGAATAACAACCCTTAACATCTACTCTCTGTTTTCTGTTTTGTAGCCAGCTTGCTAGCCATTCTGCTACTTGACCCATGACTTTTTTTTAATTCATTCATGGGATGTGGGCATTGCTGGCAATTATTGCCCATCCCTAATCGCCCTTGAGAAGGTGGTGGTGAGCTGCCTTCTTGAACTGCTGCAGTTCGTGTGGGGAAGGTACTCCCACAATGTTGTTAGGCAGGAGTTCCGGGATTTTGACCCAGTGATGATGAACGGCGAAATAGTCAGGATGGTGTGTGACTTGGAGGGGAACGTGCAAGTGGTGGTGTTCCCTTAGCCATGAGTCTACAATGTGGTGCCTTATTGAAGGACATTTGAAAACTCAAATATATTACGTCTATTGCATTACCCTTGTCTACTCTTTCTGTTACTTCTTCAAAGAATTCAATAAAGTTGGTCAAGCATGACCTTCCCTTCTGAAATCCGCACTGACTACTTATTTATATTTTCGCTTTCTAGATGTTTATCTATTACATCTTTGAGTAAAGATTCCATTATCTTTTCTACCACCGACATTAAGCTAACTGGCCTATAGTTCCCTGGACTTGTTCTATCTCCTTTGTAAATATAGGAATCACGTTAGCTGTCTGCCAGTCCTCTGGCACTATTCCCTTGTCTGATGAATTGTTATATTTATGTAATAGTGCCTCTGTTATCTCTTTCCTAACTTTTAATATGTGCGGATGCAATCCAACCGGACTAGGGGTTTCATCCTCTTTAAGTCTGGTTAGTTCATCAATTATCTAAAGCACAATGTTAGATCATTTAGAAACAGTAACAGTTATATATATCTATATATAAATCTTTCATCTCATGTGTGTTTTTGTCAGTCACACTTCAGCATCACACTGTATAACTCATGCAAATTTCCGTACCACATTTGCAATTTATTGGCTGAAATTTTGTATTCATAAAATTGAAGCACATCAGAATTGAAGCAATACATAACATACTAATAAACAAGCAGAAATGAAATTACCAATCAGCAATTTCAAAACTTTCAAATCCTTAGCAACAGCAAAGATCAGAGGCAAAACCAATGTAATTACTCCAAATATTTTTTTGAAAATCTTTACAGACTCCACCTTGATTTCTCCACTAAGGATCAGAATACTGGAAATAATGGGGCAGAACGTTGCAAGGCCCCTCACTCAATAGGCAACTTATCAAAAAACTGTAGGTATTTTGCCTGTGATTTTCTGTCCATTGACAAAGGACCAATAGGAGGAAAACCAAATGAAAATCACATCTGATTTTCCAGTGGCACAGGGTCTCAGAAAGTCCTATCTGGTGTTTATAATGTAATAAATTCATATAAAAAATTTACAATGATTAAATTTAGCGATACAATAGCTCAGAATTTGCGGAGTGGGGCATTTCGTGGCAATCACCGTGAGTTGGATCTTTTTCCTAACCCTTCATCTCAAATAATTTTTGCATCACAAATTGCTGTAAGTGCAAATTGATAACGGTACAGCGAGGTCAAAAGAACATCTGGGACTTTGGTGAATGATGGGACCAATAGTCTATCTCCTTAACCAATGAAATTTAAGGATTTGAATGGTTAGCAAAGCTCTGAATTGGCAATTTGGATATTTGATTATTTAATCGAAGTTTATTAAAATATCACCGAATTACATGCAGAAAAATGTGTAGTTCTAAGATTTTTTGACATGGAACATGACACATAAACATATGAATAAGACAGCCTCCTGAACAAGGTTCAGATTGTTTTTTAATTCGTGAAATTCAGGAACTAGACATGAAAGCTATATATTTTATAGCAATTCAAAGCATGACGTTACTTGTGGAATCAGTATGGTGATTGTTGGTTGCTTACAATTGGAAGCAACGTTTATGGGAATGTTACACAGAATGAACTGACATGCCCTTTCATGTTCCTGGGCCTCGCTTTATATATTTCCCTGAGCTAGTAGACCCATAAACTTGGAGGGAGGTGGGGAACTCTAAATCCTGACAAGCTAACATTAAGTTAGCATCGACTTTACTCCCAGCAAGAAACCACAACAAATCAGATTTGATGATCTTCCTCTCTGTTGGTCAGAACTATTTCTTGCTTTGGCAGCCAGTTATTAGCCCATGTATTCTCAATCAGCGACATTTGCATCCAGTAAAGCACTTTCCAATCATAGAATAATAGAATCATGGAATGATACAGCACAGAAGGAGACCATTTGGCCCATTGTGCCTATGCCGGCTCTTTGAAAGAGCTGTCCAATTAGTCCCATTCTCCTGCCCTTTCCCCATAGGCCTGCAAAATTTTCCACTTCAAGCATTTATCCAATTCCCTTTTCAAAGCTACTATTGCATCTGCTTCCAACACCCTTTCAGGCAGCGCATTCCAGATCATAACAACACGCTGAGTAAAAAAACATTCTCTTCATGTTGCCTCTGGTTCTTTTGCCAATTACCTTATATCTGTGTCCTTCTGCCACTGGAAACAGTTTCTCCTTATTTACTCTATCAAAACCCTTCATGATTTTGAACACCCCTATTAAATCTCCCCATATCCTTCTCTGCTCTAAGGAGAACACCACCAGCTTCTCTACTCTCTCCACATTACTGAAGTCCCTCATTCCTGGTACCATTCTAGTGAATCTCCTCTGCACCCACTCCAAGGCCTTGACATCCTTCCTAAAGTGTGGTGCCCAGATTTGGACATAATACTCTAGCTGGGGCCGAACCAATGATTTTTCAAGGTTTAGCATAACTTCCTTACTTTTGTATTCTATGCCTCTTTATTAAGCCAAGGCGCCTGTCTGCTTTTTTAACAGTCTTCTCAACTTGTCCTGCCACCTTCAAAAATTTGTGAACATATACCCCCAGCTCTTTCTATTCCTGATCTCCTTTAAAATTGTACCATTTAGTTTATATTGCTTCTCCTCATTCTTCCTACCAAAATGTATCATTTCATACTTCTCTCCATTAAATTGCATCTGCCATGCATCTGCCCATTTCACAAGTTTGTCTAGGTCCTCCTGAAGTCTGTTAGGAACATAGGAACATGAATAGGCCATACAGCCCCTCGAGCCTCTTCTGCCATTCAATGAGACCATGGTTGATCTGTATCCTAACTCTATTTACCCGCCTTGACTCCATATCCCTTAATACCCTTGGCTAGCAAAAGTTTTTCAGTCTCAGAGTTTAAATGATTAATTGAGCTAGCATCTACTGCTTTTTGTGGAAGATAGTTCCACACTTCTACCACTTCCACCTTTGTGCGAAGAAATATTTCCTAACTTCTCTCCTGAATGGCCAGACTCTGATTTTAAGGCTACGTCCCCTTGTCCTAGACTCCCCCACCAAAATCCTAAAAACTGCAATCAAATCACCCCTTAACCTTCTATGTTCCAGGGAATACAATTCTAGTTTATGTAATCTCTCCTCATAATCAAACTCTTGGAGCCCTGGTAACATTCTGGTGAATTTGCACTGCACTCCTTCCAAGGCCAATATATCCTCTCCAAGGTGTGGTGCCCAGAACTGTACACAGTACTCCACATGTGGTCTGACCAAGGCTTTGTATAGCCGTAGCAATACTTCCTCCCCTTTATATTGTAGCCCTCTAGATATAAAGGCTAACATTCCATTAGCCTTTTTGATTACTTTTTGTTTATTTTGTTACTATCCTCTTCACTGTTTGGTACATTTCTGAGTTTCATGTTATCTGCAAACTTTGAAATTATGCCCTGTATGCCCAAGTCCAGGTCATTAATATAAATCAGTCAGTGCTCTCTTTGTTCCCATTCAGCTCTATCATTTAATTGTATTCCCTAATGCATTTTCTTTCTCTGTGAATGATTTATTTCCTTTTATAATTTCCCCAGTTTAACTTGCATCCTGATTGCATGCTTTATGTGGCATATGCAGAACAATTATCATTAATTGCTGACTGGTTTCAAAGTGGAAATCCATTGGAAACGTAAATCACCCCATTAACATTGTCCTTACGCCATGAGATAGCAGCCCTAACTTTCTGCATCGATTAATTTGTATCTACTGCGCACTTGCAGCAAATCCTTGACACTCATGGAGGTTGATAGTGAGCTTCGGTTTTTCCTAGGTTAACAGCAATTTGTGGAGATTTGCAACCCCCAACATATCTCTTCCTCACAACAAATTGCTGGATTTTTATGCATTAATAACGGGGTGCATCATGAACTCGCTGTTATTTTTGCAGCAAATTCTGGGCCAACAACATTTTCTAGGTTTGAACCACCAATAAGACAAGTTTTTCACTGGAGGCCTGAAAAAGCCAAAGGTTGAAATTATGGGGCTTCTGAGCTTTTTCACTGGCAACTGAAGAAACTCAACAAGGTATCAGGCTACTTTGCATCTATATTTAGAACTTCCAGAATTTATTTATGGTTAACATCAAGAGTGGTGTGTGCCAGGATTAGCTGCCCTGGGCTTACCACAACACCGATGAACTGACGGATATTAACTGAGTGGCCATGTCCACCTGCCAATAGTATGCACCAATGACCTCGAAAGATGTACCAGAGTCAGCTAATTTGCATATTGGAGATCTGCCAGATATTCACCAGGAACACAGAGGAAGGATGGGAATTCATAGCTGGAGGCACAATTTTACAAATTCAATGCTAAAGACCAACAGCAGCCAAAGAAGATAGATGGAGAATGGCCAGCCAAAAGAGAGGGCAGAGAAGGTCTGTGAATTTCATTGAGTTGAACTGGAGATATTGATGGGAGAAGTGAGGAGAAGAAGGTACAGTTTTTTTTGGAGGAAGGGGGTAACGGGCAATTCGGTCAATAGCTACAGCAAAGTGGAAAGAAATGGCACTGGCACCACCTCCAACCATTGCGCAGTACTTCAATGCCATAAGAAAACAACCTGACGAGGATGGGCAAGGTAAGTCTCTGCCTGGAGACATCTGGGCACCACTGTGTGCATTATAACTGGCACATTAGCACAGTACAACTGAAAGCTGTAAGTGAGTCTTCACCATTCCCTCACATCCGTTGGCATCTTCCCTTCACATAGGAGTATATGTGTCATTAGTCTTAATGGATTTTACCCAAGTTGTAGGTACATAGAGAATGCTACTAGTCACTGAAACACCCAATGATTTTTGTCACCACAATATCAGCATGCTCATCACTATCAATGTCTGCTCCATGATACAGTTGTTTAGCCTTTAACAATGCTTGCCTTCGGTAATTGGAACAGCACTCGCAATGCACAAGAATGTTAGGCTAAGGGGTGGGAGGCAGGCATTAATTAGGTCTGTGACCCCCTCCATGAAGCGGAAATAATGAAGATCCTGGGGAGACCCATCGTGCAGAGTTTTGGAGATGGAGAAATGGAACAGCCCGTGACAAAAGAGGGTTAGTCGTCCTATAGTGAATGAACGGACCTGGTCATCAGGAAGTCCAATAGCTAAGAAGTGCTCATTATAACTCTGAGAATTAATCATCAAGTGAGTGCTTATATTCCTTCTGCCCATTCAATACATTAATTTCAGACTCTTGTTGCAAGGTCATAGGTCCCTTGAATCCCTCCTCCCCTTTTAGGAAATTATAGATGATGAGGCAGAAAAGGAATATGAGCATGAAGACCAATATAGTCCCTCTAAAATAAAAATATCTATTAAGCCTTTAACAACCTCCCCTGACACATCTAACGTAGCAGGCACTAGCATAGATCAAAGCACGTGGGAGTGCGAAGTTAAGTCTGGTCAAGGGATTTCACAGGGTAAATCACAAAGTACTAGATGTCAAGATGTGGAAGTTCTGAAGAGGAGGAGACTGTGGTTGAGGATCTGAGGGTCTAGAAATGTTCACTTATGGCTGAGAAATCAGTGAACTGTGATTTTACTGATCCTGCTTTTAAAAGGAAGATACAACTGAGCATCGAGCAAATGTAGAAACTCTGTGGGCATCCATGTATCATGTGCAAAAATTGTCAGGACAGCTGTGCAGCCCACCACTGACATTTAATTTGTTATTAAGGATAGCGAGGAGTGGCCATCATCTGTATGCCTGCAAGGGACGCTGCAATAGAGAGGGAGCTGGGGCTGGTGTGAGTCTGGCACCATGCCTCTAGACAGGCAAACATATGTAATGCCTGATGGTCACCTGAAGTGGTCCCTGATCAGATCATTTTGGAGGTTTCTGGTAACTGGATGGGGTTGTTCATCTCCCTGAATATTTTCCACTGTAATTTTGTCAACACCTGGGCTCGCTGATAGGGCATCTCTTCTTGAGACTCTTGAATGTCTATTCTTCTTGTCAGGGAGCAGTCCATTTGGTACCTAAAATGGTGGTGGGGAGGACAGCAGTCACAGTGAGTGACATCATCCGGACAAAAGGATTTTAGTTACATCCTGTGACTTTGAGTGGGCAGGTGGTGCTCTGGCACAGTGGAACGGAGAGTGAAAAGCTGCAGTGGTGCAGGCTGGGGTTCATCTCCAGTACTGGATACTCCAGCGCTGATTTGCATTCCTACCTGCCCCACTTCCACTTCCTCCCCAGCAGAAACCCCAGGCTGCTGTTTGTAAGCCTTATTCTCTCCTTTACAAGGCAAATTACTAAGGACTAAATGCCTCTAGGAAACCATTGTTAGTAACTTAAGTTACATAGCAAGTAACTGTTTCTTTCCAATAATAGGGGCAAAGAGAGAGTATGAGAATAGATTAGTGGCTAACATAAAAGGGAACCCAAAAGTCTTTTATAAACATATAAATAGGAAAAGGAAAGTCAAAGGAAGGATGGGGCTGATTAGGGACAAAAAGGAGATCTTCTCGTGAAGGCAGAGAGTATGGCTGAGATACTAAATGAATACTTTGCATCGGTCTTCATTAGAAAAGAGGATGCTGCCAATGTAGAGAGTAAGCTGAAGCAGAAAAAGGAGGCATATGACAGATGTCAGGTTGATAAAACAAGTGAGAATCCGGCTGAAATAGAAAGTACTGAGGAGAAATGAAAAAGGAAATAAGATGGGCCAAGAGAGAGTATGAGAATAGACTGACGGCTAACATAAAAGGGAATCCAAAAGTCTTCTAAAGGCATATAAGTAGTAAACGGGCAGTAAGAGGAGGGGTGGGACCAAAAAGGAGATCTACGCATTGAGGCAGAGGGCATGGTAGAGGTACCAAATGAATACTTTGCATCTGTCTTTACCAAGGAAGAAGATACTGCCAAAGTCACAGTAAAAGAGGAGGTAGTTAAGATACTGGATGGGCTCAAAATTGATAAAGAGGAGGTACTAGAAAGGCTGGCTGTATTAAAGTAGGTAAATCACCTGGTCTGGAAGAGATATAGCCGAGATTGCTGAGGGAAGTAAAGGTGGAAATTGCAGAGGTGCTGGCCATAATCTTCCAATCCTCCTTAGACATGGGGGTGGTGCCAGATGACTGGAGAATTGCAAATGTTACACCCTTGTTCAAAAAAGGATGTAAGGATAAACCCAGCAACTACAGGCTAGTCAGTTTAACTTCAGTGTTGGGGAAGCTTTCAGAAACGATAATCCAGGACAAAATTAATAGTCACTTGGACAAGTGTGGATTAATAAAGGAAAGCCAGCATAGATTTGTTAAAGGCAAATCATGTTTAACTAACTTGATTGAGTTCTTTGATGAGGTAACAGAGAGTGTTGATGAGGGCAATGCGGTTGATGTTGTGTATATGGACTTTCAAAAGGCGTTTGAAAAAGTGCCACATAATAGGCTTGTCAGTAAAACTGAAGCCCATGGAATAAATGAGGCAGTGGCAGCATGGATACGAAATTGGCTAAGTGACAGGAAACAGAGAGTAGTGGTGAATAGTTGTTTGTTGGACTGGAGGAAGGTATACAGTGATGTTCCCCAGGGGTCGGTACTAGGACCACTGCTTTTTTTGATATATATTAATGACTTGGACTTGGGTGTACAGGGCAAAATTTCAAAATTTGCAGATGACACAAAACTTGGAAGTTTAGTAAGCAGTGAGGAGGATAGTGATAGACTTCAAGAGGTTATGGACAGGCTGGTGGAATGGATGGACACATGGCAGATGAAATTTAATGCAGGGAAGTGCAAAGTAATATATTTGGCAGGAAGAATGAGGAGAGGCAATATAAACTAAATGGTACAATTCTAAACAGGGTGCAGGAACAGAGAGATCTGGGCGTATATGTGGACAAATCTTTGAAGGTGGCAGGACAGGTTGAGTAAGCAGTTAAAAAGCATACAGGATCCTGGGCTTTATAAATAGAGGCATAGAGTACAAAAGCAAGGAAGTTATGTTGAACCTTTATAAAACACTGGTTCGGCCACAGCTGGACTATTGTGTCCAATTCTGAGCACCGCACTTTAGGAAAGATGTGACGGTGTATGTACACAAATATTTGAATGTGGTAGGACAAGTTGAGAAGTCTGTTAAAAAAGCATATGGGATCCCGGGCTTCATTACTAGAGGCATAGAATACAAAGGCAAGGAAGTTATGCTAAACCTTTATAAAATACTGTAAAGAATCTTACAACACCAGGTTATACTCCAACAATTTTATAACTTGGTGTTGTAAGATTCTTTACATTTGTCAACCCCAGTCCATCACCGGCATCTCCACATTATAAAATACTGGATAGACCTCAGCTGGTGTATTGTGTTCAATTCTGGACACCACACTTTAGGAAAGTTGTCAAGGCCTTAGAGAGGGTGCAGAAGAGATTTATTAGAATGGTACTAGGGATGAGGGACTTATGTTATGTGGAGAGGCTGGAGAAGCTGGGGTTGCTCTCCTTAGAGCAGAGAAGGTTAAGAAGAAATTTGATAGAGGTTTGATAGAGGTAATTGGAAAAAGAACCAGAGGCAATGTGAGGAAACATTTTTTATGCAGAGTTGTTATAATCTGGAATGCACTGCCTGAAAGGGTTTTGGAAGGAGATTCAATAATAACATTTAAAAGGGAATTGGATAAATACTTGAAGGGAAAAAAATTACAGAGCTATGGGGAAAAAGCAGGGGAGTGGGACTAATTGGAGAGCTCTTTCAAAGAGACGGCACAGGCACAATGGGCTGAATGGCCCCATTGTGCTGTAACATACTATGATATTACTATTACCATAGATCAAAATTAGGTAAAACTTGTGCTCTTCACCTTTTCTGAGAGAAGTTAGTATAGTCGAGGAGTTGCTTAATTGGCAAATACAGCATGTGTGATGAATGAAGCTTTGATTTCATCATTAATTTTGTAACTTATTCGAAATGGTTGTAACAGCTGCATTTATTTTATGTGTGTTTGAGATGGAGTTCAAAACAATCAGGAGGGTAAAAATCTATTTAACAAAGGTTGAAATTTTTGGAAGCATTACCCCATTATTCATTTTTCAGATTATTGGAAAATTCAATTTTTTGTACATTAGATGACTTTGAATTATCAATATTGCAAAAATGATCTGTTTACAAGGAACGTGTCCCAATTTGCTTCTGTCTTATTTTTTTCTCAGCCATGAACTTCAGACAGACACATTTGACCAATGGGATAATGTTGACTCCATCAAACTTTGCATCAGCATAACAAAATGTGCCTTTGATTTGAGAATACTGAGATTGCATATGGGTTTCTCGATGGGGACTGAGGAACCGCAACAGTGTTACTACTGCCTTCTCAGTCAGATTGGTTGTTTTCAATTTATACAACAGATCCACATGATCAATTGTTGCACAAAATTTCCTGAATGCCACAATCAATCACATGCTTCATCCCACCAGTTGAAAAGAGAACAGTTGGAATGAAAACAGAGGCATGGGGCTCAATTTCAAAACGTCGACAGGATGGCAGCGGGGGAGGGGTCAATGGGCATGTGGCAAATCCGACTAATAAAAACTTACCTTTCCCCATGCTATCGCGACTTAATTGGTGGCTATTAATCTTGTTTCTGGGTTTGTGTCCGAAAGCTGCGCAGTGGGCGGACTGCGCACCCACAAGACAGGCTGTCAGCTGCAGCGTCCAGATTTAAAGGGCCATTGCTCCATTGAATTTTGATGCAGCAAAGACTAAGAAGACCCAAAGGAGCAGCACAGGGGCAAGGGGGCTCCATGATTCAATGATGCCTCACTCCAGGTGCTACTGGCTGGGATGAGGAGGAGGAGGGAACTATTTTACCTGGCTGACAATAGGAAGTGCCCTGCCTCTGCCACAAAGAAGGCCTGGCTTGAGGTGGCAGAGGAGGTCACCAGCAAGAGCAACATATCTGCACCTGGTGCAGGAAGCGTTTCAATGATCTAGCTAGGTCAGCAAAATTGAATGCACTTACTGATTCTCCTGCATTCCGTGTTGCACATCACCGCCCCCCTCACATCATTCTGCACTGCCAAGACTACTCCATCACATCACTCCTCACATCCACTTAAGGCTCATCCTCAACTTACCTGCACTTCCTGAGCACTTCCTCACCTTCCCATTTGTGACCCCACCACTACCACTCACCCCAATCCTGATCCAAAGTGATGTCTCTGTCTCATACTCATCCTCTGATGCACCTCTTTCACAGTCAGCCTCGTCCAAAGCAATGCATTCATCAGTTGACCACTTCACCATCACTCACTCGCACGTCTGTACTTTCTCCCCTTGTAGGAGAAGAGAGCGCAAAATGCACGGGAGAGGGTGAGGACTGGATGGGGGCCTCCACAAATAGTGGTCCTCACAGACGTGGAGGAGAAGGCCCTGGAGATCAGCCGTACCCTTGAGTGCTGGTCTGTCGGGGATGCTGAGACTGGCACCCCACAAACGTTTGGTGACACAATTTTAACATTCATCACACACAACATGAATTGATGTTAACAATGATTGGCATGTTGAACACCTCAGTATGTTCATCGCAACATGACACATCTATGATGATGCTTAATATTGCCTTCTGGTCTCTTACAGGCCCTTCAACGACTGCAGTGACGGCAGAGGGTGATTTCTCAGAGGAGCTCCAGGCCTCTGAGGGCACACTGCTACATCTTAGTGAGCCATCCACCAGAGCAGATACTCACACCTCGGGGGTCCTAGTAGTGAGTTAGTTGGGTTGGCACCTGATGAGTCACCACACACAAGTGAGCACGAGCAAACACTGGTGGCAGGGGCAGCTGCGGAGAGTCTGCATTGGTGGGCGCACTCCTCTCCAGGCTCTATTCAGCTGGACGCAGATGCTGAACCCCAGGGGCTATCCCTTAAAAGGAGAATGATTGAGGAACAGCAGCACATTTGTGAGGTACTGGAACAGGTGCCACTCGCACTCTCCACAACAGCGCAGAGGATGGAGGAATCGAACTCCTGCATTAGTGGAATGGTGGCACAGGTACGTGAAGGAATCTCTGAGATAGTGTCACAGGGATGTGAGGGAATCTCTGAGATAGTGTCACAGGGACGTGAGCAACTATCTGAGATAGTGTCACACATAAGTGCTGAAATGTCTGAGATAGTGACGCAGGTAACTGTGGAAATGTCTGAGATAGTGTCACAGGTAAGTGCGGCAATGTCTGCACTGGAGAGAAGGCTAGCCTCCGTTGGGCTTCAAGCATGGCTCAGAAATGAATCTATTCAGGCCCTGACAATGGTCGTTCGGACTCAAGGTGAACAACATTCTGCCGCCTTAAACAGGCTGACAGATACTTTAGAAGTGGCCTTACACGGCATCACACATGTCCTCCAAGCTGTTGTCCAGCAGGGTGGTAGAAGTGATGTGGGCCTGGCCCAGGAGAGGCATGATGGCAAAAGGGGACATGGAAGTGGGGACGCCACTTAAAGCACTCTCACATCTCACCCATTGCCCCCCTCTCAACCAGTACTCACAATGCCGCCTCTTCTCCAGTTGGCCAAGTCAGCCCCTGCACAGATGCAAGTGGAGCAATCTTTGGAGGGGCCCTCATGGGCTCCAAAACCCAGAAGGCGTAGGCCCAAAGCATCTAAGCAGTCCGGCCATGAACTGGCCATGAACCTGTCACTAACTCTGCTGCATCCACAGGGGATGCACCACGTAGAAGTGGTAGAAAGAGAAAAGCTAAGGAATTGTGATCACAAAAGGTACGCACAAGGGTGTCTGACAGACTGACATGTTTTTCATTTATATTTGGTTTCTGTTAAAGTCACATTAAATGTTATCATTCTCACCACTACTGCCACGTCTTGCCCATTCTTGATTGGCTTTTGTGATCAGGCCCTTTCATGAGCTTCACCATGAACGGCGACACTTGATGCCACCCAGTGGGTGACTTTACAGTGGGTGAATGTGTAGTTTCAGGACTGTTTTGTGCAGGGCGGGGGTGGGGGGGCGCGGTTGTTGACGCTGCTCTTTCCAGGTGGTGTGAGGACTGGACTGCTCTCACTTTCTGATCTTACGAGAACCATTCACATATGAGTGATTCCCTGGCCTCACGAGCAGCCAGTTGAGCCGTTGCTCTGCCTCGTCCTCCTCCTCCATCTCCTCCTCCTCCTCCTGCTCCTTCCTCAATGTGGATGGCAAATGTGGATGAGGGGATGGGGCCTCCTCAACTGGTACCCCTCTCTGTTGCGCCATGTTGTGCAGGACACAACACACTACTATAATGTGACCGACTCTCGCTGGTGCATATTGAGCACTCCCCCAGAATGATTGAGGCACCGAAATCACTTCTTCAGCAACCCTATTGCATGTTCAATTACAGACCTGGTGGTGATGTGGCTGTCATTGTATTGACACTGTTGCTTGCTGATGGGGTTCCTCAGAGGTGTCATGAGCCAGGCATGCAGGGGGTGCCCCTTGTCCCAGAGGAGCCAGCCCTTGAGGGTGTTCAGTGCGCGGAAGAGGCCCGGGATATTGGATTCCCTCAGAATAATGAATCATGGCAGTTGCCAGGGAATCTCGCACACACGAGAAGAAATCTCTTGCGGTGGTCACAAATGAGCTGAGTGTTGATGGAGTGATACCTCTTTCTGTTGATGAACAGTCCTGGCTCGTGTGGAGCTGCTCGTATTGCTATATGCGTGCAATCGATTGCACCCTGCACCCGTGGGAAGACAGTCACAGAGTGGAATCCCATAGCCCTCTCCGTCTGACTGAGGTCATCCATGGGGAAATTGACATATTGCGAGGATCTGCAAAATAAGCCGTCGGTGACCTGCCTTATGCACTTGTGTGGAGACGACTGAGAGACCCCGGTAATGTCACCAGTGGCACCCTGGAATGATCTGGAGGTGAAGAACTTGAGGGCAGTGGTGACTTTAACTGTCACGGGTAACGAGATGCCACTAGGCCCAGCCGGGAGCAGCTCGGCATGAAAGAGGATGCAAATGTCTGCGGCCACCTGGCGACTCACTCTCAGCCTCCGTAGGCACTACTCCTCAGAGAGGTCCAGGAAGCTAAGCCTCAGCCTGTAGACCCTCTGGTGAGGGTAGTGCCTCCTGCGATGTCGTTCCCTCTGTTGTTGCCCACTCTGCTCTTGTGCAGGTGCCTGTGGCACAGCACTGTTTTGTCGAACTCCAGGTGGTGGAAGTGCAAGCCGTGCCTGGCGAGGATGGTGATGTTCCTTGTCCTCGGATGTAATGGTGAATGCAGCCATCGTGCCCACCCCCCATCCTGATGGTGTCAGTTTGAGGGGGTCTGAAAAGTTGGTAAATATGTGTAAACAGAATAATTCTGAGTGGAAACCAAGAATTTTCAATCTAAACATAAAGATCTCCCAGTCAAAAGTTTGTCTGAGAGAACTGAGTGTCCTGCTGCAATAACTGACCTTAAATCCCCATCTGTCAAACAGGGATTTAAATGTCCAAATCGCTGCCAGCTGAAACACGACTCCTTCACCATGTCGTGTTTCACACAATACGGGAAACATCCAGAGGCAGCTTTGAAATCGCTCGCCGGCATAATTAATGACATTCATGCACATTTCAAGTACTTTAAGTACTTGAATTGTTGGTTTAAATATCGTCCAGCCAGCTTTAATTGCTGGCGGAACTTTTAGGTTCAGGAATGGCACATTCACCCAGATGACTCTGGGTCATGCGCGTTCTTCAACGTGTTGAAGCCGGGAATCCTGCCCGCTCCAGAAGATCCCGATTTTCTTTGCCCCCCCCCACCGGCCCCCAATGCATCCGGACTTCTGTTCTAAAATTGAGCCCATGGTTTCCCTTTTACCTTTGGATTTGGATTTCTCGTTGAACACAATTGACAACTATGCTGTTTTTCATTTTCTAGAAATCCAACACATACAAGCACAAGTGAGTGATTGTTATTCACACCAATTGTTGCACCACAATCCGACAAGCAGACATGAAAGAGATTATACAGTGTTCTTCTGGAATTGAGGCAGAGATACTCACAAAGAACACCAGGGTTGCTACAAGCAATTATCCCATCACTACACTGTTGTTCACTGGTTTCAACAATGGTCCTTCGATGCGAGCAGCACATCTGAGCATTCAAATTAAAGAAATGAAGTATTGCCAAGACTGCGGTAACAAATTTGACGGAAACTCATGGGGTTAAGCACAAAACTGTTAAACTTGGTTAGCCTTGTTAAACAATCAATTGATTGAGTGCTTAAACATACTCATTAAGAATGGGTCAGATTTGCTGTAATACCAACTTAATATGTTACATTACATTAATCAACCTATCTGAAATAAGAATGGAGAATATTTCTCTAGCCACTGTATCACAAATGTCTCAAGGGGCATCCGGCTTCCACTCTACTTGTATACACTATATTTTTTAATGGAGAATATTAAATAACGCATTCATAGAATTATATAAGGTTGCAGCACGGAAGGAGGCCATTCGGCCCATCGAGTCCATGCCGGCTCCATGCATGAGCAATCCAGCTAGATCCACTGCCCCCCCCACCGACCTATCCCCGTAACCCTGCACATTTTTTTGTTTCAAGTGCTTATCCAGTTCCCTTTTCAAGGCCATGATTGAATCTGCCTCCACCACCCCCTTGGGCAGTGCATTCCAGATCCTAACCACTCGCAGTGTAAAAAAGCTTTTCCTCAAAGAACCTTTGGTTCTTTTGCCAATCACCTTAAGTCTATGCCCTCTGGTTTTTGACCCTTCCGCCAATGGGAACAGTTTCTCTCCATCTACTCTGTCTAGACCCTTCATGATTTTGAACACCTCTATCAAATCTCCTCTCAACCTTCTCTGTTCCAAGGAGAACAATCCCAGCTTCTCCAGTCTATCCACATAATTTAAGTCCCTCAACCCTGGAATCATTCAAGTAAATCTCCTCTGCACCCTCTCCAAGGTCTTCACATCCTTCAGAATGTGGTCAAACCAGTGTTTTACAAAGGTTCATCATGACTTCCTTGCTTTTGTACTCTATGCCTCTATTTGTAAAGCCCAGGACCCTGTATGCTTTTTTAACCACTTTCTCAACCTGCCGTGCCACCTTCAACGATTTATGCACATACACCCCCAGATCCCTCTGTTCCTCCAATCCTTTTAGAATTGTGCCTTCTAGTCTGTATTGCCTCTCCTCATTTTTCCTACCGAAATGCATCACCTCACATTTTTCCGCGTTAAACTTAATCTGCCGTGTGTCTGCCCATGCCACCAGAGTATCTATACCCTCTTGAACTCTATTACTATCCTACTCACCGTTCACTACCCTTTCAAGTTTTGTGTCATCCGCAAATTTTGAAATTGTGCCCTGTACTCCCAAGTCCAAGTCATTCATATATTTCAAGAAAAGCAGTGGTCCCAGCACGACCCTTGGGGAACACCGCTGCACACCTCCCTCCAGTCCGAAAAACAACCGTTCACCACTACTCTCTATTTCCAGTAATTTAGCCAATTCTGTATCCATGTTGCTATTACCCCCTTTACTCCATAGGCCACAATGTTAATAACAAGCCTACCATGTGGCACTTTATCAAACGCTTTTTGAAAATCCATATACACAACATCAACTGCATTGTCCTCACCTACCCTCTCTGTTACCTCATCAAAAAACTCTATCAAGTTAGTTAAACATGATTTGCCTTTAACAAATCCGTGCTGACTTTCCCTAATCAATCCACACTCGTCCAAGTGACTGTTAATTCTGTCCCGGATTATCGTTTCCAAAAGTATCCCCACCACCGAGGTTAAACTGACATTTTAAATATACAAATTTGAAAACAATATGAATATATTTTACGTATACTAATGAGACCAGCAAAGAAGAGGCAATTTACATAAAAAGCTAAATACGCATTAAATGTTATAGAAATAAAATGCAGACTAATTGAACAATTCTAACCATGCAATATTATTGGACCAAACTAGAAACCAATACTGCATAGACTTTATCAAATTAGAATTTCATGTATAAACTGCATCATAGTGAGATCTCAGTGAATCATTTTCACCCATTAACATCTCCCTGCATTACATTCCCCATGTTTTTGCTATTTGTTGCCCTGATGCAGCTGTATGTTATTTACAAAAAATGATTTCAACATTGAAATTGAAAGGCCAACTCCTCCATGCATTTGAGCCAAATATAAACTATGATAATTTTAATGGTATTTCTCTGTGATTGTCTAACCAGAATGTTTTCAATAAATGAGTTATCAAGCAAACATATCAGGGAACAATAAAAAGGGAAGAAAATTGGAAAGGAAAGTAAAAATTTTAAATAGACTCAGAAGCAATCAGATTAAAAGGAAAAAACACTACCAAGTAAGAAAAAATATTGAACTTTATTTGAAAAGTTCAAGTAACTGGAGCTCTTTTCTAAAGTATTGATTCAGTGGATAAAGTTTTCCTTTCTGCACTATGTATTGTGAACTGTAAACTCATTGGCACCAATTTTAATTTGAGGCACACAATGGGCAATCAGTGGCTGTTACGGTTGTGAGGTGGAGCCATTTTTAGGTCCACATCTCATCAACATGCATCCAGCGAGCTGTGGGAGCAAAACCAGCATTCAATATGTTACAAAATGCCTTCTCCAGCTACATGAATGTGTCTGGGAAGGAGGTGATTCTGGGAGGGGCCTTGGACAGGCCGGCAGCAGGTCGGAGTTATTTTGTAATAAAAGTTAAAAAAAGGGCTTTTTTCTGAATGGCCTCCAGCAGTCCCTTTAAGGACAGCTGGTTCGGTTGCTCAAGGTCGGTGCAGTGCACACCACCTTTTGTATCTCAAAATTGCAATCAGGGTCCTATGTACATTATAGTGGCCTTCCACCTAAAACAGGCAGGTGCTCTGGCCACCCAACTCAGGACCCTACTCCAGATGATGACAGCAGCAGTGTCATTGTAAATGGGGCGTTAAGTGACCCAATGCTATTTTCTCAAAAGCAAATTGAAAAAATATTCTGTTTTTCTATTCTACCTACCAAAGTGAATAAGCTCACATTTCCCCACATTATATTCCATCTGTCACCTTCTTGCCCATTCACTTAACCTGTCCATATCCCTCTGAGGTCTCTTTGGACATGATTTTGATCCTGAGCCAGGAAGGGGTGCAAGGTCAAACTGCGGACAGGAAACCCGGATTCACTAGTTTCCCGACGACCGTACAATTTTGACAGAAGGACGTCTTTTATTTTTTTTTGTCGATTTGCTGTCTGACTGGCCGGCCTGAGTGACAGGCTGGCCACAGTCGGACAGGAGAGCAGCCAGGGACAGGATGTGTTCAGGTAAGTCTTTGTTTGTATGGGTGTGGGGGGCATGGGTGGGCATGGGGCAACGGTGGGCATGGAGGTCACGGGGGGAGTCAGTCATCGGGGGAGGGATCGGGGGTCATCGGGGGGGTCCACGTTTGTTGGGGGGAATCAGGGGTCATCGCGTGGGTCCGTGATCATTGGGGGTCGGAGATCGGGGGGGGGGGGGTGGGCTCTGCGGTCATTGGGGGGGTGGGGTCGCTGCAGGTAGTCTTGTTGGGCCTGGGGGAAGCACTCCTGCTCCTCCAGGCCCACAACCTGTGCCAGAAAGGCCCTTACTTGTTAGTTTCAGGCCTTCTAGCCTTCTTTCACATGGTGTAAAAGAGAAGGCCCCGGGGTTGAAATTGGAAACTCTGGAAAAATGGAGGCCCGCAGCCTCCTTGAAAGATTTTAATCACCAACCCACCTCCTGGGAGCGGGTTGGTCACCCGCCCCTCATCCCGCCCCGGTGAAAACCAGAATTGGGCAGGTTGGAGGCGAGTTGGAGGTGGATTGAGGGCGGGTCTGAAATGGTTGTGATTTTGAATGGCCCCCCCCCTCCAACCCACCCATTTTTCCCTTTTAAAATCGTGCCTTTTGTGTCCTCCTCACAGCTTACTTTCCTACCTAGCTTTGTATCGTCAGCAAACTTGGATACATTACACTCAGTCCCTTCATCTAAGTCATTAACATAGATTGTAAATAGCTGAGGCCCAAGCACCGATCCTTGCGGCACCCCACTGGTTACAGCCTGCCAATGTGAAAATGGCCCATTTATCCCTACTCTCTGTTTTCTGTCCGTTAACCAATCCTCTATCCATGCTGAGATGTTACCCCTAATCCTGTGAGCCGTTATCCTGCGTAATAACCTTTTATATGGCACCCTATGGAATGCCTTTTGAAAATCCAAATATACTACATCCACTGGTTCCCCTTTATCTACCCTGCTTGTTACATCCTCAAAAAACTCTAATAAATTTGTCAAACACAATTTCCCTTTCATAAAACCATGTTGACTCTGCCTAATCATAGTATGATGTTCTAAGTGCTTCCATAATAATGGATTCCAGCATTTTCCTGCCAACTGATGTCAGGCTAACTGGCCTGTAGTTCCCTGTTTTCTCTCTCCCTCCTTTCTTGAATAGCGGGGTAACATTTGTTACCTTCCAATCCACTGGGACCGTTCTAGAATCTAGGGAATTTTGGAAGATCACAACCAATGTATCCACTATTTCTGCAGCCACCTCTTTTAGAACTCTCAGATGTAGGCCATCAGATCCAGGGGATTTATTGGCTTTTGGTCCCATTAGTTTCTCAAGTGCTTTTTCTCTACTGATATTAATTACTTTAAGTTCCTCACTCTCATTAGCCTCTTGGTTCCCCACTATTTCTGGTATGCTTTTTGTGTCTTCTACTGTGAAGACAGATACAAAATATTTGTTTAACGCATCTGCCATTTCCTGAATCCCCATTATAATTTCTCCTGTCTCAGCCTCTAAGGGACAAACGTTTACCATTGCTGCTCTCTTCCTTCTTACATACTTGTAGAAGCTCTTATTTTTGTTTTCATATTTCTTGCTAGTTTACTTTGATATTCTATTTTGTTCCTTTTTTATCAATTTTTTGTTCGTCCTTTGCTGGTTTCTAAAACTCTCCCAATCCTCTGGCTTACTACTCTTCCTCGCAACATTATAGGCTCTTCTTTTAATCCAACACTATCCTTAACTTCTTTAGTTAGCAATGGATGGATCAGTTTTCCAGTGGAGTTTTTATTTCTCAATGGAATGTGTATTTGTTGAGAATATTGAAATATTTCTTTAAATGTTTGCCATTGTTTATCAACTGTCATACCCTTTAATCTAATTTCCCAATCTATCTTAGCCAACTCACCCCTCATACCTATGTAATTGGCTTTATTTAAGATTAAGACACTAGTTTCTGACTTAAGTACCTCACTCTCAAACTCAATGTGAAATTCTATCATATTACGATCACTCTTCCCCGGGGATCCTTTACTGTGAGATTACTAATTAATCCTGTCTCATTACACAATATAAGATCTAAAATAGCCTGTTCCCTAGTTAGTTCCATGTCGTATTGTTTTAGGAAACTACCTCGAGTGCATTCCATGATCTCATCCTCCAGGCTACTTTTGGCAATTTGATTTGCCCAGTCTATATGAAGATTAAAGTCCCCCACGATTACTGCATTACCTTTGTTACAAGCTCCTATTATTTCATGATTAATACTCTATCCAACAGTACAGCTACTATTAGGGGGCCTATAAACTACTCCCACCAGAGTTTTCTGCCCCCTGTTATTTCTTATTTCCACCCATATAGATTTTACTTCCTGATCTTCCGTGCCAAGATCCTTTCTCGCCACTATCCTTATGTCTTCCTTTATTATTAGGGCTACACCCCCTCCTTTTCCTTTCTGCCTGTCTTTTCTAAACATCATGTACCCGGGAATATTTAGTTCCCAACCTTGGTCACTTTGCAACCATATCTCTGTAATGCCTATTGGATCGTACCCATTTATCTCTATTTGTGCAACTTATTCATCTATCTTGTTATGGATGCTCTGTGCGTTCAGATAAAGAGCCTTTAGTTTTGACCTTTTACCAATTTTTCCTGCTTTGGCCTTATTTGCTGATGCACTAATATCAGTAAACTCTCTGTCCCTTCCTACCACATTCTGCTTATTTTTACCCAATTCACTACACTGCTCTGTTGCCTTGACTTTTCTCATTAGATTTCTAAATTTCCCCTCACCTGACCCCTCCCCCCCTTTTTCAGTTTAAATCCCTATCTACCGCCCTAGTTATTCGATTTGGAGGACGCTGCTCCCAGCCTGGTTTAAGTGGAGCCCGTCCCAATGGAACAGCTCCCTCTTTCTCCAGTACTGGTGCCAGTGCCCCATGAATTGAAACCCCTGTCTCCCACACCACTCTTTGAGCCACGCATTTAACTCTCTGATCTGATTGTCCCGATGCCAATTTGTGCGTGGCTGAGGTAGTAATCCAGAGGTTATTACCTTTGAGGTTCTGCTTATTAATTTAGACCCTAGCTCCTCAAACTCCCTCAGCAGAACCTCATTCTTAGTTCTACCTATGCCATTGCTTCCGATGTGAACCACGACAACTGGATCCTCCCCCTCATGCTCTAAGTTCTTTTCTAGACGCGAGGAGATATCCTTAACCCTGGCACCGGGCAGGCAACACAAACTTCGGGACTCTCAGTCGCAGCTGCAAAGATCAGTGTCTATCCTCCTGATTATACTATCGCCCAGCACTACCACATTCCTTTTCACTCCCCCCTCTTAAATGGCCTCCTGCACCAAGGTGCTGTGGTCAGTTTGCCCATCCTCCCTGCAGCCCTTGTTCCTATCCACACAGGTAGCAAGGACTTTGTACCTGTTGGATAAGGTCAAGGGCTGAGGCTCCTCCATCACTACATCCTGGGTCCCCATACCTGCCTGACTTGCAGTCACATCCTCCTGTCCCTGATCATGGACGCCAAGGAATTATAGACTAGTTGGCCTAACATCTGTTGTTGGGAAATTACTAGAGTCTATAATTAAGGATAGAGTAACTGAACACCTTGAAAATATTCAGCAGATCAGAGAGAGCCAGCATAGATTTTATAAAGGATAGGTGATGCCTGACGAAGCTGATTCAATTTTTTTGAAGAGGTGACTAAAGTAGTGGACAGGGGGACTGTCTATGGAGGTTGATTATATAGACTTCCAGAAGGCATTCAATAAAGTCCCTCATAAGAGGGCAAATTATTGACCTGGTTAGGAAATTGTGAGCGGCATGAGAGTAAGGATAATGGGCTGGTACTCAAATTGGCAGGATGTGACTAGTGGTGTCCCACAGTGTCTCAACTATTCACTGTATTTATTAACGACTTTGGGGATGGGATAGAGAGTCACACATCCAAGTTTGCCGACGACACAAAGATAGGCAGCATTGTAAGCAGTGTGGATGGAAGCATAAAATTACAGAGAGATATTAAAAGATTAAGTGAATGGGCAAAACTTTGACAAATGGACCTAAAAAAGGAAAGATCAGAGTACTTTCTAAATGGTGAAAAGCTCAAAACAGTGGAGATCCAAAGAGACTTAGAGGTCCATGTGCATAGATTATTAAAATGTCATGGACAAGTGCAGAAAATAATCAAAAAGGCTAATGGAATGCTGGCCTTTATATCTAGAGGACTAGAATACAAGGGGATAGAAGTTATGCTGCAGCTATACAAAGCCCTGGTTAGATCACACCTGGAGTACTTTGTTCAGTTTTGGGCATCGCACCTTAGGAAGGATATATTGGCCTTGGAGGGAGTGCAGCATAGATTTACTAGAATGATAGCTGGACTCCAAGGGTTAAATTATGAGGAGAGATTACACAAATTACGGTTGCATTCCCTGGAACTTAAAAGACTAAGGTGATTTGATCGAAGTTTTCAAGCTATTAAGGGGAACTGATAGAGAGAAGGTGTCTAGGACTGGGGGCATAGCCTAAAATTTAGAGCCAGGACTTTCAGGAGTGAAGTTAGGAAAACTTCACGTAAAAGATGGTAGAAGTTTGGAACTCTCCTCCACAAATGACAGTTGATGCTAGCTCAATTGTTAATTTTAAATCTGAGATTGATAGATTTTTGTTAACCAACGGTATTAAGGGATTTGGGGGTAAGGCGGGTATAATGAGTTAGGTCACAGAGCAGCCATGATCTCATCGCATGGCATAACAGGCTCGAGGGGCTAAATGGCCTACTCCTGTTCCTATGTTTCTATGTTCCTAAATATATGTATGTCAAAAAGAAACACAGTAAAATGGGTTAAGTTCACTGCTGTATTCGAGGCATTTCCATTATTATTTTGAAAGCTTTGCTTGATAGGGTGGATATTGACTGTTATTAGGACACAGACTACCAATCTTTCTAAAAGACTATGTACAACTATAAAAAACTTTCCCATTGTTTTCTTAGTGCTTAGAGCAGACCTCCAGAGAAACATTACTCATGCCAAATGCATGCTGTTAACATTCATTTATAGGAGCTAACAAACAGACAAAATAGAAATGCCTGCAGAATAAACTCCAGATCCTAACATCAATCCTCAATTCTACTGATCTGTTTGAGAAGGAGTAAAACATCTCTCCAGGGTGCACAAGTGCTTCAAATGATAATGAAGACACTGTGCATTATGTCCAACACAGCAGAAAAAAAAAGCTTAAAAGAGCATTTTATCCAAAGCTATTTAACATGATTCTGGTGTTGTAATAGCCACTCTCACAAATGTAATATAACCACAGAAAAACTGCTTTGTAAATTTGACTAATTTCAATGGCTGGCTGAAATCTTAAATTGTCTTTCTTACAGCTGAAATTTGCACACACATGTAAAGGTTTGTTCTATTTACTTCAACTCTGCAGTAACTGAGCTTACTTATAGGGCCTCATGGGGAAATTAACCACCCTGATTAATTAGATTTATAAAGTAAAAATCATTTTAATATGTATTTTATTAAAACACTGTTTCTTCACAAGATCAATAAAACAGTTTTTGTTCATTCAACCACCACCTTAAAATCAAACCAATGTGTTACAAAATGCATTCTTTTTGAAGTTTAAGTGGCCATTAGTTTCAGGAACGAGTGTTTGAAGAGCTCTGCAGTATTTTTGTCACAGTGACATGCAAATAAGGCAATGAAGAGCTTTCATGCAATTTACATTGCTGTCTTTCATGTTCATCAGAAAAAAAGTTTGCCAAACACTTCTTAATCAATATTGTGCTCTTTTTAATTCATGCACAACAAATTAGGACTTTCTGATGCTTGTGAATGTGATTCTGCAGTTTTTCTGATTGCTGAGACAAATCGACTGGCTTTTTGTTTGAGTTACCACCTGCTTTTGGCCAGTTTTGAGTCGCTAGATTGAGCTAAAATGAGATGGCAAGGCCCCCTGCCTCAAATCTGCTACTAAAAAATACTGCACCCAAATTCTCCTCTGAAAAAATTACCACTCACCTTTAAAACCTGCCTGAAGTCCGCTGTGCCACATTCAAATTAGGCTAGGTGGGCGTAGCCGACAATCCCTCTTGATTCCCCAACTTTCACCTCAATCCTGACCCAATGTATAACCATCACTATATAAGTGGTGGTATGAGCAGCACAGTGAGGTGGATAGCACATTGAGGAGGCCATTTTGTTCGCGGGAGCTGAAGGTTTGTGTTACTTTGCTTACATATTGATTTTGGCTGTTTACTGTTCTGGAGGTTCTGTCAAGATTTTTCCTGCCATATTTAGTCAGCCGTACAGAAAGTACGGTTTTGGACTGGGGCATGGAATTCCCAAAGGGACTCCCTCTATTCCTGTGTTTTGAAGAGGAGGAGAATGAGGATCTGGAAGAGGCTATATTGGAGGAACATAGGCATCAAAGGAGACATTTGTTCCATATGCAAAGATACCCACTGAACAAGGTTTACAAACCTAAAAGGTCTTAAATTTTTCTGCCCATCACTGTCTCAGGAGGCCGTACATACCCACCTCCCGGGGGCAATTGGGAAGAACATCAACTGCTGGCTGAAGACCTGCAACCCAATTTCTCCAAAAGAACAGCACTGTGTGTACCAGTCAGTAGCACTACTGCATTGAACTGTTTTGCAATTAGACCCTTACAGACAATATCTGGTGATCTTTGCCCCATGATTAAGGCAGCAGCTCACCATTGTATAAAGAAGGTCATGATGCTTTCTTTAGATGGATCCATTTCCTTCCCAATGGAACCAGATAAACAAAGAGCGTAATCTATCCAATTCTACAGAGTGGCAGAATGTGCAGCTAGTGTGTGATGCCAATCAGCTTATCCGGGTAGTTAATGTGCGATACCCAGGAAGCTGTCATTATGCATTCATCATGCACTAATCAACTAAACTGTCATTTTAGGTACCTGGATAAATCAGATAGAGCCCTGCAATACAGCCCAGCACGATCCTCCAGAATCATCGCAGCTTGCTGTGTCCTACATCTCTGTCAAGAAAAGTTGCTACTTCTGGAAGCTGAAGAGATGAAGGGAGTGGGGAATCACTTCCATTCCCCACAGGATAAGAAGGGTGCACAGGTTGTGGAATAGGAGAGCCATCAGTCGATAACCATAGAAAGGAGGAGACTATTAAGAGCTCAGTGCTTTTAATGATTAGAAGTTGACACTCCAAATAAAGTCACTTCACACCTGTCTTTTCTCCCCACCCTCAAAGTCCCTCTCTGCCAATTTCCTTCACACGTCTACATTACCCCTGCTATCATCCAACTCCAAAAATGTGCAAGCACACACAGAAATGAACTCAGAACTCTATGCAGTCAAACCATGTTTAATTTCTATTGAAACTTTCACCAAAATGTGCCAAAAATTCCAATCATCCTATCTACAACTACTTCTTAATACTGTGTCTACCCTTTGTACCAGTTAGTTTACTAATAGCTCCTAGGCTGCTACTTTTAAATGTGCTCCCTGAGTGAGACAGTGGAGTGACTGGGATTGTTCCTTTGGAGTGTTAGAGGCCTGAGATGACTTGTCTCAGTGAAGCAGTTAGCCCAGTGGGATAAACCTCTGGCAGCCGTTCTCTTGCAGTGTCATAGGCTCATGTCTGAAGGTCCTTCAGGTGCCTACATTGGAGAAGGCCTTAATGAAGCAGGCTCATTGCCACTCTCCAATAAGACAGCAACATCTGTGACTACTCCATGAAGCCTCGGATGCCCTGTGCAAGTGTTTTATTCAGGCTCATCTTCAAAGCATCTATTGTGGCTGTGTTAGCTGTCTATCTGTAAGCCAACAATGTCTTAGAAGATCTTCCTGGTGCCTTGATTTTCACTCTCTCAAAGTTGTTCTGCAGATCATTAGAAACTTCTTATAATCTGTTGCAGATACAGGCTTCTCTAACTTATCTCACAAAACATGAGAGACCATGTTCACAGCCTGCACATGAGTGATACTCCTTAGTTATTTTTCTTTTGAAGACTGAGCCCCTGAGATCTGGATGCTGAGGGCACTCATTTTTAAACCTTCCATGATGGAATGACAGTTTACCACTCTTCCTCTTCCAGGTCATCATGCTCACTACTGCATGGTGCTTACCTAGTGGAAACCTTTTTGACTCACCAACAACTTCCTCCCGAGTGGGTGTCTCAGGTTTGGTGTCAAGACAGAGTTGGTAAGGACAGGACAGGAGTTGTGGATCTGGATGTGGCAGGAGCTGTGGATCTGGATGTGGCAGGAGTTGTGGATCTGGATGTGGCAGGAGTTGTAGATCTGGAAATGTTCAGGTGGTCAGCAGAGTGGACAGCCTCTTCCTCCAAAGCATCCCTCTATGATGTGTCAAACAGAAGAATTGTACACTGTCAAGGCAGGGTACTCACATGTGGGCGTTGTCTTTTGGTGGTGCTTCACTCATCGGGCTTTCCATCTCTGGTTCTCTTCCTCCGGTTCCTCTTCCTCCGGTTCCTCCTCCTCCATGATAATGGCAAGCAGGGGTGCAGCCAATAAAAGAGACATTTTTATTTCTCAAAGGGATTGGAAAATAGCTGCCAGGATTCAAAGGATGATAATGCCTTCAATGCTTCCCGGAGCAGCTGATTTGTGACTGATTCAGGTGACGATGGGTAGCTGTGTCCCTGAAAATCTGATTGTAATTTTAATAGAGCTTATGAGTAAGCACAATTGCAGGAAATTCACGTATAAAGCTCTGTAGTTTGGAGGTGGGGTCATTATTATGAGCCGAGATGCATTCGGGTGGAGAGATCGATAGACGAGCGTAAAAGATCGAAGAGATTTGGACATATCATAATTACATGCCTAACTCACTTACCCCAAATTTTTTGCGACATTTTAGGCCCAGTATTTGCTTTGCGTGCCAATTACTTGTTTCTCTAGGAGCAAATACACAGGAAATTCCAGTCCAATCTGAGAGTATGGAGATGACTGACGTCTCTATCATTCATACAGGATGTGCAATGGGAATGTTGCCTTGGCTTGCCTTGGCCACCCTTCAGCAGTCTTTGAACTTCTTCCTGCACTGTGTAGCAATTCTTGGGCTGATTGAGTTTGCACTGGCTGCTTCAGTAACCTCCCACCATATGGTCTGAACCATCCTCATATGCTTTCAGCTCCAACTGTCTTTTCTTTCCATTTTCTTTCTATTCCTAATTTCAGTAAAACATCCATGGATGTATCTAAGAATCTGTGAGCTCCTCATGCTGCAGACCACCCCCTTCAATTAAATAAATTCTGGAATAAAAAGCTAGTATCAGTAATGGTGACCATGAAACTACCGAATTATCGTAAAAACTGATCTGGTTCACTAATGTCCTTTAGGGAAGGAAACCTGCCATCCTTACCCGGTCTGGCCTATACTCTTCAGTTGCCTGGATGAGTGCAGCTCCAACAACACTCAAGAAGCTTGACACCATCCAGGACAAAGCAGCCCGCTTGATTGGCACCCCATCCACCAACTTAAACATTCACTCCCTCCACCATCGGCGCACCGTGGCTGCAGTGTGTACAAGATGCACTGCAGCAACTCACCAAGGCATCTTCAACAGGACTCCCAAACCCCACGACCGAAAAGGACAAGGGCAGCAGGTGCATGGGAACACCACCACTTGCACGTTCCCCTCCAAGTCACTCACCATTCTGACTTGGAAATATATCGCCGTTCTTTCATCGTCGCTGGGTCAAAATCCTGGTACTCCCTACCTAACAGCACTGTGGGAGAAACTTCACCACACGGACTGCAGCGATTGAAGAAGGCAGCTCACCACCAGCTTCTCAAAGGCAATTAGGGATGGGCAATAAATGCCGGCCTCGCCATCGACGCACACAACCCATGAATGAATTTTTAAAAAATCTCCAATGATGCTGCTTTGGGGGTGGGGGGAAGCAACATGAAGGTGTCAGTCATTGCAGCTCATGCCTTCCAAAAAGTCATGACCACTCTATTTACCTCCTCCATCCCAGCAGTTACCTAACTACTCTACATATCTAATTTGGAACTCAAGAGGAAGAAGCAGTGGGTTAGTGGCATAGGTTACGTTAGGAGGCTCAATTCCCGCCCTGTCACTAACCCACCAATGGAATGAGATACCAACTCATCATGTTTCAACACTGCCCAGGCAACAATAATAGATTTCTAAAGCAAACCTACAGACAGAGACTTGGAGAAAGCAAAGTACTAATGTCCCCTTCCGCCCAAATTTGTGTTTTTCTCCCCTCCCCATAACGTGTCCTCACAGTAAGTAGTATCTCCTGCGTGAGTAAATGGGCAGGCAATCTGCATCTATGCACCTGCCAATGTTACTCTGTAACCAGTCACCACGATGTAAATGAGAGATGTGTGATGTAAGTCTCACTCCTGCAGGACATTGTTCCCTCTGCTCCTTGCCTCTCCTGACCACCTGGCTGAGATAACACTACATTTTAGTGATCTGTGCATACGGACCCACACGGTTCCTAGCTTTTCACCATTTAAAAAATACTCCAATCTATACTTTTTTGTTCCAAAATGGATGACCTCTCACTTACCTGTGTTGAAATCCATCTGCCAAATTTTTCCCACTCATTTAATCTATCAATGTCTCTTTATAATGTTATACTCCTGTCTGCACTACTTAATATGCCACCTATTTTTGTTTCATCAGCAAACTTGGATATATGGCTCTCTATTGAACTATCTAAGACATTAATAAAAATATAATGAATAGTTGAGGCCCCAGCACAGACCCTCGTGGGACACTACGAGTCACTTCCTTCCAATTCGAGTACATATCCATTATCCCGACACTCTGCCTTCTACCACCAAACCAATCTCCTAACCAGGTCATCTCTGGACATAAACAATAGTTACTTCAAGATAACAAGTGAGTTTGTGCTGTGTGTGGCTGTGGACATCCTATTGGCTCTAGACTAACTGTGCTGTACTGTATAGCAGTAATTTAATAACACAGTTTCCTGTTCCTGTATTTTGTATGAAATGAATGTATTCTATTAGCAGCAGAAAGCTCTTTTTTTATTCGTTCATGGGATGTGGGCGTCGCTGGCGAGGCCGTCATTTATTGCCCATCCCTAATTGCCCGTGAGAAGGTGGTGGTGAGCCGCCTTCTTGAACCGCTGCAGTCCGTGTGGAGAAGGTTCTCCCACAGTGCTGTTCGGAAGGGAGTTCCAGGATTTTGACCCAGCGACGATGAATGAACGGCGATATATTTCCAAGTCGGGATGGTGTGTGACTTGGAGGGGAATGTGCAGGTGGTGTTGTTCCCATGTGCCTGCTGCTCTTGTCCTTCTAGGTGGTAGAGGTCGCGGGTTTGGGAGGTGCTGTCGAAGAAGTCTTGGCGAGTTGGTTGGAGCTGCACTTATCCAGGCAAGTGGAGAGTATTCCATCACACTCCTGACTTGAGCCTTGTAGATGGTGGAAAGGCTTTGGGGAGTCAGGAGGTGAGTCACTCGCCGCAGAATACCCAGCCTCTGACCTGCTCTTGTAGCCACACTATTTATATGGCTGGTCCAGTTAAGTTTCTGGTCAATGGTGACCCCCAGGATGTTGATGGTGGGGAACTTGGCGATGGTAATGCCGTTGAATGTCAAGGGGAGGTGGTTAGACTCTTTTTTGTTGGAGATGGTCATTGCCTAGCACTTATCTGGCGCGTATGTTGCTTGCCACTTATCAGCACAATCCTGGATGTTGTCCAGGTCTTGCTGCATGCGGGCTCGCACTGCTTCATTATTTGAGGGGTTGCGAATGGAACTGAACACTGGAAGCAATGAGAAGGCATGTGTTATATATGGGATAACGGACAGGGGGGATTAACGCACAAGCCTATAGGGCCCATGCCCATACATCCCAGCCAAACATGGGGCCCTGTGATCTCCTAGGCACTGCCGCAAGTGAGTAACCCCAGAGAAAATCTGAAAGTAGAGTTTGTGCAACGCCCCTGTGGCTCGTGCGCGCCTCCTGATTCTCTGAAATTCCCACGGGAGGTCTGACAGCTTCTGACGCTAAACCTTTCCTGCTCCCAGTCTCATAAAAACTGCTGCCGTCCTAGAGTGATCTGGATTTATTTTTTTTCTTCCCTGTTGCTCTGCAAATAAGTAGGGGTGCCAACCCTCCAGGACTGTCCTGGAGTTTCCAGAAATTGAAGACTAAACTCCAGGAAACTGTTGCAAGCAACCCAGGAGAAAAATCAAAAGGGCAGTAAAGAAAATTGTGTTTTTCCATTTTCTTTGAAAACTTCTATTTATTAGTTATAAAAATATTGCAGATGGGAAGAAAAGGCTGTTTCACTGATAGTCAAGATGAATCTAATTGGGCAACAAAGGCCCCGATATTTATGACGAGGTGAGGAGGGTGTGGGTGAGGCCGAAAACGATCGAAGAAGCTGGCAAGTTTGGGGTCACGGAGGTCCTGCCGATCCTAAGGGCAGGACTTCCTTAACATTTTGTAGGTCCGTCTCCCACCCGGCAGCTGGCCAAATGGATAGTCTGGCCGGGGGCGGGAGGGAACACCAGCCACAACAGGGGACTCTTGCGGACGGTCCCCAACAATCAGGAGGGAAAGAGAGCTGCGATCAGGAGGGGGTAGAGGCCACGATCGGGAAGGATGGGATGGGGTCGGCAATCGGGGCCAAAGAGTCTATTCCCTTTCCAATTGGCGTGGGAAAGTAGTGTGCCTGAAGCTTGGCCAATGCGGAAGATTGGGGATGGGGAGTTCGCGGTGGGAGGTCATGTTACAAACTTTCTGGTTGGCAATCATACAAGTAAGTAACTTCTGTTGTGAAGTGAAAGTGGGTGTAACTTACTTGGTGTTGTGTTAATGAAATGTGTTATGTTAGTGGTAGTGGTTGTTGGAGGCCAATCATCTCAGCCCCAGGACATTGCTGCAGGAGTTCCTCAGGGCAGTGTCCTAGGTCCAACCATCTTCAGCTGCTTCATCAATGACCTTCCCTCCATCATAAGGTCAGAAATGGGGATGTTTGCAGATGATTGCACAGTGTTCAGTCCCCTCAGATAATGAAGCAGTCCATGCCCGCATGCAGCTAGACCTGGACAACATCCAGGCTTGGGCTCATAAGTGGCAAGTAACAGTCACACCAGACAAGTGCCAAGCAATGACCATCTCCAACAAGAGAGAGTCTAACCACCTCCCCTTGACATTCAACAGCATTACCATCGCCGAATCATCCACCATCAACATCCTGGGGGTCACCATTGACCAGAAACTTAACCGGACCAGCCACGTAAATACTGTGGCTACAAGAGCAGGTCAGAGGCTGGGTATTCTGCAGCGAGTGACTCACCTCCTGACTCCCCAAAGCCTTTCCACCATCTACAAGGCACAAGTCAAGGGTGCAATGGAATACTCTCCACTTGCCTGGATGAGTGCAGCTCTAACAACACTCAAGAAGCTCGACACCATCCAGGACAAGGCAGCCCACTTGATTGGCACCTCATCCACCACCCTAAACATTCACTCCCTTCACCACCAGCGCACTGTGGCTGCAGTGTGTACCGTCTACAGGATGCACTGCAGCAATTCGCCAAGACTTCTTCGACAGCACCTCCCAAACCCGCAACCTCTACCACTTAGAAGAACAAGGGCAGCAGGCACATGGGAACAACACCACCTGCAATTCACATACCATCCCGTCTTGGAAATATATCGCCATTCCTTCATCATCATTGGGTCAAGATCCTGGAACTTCCTACCTAACAGCACTGTGGGAGAACCTTCACCACACGGACTGCAGCGGTTCAAGAAGGTGGCTCACCACCACCTTTTCAAGGGCAATTAGGAATGGACAATAAATGCTGGCCTTGCCAGCGATGCTCATATCCCATGAACGAATAATAAAAAAAATGTTAGTCTGCTGACTGGTAACAGGTTAAATTGAGAATGTAAATATTCAGATTAAATATGGCAGGAGATAATGTAGAGCAGCAAACCGCCAATTTTAAATTCACAAGGCAATGTCTCTAAGGCTCTATTTTTTCATAATTTGCTATACATATTTGGGGGGAGGTTGTGTGGGGGTGCAGGTGAATGTTCTTTGTGCCTAGGGTCCCAAGAACTCTTAATCTGGCTCCAATAACAGACAGGTGGCAAGGAGGTACAAGGCATAATTTCAACGGAGTGGTTACAATCTATGAAAGTGAACCTAAAGGCTCGTTATGAACTTCAGCAGAAACTTGAAAATGAATTACAACCTTAAGCTCACCGCTTGTCTAACGCTATTTTTTTTCTCGCCAGTTTTGTCTGCTTCCCTCCTTTCCTCTCCTGAATACTGTTTGCTGGGATGCACAGCAATATTCCAGCACTAATCCAAGTTGCTAATAGTCATGTGAGGGCCCCAACAGTGTGCGTCAGCAAATTACTCCAGCACAGTAGGGGGAGAGGGGGAGACATTGCAGTGTCACATCCAAGCTCTATCTTGTTTTCATTCACCATTCACACGCACCAGCAGGGTTATTCTATAGAGTTGGTAATTTATTTTGCAAATATATTTTTGCTCATGGGTGCACTAAGTGTTTTCGTAGTAGTGTGTCAAATGTGAAAGAGCAATAAATATGATGGTGACAAAGAAGGTAAAACAGATGACTAGTAGTAGGCTAATACTAACAGAGTATAGGAGGTATATGATTCTCTCTGTTAGAAATCAATTTATTCTCAGATGAAAGTATCATAAAACCGGGTGCTAAATGGCATTGTCATGCAGAGTTTTAAGTCCTACAAGCCTGTGAGTACAGTTTAAGCATTGCCATGATGTTTTACAATGATGATAGGTATCATTTTTACACTGGGAGAGAATTTTTTACAACAGACTTTGGTACAGTTACAAAACCAAATCTTGGCAAAATATGTTTTTAAAATTTAAAAATTTATTTAAAATGAGACTATATTTCAACATTTACTTTTGATGTAATATATCAAGACAAAATAGAACTCCAAATCTGAAAAAGGATAGTTATTTCAGTTTAGTCCAAAATGGCTGGTTAACAGTGCGCTCTCTGGGCAGAGCAATACATTTATAATATTTTAGGGATAACATGTTCCCTCTATAAGCATCAGACTTACTTCCTGTTACACTTCAGCCGTCATACATAAATATATCCTCCGACTCACATAGGAACACAGGAATTGCTAGACTAAAAAAAACAAGGTCCATCTAATTCGCCTTCTACTGTCCCAGTAATCTCTTGATACAATGATAATGAACTTGTTGACTAATCATGGTAATCAATCTCTATCAATTAATCTACAGCAGACCCAGACATGAGGTGAGCAAACCCCCAGTAGTGGAGAGCTTTGGGGACTATAGGTCCAGAGTCACCTGTTCCTTCCAAGCATGATTAACATATGTCATGTCTCAAATTACCCATATACTCCATCCCAAAATATTATTTTCTGAGGTAAATCTATCGAATTTGCATTTGAATAAATCGATACTAACTGCTCACCATGAGCATATATAAAGGAAATCTTTAACAAGGCAGTTACAAGGCAGTAATGTAACCAAGCATTTCAGTGAAGCTCAAACAGTTTATAATTTGACATCACTCTCTGGTATTAGTAATATATATTGTTTTAAATGGAGGGTTAGTCTACTCTTGGTCTATTTATATGTTGACAGTAACTTATGATAGAAGTATTATCAATCAATGCTCTCCATGTGTTAGGAAATTTGCAAAAGAAGATAAATATTTGTTGCTTAATTATTGCACTAAATAGTCTATACATGATTACTGGGGCAGATTTTCCTTTTTTGCACTTCAATATTAGCTAATCACCTGGGTGAAGTGCATGAGAAGAACACTGGGTGGATGGGTTTAATATCTGTAATGGAGCTCAGCTGATTTTCCGTCAAGATAACTTAAATTGTTCATTGGCTGATGCTAACCATGTGTCCCTGGACTCAGAAAACTTGGCAACTTGATGAAGATGAAGGTTTCATGTAAACAGGTAGAAAAAGTGTTACATTTGGCATCAATTTCTTGAAATCAATCGACAACAAGATGGTGAGTGGGTTTCCTAGGACCCTGCAGTTTTAGGATGTTTAGTGACCAGTGGTAGCAGACAGTTTAAGAGAGATTAACATTCTGGCTAATAAATAATGTTGGTGTGGTATTTGCAGTGTTTACACAGAGTTTCATTTGTCAGGTTGGGGGTAATCAATGTGTAATACAGAGATATAGAGCTTAATTTTAAGGCCTCCAGCCCGGCGGAAACAAGATGGTAGCCGCCCAAAAATGGTGGGTAATGACCTACCACCCTGTTGCCGCTGTTACTGTGATCGGGCCAATGTTCCTGCAGGCCTACCACTGCGAGGCCGGAGAGGCACCCTGAGTCAGATAATAGGCCCATTTAGAATGCTAATCCGAGTCCTGTGACATACATAGGACCCCAATTGCCATTGTTGCTCTGAACTGGACGCAGATTGTGCTGTGCACACTCCAACCAGTATCGATTGACGGTCTAGCCCAATCTCAAAGGTAAGTTCCTCTTCATTACTGTGGGGCCAGGAAGAGCAGCAGTGTTCCTCCAGACTCCATGAAACCAGCCTGGGCTGCTGCTGCTCCAGCTTCCCCACTTCCAGAGATCGCGACCCTCCTTCTTACCTACTTTGTTGTAAACAATTTTACAACACCAAGTTATAGTCCAACGATTTTATTTTTAATCCCACAAGCTTTCGGGGGCTTTCCCCTTCCACACCGCCTGAGGAAGGGGAAAGCCCCCGAAAGCTTGTGGGATTAAAAATAAAATCGTTGGACTATAACTTGGTGTTGTAAAATTGTTTACAATTGTTAACCCCAGTCCATCACCGGCATCTCCACATCATGGCTACTTTGTTGTAGACTGAGGTCAGCTGGGCTGCCTGATCTTGTGGCGGTTTGGAGCCGGTGGCTGCCCCTGGTGCTCGACCTCCGTCCGCTATCTGCTGGCCCGATACTAATGAGGCCAGGCCCACAAAATGGACTAGGCCTCACACCTACTGGCTGGCACATTCTGCTGGCCAACCACCTGAAGTCCGCTAGGTGGGAAAATCTTGGGGATTTAGATTTCGTGCAGGGTATGGGGAAGATGCTGGAAGGATTAGTAATGAGACAGGTTCTTTGGCTCTTCAGAAGAATCTGTCCTGTGTTAAGGTCTGCTCTATACCTGTTGCAGTTGCTAAAAGTGCTTGGAAGATCATCTTTTTCTAATATTTTATATATATATATATATATATATAAATAACTTAATTCCTCCTGTTTGTCACAAGTGCAGCTCATTAATTTTTCAGCATTTCAGTATCAAGTGTTTTCTGTAATTCCTTTAAAACCCAATGCAGGATAAATATGATTTAATATTGTAAATATGTTTTAATGATCTACAGAATTTCTATGTGTGGAAAGAAGAAAGATAGCTGAGCCGTACAACCAACACACTGAGAAATCTTTTGAAGCAAGCAGAAAGAACCAACCCTTAGCGATTAGAAATCTGCTCTAACTGACACTGCCACTAATGTGACAACTACCACATGGCAGTAGTTTTGCCATCTGTGCAAACTAACTCAACGAGGAGTGTCAAAAGATTTGTGATTTAGAACAGTGACTCTTCATCCAGCTCTTGCCATAAGGATACCTCTCGAGTGCCTGTGTTCCCAAGGTTGCTGCTAAATTAGTGTTGTTTAGTTGTGGACTTGAGAGTAATGTGTGTGTCAGTGATTGACAAATCTCTGCAGCCTGTGCTTTTTATAAATCTGTTTGATACATGAAATAATTAGTATGTTTAGGGAGTACTGCATAACCTGAAAGAAATGTGATGAAGAAGCAGTCCAGGAATTATAGGGTTAAGATACTCTCCATGGAACTGTGATCACTTCATCCCAGTGGTGGTTGATACTAGACAGAAGTCTGATAGGTTTTAGCTTCAGTGCTAAAGATTCCTTTGCAGACACCGATGCCCTCCTTCTGATGGGAGAGAACATGCCATTTCATTCTTTTTCATCATCCAGCAAGATTATAATGTGCTTGGCAACATTTTTGAAGTACAGTTGGGAGATGAGTTGACTGGAGAATTGGGAAAGAGCAGAACAAGAATTTTCTGCAGCACCAGTCAATCAAATTAGAAAAACAAATTCTTTCAGAGTCTCACAGCTTCTCTCAGCCAAGCTGCACACTTTTAAAAATGATCAATTAATAATTGACTCAGTATTCCTGTCTTTGTTCATTTTAGCAAAAAAATGACTCTAAAATGATGTACTGTTCACACATTCACAATAATCTGGGACAAAATTAATTGGCACTTGGAAAAGTATGGGCTAATAAATGAAAGTCAGCATGGATTTGTTAAAGGAAAATTGTGTTTAACTAACTTGATTGAGTTCTTTGATGATGTAACGAAGAGGGTTGATGAGGGTAGTGGAGTTGATGATGTGTATATGGACTTTCAAAAGGCATTTGATAAAGTACCACATAATAGACTTTTAGCAAAATTAAAGCCCATGGGATTAAAAGGACAGTGGCAGCATGGATACAAAATTGGCTAAAGAACAGAAAACAGAGAGTAGTGGTGAACGGTTGTTTTTCAGACTGGAGGGAAGTATACAGTGGTGTTCCCCAGGGGTCAGAATTGGACCACTGCTGTTTTTGATATATATTAATGACCTAGACTTGGGTATAGAGGGTATAGTTTCAAAGTTTGCAAATGCCACAAAACTCGGAAATGTAATAAACAATGTGGAGTAACAGATTTCAGGAGGACATAGGCAGATTGGTGAAATTGGCAGATACATGGCAGATGAAATTTAACACGAGAAGTATAAAGTGATACATTTTGGTAGGAAGAATGAGGAGAAGCAATGCAAACTAAATGGTATAATTATATTGTGTTCAAGTCTGGGCATCACACTTTAGGAAGGATGCCAAGGCCTTAGAGAGGGTGCAGAAGAGATTTACTAGAATGGTAGCAGGGATGAGTGACTTCAGTTGTGTGGAGAGATTGGCGAAGCTGGGGTTATTCTCCTTGGAACGGAGAAGGTTAAGGGAAGATTAGATAGAGATGTTCAAAATAACAAACGGTTTTGATAGAGTAAATGAGGAGAAACTGGGGGTTAATTGGATAACCCCCGAATCCGGGCGTGCAAGTCACGATGCACTATTAACCTGTACCCAGTCGTTGAGATGCAGGCAGCACGTGAGATTCGTGCTGCCGGATCATCTCCATGATTTCTGCCTGCAGCCAGCGCTACCTGCGCTGTTGAATGGCTGCACGCACCAACAGGGGGCCCGATATGGGGCGTGGCCAGCAATACTTAAAGGCAACCTGCACCTCTTAATGGGGAGGTGCACTGTCAATGCAAGTGTAATGGCTGGACCTGCAAGACAACGTGTACCGAAGTTCTCCGGTGTCGCACTGGAGGCTTTGGTGGAGGATGTGGACACATGGAAGTACAACCTGTATCCGCAGGGTGGTAGGAGAACCTCCAGACACCAGCTGTGGAGGCAATGGGAGGAAGTGGCGCTGGAAGTGAATGCCAGGAACGTTGCAAAATGCACATGAATGCAGTGCAGGAAAAAGTTCAATGATTTGACACGAGTGATCAAGGGGAGTGAATTCGAGTATCAAGTGACACATCCTACCAACTGCACCACTGCTTCACACACGACACCCCCTCGTCACCCACCCACCAACGAACGCTTCCCATCCCGTACAATGCTGCACTTCGAATACTGCATCTCACCCTCACATAGTACCACTCTAGCAATCCACACACCCACAACTCACAGGTCACACATGCTGGCAGCGATTCAACCATGACAGGCACACCACCCAAACATCTTGCAGGACACGCACTGATACACTTCCCTCTGTCTTTCAGGAGAAGGTGGCGCACAACAGCAGGCAGCAGGAAAGAACGGGCGGAGGACAGGCAGTCCTACACGTCCTCACCCCCATGGAGGAGACAGTGCGGGGCATCATTGGGCAGGCCGTCGCCACTGGCGGTGCTGGAGGTATCGACGATAAGGGTCTCTGCATACCAAATCCTCCTTCTCGTTTCCCCATATCTCCCTCACCCCACAATCTTTTCTGACTTACTGCTACAGATGTCAGCATGCACGTCTTACTTTCTCCTCTCCACGCTCCACAACTAACCCACCTCCCTTTGTCATTGCAGATTCCCAAGAACTGGAGCCGGCACCGTCCGAGGTGGAGGAGGAGGAGGAGGAAGACAGTGATAATGAAGCCGCACTGTTACTTGATCTGACACTCGCATCCACCAGCTCAGAGATTGACACTGCGTGTAGTGTAGGGGCTAGGATAGAGGAGGGATCTGCACATGGTGAGACACTGGGCATAAGTGAGCAGGAGTCGGGGCGGGGGAAATGGATACCAGGGGTGCCAGCTCGCCAGAGGGCGAGGTTGCACACTAGTTCTGCTGCCGAGGAATCAGATGATGACTTCGATGAGCTAGGCTACAGAAGAAGGCTGATGGGTGTATACCACCAAATGCTAGGTGCACTGGAAAGCCTGCCAGAAAGTCTGCAAACAATGTCAAGAGGCATGGAGGAGTCCACCTTGAACTTAGCACAGGGCTTTGCACAGAGCTTGGAGCATATCCTTTCCCACATAGAATGGGTGGTCACTTCCATCAGCACACCTGTGGAACCCAACATGATGCAGAGTCTGATGACCAATGTTTCAACTTCCATTTCAGCACAAACAGATTCCATCAAAGGTCTGCATGCTTCATTTGGAGCTCAGACTGCTGTGTTATAGGCTGAGACTGCTGCTATCGTAGCTCTGGGTACCACTGTGGAACAGGGCTTTAGGGCGTCGCAGCACTCCAGCAATCTGTTCTCCAGTAGATCACCAGGATTGCTGAAGTGCCGCCGTGTGCAAGTGGCAGTGGCTCCGTGGAAGACAAACTTGCTGTCCTCTCTCAGGATGACAGCATTCCTGCTCCCATCCGTGCCCCTCCGCCAGTGCCCTTGCTGTTGCCTGTCAGCCAACTAGGCCAGACTGCTGCAGTCCAGGATGAGATGGTGCAGTCTGAAGCCAAGCCACCTCATGAGGGGATAGCCCTTGTCGCCCAGCAGCCAGCATTTGACTTGCTATGCTGACTGAAAGATAAGTGGGACGTTGGACTGCCGCATAATGAAGGCATCATGACTGCTGCCAGGGTAGCGCGCATTGACCTGCATGATGCATTGCATGTGGTCCCATACCAGCTGCACATTGAGGAAGTGGAGTCCCTTTCTGTTAAGGAAGATGGCCGAGTTCAGATGTGGTGCACGCACGGCAATATGCATGCAGTCGATGGCACCCTGCGTTATGAATCTGTTGCGCAGCTCATACAGTGCCCCAGTGAACTCCCTTATGCAGCAGTGCACTGCAGACTGCGAGATGTTGCACATATCGTCAGCAGCGGCCTGAAAGGATCCAGAGATGTAAAAGTTTAGCACCACGGTTACCTTCCACAGCTACAGGCAATGCTGTTCTTGCCTTGCTCTGAGGCTGCAGGTGTTGGCATATCTCCGTCATAATCTCTTTCGTGAATCGCAGCTGTCGGATGCACTAATCTTCGCTCATATTGAGATAACAGAATTGATCCCTGAAGGCCCTCATTGGATATGGCCTCCTGCTCAATGCCCCATGTCTCCTCCTCCTCCTCCTTCTCCTCGCAGCTTGACCTGCTCTCCGTGGCCTCTCTGCATGTTCCCAGTTGTGTTCAATGCCCAACGGGTACTCTAGATGGCCACCCATGGTTGGCAGAAACCTTGTTCAGCACACTGTTTTAAATGCCACCAACAGTAATGCAGGACCTGCCAGACTACTCTCTATATAATATTGCAACTTTTCCCAAGTATAGGAAGCTTTAACAAACACGTACAATTGTACCAGCAGCCAGAAGCAATAAAGCAACTAACGTGCAACATCTGCATGATCCCTTTAAATAGCACTGGTTGGGGGGTTCTCCACGCCACCTACCACCTGTTCAGCTGTGCGTGGTTAAGAGGTTGGCTGGAGCGTTGAGTTCCAAAATCGCGTCTGTCCCTTTAAATCAGCGTTGCACACTGATATATTGCATATTCTACCTACTTTACATGGTGTCAGCATTTGTTATCTGCAAGTGCGCAAACACCTTTACCAAGATGGCATCCTGCGCACATCATGCAGCGCATTTCACACGCCATTTTGGGAGGCCGTGTAGCCCGTTATTTCCAGTGGCAGAAGGGTCGGTAACCAAAGGACACAGATTTAAGGTGATTGGCAAAAGAGCCAGAGGTGACATGAGGTAATATTTTTTGACACAGTGAGTTGGAATGCACTGCCTGAAAGGGTGGTGGGAGCAGATTAAATAGTAACTTTCAAAAGGGAATTGGATAAATACTTGAAGGGAAAAAATTTACAGAGCTATGGGGAAAGAGCAGGGGAATGGGACGAATTGGATAGCTCTTTCAAAGAGCCGGCACAGGCACAATGGGATGAATGGCCTCCTTCTGCGCTGTACCTACTATGATAATATGATAATGTTGCTCTGAGGATTCCTACCCCTCCAAGAAAGGAGAAAAAAAATGTTAGACCGATGTGAGAAAAAAGAGCCATTTTGTTCGTTAAGATATTTTTAAGAGGATTTAAAGTGTGCAAGGATGGTTTGGGATCCAATTCTGATTCTTATCTCATTGGTACTTGTCGTACTAGTTCGTGATTTTCTCATGAAGTTTCCAAAATTGTCTTTCTTTTTTCATTGATCATTGGATTTCATGAGAGTGAGAAAACTTTTGAGAGCCTGCTTCATTCTTGATTCTTCTGACAGACTGTCACATGCTCCCAGATCAGTGATTTCCCATTATAAGTTCAGGAAAGATTATCGTTTCAACCATTTGTCAGGATATGGCCTGTCCCCATCGATGTTGCTGCCAAACCCTTGTTGCTGCCTTGTTGCTAATCCCAACTTGTTGCTGGCTCCATTCATTTTGCTGCGAGTATCACTAAATAAATAGGAACATAGGAACGGGAGTAGCCCATTAAGCCCCTCGAGCCTGTTCCACCATTCAATTAAATCATGGCTGATATGTATTTTAACTCCATCTACCCACCTTGGTTCCGTAACCCTTAATATCTTTGCCAAAAATCTGTCTCAGAATTAACTCTGTTTAATGGTAATAGTGCATCAGTGAATAAGGTCCAATCAGGGAAAAATAGTATAAAGTTAAAATTGAAGGCACTTTATCTCAATGCACGAAGCATTCGTAACAAGATAAACGAATTAATGGCACAAATAGTGATAAATGAGTTTGATCCAGTAGCCATTACTGAGATGTGGTTGCAAGGTAACCAAGGTTGCGAACTAAATATTCCAGGGTACTTAACTTTTCAAAAAGATAGGCAAAATGGAAAAGGAGGGGGGGGCGGGTGTAGCCCTGATAATAAAGGATGAGATAAAGGCAGTAGTGAGAAAGGAACTTAGCTCAGAAAATCAGGATATAGAATCAGTATGGGTGGAGATAAAAAATAACAAGGGGCAGAAAACACTGGTGGAAGTAATTTGTTGGCCCCCTAACAGTAGATATACTGTTGGACAGAGTATTAATCAAGAAATAAGAGGAACTTGTAACAAAGGTAATGCAATAATTATGAGGGTCTTTAATCTTCACATAGACTGGGCAAATCAAATTGACTAAAGCAGCTTGGAGGACGAGTTCATAGAATGCATTTGAGACAATTTCCTAGAAAAATACGTTGTGGAACCAACCAGGAAACAGGCCATTTCAGATCTTGTCTTGTGTAATAGCCTCATAGTAAGGGATCCTCTGGACTAGAGTGATCATAGAATTTCATATTGAGTTCGAGAGTGATGTACTTAAATCTGAAACTAGAGTCTTAAGCTTAAACAAAGCCAATTACATAGGTATGAGGGGCGAGTTGGCTAAGGTTGATTGGTAAATTAGATTAAAAGATATGACAGTAGATAAGCAATGGTGAAAATTTAAAGAAATATTTAAATATTCTCAACGAATATACATTCTATTGAGGAATAAAAACCCCACAGGAAAAATGATCCATCCATGGCTAACTAAAGAAATTAAGGCTAGTATTACGTTAAAAGAAGAGATTTATAATGTTGCCAAAAAGAGTAGTAAAGATTGGGAGAGTTTTAGAAACCAGCAAAGGATGACCAAAAAATTGATAAAGAGGGAGAAAATAGAATATGAGAGTAAACTAGCAAGAAAAATGAAAACATATTGTAAGAGCTTCTACAAGAATGTAAAAAGGAAGAGAGTAGTGAAAGTAAACGTGGGTCTCTTAGAGGCTGACACAGGAGGAACTATAATGGGGAATAAGGAAATAGCAGAGATGTTAAACAAATATTTTGTATCTGTCTTTACAGTAGAAGACACAAAAAACATACCTGAAATATTGGGGAAGCAAGGGCCAAATGAGAGTGAGCAACTTAAAGTAGTTAATATTAGAAAAGGAAAAGCACTGGAGAAATTAATGGGACTAAAAGCCGACAAATGTCCTGGTCCTGATGGCCCACATCCTAGGGTTCCAAAAGAGGTGGCTGCAGAGATAGTAGATGCATTGGTTGTGATCTTCCAAAATTCCCTAGATTCTAGAACGGTTCCAGAGGATTGGAGGGTGGCAAATGTAACCCCGCTATTCAAGAAAGGAGGGAAAGAGAAAACAAGGAACGACAGGCCAGTTAGCCTGATATCAGCAGTAGCGAAAATGCTGGAATCTATTATTAAGCACATGGTAACGGGGCACTTAGAAAATCATAGTATAATTAGGCAGAGTCAACATGGTTTTATGAAAGGGAAATCATGTTTGACAAATCTCCTGGAGTTTTTTGAGGATGGAACTAGCAAGGTAGATAAAGGGGAACCAGTGGATTTGGATTTGGATTTTCAAAAGGCATGCGATAAGGTGTCACTCAAAAGGTTATTACACAAGATAAGGGCTCATGGGGTTGGGGGTAATACATTAGCATGAATAAACGATTGGTTAACAGAAAGAAAACAGAGAGTACGAATAAACGGGTCATTCTCAGTTTGGCTGGCTGAGTGGGGTGCCGCAAGGATCAGTGCTTGGGCCTCAGCTATTTACAATCTATATTAATGACTTAGATGAAGGGACCAAGTGTAATGTATCCAAGTTTGCTGAAGATGCAAAGCTAGGTGGGAAAGTAAGCTGTGTGGAGAACACAAAGGGTGCTAAATTGGGCTGTGTAATGCCCGTTGTTTCGGCATTACACGGCCTCTCCAACATCCAAGCTGGCGTCTTGGCTGCGCACACACGTTTCCAGCGCAACTACCGAACGGCAGAACCATGTAAAGTAAGGAGAAAATGGATACAATCAGTGTGCAACGCTGATTTAAAGTGATAGACACCATTTTGGGACTTAACACTCAACTCAACGCACAGTCTTAACTCCGACTATCAGAATATGTCTTAGAGTGCCTGAAGGACCCCCACCAGCGTTATTTAAAGGGACCATGCAGGATCTACAGGTTAGTGGCTGGATTATTGCTTCCGGCTGCCGAGACATTTATAACTGTTTTTGGAGGTCTCCTATACTTGAATATTAGGACATGGGGACATAGCCTGACATTTAGAGCCAGGACATGCAGGAGTGAAGTTAGGAAATGATTCTAGACGCATAAGGTGGGAGAAGTTTGAAACGCTCTTCTGCAGATGGCAGTTGATGCTGGTTCAAATTGTGAATTCTAAATCTGAGATTGATAGATTTCTATGAACCAAGGGTATTAAGGGCTATGGGGCTAAGGCGGGTATATGGAGTTAGGTCACAGGTCCACCATGATCTCATTGAATGGCGGAACTGGCTCGAGGGGCTAAATGCCACTGCCACTTCCTGCCCTCTGATATGTGCCACCTTCTCCTGCAAGAAAATGGAAAGTGTGTCTGGGTGATGTGCCTGTCATGGTTGAATAGCTGCCAGTGTGTGTGGCCTGTGAGTTGTGGGTGGATGGCTTGCGACTATGGTAATGTGTAAGGGTGAGAGGAATCATCTGACTGGCAGAGTTGAGTACTAATAGAAAGAGTTTGTTGGTATGTGAGTGATGGGGGGGTGTAGTGTGTGGAGCAGTGGATGCGGCTAGTGGTGTAGTTGGTAGGAGATGCCACTTGACAGTTGACCCCGCTCAATTTGACCACTCGTGTCAAAGCATTGAACTTCTTCCTGCACTGCATCCATGTTCATGATGTTGTGCGCCTGGCATTGACTTCATCCCCCACTGCCTCCCACTGTCTTTTGGGCAGATGTCTGGAGGGCCTCTTTCTCCCCCCCCCCCCCCCCACTGTGGATATAGAATGTCCCTCCTTCTGTCCACCTCTTGCACCAAGGCCTCTAGTGCATCAGCAGAGAACCTTGGTGCACGCACTCTCGCAGGCCTGGTACAAACTCAGATGGGCAGATTGGCGAGGTCCAGCATGCAGATTGGAGGATGTGGGATTTAGTAGTGCGCAACCTTTATTCAATGTTTTAACATAACTCATCAGTTTGTAAACATAGGTACGGGAGCTGCATCTGTGTTTTGCATGTGCGATGTCTGATCTCCGTTCACACTCCATGCAGACAGCAGACTGTTACTTTCAGCAAATAACAGGTACCAGCTACCTTTAAGAGATTTTTAAGAGACAGCTTGCCTTTAAGAGATTGGCGCTCCCCCTGCTGGTGGAAAGTATGAATTACATTGAATCCTCATTCAACGCTGATTCTGAATGCTGCTTGCAGGTAAGTCCTCAGGCCTGACGAAAGTCTCGTCCTGCCTGCACAGGGGCCATTGGGCATGGGGTAATAATGGATCACGCTACCCCCGCCCAATAATAGACCCTATCCAATTTTTTTTCCCCCCAAAGAGTCTGCAAAGGGATCTAGACAGGTTAAATGAGTGGGCAAGAAATTGGCAGATGGAGTGTAATGTGAGGAAATGTGAGGTCATTCACTTTGGTAGGAAGATTAGTAAAGCGGGGTATTTTTTAAATGGTGAGAAATTATTAAATGTTGGTAGTCAGAGGGATTTGTGTGTACACGGAACACAGAAAGTTAACATGTAGGTTCAATAAGCAATTAGGAAGGCAAATGGTATGTTGGCCTTTGTTGCAAGAGGGTTGGAGTACAAGAAGTAAGGAAGTCTTGCTGCAATTATACAGGGCTTTGATGAGACCACACATGGCATATTGTGTAGTTTTCATTTCCTTACCTGAGGAAGGATAATCTTGCCTTAGAGGCGGTGCAATGAGGGTTCACTAGATTGATTCCTGGGATGAGAAGGTTGCCCATGAGGAAAGATTGAGTAGAATGGGCCTATACCCACTGGAGTATAGAAGAATGAGAAGTGATCTCCTTAAAACATATAAGATTCTGAAAGGGCTTGACAGGGTAGATGCTGTGAGGCTGTTTCCCCTGGCTGGAGAGTCTAGAACTAGGGGGCACAGTCTCAGGATAAGGGGTTGGACATTTAGGACTGAGATGAGGAGGAATTTCTTCACTCAGAAGGTTGTGAATCTTTGGAATTCTCTACCCCAGAATTGAGTATATTCAAGACTGAGATCGATAGATTATTGGACTCTCAGGGAACCAAGGGATATGGGGATCAGGCGAGAAAGTGGAGTTGAGGTTGAAGATCAGCCATGATCTTATTGAATGGCGGAGCAGGCGGAGTATGGCCTAATCCTGCTCCTATTTCTTATGTTCTTAACTCTTCGCAGGTCAGAGTTAGGGTTGGAATTAGAATTGGGCTAATTGTTAGAGTTGAGCTGAGGTTTAGCGTTGATATTAGATTCAGGAAAGGGGTGAGTTTATATCAGAGAAAACTTCATTTTTTTAAAGGGGAGTATTTATACTGATGTGGCCGACTGTACTAGATAAATTCGCTGGAGTGAGAGGGAATCTGTTACAGAGGCTTGGGTAAATTTTGACTGTGCACTAGTGCAAAATGGGTCAACTGAAATCAATGGAAATAAAAATCGAGAGAGATGTAAAAAGGGCTGCTGATTCACTATCACCCATTTTACACTGTCGCCCAAAGACAAAATCTACTCCGCTGTTACATTTTGTGAAATCTGCCCTTGACGTTACAGTTCCACAGGGCTAAAAGATTACAAAGGCAGAAATTAAAAGTTGTGTATGGGGCCAACCACTGCCGTAGGGAATATCTCTTCTTAACAAATTCCATTTTAACTACTGATTGTTAAGGTTAATAATAATGAACTAGTACTTTTGCTGAACAACTGCATTGAAAGGTTAGTGAAAGAATTAGTGAGATCAACAAAGGGGAAAAAATCTGAGTATTACCAAAACAATGAAAAAAATAGTACAGAAGAGTTTTCTGCCCAGCAGCATAGATAGAGAGGCTACTAACCAATGTATGGTAAAAGATATATTAAAAATGAATTTGTTTTATTCAATTGTGAAGTGCTATTTGTGTGTACATTCAATATGTTTTCCTATTCCATTTGCCGCTTGTTTATTGTGTACTTCTTCATCCTGGTTGTGAATGTACTTACTGGGAAATACTCTGCTAGTTGAGCAAGTAGCACTGAGTACAACAGATCCTCTACCTGCATCTGCAAAGAACCCTGATAGTCCTGCATCAGTGTCAGCGTCTCCTTTCCTGGAGTCGCTGTGGGCTAATGGCTTTCACCTATTTGTGCAGAGCTACACAATGGCACAGAACTGCTGCCATAATGAGTGTGAATTAACTGCTCCTACTTACACACCGTGAGAGCATAGTACAGAGGGCATCTACGAGGTTTCAGAATCCTTCTTTCATGGTTGTCTCTGACCACTCTCCAAGCAAATTAAACAACAACAACTTGGCCTATAATTTCCTCCGTGGGCCCAATCCGGAAGTTAGACCTGAAAATGCACCCAAAATTGTGCCCATTTTGTCAATGTCAAATTATGCTCAAGCATCCTCCAATCTGATTAGAATAGGCCAGAATTTAAAAATAAGCGTGAATCCACATAATATTCCAGTGTGGTTGAATCGTAATTGAAACAGTCAATGGGGCATCAAGGAGCTCTCTATCCTGTAGATTTTTAAATTAATTCACTGAAATTGCTCTCTTGAGAGTCTAAACTGCCTCAAACTTTGGCCCTCACACGATTCACAAGAAAAGGCCAAGAAGAGGACATTCAACTTTGCAGATGAGGACCTGCAGGTCCTTGTGGATGAAGGAGGGTGCGAGCAGGTCATCAGCTCCTCCACATCCCATGTGCGATCAGGAGGCGAGCATGAACTGAGGTGGAAGAGGATCTGAGTGCCTTGTCGAAAGTCGCCAGGTCGGCGGAGTGGTGCAGCAAAAAATTCAATCACCTGACTGGAGCAGGGAAGGTAAAAAACTCACGATGTTATCACTTTCTCCCCTGCCCACTGTGGTCGCCACACTCAGGCGGAATAAGCTGACTAGTGACCTTTGGCGAAACCATCTGGAAAGATGCAGACCAGTAGCTCCTTCAATTACTCCACACACTTAAAGTACTGCAAACCTAATCTTTTCCATTTCTATCTTGGCAGGGCATGAATGCGTACAGTGTCCAGGAGAGGGCGAAGAGTTGGGGTGGGGTCCCAAACCTCCGGTCTCTGACCCCACGTGAGAAGGAGATGGTGGAGCTGCTGGGCTGCCGCTCCATTGTGTCCTGGTGGCGATGAGTACCAGTCCATTTGCTATTTCTCAATGCTCCAGGACAGGACAGTGGCCCAAGCTTCGCACCCTCGTGGGGCATCTCAGCCCTGCAAGCACAACCATTTTAACTGTCTGTTTTTCTTCCCACAGGTCAGCGAGATGCAGGAAGGCAGCTTCTGTGGAGGAGGAGGAGAATGGAGGAAGAGAAGGTAGGTGAGGGGGCGAGGTTGTGGAAAGGAAGGCAGAGAAACCTCCGGAGGAGAGGGAGGAAGAGGACTCTGGCTTTGTTATTTAGCTTGTGCGAATTGAGGGGCCAGAGGAGGGGCTGATGAAAAGCAAGAAGTCTACACCTATGCTCCTTCCTGGGAGTGCACACTGCCGAAATTGAATTGTATCCCTGTAGTGTGTACATCAATATTGGTGCTTGCATTTAGCAGACAGTCAGTGCTCAGGCAAGTGGTGGTTTTTGGACGCTCTTAGTCGAACAATGGGTTCTTCCTTGCTCTGTGAAGAGAGCAGATGATACATTAGGAGTGCATAAGTGAACTAATCTATTTGTGTACTGTACTGTCATTACATGTACTTGTGTAAAATCAGTGTGTGGACACACAGATGTAACCTAATGTGCAAATCAAAGATATACGAACAGTATGGTAAATACCAGTCGTTCTGTGTACTATTGATTCTTCATATACAATGAGTTGTTTTGTCTGTGATTCATCACTTGTTCTACACAATGCCCTGCTGTTACGTGCAACATTGTGCTTTTAAACATAAAAACAGTGGGAGTTACCATGGCAATTCCTTGCTGCAAAATGTTTTCTTTTTCATTATCAAAAGTATAATGGGCCACATTTTGCTGGAGCAGGGCATCTAACGCCGTCTGCTGTTAGTTAGACATGCCCTGGCACCCTTCAGCTCAAAAATAAATTGCCCACTAAGTAGCTGAAAGTGCAAGCTGCTAACGAGGGAAACAGAGCATCCGGGACCTGAGTGAACAAGACAGCCAAAGGCTATCTCCTTAACCAATTGCCTTACCTTTGTACTCTTTCATTAACTTGTTCAACTACTTCCAGACCTCCACCATATAGCTAAGATCATGTTGACTCTTTAAGTGACATATCACTATGCATGGCGCTTTATTTGCAGATTGCCCTCCATTACCAAAAATCTGCTTGCATTTCTATAGTACTGATTATCAGTAAATTGATTGATAAATTGGGATTTTCTCATTTGTCATTCAACCACTTTCTAACAAAAATGTGCACAATAGCTGGTTTAATAATTTTTTCAACATTTATACTGAATATAACTGCCTCATGTGAAGTGTTAAAAGAATCATTATTACAGGTGCACCATGACAGACTGCTAGTTTTTAATTGCCACTAACAGAATCATATTCACAGGAAGCAGATACTTCAAAGTAGTGCGTTCCCAGATTTTATTTGGCAGTTTTAAATTACGATGAAAAACAGGCAATTGTTCTGTTTTACGATTATAGAGGAATGTTGGGCCCAAATTGTGCAAGAATCATTGTCTTAAAGCACTCGAGTAGTGTAATTGTACTTCCAGATGTTATTAAAATTCTTTTTCAGAAGTTGAATTTTAATCATGGTTTTAAGTTTTGCTGTTGTGGCAGCAGATTCATCAAACTGGCACCTTCCTGCTACAATCTGGGCTGTGTGGCTTGGAGTTCAAAATTAGGAGTTGCAAGAATGGTGTTACTTCTGAACTAGTCTGACTACCGCCACATATCAGATATTTGGATAATATGAATTTTGGCCTGCATTTTCCAAAAAATTAGCAGCGCGCTCACCTAAAGGTAGCAATTGCATGGATGTGTTCCTCCTACAATACACAGTATTGCAGACAGACGTTGACCTGAGTTGGAATGGAGTGACTGCCAGCAGGATGGCACTGACATTGGCAAAACTTTTCATTGTTTTTCTCCATGGTGGTTATGATCCATTTGTTAATCCCCTTGTGGGAGTATGATGATTGGGGGAGCACATTCTCTTGTGGTGGATAATTCAGCATCTTCTCTGCTTGTCAAGGAATGCCCCACATCTGATTTTATTCAGGGCTATATATCAGGTTTCAGGTTGGACCCAAAATTTAGATGATCTGAATGTGAATGCCAAATTCTACTGAATTTTCCTCCCCAATTAGAGATAATGGCAGAGTTCCTGAAGTTTTACACCATATGTTATGGTTCTGCTCTTCACAAGGTATCATTGTCAGCAATTTATGGCATGCAAGTCAGAAATGACAAAAACAGACAAAATGAGGAAATCAAAAATAGCACCACATATGTTGTTATTTTCGCAACGGTGTCTCCGATGTAATGTTGCAAGCCAGAAATTCCAGACCTGGCTCTATATGTAGCTAATTTTCCACAATCTGCATACATTTAACATGGAAATATGCTTGACAGAGGATACAGATATGCCACAACACAATAACTAAATTTGTAAAGATGCTGGTTGATCTTTAAAATAATGGGCCAATTTCATTACAATCAAAGCCTGTTAATTTGAATGCCCTGGAGAAATAAAATTGTCCATTAGTCAGATCAAACAGAGCAGCACTGATTTAAAAGAACTACTGCTCTTAGTAGTGGTATTGTGGATGTCCCTCTAATAATTCTGATTTTAAGGGATAGTCTTTTGTTATTTTTAGCCGATGGTTAAATCTTAGTTGTTTGTACGACTGGACCATAATGTGGATGATTTCTAAACTTGAATTGCTGGAAACTGCAATTGCCTTTAACAATAAATAACTACAAGACTTGTTAATTTTGCTAAACCAATTATTGTGACATGTACACAAATAAAAAAGATAAACAATTTAACACTGCAGTGAGTTTGATGCATGTTATCAGCTGTTACTTAGCTGGTCCTGGTTCCTATCCCTACCCCATTCAGATGCAATCCTACAAATAATCCATTCCATTATGTGGACAGTTTGGTAGTATTTTGTGTTCTTTACCTTTCCAAATTTTTCTAACCCTGGAATTTACCAACAAAATAATTTTTGCAAATGTTATTTTAAAAGTTCCGAAAAGGCACCCCAGCACTTTATCAGTTTAATCCAATTGCTCAGTTCCACAAATCTAAGTCCAGAGAGCATCTGCAAAGTTCTACTGCCAGGTTAATCATGCATCAAATCACTTGCAGATAATTCTTTAACACTGAGAGGTCTTGGTACTTGTGTTTACAACTATTTGCAAATGGCTTGGTGAGATTGTTCTAATGGTCAGACAAAGTACATCTAGTAATTGGATGTGAGATGGAGTAGAAGATAAAAGGCCATAGTTAATTTAACAAATGTCCAGTTCATAGTAGCACAAAGGTATAAATAAAACAACAATTTGCAAACAGGTAACAGTTGTGCACATTGTGAGTGAACATTATAGTAGTGGGCATTCATCGGAGATCCAAAATTCTGTGGAAGCACAGCATTAAAATAAGCTCCATTTGTCGTTATTAGGAATTTTCAGTTCGAACTGTTCCTTACATTCTCTCTTCTGTGACGACCTTGCACACACTCTGAACACACAAATTCACAACATATGACTTCAGCTGTGATGAAGTTGCCATGCTGGGTCACCAATGTAGAACTGTCACTTACAGTTTGAAGAAAAAATAAGTAAGTCAACTGAACCTAAAGTGGTCCCTGTCATAGATCTTTATCTGAGGACATAGAAAAAAGTCATTTCAATTCAGGCACAAAGTGCTTGAAAAATATTACTTTTCCATGGGAGTTTAAAAAATTGATCCCTAATTGATGTTATTTTCAAGTTTTGTGTAGTAGAAGATAGGCAGTAAAAGAATTATGCCCCCATAAAGTGAAATGAAAAATATAATCTTAAAGGAATAGATCTTCACTGTTTTCAGTCCTTTTTGAATGTCCATTATAGATTTCAAAATATACACATTTTATTTTGCTATAATATTTACAATCAATATGCTTTCAATTTAATGTTTAGTTTTTAATGTCATATTTCTTGTAGTGTAAGTGCCATTTTCCAGCTGAGAGGCCAGGCAAGCATTTAACTTCCACCCTTCTTTTGGTAAATAGCCAGTGAACATACAAGAACCATCCAGGTTGACATGAACTGTGATCATTTTTCCCTCAGCCACATGGGCAGCTACTTTGCCTCTGTTCAGACAAAACTGAGTCCAGTGTTCCAGTACATCAGATTTTTCAGTGAATTTTCTACAAGAACCTTAGAATTAGAGTAATATAGATCTCTATATATTATCGATGGAACAAATAAAAATTATCACATCGCTGATTCATTAATGTTATTCTGTCAATATACTGTTGCGCTAATTTTATAATATTGATTTTTGGTGGACAGAACATCTCCTTCATTACTCATAAGGTTTAAAGGTGATGCAATATAGCCTTGCCAGCAGTCAATTTACTGAGCGATTACACTTGTTATAATCATCATACAGGAACTGTAGTCTCCAAAGTGCACAATTACTGCTTTTTATCATATTAATATTTTTGTAACACCTGCCTGTGTCTAATTATAAAATATGAACACTGAGCACTAGCAATCATTTATTATTCATCTCTCTATAGTCTAGCCATGTTCGAAGAATGAAATTACTGTTAATTATATCAATCAATCAAACATGCTATCATAGGATCAAGGGCCTTTGTTTTGCATATTGGAAGTTTTAAACAAAAAAGCTTACCAATGCAAATTGGCTCAAGCTGTAATTGAATGAAGCTGAATCTTGTACTTGTAACTATCAAGCTCAGTAATGCAATTAGGACAAGGATTTGACATCTGATGTGAAATTTAAACATCTCCTAGGTGCTGCGAGGAAATGCTGGTCCATTCAAGTCAAACTGTATTATCATTACACTCAAAGGGTGGGGTTCTACGGAGGCTACTTCTGTACTGCTAGAGATGTTACGTTCAAATGCTGACGATAGCTTGCAATTAATTACATCAATTCCCTGCTAGGTCAATAAGAGGGTTGCCACACTTGAGAGAAACAAACAAGATTGTCCATCTGAACCTTAATAGTTCAATAGGGAGATGGACAGAATCAGTCATCAGTAGTTAAATTTCCTACCTATCCCAATTGAAAAAGAGCTATACAAGATGGAAAAGAAAATAAAGCGGTGAGAAGGTGGGATAAATGGAAAGGGGGAGTAGGTTATATAGAATGAGTCTATTTTAAAAGGTGACAATTGTTTAGTTCCATTTGTAAAGAACCATACTATTTCTCTTCTTAAGCTGGTACTGCATTACCAGTTAGATCAATTAGAGCAAATAAACCTTTTTTCCACAAGCATACTCAGGCTGTCACTTTCACATCAGTGGACAGCAGTGTGAAAGTGGAAGACTGTCTCTGCAGTTAGGTACTAGTCTGACTCCACAATGGAGGGGTATGGAGGAGCAAATTTGCAGGGAAATTTCAGAGAGGTGCAAGAACTATGGAATAGCGATAATGGAGGACTTCAACTCTCCTAAATAGGCTGGCATAGTAATAGTGTAAAGGGCACAGAGGGGGAGGAATTTCTGATGTGTGTTCAGGAGAACCGTCTTGATTAGTATGTTTCAGGCCCAACAAGGAAGGCAGCATTGCTGGATCTAGTTTTGGGGAATGAAGTGGGTCGAGTGGAGCAAGTGTCAGTGGGGGAACATTTAGCGAGCAGTGATCATAGCATCATGAGATTTAGATTAATTACGAAAAAGGACAAGGAGCAATCTAGATTGAAAATACTGAATTGGAGACGGGCCAATTTCAGTGGGTTGAGATCAGATCTGGCCCGGGTAAATTGGAATCAAAGATTGGCAGGCAAAACTGTAATTGAACAATGGGCGGCCTATAAAGAGGAGATGGTTCGGGTACAGTCTAGGTACATTCCCACGAGGGGGAAAGGTAGGGCAACTAAAGCCAGAGCTCCCTGGATGATAAAGGAGATAGAGAGTAAGATGAAGTAGAAAAAGGAGGCATATGACAGATGTCAGGTTGATAATACAAGTGAAAACCAGGCTGAATATAGAAAGTACAGAGGAGAAGTGAAAAAGGAAATCAGAGGGGCAAAGAGAGCGTATGAGATTAGACTGGTGGCCAACATAAAAGGGAATCCAAAAGTCTTCTATAGGCATATAAATAGTAAATGGGCAGTAAGAGGGGGGTTGGGGCTGATCATGGACCAAAAAGGAGATCTATGCATTGAGGCAGAGGGCATTGCTGACGTACTAAATGAGTACTTTGCATCTGTCTTAAACAAGGAAGATGCTGCAAAAGTCACAGTAAACATAGGAACATAGGAATATAGGAACAGGAGTAGGCCATTCAGCCCCTCGAGCCTGCTCCGCCAGTTGATAATATTATGGCTGATCTGTGATCTAACTCCATATACCTGCCTTTGGCCCATATCCCTTAATACCTTTGGTTGCCAAAAAGCTATCTATCTCAGATTTAAATTTAGCAATTGAGCTCGCATCAATTGCCGTTTGCGGAAGAGTTCCAAACTTCTACCACCCTTTGTTTGTTTAAATGTTTTCTAATCTCACTCCTGAAAGGTCTGGCTCTAATTTTTTGAATGTGCCCCCTACTCCTAGAATCCCCAACCAGCGGAAATAGTTTCTCTCTATCCATCCTATCTGTTCCCCTTAATATCTTATAAACTTCGATCAGATCACCTCTTAACCTTCTAAACTCTAGGGAATACAACCCCAATTTGTGTAATTTCGCCTCGTAACTTAACCCTTGAAGTCCGGATATCATTCTAGAGGAGGTAGTTGAGATACTAGATGGGCAAAAAATTGATAAAGAGGAGGTACAGGAAAGGCTGGCTGTACTTAAAGTAGGTAAATCACCCGGTCCGGATGAGATGCATCCTAAGTTGCTGAGGGAAGTAAGGGTGGAAATTGCAGAGGTGCTGGCCATAATCTTCCAATCATCCTTAAATATAAGGGTGATGCCAGAGGACTGGAGAATTGCAAATGTTACACCCTTGTTCAAAAAAGGGTGTAAGGAGAAACTCAGCAACTACAGGCCAGTCAGTTCAACCTCAGTGGAGGGAAAGCTTTTAGAAACGATAATCCAGGACAAAATTAACAGTCACTTGCACAAGTGTGGATTAAATAAGGAAAGCCAGCATGGATTTGTTAAAGGCAAATCGTGTTTAACTAACTTGATTGAGTTTTTGATGAGGTAAGAGAGAGGGTTGATGAGGGCAATGCGGTTGATGTTATGTATATGGACTTTCAAAAGGCGTTTGATAAAGTGCCGCAAAGTAGGCTTGTCAGCAAAATTGAAGCCCGTGAAATAAAAGGGGTAGTGGCAGCATGGATACGAAAGTGGCTAAGTGACAGGAATCAGAGAATACTGGTGAACGGTTATTTTTCGAACTGGAGGAAGGTATGCAGTGTTGTTCTCCAGGGGTCGGTACTAGGACCACTGCTTTTTAAAAATATATTTTAATGACTTGTACTTGGGTGTACAAGGCACAATTTCAAAATGTGCAGATGACACAAAACTTGGAAGTGTAGTAAACAGTGAGGAGGATAGTAATAGACTTCAAGAGGACATAGACAGGCTGGTGGAATGGGTGGACACATGGCAGATGAAATTTAACGCAGAGAAGTGCGAAGTGATACATTTTGGCAGGAAGGATGAGCAGAGAAAATATAAACTAAATGGTACAATTCTAAAAGGGGTGCAGGCACAGAGAGATCTGGGGGAATATGTGCACAAATCTTTGAAGGTGGGAGGACAGGTTGAGAAAGCGGTTAAAAAAGCATACGGGATCCTGGGCTTTATAAATAGAGGCATAGAGTACAAAAGCAAGTAAGTTACGTTGAACCTTTATAAAACACTGGTTCAGCCACAACTTTAGGAAGGATGTGAAGGCCTTAGAGAGGGTGCAGAAAAGATTTACTAGAATGGTTCCAGCGATGAGGGACTTCACTTATGTGGATAAACTGGAGAAGCTGGGGTTGTTCTCATTAGAGCAGAGAAGGTTAAGAGAAGATTTGATAGAAGTGCTCAAAATCATGAAGGGTTTAGTTAAATAAATAAAGATAAACTGTTCCCATTGGTGGAGGGGTCGAGAACCAGAGGACACAAATTTAAGGTGATTGGCAAAAGGACCAAAAACAACGAGGAGAAATCTTTTTACGCAGCGAGTGGTTATGATCTGGAATGCGCTGCCTGAAAGGGTGGTGGAAGCAGATTCAATCGTGGCTTTCAAAAAGAAATTGGACGGAAAAGGACTTGAAGGGAAAAAAACTGCAGGGCCACGGGGAAAGAGCGGGGGGAATGGGACTAACTGGATTGCAGTTACAAAGGGCGGCACAGGCTCAATGGGCCGAATGGCCTCCTTCTGCACTGTAACCATTCTATGATTCTATGATGCAACAATGTAAGCCCCTTTTGTGGAAGGTCATCTCAGCACAGGCAATCTGTTGGACTCCTGGACATTTTATAATAGTACTGCAAAGTCTTTTTTAATATTTTGAGAAGGTGAACACTCCTGCCATATAAGCGAGTAAGCATGCATGAACAGAACCCTCTCCTAACTGCCAGCCAAATAAAATGGGTCTTTCCCAACAACAACTTTCATTTATATAGCACCTATAAGTCGTAAAACATCCCATGGTGCTTCACAGAAGCATAATCAGTAAAAAAAATTGACAGAGCCAAAGAAGGAAATATTAGGACAGGTGATCAAGAGCTTGGTCAAAGAGGTAGGTTTTAAGGAATGTCTTAAAGGAGGAGATAGAGATGGAGAGGCGGATAGGTTTAGGGAGGGAATTCCAGAGCTTAGGGCCTACATGGCTGAAGGCACAGCCACTGATGGTGAGGTGAAAGGAATGGGAGATTGTCAAGAGGCCAGAATTGGAGGAACACAGAGTTCTTGGAGGGTTGTAGGGCTGGAGGAGTTTACAGAGATAGGGAGGGGTGAGGCTATGGAGGGATTTGAACACGAGGATGAGAATTTTAAAATTGAGGCCTTAGTGGACAGGGAGACAATGTAGGTCAGTGAACACAGGGATGATGGGTGAACGGGATTTGATGCAGTTTCTCCATGTGAATTACATTCTGTTCCAATCTGTCCCAAACTTGTATTGCAGTACAACGATAACCTCAGTCCTGCAAAAAAGTCTTGTCATATTAATAATGGTACATGGATGCAGAACAATGAATAGGCGAAGAAACACAGAACATGTGACTGCCAGCTATGGTATGTGATTTTTTTTTGCAGCTTCTTTGTGAACCAGCTCAGCATAACACCAAAAAAAGACTTTACCACTCAATTTGGCATAAAACAAAACAAAACTGGGCAATTATACATTCTCAGTGCAACAGCTATTTGATTGCATCAAGCCTAGAAACACAATAATTTCCTTCCAGAGATTAATTCATCACAAAGGTATCTGTATACATTGGTTGGCTCACCTTTCCAATCCACCTTACATCAGAACACACCCTCACTTGAGCATATATTTCGATTGATTTTCTGGATAATGACAACCAAGTATAGGTGAACTATATTGAATCACACCTTTCCTTTAGTGTTAAACTGGTCAAACAGCTATTGTACATCAGGGAAGCAGTGTAACAAATTCATTAAATTAATATTTTATAACATATATATAACATAGAATGGGTTAGAGTTTTACTGCACTACCAATCTGAGACTGGTAACTATAGAGGGCAGTTCACACTGGAAAACAGAAGGTCGAGAGGTGATATTGGGGGGAATTTTAACCCCCCAGAACGGGTGGATTGGGAGCGGGTGGGTGGTGAAAATCCTTGAATTTTATAGCGCAACAGCAACCCGCCCCCAACGTGCCCACTTCCGGGTTTAACGTGGGCGCGTTTGAAGGTGCGCACGCAGCTGAAGCCCAGAAGCCACGTTCTCAATTACTTTGCGTATCAATTGAGATTGTTGAGGTAGGTATTTTTTAATTGATTCTTAAACAGAAACAAGTTTAACTTCACTCGCACAGGTTTCCCGGGAGTTCTGAATCTCGCCATTGAAATGGAGACACGATTCAGCTGAAGTTGATTTGGGCTTTTAAACCTGTGATTGACACATCTCAATAAAAGCTCAGGTATTGCAGCTGGTCTTTCAGTTCTCTCAGGCAAACGTTGGCTGAGAGTTCTTGAGTTGAGATTGAGAGTTCTTGAGTTGAGATTGAGAGTTCTTGAGTTGAGATTGAGAGTTCTTGAGTTGAGATTGAGAGTTCTTGAGTTGAGACTGAGAGTTCTTGTGTTGAGACTGAGGGTTCTTGTGTTGAGACTGAGGGTTCTTGTGTTGAGACATCTTCAGCAAAACTTTGGAGCCTCTCAAACTGACAAGATCAGGATGAGGATGTATTCAAGAGGACATCTGAGGAGGAGGAGGAGAATCACCATCCATGGCAGTCACATCGTACTGTGCTGGGATCTGCAGGTGCACAAGAGAGAGGAGCGCAACAAGGACCTGGAGAACAGCAGAGAAGGGAGCAACAGAGGGGCTGATGTCGCAGGAAGCACTTCTCATGTCAGCAGGTATACAGGCAGAGGCTGAGCTTCCTGGACCTCTCTGAGGAGCAGTGCCTAACAGGCTCAGATTGAATCGACAGGTGGTCGCAGACATCTGCAGCCTCCTTAAGGAAGAGTTGCTCCCTGCTGGACCTGATAGCCATGCATTGCCTGTCACAGTAAAAGTAACCACTGCCCTCAATTTCTTTGCTTCTAGATCCTTTCAGGGTGTCACCGGTGACACCTCCAGGATGTATCAATCATCTGCACATAAATGTATAAGGCAGATGATGGATGGGTTGTTTGCCAGAATGTCCGATTAAGTGAACTTCTCCCGCGACGACAACAGCCAGAATGAGCGGGCAGTGGGTTTCGCCTCCCTGGCTGGCTTCCCACGGGTGCAGGGTGCAATCGATTGCACACACGTAGCAATCCGAGGACCACATGAGCCAGGAGTCTTCATAAACGGAAAGGGCTATCACTCCATCAATGTACCGGAAGTGTGCAACCACAAGGAGAGATTTATGTAGATTTGTGCCAGATTCCCTAGCGGCTCTCATGATGCGTTCATTTTGCACCAGTCCAACATTTCAGACCTCTTCCAAACAGGAGACAGACTAAAGGGCTGGCTCGTTGGAGACAATGGATACCCCCTGCAAACAAGGCTCATGACACCTGTGAGGAACCCCACCAACGAGGCACAAGAGCGATATAACCAGAGCCACATGACCAGCAGATGTGTCATTGAGGAAGCCATAGGCATGTTGAAGATGCGCTTCAGGTGCCTGGATAGGTCTGGAGGCGCCCTTCAGTGCTCGCCGGCGAGGGTCACCAGAATAATCGTGGGGTGCTGCGTCCTGCACAACATAGCACAGCAGAGAGGATTACAGGTGGAGGAGGGCCAAGGAGCTCATCGATCATCCACTGTTGCTGACTAACATTGAAGAAGAAGATGAGGAGGATGACGAGGAGGAGGAATATGAAGATGGGGCACCCATCGCCAGACCAACCATGCACATTGCTGCCCGGGATGCCAGTGATACCGTCATCTCTCACAGGTTCTCTTAATAACAGTGGTATAAGAGAGACATTGAGATGCCCACACCGCCTGGCACAATCACCACCACCATAAACCACGCCTCCCCCCCACCCAGCCTTTGCACAAAACAGTCCTTCAACCACGCATACAGCCATTGAACATCATCATGAATTGGCATTCATCATGAAGCAAATGAAATTGTGACTTAACACTCAGAACGCAATAATGGCCAAGACATGGCAGTGCTGCTAGCCAACATACTTAATATGCCAATCCTAAGAAAAGGAAACTTAATAACATAACATGTCTTCAAGCAACCTTGTGTCTACCCTTGGTGAACTTCAATTTCACGAACTTATGCTTCCTACCGCTTCTACATGGTGTCTCTTCAGTGGCTTCAGCAAAGGTAGAGGCAGGCTGCTTCGATCTCTGCCCTGACTGCTCAGATGCTTTTAGCCTACAACCTCTGGGTTTTGGAGCCCCAAAGGGCCCCGCAAAGACTGCTCCACTGGGCAGACTCGGCCATCGGGAGAGGAGGCAGCATGTCAGGTACTGGTACTTGGTGGGGGGTGGGGGAGGGAGAGAGCAACAAGTGAGACGTGGGAGCGCTTTCAGTAGAGCTCCAACTTCCATGTCCCCATTTGTCATCATCCCACTCCTGGGCCAGGGCCACATCACTTCCACCACTCTGCTGGACAGCAGCTTGGTTCATATCTGTGACACGTTGTAAGGCAACAGATAAGGTATCAGCAACTGTACTCACTTTTCCTCACCTGGATTGGTCATTAAAGCACTTCCTGCGCTGCAGCCAAGACCCGGGCACCATACTCCTGCTGCACACCTCCTGAGCCAGCTCCAGCCACTCCTTCTTATAGAATCATAGAAGTTTACAACATGGAAACAGGCCCTTCGGCCCAACATGTCCATGTCGCCCAGTTTATACCACTAAGCTAGTCCCAATTGCCTGCACTTGGCCCATATCCCTCTATACCCATCTTACCCATGTAACTGTCCAAATGCTTTTTAAAAGACAAAATTGTACCCGCCTCTATTACTGCCTCTGGCAGCTCGTTCCAGACACTCACCACCCTTTGAGTGAAAAAATTGCCCCTCTGGACCCTTTTGTATCTCTCCCCTCTCACCTTAAATCTATGCCCCCTCGTTATATAGACTCCCCGACCTTTGGGAAAAGATTTTGACTATCTACCTTATCTATGCCCCTCATTATTTTATAGACTTCTATAAGATCACCCCTAAACCTCCTACTCTCCAGGGAAAAAAGTCTCAGTCTATCCAACCCCACCCTATAAGTCAAACCATCAAGTCCCGGTAGCATCCTTGTAAATCTTTTCTGCACTCTTTCTAGTTTAATAATATCCTTTCTATAATAGGGTGACCAGAACTGTACACAGTATTCCAAGTGTGGCCTTACTAATGACCTGTACAACTTCAACAAGACATCCCAACTCCTGTATTCAATGTTCTGACCAATGAAACCAAGCATGCTGAATGCCTTCTTCACCACCCTATCCACCTGTGACTCCACTTTCAAGGAGCTATGAACCTGTACTCCTAGATCTCTTTGTTCTATAACTCTCCCCAACGCCCTACCATTAACGGAGTAGGTCCTGGCCCGATTTGATCTACCAAAATGCATCACCTCACATTCATCTAAATTAAACTCCATCTGCCATTCATCGGCCCACTGGCCCAATTTATCAAGATCCCGTTGCAATCCTAGATAACCTTCTTCACTGTCCACAATGCCACCAATCTTGGTGTCATCTGCAAACTTACTAACCATGCCTCCTAAATTCTCATCCAAATCATTAATATAAATAACAAATAACAGCGGACCCAGCACCGATCCCTGAGGCACACCGCTGGTCACAGGCCTCCAGTTTGAAAAACAACCCTCTACAACCACCCTCTGTCTTCTGTCGTCAATCCAATTTTGTATCCAATTGGCTACCTCACCTTGGATCCTGTGAGATTTAACCTTATGTAACAACCTACCATGCGGTACCTTGTCAAAGGCTTTGCTAAAGTCCATGTAGACCACGTCTACTGCACAGCCCTCATCTATCTTCTTGGTTACCCCTTCAAAAAACTCAATCAAATTCGTGAGACATGATTTTCCTCTCACGAAACCATGCTGACTGTTCCTAATCAGTCCCTGCCTCTCCAAATGCCTGTAGATCCTGTCTCTCAGAATACTCTCTAACAACTTACCCACTACAGATGTCAGGCTCAGTTCCCAGGCTTTTCGCTGCCGCCTTTCTTAAACAAAGGCACAACATTTGCTACCCTCCAATCTTCAGGCACCTCACCTGTAGCTGTCGATGATTCAAATATCTCTGCTAGGGGACCTGCAATTTCCTCCCTAACCTCCCATAACGTCCTGGGATACATTTCATCAGGTCCTGGAGATTTATCTACCTTGATGCGCGTTAAGACTTCCAGCACCTCCCTCTCTGTAATATGTACACTCCTCAAGACATCACTATTTATTTCCCCAAGTTCCCTAACATCCATGCATTTCTCAACCGTAAATACCGATGTGAAATATTAATTTAGGATCTCACCCATCTCTTGTGGTTCCGCACATAGGTGACCTTGTTGATCCTTAAGAGGCCCTACTCTCTCCCTAGTTACTCTTTTGCCCTTTATGTATTTGTAGAAGCTCTTTGGATTCTCCTTTGCCTTATCTGCCAAAGCAATCTCATGTCCCCTTTTTGCCCTCCTGATTTCTCTCTTAACTCTACTCTGGCAATCTCTATACTCTTCAAGGGATCCACTTGATCCCAGCTGCCTATGCATGTCATATGCCTCCTTCTTCTTTTTGACTAGGGCCTCAATCTCCCGAGTCATCCAAGGTTCCCTACTTCTACCAGCCTTGCCCTTCACTTTATAAGGAATATGCTTACACTGAACCCTGGTTAACACACTTTTGAAAGCCTCCCACTTACCAGACGTCCCTTTGCCTGCCAACAGACTCTCCCAATCAACTTCTGAAAGTTCCTGTCCAATACCATCAAAATTGGCCTTTCCCCAATTTAGAATTTTAACTTTTGGGCCAGACCTATCATTCTCCATAGCTATCTTAAAACTAATGGAATTATGATCACTGGTCCCAAAGTGATCCCTCACTAACACTTCTGTCACCTGCCCTTCCTTATTTCCCAAGAGGAGGTCAAGTTTTGCCCCCTCTCTAGTCGGGCCATCCATATACTGAATGAGAAATTCCTCCTGAATACACTCAACAAATTTCTCTCCATCCAAGCCCCTAATGCTATGGCTGTCCCAGTCAATGTTGGGAAAGTTAAAGTCCCCTACTATTACCACCCTATTTTTCTTGCAGCTATCTGTAATCTCCTTACATATTTGCTCCTCAATTTCCCGTTGACTATTTGGGGGTCTGTAGTACAATCCTATCAAAGTGATCTCTCCCTTCTTATTTTTCAGTTCTACCCATATAGACTCAGTGGGCGAACCCTCGGATATATCCCCTCTCACTACTGCCGTGATGTTCTCCCTAATCAAGAGCGCAACTCCCCCTCCTCTCTTACCTCCTGCTCTATCTTTCCTATAGCATCTGTACCCTGGAACATTGAGCTGCCAGTCCTGCCCCTCCCTTAGCCATGTTTCAGTAATAGCTATAACATCCCAGTCCCATGTACCCATCCATGCCCTGAGTTCATCTGCCTTGCCCATCAGACTTCTTGCATTGAAATAAATGCAGTTTCTTGGTGGCAGACCCAGGTTTCTTCCTCCCATCACTTGGGTAAATTACCTCCCTCCTGGTTCTCACTGCACCCAGCAGTACTTCAAGTGAAGCATTCGTGATCCTGGGTGCTGCTTTTGCTCTCTTAGAATCCATATTTTCTCCATTCTCCTCCAAAATCCATTCTTGCTTTAACCCTTTATATAGTGGACTTCAGATTGCATCATGCAGGTGCGCTGTATGCCCACTGCACAGCTTGGAGGTGCAAAACCCAGAAGCAAAAATAATTGCCTTCAATTGAGTTGCGATCGCAGATTCCCACTTACTTCACTTTCAGGTTTCCCACGCGAAAATCTACCCACCTGCACTCTTCCCGGCTTCAGGTAAAAATCATGCCCATGATTGCTGTTTAAGATTCTAAAGGGACTAGATAATATAAACCATGACAAGCTATTTCACCTTGTGCAGAGCACTAGAACCAGGGGACAAGCCCTGCGCTTGAAGGGGGGTAAATTCAAAACTAATTTGTGGAAACAATAATTCAGTGAGTGAATGGTCAATCTATGGAACAAGCTGCCTAGGGCGATGGTGGAAACAGATATTGATCCATTCAAATGCAAATTGGATAGATTTATTTCAGAAAATAACATTTTGGGATACAATATATGAGTAATTTGAGACATGACGGGGGCTAAATTGGGCTGTGTAGAGCCCATTCTGTAGGTGCTACACAGACTCCTGAGCTCCAAAAATGGTGTCCGAGATACACGTACACTTCCAGCGTAAAGGTGTTTGCGCACGTGCACCTAATAAACGTCAACACCATGTAAAGTAGGGAGATTATGCAGTAGATCAGTGTGCAACACTGATTTAAAGGGACAGATGCGATTTTGGAACTCCACGCTCCAGCCAATGCACTGTCTTAACCTCACACAGCAGAACAGATCTTAAACAGCATTGAGGACCCCGTACCAGCGCTATTTAAAGGGGTTATGCAGGAGTTTCAAGTTCGTTGCTGGATTATTGCTCATGACTGCTGGTGCATTTGTACCTGTTTTTGAAGGTCTCCTATACTTGAATACTAGGATGAGGGGGCATAGCCTGAAAATTAGAGCCAGGTCTTTCAGGAGTGAAGTTAGGAAACACTTTTACATGCAAAGGGTGGTAGAAGTTTGGATCTCTCTTCTACAGACTGCAGTTGATGTTAGCTCAATTGTTAATTTTAATTCTGAGATTGATAGGTTTTTGTTAACCAAAGGTATTAAGGGATATGGGGCTAAGGTGGGTCTATGGAGTTTGGTCACAGTTCAGCCAAGAACGCATTGAATGGCAGAACAGGCTCGAGGGGCTAAATGGCCTACTCCTGTTCCTAACTTCCTATGTTCCTATTGTAAAGTTTCAATACTCTACAAGGGTGGCCTGGTTAGCTGAAAGGCAACAGCAAGGGCACTGGTGGAGTGGCAGGGATGGGACAGGAATGCTGTCATCCTGAGAGAGGACAGCAGGTTCATGTTCCATGGAGCCACTGCCACTTGCTGCCTCCTGTTACCCGCAACGAATGTTACGTGCTGCTTGCATCTCAACGACCGGGCGCAGAATAATTGTGCACCGCAATCCCAGGGCCCGTTTTCGGGGTTAACCAATTCAACCCCAGACATGTGGTAAGTGTAGCAGGCTTGGGAGGAATAGGTGATTTTGGACATATGGTTCCCAAACCTCTGTATGACTGGGGTTTTCCTTGCATCATGTCTCAGCCTGTTGTAGACAATTTAATAGAGATTTTGCCATGATTAAACAACTACTCCATTATCGTTGTATCGTGTGACCACCAGGATGGTAGAAGGTGACTCGATGGATCTTCATCTTTTTTTATCTAGCAATTCCTATGTTCACAGCCACAAGAACCAGACTTATACTACAGGCTACTCATGGCTATAAATTCACATTTCCACCCACATAAGAGTGTTTACGAGCACGCACAAGGTTCTGCTCTCAGCAAATAAGTCTTCCACGTATTTAGAACATGGATGGGAGTGCCCTCACTCTCAAAACATTTTAAAAAATCTGCTTTACTTTGTAAAATATTCAAGTGGTCAGTGTGAAGTGTCAAACTCAAGCTAGTGCTAGATGTTCTCTCTGATTAGGACCTGAATCAAGTTACACTTTCACTTTTGCATTGTTACACAGTGATTTCCACTTAGCAGCAACAGAAAAGTAATGATATAACTGGAGCCCAAGGTCACGTAATAATAGAGTGGAGACAGAAATGATTGTTTCACAAATTTCACCCTTGTGTTTGCTGGGAGCATGTGAAGAAAATTGTATAATGTTGCCACGGGGAAAGTCACAGTTTTTATACAGTCACGAAGAGAAGGATAACTGCAGTTTAACTTCAACATACAAAGACCAGAGTTCCAGGTGACAGCATTGTGTAGAACAGTCTTTTAAACTGATCATCTCCAATGTTGTGGAAAATGGATTCTAGCACTCATCAACCTGTCTGGTCTATATGACTTAGAACTAAGCATCAGGAGAGTCACTCTACTGATGGACTATAGATTGAAAGCATTAAAAGTCAACCAATTTGTTGTAAACTAAATTGGCCAGCAGTTACGAAGTTATTACAATTGAGATGTTGTAGCAGCTTCTTGTTTGCTGTAGTTTTCATGAGCTTTGATGTGGCAAACAGTAGGAATACTGATCTATCGGGGGTGATTTTAACCTCCAAGAACAAGTGGGTTGGGGTGGGTGGGAGTTGAAAATAGTTGTTTTTTGGGTCTCGACCGCAACCTGGCTTTATTTCCAGGTTTAACTTGGGCGCGTAAAAGTATAGGCTTCCCAGTGGGAATGCAAAGTCCGAAAATTTTGGAGTTGCGACCCCAAAAAACAACTATTTTCAACTCCCACCCACCCCCAACCCACCTGTTCTTGGGGGTTAAAATCGCCCTCATATTACCGGGCGTGGCGTTTCCACTAGGGGTGCAATCGGCAAAATGCGCCCAGAAAGCACTGGACACTGCGTCGGTTTTGCCAATGTAAAGTTATGTTGAAGTTTCCGCACGTTGGCATAAACCCAAACTTAAAATCTCCCATGAATCAGCACAATCAAGCAGCATAATCAAATGTAATCGATTTGTGACTGGAACAGAGCAAATGGGTCCGCACAGTGCTGGGTGGAGTCCTATAAAAGGCAAGAAAAACATTTTTTCCCTTCAGAGTGAGGCTGAAGATCACAAGGTAAGACACTTACAATTGACTGCTGGTCACTGCATCTTCCATTGACTAATTACTGCAGTAGAGCAGGACACACCTGTGAAGCTTCAATTGACTGCTGGTCACTGGTCTTGGATGTACCAAGGGCAGATCAATTGATTGAATTCAAACTACTTTAAACTGAATTGAAAGTAATTTAAGGTAATTGCAGCAGCAGCAGGAGAAACAGATTTGGGTCAGGCTTCAGCTGACTGCTGGTCACTACAAGTCAGGTAATTAACGCTGGATTAAGGTGACCACTGGTGCCTGAGCGCCCGAAAATTAGAGCGCAATATGATGAACATCCTGGAACGGTGCAATCGGCAGAAGCTTATCATTCCAACCTGGGGGCGTGGCCAGCTTTGTGGGTGGGCACTGCTTCAACTTTTGAACTAGCATAAAAGATTGTGTATACTCCAACGTAAAGTGGTTATGGGCGCAACTCACTTACGCTAAAAATTCCATGATCTTTAGTGCTATTTCATTCAATTCTGCCCAGATTAAACTGATATTTGGGCAGAAATCATGCAGAAACTCATGACCTTGAATTTTAACTTTTACAATATTTTGTGGATGGACAACATTTCTGCTGCTTTCCACTGAGATAGAGCAATGCCAGTTGATGAGGAAAGCTGAAAGCAATGAGCCAGGTAAGAAGTTGTTTCTTATAAAGGGGCTTTGAGATCCCAGTTTCTCAATACATTCAAAACAGGTGTTTGATATTCGTGTCTGATATTTGTTTAGCAGATTGGACTGTTATACTTTAATGGATCTTTGCTCGCCTGACTTGGTATTTCAGATGTTTTCACAGGAAATATGGCATTCGTCAACCACAAAGATATGGCACAGGACACCTCTCTTCTCTTCAAGGGATGAAGGAGTTTAGCAGTTTTCATTGGAACCTGCTTAAGATTCATCCAATTTGAAGCTGACTTCAGACTTGTACCTCTGGAGGGGTTCTTGTTATATTGAGAGTTGGTGTGGTGATAGACTTTCTAGTTTTCATGTTTTCATTAATAATTTACAAATATTAATTTTGATCTTTACAAACACACAAAAGATATATCCGTTATGCTATTAGCAATAATGAGGAATGCTATGTGGACCCGATTTATGTATGCCAGATACAAAATATACTTTGTTCTATCTTTACCTTAAATCTCTGTTGCACTGGAATTGTTTTATGGCATCAATATGCTGTGATCTGTTAGCTGATGGAATAAGTTCCAAAGGGCATAAATATGGTTTGAATATAATAGACAGTCACATATTAAATTAAGCTTCTCTATTTAGGGTGTTCCATTTTATTTTTTTAAGTAGTTTTATTTTAAATCCAGTAAATGTATTTTGTGCGGGATTTTTAAAGCTTTATCAACACCAGTAATCTACAACAATCAACATTCAATTACCATTAAAGCAATCTGCATAATGATTTTATGTAGATAGTATGGAGTATGTTATCAAGTAAGTTTACTAATCTGAATCAACTTGTTCTTCACAAAATTGTCTACACTTTTCTGAAATAATCCTGTAGGACCCCACTGGATATTAACAACACTGTGAAGATCTTACACCATTTCCTGCAGTTTGAAGATTCTCTTTTCTGAAAGATTCAGATTTTAATGTGATGTCCCATGATTTTAACAGACTGTGTTTTTTGTCAAAAGATACAAGTAGGTAATAGAGATTTCTTTAAATCTGCCTTTGGTTTTGTGCTCTATCCATCTGATGCCCTCCCGCTATCATGGTGGCCTGAAACTTATGGGAAAAATGGGTAAAATTAGCAAGAAATGTAAAAACAGATTGTAGGAGCTTCTACAAGTATTAAAAAAAGGAAGAGATTTGCAAAAGTAAATGTGGGTCCCTTAGAGGCAGAGACAGGGGATATTATAATGGGGAATGAGGAAATGGTAGAGATGTTAATCAAATATTTTATATCTACCTTCACAGTAGAAGACACAAAAAACACACCAGAAATAGTAGGGAACCAAGGGTCTAATGAGGGTGAGGAACTTAAAGTAGTTAAGATTAGTAAGGAAACAGTTTTAGAAAAATTAATGGGACTAAAAGTCATCAGGTCCAGGTTCAAAAGAGATGGCTGCAGAGATAGTGAATGCATTGATCTTCCAGAATTCCCTAGATTCTAGAACGGTCCCAGTGGATTTGAAGTAGAAAATGTAGCCCCGTTATTCAAGAAAGAAGGGAGAGAGAAAACAGGGAACTATAGGCCAGTTAGCCTGACATCACGAGTAGGAAAAATGCTAGAATTTATTATTAAAGACATAGCAACAGGACACTTAGAAAATCATAATATGATTCGGCAGAGTCACGGTGGATTTATGAAAGGGAAATTGTGTTTGTCAAATCCATTAGAATTTTTTTGAGGGTGTACCAAACAGGGTGGATAAGGAGGAACCAGTGGATGTAGTATATTTGGATTTTCAAAAGGCATTTGATAAAATACCACATAAGAGGTTGTTACACAAGATTAGGGCTCATGGGATTAGGGGTAATAGATTAGCATGGATTGAGGATTGGTTAACGGACAGAAAACAGAGAGTAGGAATAAACAGGTCATTTTCGGGTTGGTTGGTTGTAACTAGTGGGGTGCCGCAAGGATCAGTGCTTGGGCCTCATTATTTACAATCTATATTAATGACTTAGATGAAGGGACCGTGTGCAATGTATCCAAGTTTGCTAACGATACAAAGCCAGGTGGGAAAGTAAGTTGCAAAGTGTCTGCAAAGGGATATCGACAGGTTAAGTTAGTGGGCAAGAAGTTGGCAGATGGAGGATAATGTGGGGAAATGTGTGGTTATTCACTTTTGTAGGAAGATTAGAAAAACAGAATATTTTTTAAGTGGTGAGAAACTATTAAATGTTGGTGTTCAGAAGGATTTGAGTGTCCTTGTACACGTAACACAGAAAGTTAATATGCAGGTACAGCAAATGGTATGTTAGCTTTTATTGCAAGGGGGTTGGAGTTCAAGAGTAAGGTAGTTTTCCTGCAATTGCACAGGGCTTTGGTGAGACCACACCTGAAGTACTGTGTAGAATTTTGGCCTCCTTACCCAAGGAAGGATATACTTGCCTTAGAGGTGGTGCAACAAAGGTTTACTAGATCGATACATGTGATAAGAGGGTTGTCCTATGAGGAAAGATTGAGTTGAATGGGCCTATGCTCTCTGGAGTTTAGAAGAATGAGAGGTGATCTCATTGAAACATAAGATTCTAAAAGGGCTTGACAGGGTAGATGCTGACAGGATGTTTCCCCCGGCTGGAGAGTCTAGAATTAGGGGACATAGTCTCAGGATAAGGGGTCGGACATTTAGGACTGAGATGAGGAGGAATTTATTCAGAGGGTCGTGAATCTTTGGAATTCTCTACCCCAGAGGGCTGTGGAGGCTCAGTCGTTGAGTATATTTAAGACTGAGATCGATAGATTTTTGGACTCTAAGGAAACCAAGGGATCGGGTGGGAAAGTGGAGTTGAGGTCAAAGATGAGCCATGATCTAATTGAACGAATGGCAGAGCAGGCTCGAGGGGCCGTATGGCCTACTCCTCTCATATTTCTTAAGTTCTTATGTAAAATGTGATTGTGTATGTCAAGGCAATGATTTTCAGCACCACATATTTTTTTCCTCAAGAGATGTGTCTCTGAATCTAAATTGGTCATTTAGATTGACAATGAATCGTAAGACTGCATCATCTTCCTGATCCTCAACTTAGCACCATAGCTAACCTACAAGAAGGAAACATTTATGAACATCCAATAAAAGATTTATCAGCCTAGATATATTGGTTGCCAAAATTGCAGCAGATTCTCTGTGAAAGAATCTACTCACTTCCAGTAACTGAACAATGGTTTTGTAAATTTTTCATAATCCAACACTTCTTCCTCTCAGATGACATTCTTCAAACTATATTGCACACACCTTACGAAAAATCTGCACAATTTCTATTGTTTCAACAGTTTGGCTGAATTCATCAATAAAAATACCAATACACATTTGGAATTAAATATACAAGGAAAGTTTGCAAGAGAAACACTTTCCTCACATTTTAACATGAAGGACTGATAAAAGTGCATGGTAGACAGACTAATCATTTACCAGAAACTAACTATATAGAAATGTTTTTTTTTCCGCTTACAGTACTGGACAACAGAAAAATTTAGATTTCTTTCAGAGACGCAGAGCTGTGTCAGAATGATTTTCTAACATGATTGAAAAAACTTCACAGCAACATGTACAGGCCAATGGAAAAGAAACAGTAAAAGTTCAATACATTTCATGATGTGTTACACTGAAAGCTGTACTTCAACAAAACGCTGCAGAGTACATGGGTTATTTTACAAGTGTGCAATCTTGAACAATGTTTTTTACATTGTATTTATTTAATGAACCATGTAGTTAGGTTTGTGAATGGAAGACCCGTTATGGCCTACTGGTGACAGCATTCAATTACATAGCCATCCACTTAATTTGCTGTTCAATCTAACTGAAACAACATTACTATATTAATCCAGTAATTCCCAGGGTACAGTGCATCAGAGCTAGCGAAAGGTAAGAGGTCATTTTTTCACACTTCTGCATCAGTGACAATGTTTGACTCAATTCTGCAATATCTGTTAAGTTTCCACCATTGACAATAAATAGAAAAAGGACTTGAATTTATATAGAGCCTTATCACATCTCTCAGGAACATCATCTACAATAATTACTTTGAAATGTAGTAACTGTTATTAACTAAGCAAATGTAGGTAAATGAGATAGGAATGCCTCCCATACTGTCATGAAAATAATCATCGTTTTTAAACACTTTACATAGAGAAAATGACTGACAGATGAGGAAGGCTATTTGGCCCATCTAACCAGAAAGAACCTACAGTCCCCCTATCATGGCAACCCACAGTTCCTTAAAAGACTCCAGGGATTTTGCTGGATCATGCTCTCCAGAATCCATTACTCACCCTTTGTGTGAAGAATTTCCTCACAGCCAAACTAAATTTGTCCATTGATAATTTTAACAAGTGTCCCCTTCTCCGACTCTTATCGTTTAGTTTGAACTAATGCTCTGGATTTATCTTTTCTATGCCGTTTATCGTGGGCTAGAATTTCAATTTGCTGCCCAGGTGTTAAACTGTTGTTATGGATTGGCCACTCATTATAAAAACGGCCCGATTTTCATCTTCATAGATTTACTTGGCCCCAATCTGCAATGTCAGTTTTACACCCAGGTGGTCTACCCCTATCTTAGTGCCATTATCTCTGAGTCAGAAAGTTGTCAGGTCAAATTCCACACCAGGACTTAACTACATTGCCTACGCTGATATTTCAGTGCAATACTGAGGGTGTGCTGCATTTCAAGAAGTGCCCCATCTGCCTGTTCATAGAATCTTACAGCACAGAAGGAGGCTATTGTGTCTTTGAAAGAGCTGTCCAATTTAGTCCCATGCCCCAGCTTTTTCCCCATAACTCTGCAAATTAGTCCTCTTCAAGTCCACATCCAATTGCTTTTTGAAAGTTCCTTTGGAATCTGCTTCCACCACCCTTTAAGGTAGCACGTTCCAGATCTTAACAACCCTCTGTGTGAAAAATTCCTCCTCATTTCTCTTCTAGAACTGTTGCCAATTATTTTAAATCTATAACCTCTAGTTACCAACCCACTTGTGAGAGGAAACAGTTTCTCCTTACTTGCTCTATCAAAACCCCTCATAATTTTGAATACCTCTATTAGGTCTTCCCTTCGCTTTCTCTGCTCTAAGGAGAACAATCCCAGGTTCTCATATCTCTCCACATAGCTGAAGTCCCTCATCCCTGGGATCATCCTGATAAACTACCTCTGTACCCTCTCCAAGGCCTTGACATCCTTCCTAAAGTGTGGTGCCCCGAATTGTACACAATACTCCAGCTGAGGCCTAACCAGTGATTTGTAAAGATTCAGCATGACTTCCTTGTTTTTGTATTCAATGTCCTTATTTACAAAGCCGAGTATCCCATACACTTTCTTAACCATCTTATCAACTTATTTTGTTACATTCAAAAATTTGAATGTGCATGTATGGATTTAGAAGAGTTCATGACACTATTTGAAGTAAGCGATGGAGTTCTTCTCATTTGTTATTTGCGGGATCTTGTGTGCAAATTGGCTGCTATGTTTGTCTACATAACAATATTGCCTGTACTTCAAAAAGAATTCACTGGCTATGAAGTGCTTTGGATCATATTGAGAATGTGAAAGCACTATCTCTGTTGGTTCTTAAATAGCTTTATGATATCATCTCTCACTTGTCTCCTTTCAAGGATGAAAAGCCCAAGTTTCTCCAGTCTTTCCTCATATCTTAGAACTCTAAACCTCGGAATCAGCCTCATGTCTCTTCTCTGCACCATCTTTGGTGCACAAAATTCTCCTGTGCTTTGGTGATCAATACTTTAGAGAGGCATATGTTGCAATCAAAGTGGGGGAGTCAGAGATTATTTTAGTTTTATGGTGCATAATTTGGGCCTTAAACTATATACCATGAAAATATAATAAAATATTAATCCATGTAATTGAGAAATATTTAAAAAAACAAGCACATTCCTTTAAACTAAGGATGTTTTTGGTGTGGAATGTGTTTAATTTTTTTTCTAAGCTGAACATCTAAAGGCAATCAGACATTGTTAATTGTGAATTCTCTCCTATCCTCCATAAATGTGATTTGATTCTCTTTATGTTTTTGAAATGTTTTTAACATTATAAGGTAAACTTTGCAAGGCCTTTTTTTACATATTAGGGAAATTTTGTTTTTGGATTTGTGGAAACCATAACAATGCATTAAATTCATTAAAAGCACAGAAGCCACAGTACAAAATGAAAATATGAGATTATTTGAATTTTATGGTTGACTAAAGTGTTCCTGATTTTCCGTACTTATGTCACTGATTATCACATTTCAAGGTTGAGAAATAAGCATCTCGTTTTATTTTTCTTGAGTGGCGTGGGCCCATGTTCCTAGAGGACTGGGCTTGTTTTCCCTCTTCTGGTTTAGTGTTTGTTGTGTCTATTCTAGTAACGTTCTATATGGACAGCTCTATGTTTGATGTCTGTGGGCTAGTGAGGACGGGGAGGGGAAATGGTGGATTACCTGCCCAATTCCTGGCATTCTAATGGAAATACATGGCATCTGACTACCTGGCACTCAAGTCTGGACTGTCTCCAACTCATAGTCCATTTACTATTTAAACTTAAGATTCTTATCCTTGGAACTTTATGTTCAAATATAATTGAAGGTTCACTTTGTGAATAAAAGCCACCTTGTTAACAGAAACATAATTTCAAAGGAACATCAATTCAAGGACGAATTAATTCTTTAGAACCTGCTTAATACCATAAATTGAAAAAGACAAAAAGTGATCTAAACACCAGTGGCTTCATTAAGAAGCATTTATCGTATTTTATTTTTCAAAAATGACTCCCTTATGCTTATGAGCAAGAAATAAAGAAAATATTTGGTTGTACATTATGTATTCCATTTAATAACCTGAATTCTTATTTTTCATGTTACCAAACTCTAATAGCATTTCCATTATATAACTTAGATTCTGTGTGTTTAGAGAGAAAAAATAGGATAATTAGTGTGTTAAGAGATGAAACTGTCATTAAAAGCTCAGGCGCTGATCCCAAAGCTTGTTCCTAGGCAACAGATGCAAATTACTTCACCTTTTTAATGTTGCAATATGCTTTACAGGAGTTTAATTGCCTCTGGAAACTTTACTGATATTACAAATCAAAACCATTATTATAAACATGTTCGTTCCAAACTACACCGATACATTCACAGTGCCACACACATCATACACTCCTTGGTCACATGAATGGCACAAAAAACAAAGCAGCCCATTAGGTGCAACTGAATCTTCCATTAAGGTTATAATGAACATTCGGCTTCAGACGGGACAGAGGGGGAGCACTGGAAAAACAAAAGGATTGCGGTTTGCTAAGTGACAGAAATATAATTAAAAATATTTTTCAGTTAAATTTTTATTGTTAAATGCTTAATGATTTGGACAATAAAAACATTTATATGGAAATCATTAACTTCCTTTTCCTTGCATTAAAAGAGGGAAAAGGAAGTTAATTATTTCCATATAAAATATTTTTATTGTCCAAATCATTAAGCATTTGATGATTAAGAGTTTAACCTAAGTCAAAGCAAGATTTTGTTTAATAAATTTTCACAATATAAATCTCTCCCCCTCCCCCAAATTAAGCAATTATTATTTAAAATGAAAACAATGAGGGAGTTGTAGTGGGTAAACACATTATTTCACCTTTGGGCTTTACTTTAGGATGAGTCTCAAGATAATAAGATAATACAGATAAGGAGGGCTTTTCGACCTATCTTGATTCATCCATCCAGAGAGATCCAAACACCATCTCATTGTAGTATTCAATTGTTTCTTAAATGATTGCAGTGTTTTTGCCTCCACTACCCTGTCAGAAAGTTTATTTCACAAGTCTTTCTTTGTGTGAAGAAGAATATCCTCATCCTTTCCTAAGAGACAATTTCAAACTCTTTGAGAATGATTTTCAGAAATTCATTTTTAGCAACTTTGTAGCATTATCCTGCTTCAATATGACAGAGTTATGATTTCCCCCCACCCCTAAAGTCCAGGGGCTGAGTGGCCGGGTCCTGCTCCTATTTCTTGTGTTCTTTAGATTTGAGGTTAGGATCAGATCAGCCATGATCTTATTGAATGGCGGAGCAGGCTCGAGGGGCCGATTGGCCTACTCCTGCTCCTATTTCTTATGTTCTTATGTTCTTAAAAGAGTGACAAAATTAAATACATAATAAATCTCAAATCTACTTTTATGAAGATGTATATTACAAAAATCCATACCAACTGGGTTCATAGAGGTCGACAGCCCTATATCATCAGAACATGTCCGCACTGAAACTCCTGGATATTCCTGTGATGTATGGAGGAACCCTTCATCAAATGGTAGGTTTGAAACAGTCAAACTGATGCCTATCATTGGAAGACAAATCTAGGCAAAAGTACTTATCCAGGCACTAACATTGCCGTTTCATTTTCTACTTCTTTATATTGGTACTTGTTCACATACATTATTGACAGATTATTTGTTTTCTTTTGTACGAATCCAAAAAAATTCTTAGACCTCGGAACTTTTGAGTGCTATTTTCACAATATAAATGTCACAGAAAGAAGATTGGATATTTTTTAATGTCCATTTTGTCCTGCAAGTATTTTTAGAATAATTAAATAGAAAATTAGAGAAGTAGAAGGTACTGCTAAACTTCCCAATTAATTTCAATGTTTGTTGCCCAGTACGCTAAAAATAATCTGCTGTAATCACTGGAAGATTATTCAATGCACAATTCTGAGTCACTGTAATTTGCACGTTGACTTACACAGATGATTCTGGGGACTGTCATTGCACAGGTATGGAAGCATACCAGTTCTGCACATAAATTCTTTATGTAATGTACATCTGTTATAAATAATCAAATTATTTTCTAATTTTGGTTGTCAAAATAAGTGAAATTTCCAGCAGAAGCTGACTTAAAACCTACATTTAACAATGTACAAAGTCATTATCCTAGGCATTGGGTCAAGGATCAAATAGAACTTATGCAATTTATCATTTTTTAAAAGAGCCATCTTTTTAAAAAAATACAAATTGCTATACCTATTATTTTAATGGTTCATTGATTGCTAAAATAATAGGTACAGATTGAATTGCTGTTCAATGGGAGCTTCAGATTCTCTTTGTATTTAGCTTCAGATTGTCTTTGAAAACCTTCTATTGTTTCAGACACACAAAAAAACCTTTGTTATGCATTGCTGAATAACACCTCAAATATAGGGATAAAACCTCAATATATTATTGAGGAAGAGATAGTGAAAGAGTTAAACAATTGTGATTAGATAATCATTATAAATTAATGTCAGGCTTGTGATATAAGATGCTGCTTTCCTGCTTGTTCCTTATAATCTTTCTGCTATTCTCTGTCCTTTGAGCTAGCCTACAGAATATGTCACTATAATTAGTTGGAAGGTCAGGTTGATTGAGCTTTCAGCTATCAGCCACTGATGCCATCAGTTACGCTCCTTTGTTGACCTCCCAGGTGGTGCATTTGAGCAATATGAGGATAAATCTTTCTTCCCTAGCTTTGCTTCTCTCTTATAATCCTGGCTGAGATTATAAAACTTGCTCTCAGATCAAACTGAGCAGCGCCCATTTTTCAGGGGCGAAACGGCCTCCTAAGTCTCCAATATGACGGGCAGGAAGCACACACTCATTACAAGTTGGAAGTGCGCCACCCACTATCTTTATCAAGCAGTCCTTAAAGGGAAAGTTGCAGGCCGCAAACAACAAGGTAAGATTTTTAAATGTACTCAAATGTCTAGGCCCAAGACTGAGCAAATAACAGCCTGAACAACAGTCTCCTAGTTGAGAGTACAAAGTGCTAGGGTGGCACTTTTAGCTTCTCAACAACTCCTATTGCATTAGATAAAAATATGTTCAATCCCAATAAATATGAATGGTCAGCACCTTGAGGTAAATTAGACAGGTATGAGTAAATTGCCCCCACTTATACGGGATCCAAGGCAAATATATGCCTGTGATTTATCTTTTGAGCACTTATTATTTATTAAAACATGGTTACTGCTGGTTTAGGATGATTCAGCTCTGCAAGTGAGGCTACTGCTGATAAAGAACAATGAGCAACGACTTCATAGGTGGAACACCAGTCTTCAGAGGTGGAAAATAATCTGCAGAGATGTATCAATATGCAGATTGTGTGGAAGTAATTCTCATTAACTACAGGGTGATAAAGTAACGTACACAGAATGAAAATGGAAAATATTGTTAAATTATCATCTGGCCCATTAATAGATACACATCTCCCATGAATAAAAAGTTCCTTGGACTATACTGACAATACGCTTGGCTCATTTTGCATTCTTAACATAAACTCTAAAATGTTTTTCTGCTTCCACATTATGAAATTAAACTGCTATTGTGTTGTATTCCATTTTATCACCCTCACTTTAATTGATTGAAGACTTTGTGTATTCTTAATTTAGTGCTGCTTGTCTCTGATCTTCTCAGAATAGAAATTAACAGACTGCCATATGAACAACATCTGTTAATGTTAATGTAGCTTACAATGATTCTGTAACACCTTGCATTAAAATCTTTACATCACACAGAAAATGAACAACTTTGATTTACTAACATATAAAAGATAATTATATTTACACCTGGAATTGCAAAATATTTACTGAGCCAAAAATGAGCTGATATAACACTCTGTTACACCTGCGTTCCCCATCTCATCTTGCAATGTTAATGTATCTCTCACTGCATGGCCTTGCATCCATTTATTTATTCAAACACAAATAGTAATTCTGCAGGTGTCAGATGTAGCTGGTGAAACACTCAGCACTAAAGAGGAGATATGAAATCTCTCTATCACAGGTGTGATTAGACAGGATGTATGATCATTGCCTCAACCTTTCCAAATAAAGTGCTTTGTTAATTGTGATAAAGGCGCTATTATTTATTTTAAAAGGGATGATTATCACAGCTTACAGCCAGAAGTAAGACTGTTATGAGACCTTTCACTGCAGCTTTAACTGATTATTTTTAAGCTACACATACAAAATTGTTTTGGAGAAACATTGATGTATGGCAGGCAGTAGGACCCAGCAGAAGACATTTCCAATGTAGCACCTGTTCTCAGCTCTGCAGCCTCTGACACCAGAAGCTGAGGACAAGATTCAACTGTAAAATTGCAGAGCATGCAGGGTACATTTTAGGTGACATTTCCTCACAGATTTTGCAATTGCCAATTTTACAACCCTGAGAGGGTGATTCTACTGGAACCTAATTATCATTTGCTTCATTTCTACCACTGCTGCCTCATTTCCACTGCACCTAACATTAATGAGCAGCTCAGATTACAAATATTGGACTGCAGTGTCTGTATCACTTTAAGACCACAAGGACTTCAGTGAGGTGACATTGCCCTGTTAAAGCTTTTGTTGCTCAGCAACCGCAGGCCTAGTGCTGGAGTTGACTGCAGGCAAACATTTACACTCCCAACTCCAGAGTGATGGCTGAAAAGGAGAGTTTCCACCATATCGTTGCCAGATTCCTCACCGGTTTTGCTCCAGAATTGAATCCATATCACATTTAGTCTGCAAAATAACTGTAGTGTGAATGATGCTGATGTGATTAGCAGTGATATATTCTATCCATTGATAAGATTATGGATAGCCAAATCATTCTCTCTGACTGAGAAGGGGATAAAATCAAGACAAAACTGTTGAGTCACTCCTTTTAAACGACCTCGACTTTATTCTGCATTTGTACCAAATAGTGTTGTAAATATTAGGGGGTAGAGTTTCCGCTTTGGGCGCAATCGGGAAATTGCGCTCAAAATTAGCTCGAAATTGCGCTGGTTAGGTTACAGTTCAAGTTTCCGATAAAAAAGTTTGCCAGACTAAGAAAAAATACAAGAAGGTCTAAGATAGGTTTACAGTGCATGAGCATAAACGCATGAAGCGTGGTAAAAAGATTGGAGAGCTGCAGGCGCAAATAGCCACATGGGAATATGATGTTGTGGCGATAATGGAGACCTGGCTCAATAAAGGGCAGGATTGGGTACTAAATATTCCTGGATACAAGATGTTCAGGAAAAATAGGGAAGGAAAGAAAGGAGGAGGAGTGGCAGTATTGATTAAGGAGAATATTGCAGTGCTGGAGAGAGAGGATGTCCTGGAGGGGGCAAGGACAGAATCTATTTGATTAGAGTTAAGAAACAATAGAGGTGCCATTACACTACTGGGTGTATTCTATAGGCCACCAACTAATGGGAAGGATATAGAGGAACACATTTGCAGGGAAATTACAGAGGTGCAAGAACCATAGAGATAATGGGGGACTTCAAATGGGGGACTTAATATAGGCTGGGATTGTAATAAAGGGCAGAGAGGGGGAAGAATTTCTGAAGTGTGTTGAGGAGAACTTCCTTGACCAGTACGTTTCTGGCCCAATAAGGAAGGAAGCATTGCTGCATCTGATTCTGGGGAATGAGGTGGGGCAAGTGGAGCAAGCGTCAGTAGGGGAACATTTAGGGAACATTTAGGGAACAGTGATCATAGTATCATAAGGTTTAGGTCAGCTATGGAAAGGGACAAGGAGCAATCTAGAGTAAAAATACTTAATTGGAAGAGAGCCAATTTCAGTGGGTTGAGAACGGATCTGACCCAGGTAAATCGGAATCAAACAATGGGCGGCCTTTAAAGAGGAGATGGGTTGGGTACAGTCTAGGTACATTTCCGTGAGGGAGAAAGGTAAGGCAACCAAAGCCAGAGCTCCCTGGATGACGAAAGAGATAGAGAGTAAGATGAAGCAGCAAAAGGGGGTGTATGACAGACGTCAGGTTGAAAATACAATTGAGAACCAGGCTGAATATACAAAGTTTATAGGGGAAGTGAAAAAGGAAATAAGAGGGGCAAAGAGAGAATATGAGAATACTCTCACAACTAACATAAAAGGAATCCAAAAGTCTTCTATAGGCATATAAATAGTAAACGGGTAGTAAGAGAAGGGGAGGGGCTGATTAGGGACCAAAAAGGAGACCTACTGATGGAGGCAGAGGACATGGCCGAGGTATTAAATGGGGCATCTGTCTCTACCAAGGAAGAAGATGCTGCCAATATCACAATAAAAGAGGAGGTAGTTGAGATACTGGGTGGGCTAAAAATTGATAAAGAGGTGGTACTAGAAAGGCTGGCTATTCTTAAAGTAGAAAAGTCACCAGTTCCGGAGTGGATGAATCCTAGGTTGCTGAGGGAAGTAAGGATGGAAATTGCGGAGGTACTGGCCGTAATCTTCCAATCATCCTTAGATATGGGGGTGGTGCCAGAGGACTGGAGAATTGCAAATGTTACACCCTTGTTCAAAAAAGGGTGTAAGGATAAACCCAGCAACTACAGGCCAGTCAGTTTAACCTCCAGGACCACTGCTTTTCTTGATATATATTAATGACTTGGACTTGGGTGTACAGGGCACAATTTCAAAATTTGCAGATGACACAAAACTTGGAAGTGTCGTGAACAGTGAGGAGTGGATAGTGATAGACTTCAAGAGGACATAGACAGGCTGTTGGAATGGGCAAACACATGTAAGAAGAAATTTAATGCAGAGAAGTGCGAGGTGATACATTTTGGTGGGAAGAACGAGGAGAGGCAATATAAATTAAAGGGTACAGGAAAGCTGCAGGAACAGTGAGACCTGGGGGTATATGTGCACAGGGCATTGAAGGTGGCAGGGCAGGTTGAGAAAGCGGGTAAAAAAGCAAATGGGATCCTGAGCTTTATAAAAAGCAACATGGGGTACAAAAGCAAGGCAGTTATGATGAACCTTTATAAAACACTGGTTCGGCCACAACTAGATTATTGTATCCAATTCTGGGCACCGCACTTTAGGAAGGATGTGAAGGTCTTAGAGAGGGCACAGAAAAGATCTACTAGAATGGTTCCAGGGATGAGGGACTTCAGTTATGTGGATAGACTGGAGAAACTGGGATTGTTCTCCTTGGAGCAGAGAAGGTTGAGAGGAGATTTGATAGAGGTGTACAAAATCATGAGGGGTCTAGGCAGACTAGATACAGAGAAACTCTTCCCATTGGCGGAAGGGTTGCGAACCAGAGGGCACAGATTTAAAGTGATTGACAAGAGAACCAAAGGTGACATGAGGAAAAACCTTCTTACGCAGCGAGTGGTTGTGATCTGGAATGCACTGCCTGAGAGGGTGGTGGAGGTAGATTCAATCGTAGCTTTCAAAAGGGAATTGGATAAGTACTTGAAGGGAAAAAATTTGCAGGGCGACAGGGAAAGGGCAGGGAGTGGAATTAACTGGATTGCTCTTGCAGAGAGTCGGCACGGGCTCAACGGGCCGAATGGCCTCCATCTGTGCTGTAACATTCTATGATTCTATGATTCTAAAATTCATTTGCATAATCAAACATAAAGGGCTCGATATTAGGAGGGAGGCGGGTTGGCAGCGGGGGGTTGACTGGGCGCGTGGGTAACGCGCCCAGTGAATTCCGGGTGCTCCGCACGCGATCACAGCCTAATTGAAGCCACTTACCTTGGCTTCCGGGTTTTGCGCTGGAAAGCTGCGCAGCGGGTGGACTGCGCACCCGCATCATAGGGTGTCAGCTGGAGGAGCCCTATTTAAAGGGGCAGTAACTCCACTGACTGAAGCTGTAGAAAGGAGCCAAAATTACAGCAAGGAGCAGCCCAGAGGGAAGGCTGCTCCCACGTTTAATGATGCCTCACTCCAGGTCCTACTGGATGGGGTAAGGAGAGGGGGAGGACAGACATTTTCTCCCCAGCGGACGGGAGGAAATGGCCTGCCTCTGCTACCACGAAGGCCTGGCTTGAGGTGGCAGAGGAGGTCACCAGCACCACCAACATATCACGCACCTGCATACAGTGCAGGAGGCGCTTCAATGACCCAAGTAGGTCAGCCAAAGAGAGTACACTTACTCATTCCCCTACACTCCGTCTGCCACATCACTGCCCCCACCCCACATCTCCTTCTGCACTGCCAACACTACTGTATCACATCACTCCTCACACCCATTGAACCGTCATTCTCATCTTACCTGCACTTACTCACCTCGCCAGTACTCATCCCACCACTACCACTCAACCCAATCCTCATACAATCTCATGTCTCTATCTCATACTCACCCTCTCATGCATCTCTTTCACAGTCAGCCTCAACCAACCTGCCACTACCTGTGCTGCAGCCACAGGGCATGCATCACGTATATGTAGTAGGAAACGTAAGGCAAACGTGTCATGATCATGAAGGGGATGCATGAGGGTGTTTGAGGGTTTGTCATGGTTTTTACTTATATTTGATTTCTGAGCAACTCACATTACATATTATATTGTCACCACTACTGCCACCTCTTGGCCATTCTTGACTGGCTTGTGCAATAATGCCCTTTCCTGAGGATCACCATGAAGACCCACACCTGATGCCACTCATTGTGTCACTGCAGAGTGGGTGTAGGTGTATTTGCAGGGCTCTTTTGTGCAGACGACTGAGAGACGCCGGCGATGTCCCCGGTGGCACCCTGGAATGATCTGGATGAGAAGCTGTTGAGGGCAGTGGTGACTTTTCAGCGACAGGCAAGAAGATGGCGCTCGGGCCAGCCGTGATTAACCTGATTTAAAATCACTGATAATGACTTTAAAATACTATACTGAACCATTTAATAATTGCATTTGTGTACACAGTTTCTTAGTAAATTAAATATTTTTTGACATGAAAAACTTTTAAAATGTGCCCACTAGTGCCTGTGCGCCTAAGAAAATTAACACAATTTGAAAAGCCTTCCCTAACCAGTGGAATCGGTGGAATCTCATAATTTCATTCTGAGAGTGTGGCCAGTTTTGTGGGCGGGTCCTGATCCGACAAATTGAATCTTAAGGCAGCGCAAAAGATTGTTGTTTTTGGGCGTAACTCACTTAGGTTTAAAATTCCCCGATCTTTTACACTAATTCGGTCGATTCCACGTGGATTGTGCTGATTTAACTGGAGTTAACAAGCAGAAACTCTACCTCAAGAAGTCCAATAAAAATGTTAGACCAGCCTCATTAATTTAGCTGCCTCATATCAATATATGAATGCAATGAAACTGATAAATAGTTTCTGCTGGTAAACTTAAGCACTAGAATTCACCAAATTCAAGCCGAGAATGTTAAATAAAAGAGCAGATCTGTCTGTTCACTTTAATTGGAGACAAATAACAAATGAGATTCGTAAACTAAAGCTACTATAATGTTGATGCTTCATGTTTTTGTAAGAAACTCATACAGTATGAATTAATTCGGCTTCAAAGTCCAGTCAGATGTAAGACTTCCAGTGAGACCTCTTGGTTTTATCACCAGAAATATGCACAAAGCAGCCTCATGGACGGCTAGGCCCAATCACATCGGGTCAGGCGAACTGGTCACATGGTTCACATTTTTCTGATGGTTTGGTCTTATAAAACCCCTTAAGAACAAGTAGATTCCAATATCTAGGAGAAAGTCTGGCTGAAAAGCTATGATATGAGTTAGTAGCTGGTTTCCCATTTTTAATGCAATACATTTGAGAGAAGGGACAGAATGGAGAGAGAATTAAGAGAATTGTGAGAAACAATTGAGAGAAACAATGTAAGGGAAAGAATCTTCATCGACATGCATAAATGAGCATCAGGGTAACTGAATAATTGACAATATCAGGAATAATTTTAAAAAATTACTTTCTTTTTCAAAATGCAAAGGCATATTACTAAAAATTAAAATACTTGGTCAAAGTATGAATATGATTGTGTAATAGCCCCAAAAGGAGAAGTGTTTATTTTTCACATATGGCACATTGCTCATTTCTTGGCAAATTGTCATGTGTTTCTACATTAGGCAGATTTGAGGGGGATGAAAGAGTATTCTGTTCCCCTGCCTTTATGATGGGGATGTTATTAATGAAACATTCAAATTAATCTATTCATCCACATCAACACTGTGACTCACTGTGATATAACAATACAGTTGAATTGTACCCCCTACTCATTACAGTCACCATTATTGAGATCTTGGCCTTCTTTAATTATAACAAAACTGCAAATCTGCAAAAGGGCCTTGATGCCATTGGAAGTGGCCTCTCTCAAAATTAACACCTCAACTGCTGCAGCTTCCTCTACCAGACCCACACCCATTGACATAACACCAAAGAATTAGTCTTATATCTGATTCCACTGGTCCAGTGCATCCCCAGGTACACACAACGTATCTTTTTGTTTATCTTTGATCTCAATAAAGACCTGACTTAGATAATGAAGATAGGGAAATAAATTAATGATCCATCTCTAAGTACAAGAATAGTTGCCACTAGAAAAGACAATCCCAACTGATGGCAGACTATAGTTGATGCTAAGCACAACAGATTTCTCTCAACCAGAATTATTTAGTGGGGAGTGCAAAGTCAAAATGTTGAAATTCAAGTGTTACTTGGCAATGTTGCACAATTCACTTAACGGTCATTTGAAGTTAGTGTTAACATGTTCACTGGAAGGGTCAGAGAGCGTGTACACTTGGGAATGGTTTTATCTAAACCTATGAGAAAAGTACAACACAGCAGAAGCGAAGGGTTGTTCTGAGTAGATCACAGCATGGTTTTCATACAGGTAATGTCTGATAGCGTGGCAGTGCAGAGGATGCTCAGCCATAGCAATACAAGAGAAGTCACAGCCTGGCTGCCCCACAAAATCTCAGATATACTAATATGTGAGGCTGTTCCAAATATCTGTGTGATAGACAAAAAGGAAGAAGTCCCTTTTCAGCCAGAGTCCTAGTTCAGTCATCCTTTCTGCTGCAGGAAACATTCTTATGATTAACTGGGAATATGTTTTTCTGGCCTGCAATCTGAGTCAATAATCAGGGATGCTGTTTTTAAAAAAAATCTGCTAATTATTCCAAAACTGAGTTTGAACGTTCCCTCTCCAGGGCTCAAATTTAATACTAGCTTACTAGGAAAATACTGCAGAATGTTGTAGTGTTGTAACTCAGTTTTCTTAACACTAGAAAGAACTTGCTAACGCAATTCACAACCTCGTATCTCAGCTTCCCCGAAGTCAATCCCTATATTTTAACTGATCTGATCAGTCCTACTTCCATTCACGTTAGTTTTTCCAGTGAGAAAAACTGTTGCAGATGACAGTCACTCGCAAACATTTGCTTCTTATTGAGATGCCTTTAAAAGCAAAGTTAATGTAATTTAAATTGGTTGGGAGGCTATTATGCCTTTCTGCTCGTATATGGATGAACTCTTCTGGAAGTTGACATGGCAGTTTTAACATGTTGCATTGCTTAAAGGTTAGCATTGTGGTAGGAATGTCAAACAGGCAATATAGTCAATATTGAGTAACCTCCTGCATCAATCAGAAGGAATTAATTGACACTGGTCAATGCTATCAAGACTGAGATATAGGGAATTAAGGCTGCTTAGGATGTATTGTACATGCAATGAATCATACACATATATGTAATATATTTACATATATATTAGTTGATCTCCCACACTGTTGTATCTGGAAGGCAAAACCAAGTGTAGTCTTTTGGTGAAGCAGGATTAGAGGGTGGGGGACAATTGGGTCAAGGCACGCAGATATAATTTGGTCCCCATTTTAAAATTATACATTTTGTCCTTTTTTTTCTATTAAAAATTAATGGCCTAGAAAATGGTTTGCATAGTAATATGGTAGGCAGGAAGCGTGTGCATATTTCCAGCAGGAGGTGTGCTGCCCACCATATTGCCCACAAACAAGAGGCGTCCTTTACCCACGCCTGAAGCAGGCGTTATCCCCTTTGCATAAGCAAATAAAGGGCCTAACGCCTACTTGAGGCCCCCTTCTGTAAGATTGGTTTGCCCTGAGGCAGCCAGCGCCAACGCCGGCTGCACTAAGGGAAACCAACCCAAGGGATCACCTGCAACAAAGAAGATAAGTAACTTACCTGAACGTGGAGCCAGAAAGCGCAGGAGTGCTATTCCTGACCCCACATTAAAGGACCCGATGATGAAAATTACCAAAGTTGCAAAGCTATTTGTTTACCTGAGTCCTCAAACAGATTAGAGATATATTTTCCTTTCTAATTCTTGTTAATTTAAAAATTATTTATAAGAATTTTACAGAAATAAAACTGTCACAACGTATATTTTGAAGCAAGTACTTCAGAAGATTTGGAACTTATCATTTCAATAGGTTAAGGTGTGGTTTGAGAGGTCCAGCTGAAGACCATGGAATACATTATAGGAGAATGCAGCATGGGGGGAGTCATCCAAATTTTCAGCTATCATAGCCGACAATGGTACGACTCTTACAGTGTTATTAACCTAGCTGACTTTCAGATGTAACACACTCTCCTAGAAAATGGACAACCAATTTAGAAACCATTATAGTCTAGTAAATAGCACAAAGTTACAAAAAAACCCAAAGGAAGTACCTATGGCTGACTCCTCTTTTATTGCCAAGGCAAGAACATGGAGCAGTCTGCTCTTAGGTAGATAGCAGCCAAATAACTGTGCAGCCTTCTGACTGACATTAGTCAGAATATAATTTCTGCACTGTAGACAGCATAAATTTCTAGCTGAAGAAAATGTACAGATCTTGATGACAATTTTTCTGTCACTGGTTTAATAAAGGGTGATACTGAGATCTGACATGCCAAAGTACTATATCATTTTTATGAAGCACCGCCTGACCAAATCATTTTCTCCTTAAAATATCAGCTTAATCCACTACTGAAAATTTATCCCAGGCATACAGGGAGTAAGCACCCATCGCATAAGCTGGCAATGCAGTCCAGAGGCTCAGTACTCTCTGGGAAAAGAAGAACCATCTAACATCTAGACTTGCGTAGTTTAAATGCATGTCCCTTGGTCCTCCCCCAATCTGTCAAACTGAAATAATCTATCAATAGGTACACAACCCAGCCCCTTTCACTATTTTTTATACCTCTATCAGGTCTTCTCGAAGTCTACGTTGCTCTAAAGTAAATAGATCAGCTCTTTAAGCCTATCTGAGTAACTATGATTCTTTAAGCTAGGAATCATTCTTGTGGCAACCTTCTGAACCTTTTCCAAAGCCATTATATGATCCACGTGAGGGGACCAAAATTGGCTGCAGCACTCTAGATGCAGTCTAACCAAGGACGTGTATAAGGACAGAATGGTGTCCTTTGATTTGTATTGAATGGTTCTATTAATGCAGCCCAACACCTTGTTTGCTTTGGCTAAGGCTTTTCTGCGTTGGTCGTGAATCTTGAGTGATCTGTGCACAATAACACCTAGATCCTTTTCTCTTTCAACCACTTTCAGTATTATTCCCTGTAAATTATAAGTATATTCTGTGTTGGTCCTACCTACATGCATCACACTGCATTTATCTAGGTTAAATGCCATTTGCCATTGTTGGGCCCATTCCCCTAGCACATCTAAGTATTTTTGCAGAAGATCATACCCCTCTACAGTCTTAACCTGTTCACAAATGTTGGTATCACCTGCAAACTTGCTGATCATACGTCCAACACCACTGTCCAGGTGTTGAAACAGTGAACAGTTGTGGATCTAACACTGATCCCTGGGGGACACCACCTGCTTCCAGGCTGATCCACAACCATTGACTACAGTTTTTTGCCTATTCCAGCGTATCAAACTCCCATTGATACCACATGATTCTACCTTGTGAAGTAAACTAATGTGAGGTACCTTATCAAAGGCTTTCTGAAAATTCAGGTCATCACAAACTACACTCATGCATTAAGAACTTTCACAGAGGCTGTGGACCACGTGACTTCCACACAGAAAGGAAAATTGGCTATAGAATTTCTTTAGGCATGGACTGCTCTGTCACTAAAATTCTGGGAATTCAGCAGTGGAGTCCATGTACCTGTTTATACAAACTGATACCATAGACCACATGTCTTCAAATAGTCCTGAGTTTGAGATCAGCTCTTCTTGTGGATTTATTTTGACTCAAAGCCAATTTGGGCTGTCAGAAGTAGCAAACATGAGTCAAATTTTCAACTGCTGTTTCCAACTATAAAGTGCAGTTACTGATTCAAATTCACCTGTCCTCATTAGGCAGGTGTTGGCAGCTCTCTGCTGAGGCACTATTAGTAGCTGAAATGCTGCACAGCGGTAAAGCCCTCCACTTCAAGGGCAATGAGAAAGTGTCAGGACCAGTTCCTACCTTGCAGAGGCAAATCTGGTATAGGCCAACCAAGGCGTCTATAATGACAGGCAATGGTTCAGATCATCCTAGCCTCAGAATCAAATCTGGCAGGAGCAGACAATGGAGGGGTGCGGGGAGGGGGAGATTTAGATTAAACAATGTTTCATGTGAATAAAAAAGAAAAGAAACAAATCTAAATAAATTGTTTCTTAAGTATTTGTAAACAGCAGGAGGTGCATGAAAGTAAACCACTCTGTCATTAACATGCTTCATGTTTGACAAAAGTTACTCATTTTTTGAATGTATGTCAAAACCAACAAATGTACAGTTGGGATTTTCAGGGAATTGGGATTAAAAGATAAAGGGCTGCCACAATAATAAAATGGAAAAAGAAACTTGAGACCAAATGACAGAGTCTTTTACCAATATTTCCATTTTCAGTTCAAATTTCAATCAAATTACTACAAAGAGTATCAAATTTATAGTCCTCCAGAAAGCTCTTTTAAAATATTAATTATTTAAATGAATTTGTATGGAGCTGCACAACTTCACATTTTTCCTCGATTTACCTTTTGTTACCATTTTTTTTTTACTAAAGATGTGGGCCCCGATATTAACACAAAGGCGGGTTCCGAGCGGTGGGGGGCGGGGGGAAGAGGTGGATTTGCATCCTTGAAATCAGAGGTAATGTTAGTGGGTCGGATTCTCCGATCTTAACTTGATTGAATGATTACATTTTTCCTTCTGGATTTCGCGTCTCCAAGCTACGAAGCGTGGTGTGATGTGCACCCGTATTACGCGATCTTAAATCCACTATTTAAAGGGCCAATGCAAAAATGGAATTTGGAGGAGTCGGGAGGTATTTACCATGGATTCACAAAGATCAAGGCCAGCACCCAGCTTCAGTGATGCTTCCCTTGAAGTATTCCTGGGTGCAGTCATGAGCAGGAGAGACATAATTTTCCCCAGCTATGGGAGGAAGAAACCTGCTGCTCTTACCAAGAAGGCGTAGTTGGAGGTGGCTGAGGGGATGAGCAGCAGGAGCATTGTGCCCCAGTCTTGACTGCAGTGCAGGAAGCACTTTAATGACCCAAACAGGTCTGGAAAAATGAATACAGCTGCTGATTCACCTGCATCCTGTGGTGTATAACACCCCCTTCTCACTCTGTCTTGCCAAGCGTACTGTATCACATCACTCCTCAGACCGACTTAAGTTTTTGCAGCACCATCCTTAACTCCATCACCATCGCCCCCAATACCTGCTCTCCTTCCCACGGCACCTCCCCGTGCGAGCACAGGAGATGCAAGACCTGCCCTTTCACCTCTTCTCTTCCCACCGTCCAGGGTCCCAATCACTCCTTCCAGGTGAAACAGTGATTTACTTGTACTTCTTTCAATTTAGTATACTGTATTCACTGCTCACAATGCGGTCTCCTCTACACTGGGGAGACCAAATGCAGATTGGGCGATCGCTTTGCTGAACACTTCTGCTCAGTCCGCAAGCCTGACCCTGACCTTTCAGTCGCTTGCCATTTTTAATTCTCCATCCCACTCCCACCCTGACCTCTCTGTCCTTGGCCTCCTACACTGTTCTAATGAAGCTCAACGGAAGCTCGAGGAACAGCACCTCATCTTTTGATTAGGCACTTTACAATCTTCCGGACTCAACACTGATTTCAATAACTTCAGATCCTAACCACTGTTACCATTTTTTTAGACAGCAGTTGCTGGTAATGGTTCTGATGTTGCCATTTTACAGCTCCTCTAGACCCATCTTTTGTTTCTTTACTTGTCCCATTACCACCCTCCTTTCCTCGCACCATCATCCCTTTTGTTATTTAATCACTTCTGCCCTCCACCTTATGACAGAACTTCCTGTTTGTTCTTTCCTCCGTTCCCCTTCCTCCTCCCCCCTTTCCCTGGCTCTGTACTTGCTTAAAAACTGTTACATCTTTAACTTCTTCCAGTTCTGACGAAAGGTCATCGACTGAAACATTAATTCTGTTTCTTTCTCCACAGATGCTGCCTGACCTGCTGAGTATTTTCATCATTTTCTGTTTTTATTTCAGATTTCCAGCATCCACAGTATTTTGCTTTTGATTAAGTGTTTGATTCACGACCACTTCCCTTCCCTTCCCTTGAAGCAGTTCTGCTCTTCTCTCTGATGGGATTTCCGTTTGTCTCTTTTACCTTGTTCACCTTCATTGCTTTCTGTTTCCCTTCGCATGTTTGATCAGGTTTCTTCTAACACTCGCTTTCACATCTCTTTCCTCAGCAGCTGTCTCCGGCTCTGATTTATTCCACGTGGATTCCAACTTAAATTCCACCCTTCATGCTTCGGATCCACCCGTGATTACAGATATCTCCATGATATACAGCGTTCCTCGAACCACTGCTCTCGCCGCTTCCTGAGATCCACGCTCAACGCCATGCGCCTCCACATGCACGCTCTTAACCCCTCTCTCTCCAGCAGCACCCACTCACTCTATTTCAGAGTTGTCCTGTTCCGCAGTTCCATTTCATCCTTCACCTCATCCGGCTCTTTAACAAAAACCTTTATTTCTTCCTTTCAGGTATCAAGGACCACAAGCTTCAACAACTCTTAGATACCAACGCCCCTCCTGATCTTTCTTCCCCTTCACTTTCCTCTGATCCCATCCCTCCTTCCAATCTCCACCCTTTGTCGTGTTTTCACTATACCCTCTGACCTTCCCCTCGCTGACCCTGAACGATCAGTCCTCAGCAAAGGCCTCGGCTTCATCCCTTTACGCCCCCACTCCAATGAATTTCGAGCTCGACACGATGCTGAGCTCTTCTTCCATCACCTTCGCCTCCGTGCCCACTTCTTTGGCCAGAAGTTCTCACCTGCACAGCAGACCCTTCCTCTCGTCTTCAGAATTCTCGTTCTCCTCCCTCTGGCCTCTGACCCTCTCTTAATCTTTTCATTGGGAACTGCCAGTGTGACATCGGCCGTCTCAATTTCTCTACTCCCCTCACTCACTCTAACCTACCTCCCTCTGAACTTGCAGCACTCCGTTCTCTCAGCTCCAATTGTCATTAAACCTGTTGACAAGGGCGGCGCTGTTGTTGTTTGGGGAACAAACTTCTACCTTGTGGAGGCTTAACGCTAATTCTTGGACACCTTCTCCTACCTCCCCCTCGACCATGACTCCAGCACCGAACATCAAGTCATAGTTTCCCAGACCATCACTGACCTCATCTCCTCTGGAGATCTTCCCCCCATGGCCTCCAACCTCATAGACCCCCAACTCCACACAGCCCACTTCTACCCCCTTCCCAAGATCCACAAACAGGACTGCCCCGGTAGACCCATCATTACAGCCTGTTCTTGCCCACGCAACTTATTTCTTCCTATCTTGACTCTATTTTTTCTCCCCTTGTCCAGTCTCTTCTGACCTACATCTGCTACTCTTCAGATGCACTCTGCCACTTTAACAGTTTCCAGTTTCCCGGCCCTAACTCTCTCCTTTTCACCATGGACGTCCGGTCCCTCTACACCTCCACCCCCCACCAGGACGGCCTGCGGGCCCTCAGCTTCTTCCTTGAACGAAGGCCCAACCAGTCTCAATCCACCACCACCCTTCTCTGCCTGGCTGAACTTGTTCATATGTTGGACAACTTCATCTTTGACTCCACTCACATCCTCCAAATAAAAGGTGCCACTATGGGAGCCTGTATGGGTCCTAGCTATGCTTGCCTTTTTGTGGGATACGTGGAACATTCTTTGTTCCATTCCTACTCAGGTCCCCTCCCTCACCTCTTTCTCCAGTACATTGATGACTGTGTCGATGCCATTTCCTGATCTCGCCCCAAAGTGGAAAATTTTGTCCACTTTGCTTCCAATTTCCAACCTTCCCTCACCTTCACATGATACATTTCTGATTATACCCTTCCTTTCCTCGACTTCTCTATCGCCATTTCTGGGGATAGGCTGGCAACCAATATCTACTATAAGCCAACCGACTCCCACAGCTATCTTGATTAAACTTCCTCCCGCCCCACTTCCTATAAGGACTCTATTCCATTCTCCCAGTTTCTCTGTTTCCATTGCATCTGTTCTGATGATAACACCTTCCACACCAATGCTTCTGATATGTCTTCCTTTTTCCTCAACCGATAATGCTCCTCCACTGTAGTTGACAGAGCTCTCGATCGTGTCCCTCCCATTTCCCGCACTTCTGTCCTCACCCCTTCCCCTCCCTCCTAGAACCATCATAGGGTCCCGCTTGTCCTCACCTTCCACCCCATCAGCCTCCACATTCAACGGATCATCCTCCGCCATTTCCGCCACCTCCAGCACGATGCCACCACCAAACACATCTTCTCCTCCCCTCCCCTTTCAGCATTTAGAAGGGACCACTCCCTCAGCGACACCCTGGTCCACTCTTCCATCACCCCCAACACCTGCTCTCCTTCCCATTGCACCTTCCCGTGCAAGCGCAGGAGATGCCACACCTGCCCTTTCACCTCCTCTCTTCCCACCGTCCAGGGTCCCAAACACTCCTTCCAGGTGAAACAGTGATTTACTTGTGCTTCTTTCAATTTAGTATACTGTTTTCACTGCTCACTATGCGATCTCCTCTTCATTGGGGGGACCAAAAGCAGATTGAGTGATCGCTTTGCTGAACACCTCCGCTCAGTCCACAAGCGAGATACTGACCTTCCGATCGCTTGCCATTTTAATTCCCCATCCCACTCCCACTCTAACCTCTCTGTCCTCAGCCTCTGTTCTAATGAAGCTCAATGGAAGCTCGAGGAACAGCACCTCCTCTTTCGATTAGGCACTTTACAACTTTTCGGATTCAATATTGATTTCAATAACTTCAGATCATAACTACTGCTCCCATTTTTTCGGACAGCAGTTGCAGGTAATGGCCGTTTACAGCTCCTCTAGACCCATCTTTTGTTTCTTAACCTGTCCGATTACCACCTTCCTTGCCTTGCACCATCACCTCTTTTGACATTTAATCACTCCTGCTCTCCACTGTATGACAGGCCTTCCCTTTTGTTCTTTCTTCCCCATCCCTCCCCCACCCCCTTTTCCTGGCTCTGTACTTTCTTAAAAACTATTAAATCTTTAACTTCTTCCAGGTCTGACGCAAGGTCATCAATCTGAAACGATAATTCTATTTCTTTCTCCACAGATGCTGCCTGACTTGCTGAATATTTCCAGCATTTTCTGTTTTTAATTCACTTTCTATGCACTTCCTCACCTCCCCCTGTATCCATCCGCCACTGCCACTCACCCTAACCCTTATGCAATGAGATGCATCTGTCTGATAGTTACCCTCTGATGCATCTGTCTGATAGTCACCCTCTGATACATCTGTCTGAAAGTCACCCTCTGATACATCTGTCTGAAAGTCACCCTCAGATGCATCTGTCCGATAGTCACCCTCTGATGCATCTGTCTGATAGTCACCTTCATCCAATGCACTGCATCCATCGGGTGAACACGTGACCTTCAGTCACTCACAGGTCTGTTCTTTCGCCCCTTGTAGGAGGAGAAGAGAGCACAAAACTCAAGGGAGAGGGAGAGGACTGGAGGTGGCCCTCCACAAATTGTGCAGCTCAGAGATGCAGAGGAGGATGCGATGGTGATAAGTGACATATCTGCATCCTTCTCAATCGGAGATGGAGAGACTGGGAACTCGCAGTTGCCTGGTGACAGAATTTTAAAAATCTCTGACACACATGCTGACTTTATTTCATCAATGATTGAACTATGAGAAGCCTGAGTATGGTGATTGTCAAGATTGTTACTTTGCCAGGACTAATTCATATCCCTTTCTTTTGTCTTCCAGGGCCTTCATGCATAGAGCAAGAGTCTGTGGATATGCATGACGACGATTCCTCAGGGGACCTCATTCCTTCTGAGGGTGCAATGTCACAGGAGGTACAGCCATGCACCAGCACAAATACTCGCACTTCGGTGGGTCCAGTTAGACAGTTAGTTGGGTTTTCACCTTGTGATTCACAATTCAAAAGTGAGCACGAGCAGCCACTGGTGGCAGAGAGAGCTGTGGAGAGTCCGCGTCAGAAGGCGCACTCCCGTCCAAACTCCGTTTAGCTGGATACAGATGCTGAACCCCACGGGCCATCAATGAGAAGGAGACTGATTGAGGGACAGCAGCAACTATGAGGTTCTGACAGACGTGCCACGGAAACTGTCCACAATAGCGGAGAGGATGGAGGAATCCAACGCCAAAAGTAGTAGTTTGGTGTCGCAGGTATGAGATTTTTTTCCATGTCAGCTCTCAAATGAGTCTATGCAGGCCATGACCACAGCCATGCAGGAGGTGTCTGCCACCTTAAACAGATGACAGATACCTTATCCGTGGCCTTACAATATGTCACTGATCTGCATAAAGCTGCTCTCCAGCAGAATGGTGAGAGCGATATGGCGCTGACCCAGGAGAGGGCTGATGACGAAAGGGGACATGAAAATGGAAACTCCACTCAAAGCACTCATACTTCTCACCCGTTGCCCCCCCCCCTCCCCCCAACCAGGACCCAATACGCTGCCTCATCTCCGATGGCCGAATGCCGAATCTGCCCCTTACCAGGCGCAGGTGGTGCATTCTTTGGTGGGGACCTCAGGGGCTCTGAATCCCAGAGGTCATAGGCCAAAAGCACCTCAGCAGTCATAGAAATTAGAAATTTACGGCCATTCGGTCCATCGTGTCTGTGTCCGCCGACAAAGAGCTATCCAGCCTAATCCCACTTTCCAGCTCTTGGTTCGTAGCCTTGTAGGGTACGACACTTCCAAGTACTTTTTAAATGTGGTGAGGGTTTCTGCCTCTACCATCCTTTCAGGCAGTGGGTTCCGGACCCCAACCACCCTCTGGGTGAAAAGATTTTTCCTCAGCTCTCATCTAAACCTTTTACCAATCACTTTAAATCTATGCCCCCTGGCTATTGACCTCTCTGCTAAGGGAAATAGGTCCTTCCAATCCACTCAGTCTAGGCCCCTCATAATTTCATACACCTCAACTAAACCTCCCCTCAGCCTCCTCTGCTCCAAAGAAAACAACCCCAGCCTATCCAATCTTTCCTCATAGCTAAAATTCTCCAGTCCTGGCAACATCCTCGTAAATCTCCTCTGTACCCTCTCTAGTGCAATCACATCTTCCTGTAATGTGGTGCCCAGAACTATACACAGTATTCTAGCTGTGGCCTAACTAGTGTTTTATACAGTTTTAGCATAACCTAAAAACATAGAATCATAGAAAGGTTACATCATGGAAAGAGGTCATTTGGCCCATCAAGTCCATGCCGGCTCTATGCAAGAGCAATCCAGCTAGTCCCACTCCCCTGCTCTATCCCCGTAGCGCTGAATTTTTTTTCCTTTCAAGTAATTATCCAGGTCCCTTTTGAAGGCCACGATTGAATCTGCCTCCGTCACCCCCTCTGGCAGTGCATTCCAGAACTTAACCACTCACTGTGTAAAAAAGTTTTTTCTCATGTCACCTTTGGTTCTTTTGCCAATCACCTTAAATCTATGTCCTCTGGTTCTTGACCCTTCCGCCTCTATCAAATCTCCTCTGCTCTTTCTCTGTTCCAAGGAGAACAACCCCAGCTTCTCCAGTTTATCCGAGTAACTAAAGGCCCTCATCCCTGGAATCATTCTAGTAAATATTTTCTGCATTCTCTCTGAGGCCTTCACATCTTTCCTAAAGTGCGGTGTCCAGAACTGGACACAATACTCCAGTTATAGTCGAACTAGTGTTTCATAAAGGTTCATTATGACTTCCTTACATTTGTATTCTATGCCTCTATTTATAAAGCCCAATATCCTGTAAGCTTTTTTAAGCGCTTTCTCAATCGCTTTCTCAACCTGCCCTGCAACCTCCCTGCTCTTATATTCTATGCCTTGGCTAATAAAGGAAAGTATCCCCTATGCCTTCTTAACCAACTTATCTACCTGTCCTGCTACCTTCAGGGATCTGTGGACATGCACTCCAAGGTCCCTCTGTTCCTCTACACTTCTCAGTATCCTTCCATTTATTATGTATTCCCCTGCCTTGTTTGCCCGCCCCAAATGCATTACCTCACACTTCTCTGGATTGAATTCCATTTGCCACTTTTCTGCCACCTGACCAGTCCATTGATATTTTCCTACAGTGCACAGCTTTCCTCCTCACTATCAACCATACAGCCAATTTTTGTTTCATCTGCAAACTTCTTAATCACACCCCCTACATTTAAGTCGAAATCATTGATATGTACCACAAAAAGCAAGGGACCTAGAACTGATCCCTGCAGAACCTCACTGGAAACTGCCTTCCAGTCACAAAAACACCTGTTGACCATTACCCTTTAATTCCTGCCACTAACAATTTTGGATCCAACTTGCCACTTTTCCTTGGATCCCATGGGCTTTTACTTTCCTGACCAGTCTGTGGGACCTTGTCAAAAGCCTTGCTAAAATCCATGTTGACTACATCAAACACGCTACCTCATCGACCCTCCTTGTTACCTCCTCAAAAAATTCAATCAAGTTAGTCAGACATGACCTTCCCTTAACAAATCCATGCTGAATGTCCTTGATTAATCTGTGCCTTTCCAAAGGATGTTTAATACAGTCAGAGCAGGAATCTGAGCAGCCTGCCTGTACCTCTGCTGAAGCTACAAGGGACGCACCATGTGGAAGCAGTAGGAAGCGTAAGTTAAAGCAATTGTAATTCACCAAGGGTAGGCATGAGTGTTTGAAAAAATGTTATGCTGTTAAGTTTCATTTTTTATAACGGCACATAAAATTGATTGATTAGCACCACTTCCACGTCTTGTCCATTATTTCGTCCCAAGTGCTAAGTTGGTGGTGGTGGTGGCAGCGAGCTGGAGGATTTCAATTTTTATTTTTCCCAGTCTGACTAACTAACTGACCCTTCGAAATATGAGGACATCCCTGGCATCCCGGACAGCAATGCACATGGCTGGTCTGACGATGGGTGCCCCATCTTTATATTGCTTGTCGTCGTCCTCCTCCTCCTCCTCTTCTTCAATGTTCCCATCATCAGAAGATGATTGATGAACGCCTTGGTCGTACTTCACCTCTAATCCTCTCTGCAGCGCAATGTTGTGCAGGATGCAGCACACCACTATGATTCTGGACACCCTCGCTAGTGAGTACTGAAGGGCACGTCTAGACCTATCTAGACACCTGAAGTGCATCTTCAACATGCCGATGGCATCCTCAATGACACACCTGGTGGTCATGTGGCTCTCGCGCTCTTGCACCTCATTGATGGGATTCCTCACTTGTGTCATGAGCCAAGTTTGAAGGGGGTTTCCCTTGTCTCCTATAAGCCAGCCCTTAAGTCCGTTTCCTGGTACGAAGAGGTCTGGAATGTTGGACTGCCGTAGTATAAAAACATCGTGACAGCTCCCAGGTCTGGTGCACACCTGTGTGAACTTTTTTTTTATTCGTTCATGGGATGTGGGAGTCGCTGGCGAGGCCAGCATTTATTGCCCATCCCTAATTGCCCTCGAGAAGGTGGTGGTGAGCCGCCTTCTTGAACTGCTGCAGTCCGTGTGATGAAGGTTCTCCCACAGTGCTGTTAGGAAGGGAGTTCCATGATTTTAACCCAGCGATGATGAAGAAACAGCGATATATTTCCAAGTCAGGATGGTGTGTGACTTGGAGGGAAACGTGCAGGTGGTGTTGTTCCCATGTGCCTGCTGCTCTTGTCCTTCTAGGTGGTAGAGGGCGCGTGTTTGGGAGGTGCTGTCGAAGAAGTCTTGGTGAGTTGCTACAGTGCATCCTGTGGATGGTACACACTGCAGCCACAGTGTGCCAGTGGTGAAGGGAGTGAATGTTTAGGGTGGTCGATGGGGTGCCAATCAAGCGGGCTGCTTTGTCCTGGATGGTGTCAAGCTTCTTGAGTGTTGTTGGAGCTGCACTCATCCAAGCAAGTGGAGAGTATTCCATCACACTCCTGACTTGTGCCTTGTAGATGGTGGAAAGGCTTTGGGGAGTCAGGAGATGAGTCACTCGCCGCAGAATACCCAGCCTCTGACCTGCTCTTGTAGCCACAGTATTTATATAGCTGGTCCAGTTAAGTTTCTGGTCAATGATGACCCCCAGGATGTTGATGGTGGGGGATTCGGCGATGGTAATGCCGTTGAATGTCAAGGGGAGGTGGTTAGACTTTCTCTTGTTGGAGATGATCATTGCCTGGCACTTGTCTGGTGTGAATGTTACTTGCCACTTATGAGCCCAAGCCTGGATGCTGTCCAGGTCTAGCTGCATGCGGGCATGGACTGCTTCATTATCTGAGGGGTTGCGAATGGAACTGAACACTGTGCAATCATCAGCGAACATTCCCATTTCTGACCTTATGATGGAGGGAAGGTCATTGATGAAGCAGCTGAAGATGGTCAGGCCTAGGATACTGCCCTGAGGAATTCCTGCAGCAACGTGCTGGGGCTGAGATGATTGGCTTCCAACAACCACTACCATCTTTCTTTGTGCTAGGTATGACTCCAGCCACTGGAGAGTTTTCTCCCTGATTCCCATTGACTTCAATTTTACTAGGGTTCCTTCGTGCCACACTCGGTCAAATGCTGCCTTTATGTCAAGGGCAGTCACTCTCACCTCAGCTCTGGAATTCAGCTCTTTTGTCCATGTTTGGACCAAAGCTCTAATGAGGTCTGGAGCCGAGTGGTCCTGGCGGAACCCAAACTGAGCATCAGTGAGCAGGTTATTGGTGAGTAGGTGTCGCTTGATCGCACTGTCGACGACACCTTCCATCACTTTGCGATTGAGAGTAGACTTGTGGTTGCACACTAACTGCACAATGATTGAGTGAAATCCCTTGCGGTTGATAAAAATTCCTGGTTCATGTGGTGGACCTCGGATTCCACGTGTGTGCAATTGATGGCACCCTGTATCTGCAGGAAGCCAGCCAGAGACGCGAAACCGACTGCACTTTCATTCTGGCTATTGTCATCGCAGGGGAAGTTGACATAATTGGACGTCCTGGCAAACGACCCATCCATTACCTGCCTTGTGCATTTATGTGCAGTCGACTGAGACTCTCTCGAGATGTCTCCAGTGGCGCTCTTGAAGGAGCCAGGATCAAAGAAATTGAGGGTAGTAGTGTCTTTGACAGTGACGGGCAATGTGTGCCACCAGGCCCAGCAGTGAGCAGCACTTCTAGAAGGAGGCTGCAGAAGTCTGCGACCACTTGCTGGCTCAATCTGAGCCTGCGTAGGCACTGCTCTTCAGATAGGTCAAGGAAGCTGACCATCTATTTAGTTTATATTGCCTCTCCTCTTTCTTCCTACTGAAATGTATCACTTCACACTTCTCTGCATTAAATTTCATCTACCATGTGTCTGCCCATTTCACCAGTCTGTCTATGTCCTCCTGAAATCTGTTATTATCCTCCATATTGTTTATTACACTTCCGAGTTTTGTGCCAACTGCAAAGTCCAGGTCATTAATACTGACCCCTGGGCAACACCACTGTAAACTTTCTTACAAACAAAAACAGCCGTTCACCATTATTCTCTGCTTTCTGTCCCTTAACCAATTTTGTATCCATGCTGCCATTGTCCCTTTAATCCCATCTATTTTTGTGGTACTTCATCAAATGCCTTTCTCTTGCGCACCTCTTTCTTGTATCATAGTATTGTGCACCTACAGATCCCACCACAGCCATCGTCGCTGTCGTGGATGGTGATTGTTTTCCTCGTCCGATGTCCTTTCGAAAACATCCATGGCGCCACCCCCCATTCTGATTTTGTCCATTTGAATGCTTCCAAACTTCTGAAAAACCTGTATGATCATAAGAACTCTCTGCAAAATGTTTGCTGGAGAGAATTGAGAAAGCAGCTATGAGCACTGAGCTTTTATTCACATCGGGCAATCATAACTTTAAACAACCCCATGAAATGCCACTCAATCTTGCCTCCGCTTCACTGGCAAGTTTCCCGAGCCCCGGGAAACCCGTGCTGGAGGCGTTAAATTCAAATGCCTGTTGAAATCAATTCAAAATTGCTTCATTACCATGCGCTAATCATATAAACAGCCATGCTAATTACCGACCTGCCTGTCCTAATGATCGACCCGTCTCTAGCGAGCATGTTACTTGCACGCAGCCACATGCGCCTCCATTAAACCCTGAAGTGAGCGCGTTGGAGGTGGGTGGCGGCCGCGCTTCAAATTGCTCCAATTTTTTACTTCCCTTCTGACCCCAACCCACGCGTTCTCGGGGGATAAAATTCCCCCCTTGGTTTCCCAACCAGGACAAAGCCTCAGATCTAAAAAGCCCTTTTTATGACCTGCACTGTCGCCCAACACAATTCCAGTTACCGTTGCCTTAGGGAAATGAAAACAATGGGCCAATGAGCACTGATATAAACTTGATAACCTCAGACAAATTTCTTCAGCTTGTGCTTGAATCCTTTTCAATCATGTCTTGTCGAGCCACACATCTGTCAGTTCATATAAACGTTAAATCACATTTTTGAGGGAGGAGAATAGCACTATACAAACTCTTAGTCTATCTTTAATATAGATATCATAATTACAAATTCTAACTTCAACCTTTCCATAGCCCTAACTCAAAGATACAATACTCTCATTTTAAACTGAAGACATTTTCCTTTAAATAACGTAACTCATGGAGTGCAGGATTGGAACTTTGACTCCAAATAAGAAACAAATTTCCATTTGTTTAAAAAAATTATTCCAAGAACACATTTTTTATTCATTCTCGGGATGTGGGCATCGCTGGCAAGGCCAGCATTTATTGCCCATCCCTAGTTGGCCTTGAGAAGATGGCAGTGGGCCTTCTTCTTGAACCGTTGCAATCTGTGTGGTGAAGGTGCTTCCACAATGCTGTTAGGAAGGGAGTATCAGGATTTTGACCCTGCAAAAATGAAGGAACGGCGATATAGATTCAAGTCAGAATGGTGTGTGACTTGAAGGGGAACTTGGAGGTGATGGTGTACCCATGCACCTGCTGCCCTTGACCTTCTAGGTGGTGGAGGTCATGGATTTGGGAGGTGTTGCCGATGAAGCCTTGGCATCCTGTAGATAATTGTAAACAATTTTACAACACCAAGTTATAGTCCAGCAATTTTATTTTAAATTCACAAGCTTTCGGAGGCTTCCTCCTTCGTCAGGTAAATGACGAAGGAGGAAGCCTCCGAAAGCTTGTGAATTTAAAATAAAATTGCTGGACTATAACTTGGTGTTGTAAAATTGTTTACAATTGTCAACCCCAGTCCATCACCGGCACCTCCACATCATCCTGTAGATAGTACACTTTGTAGCCACAGTATGCCAAAGGTGGAGGGAGTGGCAGTTTAAGCCAGTGGATGGGATGCCGATCCAATGTACTGCTTTGTCGTGATAGTGTTGAGCCACTTGAGTGTTGTTGGAGCTGCACTCATCCAGGCAAATGGAGAGTATTTCATCACATTCCTGACTTGTGCCTTGTAGATGGTAGGGAGGCTTTGGAAAGTCAGGAAGTGAATAGTTCACCACAGCATACACATCCTTTGACCTGCTCTAGTAGCCACGGCATTGGTGTGGCTGGTCCAATTCAGTTTCTGGTCAATGGTGACCCCCAGGATGTTGATTGTTGGTGACTCAGCGATGGTAATGCCATTGAACATCAAGGGGAGATGGGTATGCTCTGTTTTGTTGGAGATGGTCATTGCCTGCACATGTGGCACAAATGTTACTTGCTACTTATCAGCCTAAGCCTGGATGTTGTCCAGGTCTTGTTGCATGCTGGCATGGACTGCTTCATTATCTGAGGAATTGTGAATGGAGCTGAACACTGTGCAATCATTTGGGAACATTCCCACTTCTGACCTTATGATGGAGGGTAGGTCATTGATGAAACATAGTTGGGCCTATATCGCTGCTGTGAAGAATTCCTGCAGGAATGTCCTGTAGCTGAGATGATTGGCCTCTAATGACCACAACCATCTTCATTTGTGCCAGGTATGACTCCAGTCACTGGAGAATTTTCCCCCTGATCCCCAATGTCTTCACTTTTACTCGGGCTCCTTGGTGCCACACTCGGTCAAATGCTGCCTTGATGTCAAGGGCAGTCACTCTCAGCTCACCTCTGGAATTCAGCTCTTGTGTCCATGTTTGGACCAAGACTATAATGAAGTCTGGAGCCGAGTGGTTCTTGCAGAAACCAAATTGAGCATTGATGAGCAGATTATTGGTGAGTATGTGCTGCTTGTTGACGACTCCTTCCATCACTTTGCTGATGATTGGGAGCAGGCTGATGGGGCAGTAACTGTTCAGGTTGGATTTGTCCTGCTTTTTGTGGACAGTATATATCTGGGCAATTTTCTATATTCTTGGGTAGATACCAGTATTGTAGCTGTACTGGAATAGCTTAGCTAAGGGAGTTTAGCTCTGGACCACTAGTCTTTAGCACTACATCCGTGATATTGTCTGGGGCCATAGCCTTTGTTGTGTTCAGTGTACTCACCCATTTCTTGATGCCGTGGATCAAATTGGTTGAAGACTGGCGTCTGTAACGGTGGGGACCGCAGGAGGAGGCTAAGAAGAATCATCCACTCGGCACTTCTGGCTGAAGATGGTTGTGAAACCTTCAGCGTTTTCTTTTGCACTCACATGCTGGGCTCTGCCATCATTGAGGATAGGGATGTTCATGAAGCCTGCTGCTTAATTGCCCACCACCAGTCGCGACTGGATGTGGCAGAACTGCAGAGCTTCGACCTGATCCGTTGGTTGTGGGAACACTTAGCTCTATCCATATCATGCTGCTTCTGCTGCTTAGCATGCATGTGGTCCTGTGTTGCAGCTTCACCAGGTTGGCACCTCATTTTGAGGTACACTCGGTGCTTCTTCTGGTATAATCTTCTACAGTCCTCATTGAACATCTGGTCATCTGGCTTGATGATGATGGAGGAACAATGGATATGCCGGGCCATAAGGTTACAGATTGTGATGGTATACAGTTCTGCTGCTGTTGATGGCCCACAGCACCTTATGAATGCCCAATTTTGAGCTGCTAGATCTGTTCTTAGTCTATCCCACTTAGCATGGTGATAGTGCAACACGACACGATGGAGGGTGTCCTCAGTGTGAAGACAGGACTTGGTCTCCAACGAGGACTGTGAGGTAGTCATTCCTACCAATGCTGTTATGCCATTCTGTGATAAGTAGGTTGGTGAGGACAAGGTCAAGTAGGTTATTCCCTTGTGTTGGTTCTCTGGCCACTTGCTGCAAGCCCAGTCTGGCAGCTATGTCCTTCAGCACTCGGCCACATAGAGGATATCTGTTGACAGTGAGTTACAGATATTCATCCAGAAGTGTGAAAGGTCCATAATTCACAAGTACTGCAAGTGTGAGTTATGACAGTCTAATGCACAAGAGAAGGGACACCGGTAACTCACTGTCGCCTGTGAGGTGCTGTTTTTATTTCATGGGGCAGAGCAGTCCCTGGAATACTTAAGAGTAACAAAGCATTCTGGGATTAATTGAAAGGCTGTCCAAAGATAATTCACTGGAATTGTTTTATATTTCATTTGTGCAAGTCACCCTCTCCCAGCCAGTGAAAATCTTATTTTTCGTCACAGATCATTGTGAATTACGCAATGTTCTCTTGTCTTTTTCATTTTGATTTCTATTATTTGGAAGTAAAAATCTAGATGATATTTATTCTTTCATGATATGATGCACATTTGGAAAAATAGAGAATGAATTGAGTAATCAAAGAATTCATTTGAGAGAATATTAAATGTATTGCCTTCATACGCTAATTTCATAGCCTCCAGCAGACGCAATCATCTGAATCACATTTATTTTACTGTTGTTCACCATCCTTTTAAAAATAAATTATAAAATGAAATACCTTATTTGTTATAAGCATTGGCCTAATAGATCTACAAATACACTTCAGTTTTTACTTGTTATAAATTCATTGTCCCAATCCACTTTTCATATAACTATCTAGAGTAATGCCCACGTAATGCTGCCACTTATAGCAGAAGCACAATGACATATAAAGAGTTAGTGGACATTGGTTGCAATTCCAGGATTGGAAAAGGGGGAGTCATACCCAGTCAAAAGAAATGGTGGTTGGGGGGGCAACATATCCCCTCAAGTGGCTGTGCCTACGACATATAGTGAAAATCTGAGAGCTAATCTTTCATTATTTAGCCCATAGGCAGTAGAATGCACCTTCACAAATCAATGGAAATTGGTGCATCCAATGACAAAGCATTTAATCTCTGTATGTGTACACCGATTGAATCACTTAATTAGATTTTCCAAGAGCATTAATTTTCAGTTACAGGAAACAGTTGAGGAATCATAATCCTTTATGCACAATACACAGTCTATTTGAAGTTCTGGTCCAGATTCTGGTCCAGATCCCAGCCTAAAGCAACAAGAGAACACGTCTCAAATTGTAATTTCAGGAAACTATGTCACAAGGGAAGTTACTGTGAATGCGGATGACAACAACTACTACAACAACAACAAACACTTGCATTTAAAGAGCACCTTTAATGTCAAAAAATATCCCAAGTCGCTTTGCAACTAGATGCAAGGAAATAAACGCTGAATCAGGAGACAGCAATTAGGGAAAAGCAAGGCTGAAGACATGGGTTTTGAGAAGTTTTTTTAAGGCATAGAGTGAGGCAGAGAATAGATCAAGGCAGTTGAATGTTCTGACACCAGTGGTGGGGTGAAGGAAGGAGCGATGTGTTAAACGGCAGGGCCACAGGAACAGAGCATTGGTAGGGGTGTACTATAGGGCTGGAGGAAATGCAGAGTAAGGGTGGTGTGAGGCTGTGAGGGGATTTATAGATGTGAAAAAGATTTTAAATTGAATGCATTGGACAATGGGGAGCCATTCAAGGTCAGCAAGGATGGAGGTGATGGATCAGCGAGAGTTAGTACAGGATAGGATAAGTGTCGCAGTGTTTTGCACAAATTGAAGACTATGAAGGGAGGAGAATGGGACATCAGCAAGGAAGGCATTGGAATAGTCAAGTATGGAGGTTCTAAACTCATCTATACAAGTTTCAAGGTGGAGAGGTGGAAGTAAGTAGTCTCAGTGATGGGTAGAATGTGGGGTTTAATGCTCAGCTCCAGGTCAAACAGAATGCCAAGGTTGTGACAGATCTTGTTCATCCTGAGAGACTGACTGTGGAGGGAGATGGTGTGAGTTGGTGGCGGGAACTGAAGACAACCGTTTTGGAATTCCTGATGTTGATTTGGAGGAAGTTTTGACTCAACCAGGTTTGGATGTCAGACTCATGAGTATGTACTTGTTGGGCGATTGTCATGCTTGGTGTCTCTGTTTTATTGAATTATCAGTCAAGAAGGCAGTTCACAATGTAGGCTTGATTTATCAATATCTTATTATGCTAATAATTTTATCATGGGGCAGTGGTACTCTTATTAGGCCATTTGCAGCTCACTTTTCCCTTTACCTGTGGCTTTTTACGGACTTGCTGTTCCATATTCCTGACTATGGCATATTGACCAAACTGGGATTCACTTCCATTCCCTCCTCTCTTTTTGCTCTCCAGCAAAAAGCAGCAAGTAAATGCTACAAGGAGGTAGATTATTTTAGATTCAACTGTTAAAATAGAAATATTGGTCTTAAAAGTTTCTTTTCCTCTGCCTGTGAGGAAGTGCCCGGCCTTCATTTGGCAACTACCAGAAGCAACATAGTTGAAACCAGGAGCTTACGGTATTGAAAATCCTGGTGCAAACCCATGCAATGTTAGTCCATGGTGCAGCATCCCTGAGAACAGCCCTTGAGCAAGACATTGGTTTAATCTGTGGCCCTGCTGTACCATTTCTTCCCAGGAAGAATGGTAGAGCAGGGTCACGATGAAATTCCTGCTCGTTAGAATATTTTTAAAAGATTAGTTTCAATGTTCTCCCAGTTTTCCTCATGTGGCTATTCAGTTTCACATAATTTTGTTCTGCAAGGAGAGCAATGTAGTTCAAGCAATGGACATTTTCACTACTACTGGTCTACAGCTGACACAGTAGTTATGTGATCACTTATGTGGACAAGCTTGCTGTTGGCCAAGTGGTCGATTTTGAGCCATTCTTGTTTTTACTCAGTTTTCTCTGCATATTAGAGTGTCCAACTTGTAATTCACTGTGGAGCCTATTTTTCGTTGTGCACACTTACTTGTTGGGCCAGTATCTCTTGGGCCAGAAATTGTCAGATACTTACCTCAAACCTACTCTTTTAATGAGGCCAGCAGATCACTTGGGCATAACTTTTTTCCCCCTCAAGCTATTTGTTATGCTTTTCTACTGGGCTTTATCAGATCTATTGCAGATTTTGATGACTTACCAGAGCATTTGAAAGTTTTACAAAAGAGGAAAAGCACAATATATTCCACAGGTAATGTCTTCGTCTGCCATTACAAAACCCAAAAGATATTTCCCAACATCCCACCTGAGATCATATATGCTTATTCCCGAAATTAACTCGTTATGAATTAAATTAGCATTTAACATCAAGTCAAAAAGATTTTTTATGCAATATTATATCACATTATTAAATAATACAATAAAACACATAAGGCTAGATTTTGGTCTTCACTGCCTGGATGGTAATCTGGTAGAGCAGATTGCCTGCCCTTTGTAGAGCCTGCCTGATTTTCATTCCATTTAAATCAATGGGATCAATTGATGGGTTCTGTAACACCAGGCAATCTGCTCAACCAGATTATCATCCAGGTGGTGAAAACTAAAATCTACCTCATAGAAAGAAAGATGTGCATCTATATAGTGCCTCAGCACATCCTCAGGATGTCCCAAATTCTTATTTTATATTACTTACAAAGTCATTGTTGAAGCCGTTATAAAATGTAAAAATAAATATTGGTTTTGAATACTGCAAAAGATCCTGGGAAGACTCAAAAAAGATCCATAAGTTTAAATTGATGCGATTCCCTCTCTTGTGAGGGCTTTAGAGTAAAAGGATAGTCAAAGGAATGGTGAGGCCAATTAGGGACCAAAAAGGAAATCATCTTATGGAGGCAGAGGGCATGGCTGAGGTACTAAATTATTACTTTGCACACAGGGCACAATTTCAAAATTCGCAGATGACACAAAACTTGGAGGGGTAGTAAACAGTGAGGAGGATAGTGATAGACTTCAAGAGGATATAGACAGGCTGGTGGCATAGGCGGACATGTGGCAGATGAAATTTAATGCAGAAAAATGCGAAGTGATACATTTCGGTGGGAAGAACGAGGAGAGGCAATATAAACTAGAGGGCACAACTCTAAAAGAGGTACAGGAACAGAGAGGGTGTATGTGCACAAATCGCTGAAGGTGGCAGGGCAGGTTGAGAAAGTGGTTAAAAAAGCATACAGGATCCAGGGCTTTATAAATAGAGGCACAGAGTACAAAAGTATGGAAGTCATGATCAGCCTTTATAAATCACTGGTTCAGCCACATCTGGAGTATTATGTCCAGTTCTGGGCACCGCACTTTAGGAAAGATATGACGGCCTTAGAAAGGGTGCAGAAGAGATTTACTAGAATGATTCCAGGGATGAGGGACTTTAGTTACGTGGATAGACTGGAGAAGCTGGTCGTTCTCGTGGAACAGAGAAGGTTGCGAGGAGATTTGATAGAGGTATTCAAAATCATGAAGGGTCTCGACAGAGTAGATAGAGAGAAACTGTTCCCATTGGCGGAAGGGTCAAGGACCAGAGGACATAGATTTAAGGTGATTGGCAAAAGAACCAAAGGTGACATGAGGAAAAACTTTTTTACACGGCGAGTGGATAGGATCTGGAATGCACTGCCCGAGGCGATGGTGGAGGCAGGTTCAATCATGGCCTTCAAAAGGGAACTGGATAAGTGCTTGAAAGGAAAAAAAATTCAGGGCTATGGGGAAAGGGTGGTGGAGTGGGACTAGCTGGATTGCTCTTGCATAGAGCTGGGGTGGACTCGATGGGCCAAATGGCCTCCTTCCATGCTGTAACCTTTCTATGATTCTATTCTATGATTTGTGTTTAGGGAAATTGAATAGGATAAAAATGGCTAAAGAGGACGTACTTAAAAGGTTGGCAGCTCGTAAAGTAGAAAAGTCACCCGTTCTGGATGGGCTGCAACCTAGGTTGCTGAGGTAAGGGTGGAAATAATGGAGGCTCTAGACACAATCTTCCATACAATCTTTCAATCCTCCTTGGATATGGGAGTGGTACCAGAGGACTGGAGGGTTGCAAATGTCACACTCCTGTTCAAAAAAAGGGAGAGGATATACTCGATAACTACAGGCCAATCAGCCTTCTAGAGACAATAATCCAGGACAAAATTAATTGCAATTTGGAAAAACATGGGTTCATAAACGACAGCCAGCACAGATTTGTTAAAGGCAAATCGTGTCTGACAAACTTAATTAAGTTCTTTGATGAAATAACGGAGATGGTAGATGAGGGTAATACAGTTGATGTCGTGTATATGGACTTTCAAAAGGTGTTTGATAAAGTGCCACATAATAGACTTGTTAGAATAATTGAAGCCCATATGATTAACAGGGCAATGGTAGCGTGGTTACAAAATTGGCTAAGAGACAGAAAGCAGAGAGCAGTGGTGAACGGTTGTTTTTCAGACTGGAGGGAAATATGCAGTGGTGTCCCCCAATGGTCGGTATTAAGACCACTGTTCTTTTTGATATATATTATTGACCTGGGCTTGAGTATAAAGGGCATAATTACAAAGTTTGCAGATGACACAAAACTCAGTCATGGACTTAGTAGTGAAGAGGATAGTAGCAGACTTCAGATGGACATAGACAGACTGGTGAAATGGGCAGACACATGGCAGATGAAATTTAATGCAGAGAAGTCTGATGTGATGCATTTTGGAAGGAAGAATGAGAAGAGACAATATAAACTAAATGGTACAATTTTAAATGGGGTGCAGGAACAAAGACACCTGGGAGTTCACATACATAAATCTTTGAAGGTGGCAGGATAAGTTGATAAGGCTGTTAAAAAATTATATTGGATCCCGGGCTTTATAAATGGAGGCATAGAGTACAAAAGCAAGGAAGTTATGATAAACCTTTATAAATCACTGGTTAGGCCACAGCTGGAGTACGGTGTCTAATTCTGGGTCCCACACTTTAGGAAGGTGTCAAAGACTTGGAGATGGTTCAGAAGAGATTTACTCGAATAGTACCAGGGTTGAGGGACTTCAATTATAAGAAGAGAATAGAGAAGCTGTGATTGTTCTTCTTAGAAAACAGATGGCTAAGGGGAGATTTAATAGAAATTTTCAAAATTATGAAGAGTTTTGATTGAGTAAATAAGGAGAAACTGTATCCACTGGCAGGGGGGTCGGTAACCAGAGGGCACAGATTGAAGAGGAGGGCAAAACTTCTTACGCAGTGAGTTGTAATGATCTGGAATGCATTGCCTGAAAGGGTGGTGGAAGCAGTTTCAATAGTAACTTTCAAAAGGGAATTGGGTATAAACTTGAAAAGGAAAAATTTGAAGGGCTTTCGGGAAAGAACCGGGAAATGGAACTAAATGGCTAGCTCTTTCAAAGAGCCGGCACAGGCACAATGGGCCAAATGGCCTCCTTCTGTGCTGTATGATTCTATGATTCTATGAAGAGATTTGAAGATACTCAATACTGTTTATCTATTATTATTCTGAAGTGTTTCCCAGAACCAGTCCAGCTGCCTTCAGATGCTATCAGTGCCAATTAGTTAAATTTTGCCCAGCCTTTAACTATAACTAATAAGTTTTAATCAGTAACTTGCAATCAATCAGGGACAGTGACATTCAATTCTGAATAAAGGACACACATAAAGGAGCGCTTGCTCTCAGAAAATAAACCACCACATGACATCTGGGCAAATAACTCAATCACAGACAGCACCAATTTTTTTTTTGTAAAGCCATTAAATCCCTGTCATCTATAAAATATTAAACATCTTGCATATAACTCACATTTCCTGTAAGTGTCACACTTACTTCCTGCAACACTCTCTCCATCATACTTTGTTGATAACATAAATCGGGGGCACCCAAGGCCCACCTGATGCAATTTTCAGGCAAGCCTGCACTAGGTGAACAGTACGCCAACCTGCTTCAAAATGCGATCAGAGTCGTATACCGCACATGCTCTGCCCTTTTGTACCAGGCGGTAAGCGGCCTAACCAATGGTCCTGAAAGGACTAGTGGCCACTCCACAAAAGGCCCCAAAATTTTTTTTTAATTTTATTTTTGTGGGGATAGGAAGAGCTGGATTGCTCAACTACAGAGGCCCACTGCTGGGCCGTGCTGGCATCCCACCTCCAGAATTCCCCCCACACCCCCCCTTTCCCACAAGCAGGAGGGTGCAACGGAATGCCTATTTGGTGCCTGCAGCTCACCAGCTGCATTCAGTTGAGGCTTAAACCTGAATATGGTTTGGGTCTCCAGATACCAGCATCAGGAAGGCAGTGCCATTGTTCCACAGACTTCATGCACGCTTTGGACAAAAGTTGAAAATCCCTCCATATGTTAGAAAACATTGTATCCTCCGAGCCACAGTCCACAATATATATATATATATATATATATATATATATAACTACAAAGAACTTTAAGAACAGAACAGTGATTGCTATTTTAAAAGGTATATGTATGGGCTATATTTTCATCCGTTTGCTCATTTTTGCAAAAAGGTTGCTGCAGCTATATAGTTTGAACTTTACTCTAAACTTACAACTATTTTTTTGCTAAAATTAGCAAATTCAGAAAAATGTACCCCTTTAAGAACCAACGAGAAACCACATAGGACATAAAAATGACATAACCTGCAGAATAGCTTTCATGTGTATTATTCTAACATATTGCCGAGAAACTCATTTCCACCAGAAAAATCCATTTAACTAAAAACAGCACTATTGACCTGCACTGGGCGTATTGTAAATATTATACATGAGCACACAAAATGATTTAAAGTATTCAAACATCTGCTCCTACACAGTATGTCCTGCAAGGAGAGTAAATTGCCAATTTTGTATCCTTTCAACTCTTCTATGGCCTAATTTATAAAATGGGCATAATTGCTACTCAAATTGGACTATTCATTTTTCTGTGCATAATCTCTACAAACAATGGCTCTTTTTGTACTTTACTAAGGGCTAGATGCTAGAAGAGTTCATCTGTTGCAAATACAGTTCTGTATAGCTTTGTATCTTTTACTTATTTTCAGTTACAAAGCTGCAGAAATAACACTATTGTTTAGCTTCATATCTGCAGGCTTTGCTACATAAAACAATGTGCTGTTTTCATTCTCTTTGTACCCTACCCTACATTTTGCACACTTATATAAATAATTTTGAAGCCAATATTGAAATATCCCATTTAAAAACCATCCCTGCCCAAAGGCTGCACTTTTGGTTCACCTGATACTGGGACAACGGCATTGCAATGTGATCTGCTCTATTTCATTGTCAAGTTAAAAATGTAACAACATATATTAAAAAGGCTGGACAAATGCAAAGAGTGTGCCAATGAAGCTGCTTTTTACTTAGTAATCGCTTGAGTTTCGCTTGGAGGTCACATGATAGCTGAGAAAATATTTACTTCATCAGCAGGATGTGATGAAGAGGTTAATAGATGAATTTTTGAAAAACGTTGGAAACCATTTTGGAAGAGGTGAAAGGTAGTATGGGATGTGCAAAGGAGACTGTCTAGACTGGTGCCCAGCTAACATTTCTACTAAGAGCTGATCCTGACAAATTCACTCAAGCAGAGGGAAGATGCTTTTGGAAATTACTAAACAAGGAGTTTATTGGCTATCAACTGGAAGGGCAGAGTAACTGTTAGAAATTTGGGTCTGCTGTAGCGTAGATAATTTCTTGAGTTCAGTGACGGCAGTGGTACTGTAACTGACAAAATCAGCCTAGACTAGATGATGTCATGCATCACAAAACTTGCAACCGTTGAAGAGTTAAGACTATTTTAACTTCGAAAACATCTACAATGGGGGAACAGGTGGGCTGACAACTGAGAAACAGGCTGCAGCAATTCAATGTCCACACATACGTTCAGAAGTCTGAATTTTTGGGATCGTTCTAGCATTGCTTTAGTTATCCCACATTTGTCCCAGTTTTAAGCTGGGGACAAATGTAAAATGTAGGAGAACTTAGCAAGCTGTTTTATTTTGATCTGTGATTCCATAAATCTGCACAGACCACCCCTAGTTGTATGAGGTATATGTGGAGAAGTAGCATCTCTGAACAATGGGAAGCCACACCCTTGGGGATGATGGAACACCATGAGGGAAAAATTGGACCCCCACCTGCCCATTTTTTGCACAGAGCAGGGTCAAAATATTATGGTACTGTCTCCCACACACCAAGGGCATCTGTGGTCGGACAATTTTTCAGGCGCCCCTGGTAACTGCCTAAAACAGGTGCTAGGCCCCTTACATATGTAAATGAAGTCCTAACGCCTATTTTAGGACCCCTCTCCTAAATTATGAAGTCTGAGCAGAGCAGGCTCAGAGCTAAGCAGCGGCTGCTAACAAAAAAGTAAATCAGATGTTTTTTAAAAATTTGATGTGGAGCCAGGGTGAGCAGGAATGTTTCTCACGGCTCCACAGAACTACTGAGGGATTCTGCCAGCCCACGATTGGCCCCCTCTTCCCTTGTCCTTTCCCATTCCCTCCTGAGGGCCACTGCTTGTTGAGGCAAGCGGTCCAAAATTGATCCCTTTGAAATGGGCAAGCTGCCTCTGGAGGACATGAATAAATTATCGAAGATAAACTGAAAGCAGATATCTGAGCTTCTCGGAAAAAAATATACATTTGTTAATTTTGAATATTATTTATATTTAATTAAAACTTTGAAAAATAACTATACTTAGAAAAGTGAGAGGCTGGCACTCACTTATTGATTTCCCTTTTGTTTAAAGTTCTGTTAGTTTTCAGAAGCACTTTTAAGTGCTGAGTGACTGCTGTGTTTTTGAAGAAAGAATTGACAGGTCATTATGGGCTAAGTGAATTAGTTCAGTGAGGTGCCCCTGAGATAGAATTTGGTGAGTTGGAATTCTGCACTTGCATCTTCAAGAAAAATCACATGCAATAAATAATGAAACACAAATATCATATAATTTAAGTGCATTTATTATGTTCTGAAACGCAGTTATCACATTGTGTGATGCTCACCAGCGAAACACAGAGTTCTTTAACAGAAATGTTTATACACTATATTGGGCTGGATTTTGTTCTAAAAATAACAGTGAGCCTAACAGCGCTCACCGTTATTTTGGTGCAAATCAGACAGCAACTTCTGCTGACTGGACATGCGCATTTAAATGCGGAAATCGGGAAGTTGCTGTACCAGATGCCCTGCTCTTCCACAAGCTTCGCAGGAAGGAGATCTCGCCGGCTGACTCACCATTGAAATGACTGCAACAGCATGAAGCTCCTCTACTATAGGCATGTCTTCCATAGGCATATAAACAGTAAACGGGTAGTAAGAGGAGGGGTGGGACCAATTAAGGGCCAAAAAGGAGATCTATGCATGGAAGCAGAGGGCATGGCTGAGGTATTAAATGAGTACCTTGCATCTGTCTTTACCCATGAAGAAGATGCTACCAAAGTCACAGTAAGTGAAGAGGTAGTTGAGATACTGGATGGGCTAAAAATTGATAAAGAGGAGGTACTAGAAAGGTTGGCTGTACTTAAAGTAGATAAGTCACCAGGTCCAGATGGGATGCATCCTGGATTGCTGAAGGAAGTAAGGGTGGAAATTGTGGAGGTACTGGCCATAATCTTCCAATCATCCTTAGATACGGGAGTGGTGCCAGAGGACTGGAGAATTGCAAGTTATGACACCCTTGTTCAAAAAGGGTGTAAGGATAAACCCAGCAACTACAGGCCAGTCAGTTCAACCTCGTTAGTGAGGAAACTTTTAGAAACGATAATCCGGGACAAAATTAACAGTCACTTGGACAAGTGTGGATTAATTAAGGAAAGCCAGCACAGATTTGTTAAAGGCAAATAGTGTTTAACCAACTTGATTGAGTTTTTTGATGGGGTAACAGAAAGGATCAATGAAGGCAATGCGGCTTATGTGGGCTATAAGGACTTCCAAAAGGTGTTTGATAAAGTGCCACATAATAGGCTTGTCATCAAGATTGAAGCCCATGGAATAAAGGGGAGAGTGGAAGCATGGATATGAAATTGGCTAAGTAATAGGAAACAGAGAGTAGTGATGAACGGTTGTTTTTTGGACTGGAGGGTGGTATACAGTGGTGTTCCCCAGGGGTCGGTACTAGGACCATTACTTTTTTTGATATATATTTAGGACTTGGACTTGGGTGTGCAAAGCACAATTTCAAAATTTGCAGATGACACAAAACTTGGAAGGGTAGTGAACTGAGGAGGATAGTGATAGACTTCAAGAAGATATAGACAGGCTGGTGGCATGAGCGGTCACGTAGCAGATGAAATTCAAAGCAGAAAAATGTGATGTGATACATTTCGGTCGGAAAAAAGAGGAGGGGCAATATAAACTAAAAAGTACAATTCTAAAAGGGGTGCAGGAACAGAGAGATCTGGGGGTATATGTACACAAATCGTTGAAGGTGGCAGGACAGGTGGTGAAAGCTGTTAAAAAAGCATATGGGATCCTGGGTTTTATTAATAGAGGCATAGAGTACAAAAGCAAGTAAGTTATGCTAAACCCTTATAAAACACTGGTTCGGCCACAACTGGAGTATTGTGTCCAGTTCTGGGCATCGCACTGGAGAAGCTGGGGTTGTTCTCCTTAGAGCAGAGAAGGTTGAGAGGAGATTTGATAGAGGTATTCAAAATCATGAAGGGTCTGGACAGAGTAGATAGAGAGAAACTGTTCCCATTTGCGGAGAGGTCAAGAACCAGAGGACATAGATTTAAGGTGATTGGCAAAAAAAAACAAAGGCAACATGAGGAAATTTTTTTTCATGTAGCGAGTGTTGTGATCTGGAATGCACTGCCTGAGGGGGTGGTGGAGGCAGATTCAATCATGGCTTTCAAAAGGGAATTGGATAAGTACTTGAAAGGAAAAAATTTGCAAGGCTACGGGGGTAGGGCGGGGGAGTGGGTCGAGCTGGATTGCTCTTGCAGAGAGCCGGCATGGACTCGATGGGCTGAATGGCCTCCTTCTGTGCTGTAACCATTCTATGATTCTAGTGCCCTGATGAAAACAAAGTAATCTCACCAGAAAAAGGTACATCAAGTTTTTTACGTCCAAGCAAACTTCTAACAGCGTAGTACATCTTAATAACTGCCAAACAACCTCTCTGGCAATGAAAATTTACTTTTACAAGTGTGGCATCTTATTCCTTCACATTTTAATTGTTCAACACAAATTTTTTATTTTTTTACTTTTTCTTTGTCTCTTTTATCTCTGTCTTTTAATTCACTATTTATTACCCTCTCTTTATTTCTTTTTCTGTAACTGATTTGGCATTGGTTCTGTGTCCGCGTTGCTTATTAACATACTTCAATCTGATTGGTTAAGGGGTTACACAGCAGCTTGCCCCGTTCACACAGGTCCCAGATGCCCGGGAGAGGACCTGATTAGAGGAACTTGCATTGCAAAAGCCCATGAAATGTCTATGGGCAAGTTCAGGTCCAACATAAGAACATACGAAATAGGAACAGGAGTAGGCCATACAGCCCCTCGAGCCTGCTCCGCCATTCAAGAAGATCATTCTGCCTCAACTCCACTTTCCCACCCTATCCCCATAGCCCTTGATTCTCTTAGTGTTCAAAAATCTATCGATCTCAGTCTTGGATATACTCAACAACTGAGCATCCACAGTCCTCTGGGGTAGAGAATTCCAAAGATTCACAACTCTCTGAATGAAGAAATTTTTCCTCATCTTGGTCCTAAATGGCCGACCCCTTATATTGAGACTATGACCCCTAGTTCTAGACTGTCAAGCCAGGGGAAACAGCTTCTCAGCATCTACCCTGTCAAGCCCTCTAAGCAGGCATCGTTTGTTCACCGCTCAGAGCAAAATCCTGCCAATATGTTTTGAGACATTTCAGACACACATCAGATGTCACACTTTATCATGTATGCAAATTTCATATTGTCATTTTTTTTTAAAACGTGTATAAAAAGAAAACTAAACATTTCCTGTTGTTTTCTTGTGATTGCTAATTGACCCTATATAAGAACATAGGAACATAAGAAATAGGAGTAAGCCAATCGGCCCCTCGAGCCTGCTCCGCCATTCAATAAGATCATGGCTGATCTGATCCTAATCTCAAATCTAAATTCATCTCCAATTTCCTGCCCGCTCCCCATAACCCCTAGTTCCCTTTACTTCTAGGAAACTGTCGATTTCTGTTTTAAATTTATTTAATGATGTAGCTTCCACAGCTTCCTGGGGCAGCAAATTCCACAGACCTACCACCCTCTGAGTGAAGAAGTTTCTCCTCATCTAAGTTTTGAAAGAGCAGCCCCTTATTCTAAGATTATGCCCCCTACTTCTAGTTTCACCCATCCTTGGGAACATCCTTACCGCATCCACCCGATCAAGCCCCTTCACAATCTTATATGTTTCAATAAGATCGCCTCTCATTCTTCTGAACTCCAATGAGTAGAGTCCCAATCTACTCAACCTCTCCTCATATGTCCACCCCCTCATCCCCGGGATTAACCGAGTGAACCTTCTTTGTACTGCCTCGAGAGCAAGTATGTCTTTTCTTAAGTATGGAGACCAAATATGTATGCAGTATTCCAGGTGCAGTCTCACCAATACCTTATATAACAGCAGCAATACCTCCCTGTTTTTATATTCTATCCCCCGAGCAATAAAAGCCAACATTCCGTTGGCCTTCTTGATCACCTGCTGCACCTGCATACTAACTTTTTGATCTTCTTGCACTAGGACCCCCAGATCCCTTTGTACTGCAGTACTTTCCAGTTTCTCGCCTTTAAGATAATAACTTGCTCTCTGATTTTTCCTGCCAAAGTGCATAACCTCACATTTTCCGATATTGTATTGCATATGATCCTAGAAAGGCACAGGAATTAGATCTTGGGGCTTTAAGGGGACACACTAAATAACACACAGTTGCACCATAAAAGCGAAATAATACATTGCATGTTACATATTATAATGCTTCTGTCCTTATAAAACTCTGTATGCTGTAAGCACCATGAGCAACACCATGGGTGATCCACTAGTCTAGTGAAACATTTTAGAAAGATTAATTATCCCAACATCATAACAAACATCTGAATGGTAGAAAAGAATTCTGAAGCTTAATTAAGCCATTCAAATCACATAAACCCACAACATTCTTTGTCTAAATGTGAAACAATGTATTTTCCAAATTGGTGATCTTAATGCATCTCAGATAAAGGTGCAAACTATGAAACAGCTGCCAGAACAGCTTAGTGGATACAAGGATAAGATTGATGTATGAAACATTGGAGGTCCAACTGCTGTATACATTTAATTGATTTTGACAGAAGTAATCCCATTCTCACCTAGGTGTGTATTCTCTTTTAACAAATGCTCATTATGAATCTATTTCACTCTTGCTATTAAAAAATATGCAGGAAAATATGAAAATATTTGATATGATCACCAACTGGTGGAACTATCTCTTATAAAACCTATGGATTCTCCATGACCCTGAAATAAATCGGTTAACACCTCTGGTAGCAGAGAGAGAGAAATTTCTGACCAAGTGTTACACATTTGCATATTAATGTCCCATTGCCTAATTTCAGGGTCCATGTGAATTCTGTAAGATCATCTCAGGACCAATTAATTGACCCATATCTACATACATTTCCAAACAGTGGAGAGTATATTACTGAAATGACAACATGTACAATAAATCTTTAGTTAATTACATCCATTTGATTTTTTCCGTTTTTATTGTTCACTCGGAGATAATAAGGTTGTCTCCATATAAAATAATCAGACAGCTCATATCTGACTTTATCTAAAGTACTGAAAACCCATCACTCCTGTCTGCCTGACTCCTAGGGCCTCGGTTTTAACCCCCCCTCCCCCTACGGGCGGGGGAGGGTTTAAATATCGTGATCGAGCAACAAGACCTCATTCCTGTCCGTTTAAATTTTTACAAACCCAAGTCAGGCCATCGACGAGGCTCCCACAAAAGGCAGGCGTGAGCCCAATTATAAAATCATAGAATCATAGAATGATACAGCAGAGAAGGAGGCCATTCGGCCCATCGTGCCTCTGCCAGCTCTTTGAAAGAGCTGTCCAAATAGTCCCACTCCCCTGCTTTTTCCACATGGCCTTGCAAATTTTTCCACTTCAAGTATTTATCCAATTCCCTTTTGAAAGTTACTATTGAATTTGCTTCCACGACCCTTTCATGCAGTGCATTCCAGAACATTGCAACTCGCTACGTAAAAATAGTTTTCCTCATGTTGCCTCTGGTTCTTTAGCCAATTACCTTAAATCTGTGTCCTCTAATTACCGACCCTTCTGCCACTGGAAACAGTTTCTCCTATTTACTCTATCAAAACCTTTCACGATTTTGAACACCTCTATCAGTTCTCTCCTTAACTCTGTCTGCTCGCAGGAGAACAACCCCAAATTCTCTAGTCTCTCAACATATCTGAAGTCTTTCATCCCTGGTACCATTCTAGTAAATTTCCTCTGCACCCTCTCTAAGGCCTCGGCATCCTTCCTAAAGTGTGGTGCCTAGAATTGGACACAATACTCCAGCTGGGGCCTGACCAGTGTTTTATAAAGGTTTAACATGGCTTCCTTGCTTTTGTACTCTATGCCTCTATTTATAAAGCCAAGGATCCCATATGTCTTTCTAACAGCCTTCTCAACTTGTCCTGCTGCCTTCAAAGACTTGTGTACGTACACCCCCAGATCTCTCTGTTCCTGCACCCCCTTTAAAATTGTACCTTTTAATTTATATTGCCTCTCCTTATTCTTCCTACCATAATTAATCACTTCACACTTCTCTGTTAAATTTTACCTGCCATTTGTCTGCCCATTTCACCAGTCTGTCTATGTCCTCCTGAAGTCTGTTACTATCCTCCTCACAGTTTACTACATTTTTGAGTTTCATGTCATCTACAAACTTTGAAATTATGCCCTGTATACCCACGTGCAGATCATTAATGTATATCGAAACGAGCAGTGGTCCCAATACCGTCCCCTGGTGCACACCATTGCATACTTTCTTCCAGGCTGAAAAATATCCGTTCACCACTACTCTCTGCTTTCTGTCCCTGAGCCAATTTCGTATCCATGCAGCAACTGTCCCTTTAATCCCAAGGGCTTCAATTTTGCTAACAAGTCTATCATGTGGTACTTTATCAACCGCCTTTTGAAAGTCCATATGGACAACATCAACCGCATTACCCTCGTCAATCTTCTCCGTTACTTCATCAAAGAACTCAATCATGTTAGTCAAACACGATTTTCCTTTAACAAATCTATACTGACTTCCATTTAGTAACAAATATTTTTTCAAGTGCCAATTAATTTTGTCCTGGAATACTGTCTCTAAAAGTTTCCCCACCATCAATGTTAGGCTGACTGGCCTGTAGTTGCTGGGTTTATCCCCCTCCCTTTTTTTGAACAGGGGTGCAACATTTGCAATCCTCCAGTCCTCCCTATATCTAAGCAGGTTGGAAGATTGTGGCCAGAGCCTCCACAATTTCCACCCTGAGTTCCCTCAGTAATCTAGGATGCATCCCATTTGGACTGAATGACTTTTCTACTTTGAGCGCTGCCAACCTTTTAAGTACCTCCTCTTTATCTATTTTTATCCTATTCAATTTCTCTACTACCTCCTCCTTTACTGTGACATTGTCAACATCCTATTAGTTAGTGAAGACAGATGCAAAGTACGCATTTAGTACCTCAGCCATGCCCTCTGCCCCAAAAGAGTTCCTTTTTGGTCCCTACTTGGGCCCACCCTTCCTTTGACTACTTTTTTACTATTTATATGTTTATAAAAGACTTTTGAGTTCCCTTTTATGTTACTCGCTAATCTATTTTCATGCACTCTCTTTGCCCCTCTTATTTCCTTTTAGTTTTCCCTGTACTTTTGTATTCAGCTTGATTCTCTACTGAATTATGAACCCAACATTTATCATAAGCCTCCTTTTTCTGTTTCATTTTAATCTCTATATCTTTAGTCATTCAGGGAGCTCTAGTTTTCAATACCCTTACTTTCCCCCTCGTGGGAATGTGTCTAGTCTGTACCCGAACTATCTCCTTTCTCCCATTGCTCATTTACCGTTTTACCTTGTCAATCTTTGCTTCCAATCCACCTGGACCAGATCTCTTTACAACTCACTTTAATGAATATACAAAACTCATGGCCCGATGACATCAATGGCGCCGCGACATAAACTTAACTGTAGGTCGGGGGAGGCCCGTGCTGGCGGCAGATCTTAGGCGGGAGATGCTGACTGCCTAAGTTAAGTGCTGAACATCAGCTCCTTTTAGTACTCCTGGTGAGCCAGATGGAGCAGGAATGCTCCCCCCAGTTCTCACAAAGAAGCCTTTGACCCCCTCCCCAATCCCAATCAGGGCCCCCATCTTCTATCTTCCCCAATCACAGCCCCAATTTTCTACCTCCCCTGAACAGGTCCCCCCATCTTCTGCCACCCCCGATTGCGGGCCAGAGCCTTCTCCCCACCCCCCACCGCTGACTGCCGAGGAATGTCCCCACAGGTCCGTGGCTGGGGGAAATTGTGGAGGCTCTGGCCACAGTCTTCCAATCCTTAGACGTGGGGATGGTGCCGGAGTGACATCAAGACAGCATTTGACCGAGTGTGTCACCAAGGAGCCCTAGTAAAGTTGAAGTCAGTGGGAATCAGGGCTCTCCAGTGGCTGAAGTCATAGCTAGCACAAAGGAAGATAGTAGTGGTTGTTGGAGGCCAATCATCTCATCCCCAGCACGTTGCTGCAGGAGTTCCTCAGGGCAGTGTCCCAGGCCCAACTATCTTCAGCTGCTTCATCAATGACCTTCTCTCCATCATAAGATCAGAAATGGGGATGTTTGCTGATGATCGCACAGTGTTCAGTTCCATTCGCAACTCCTCAGATAATGAAGCAGTCCGTGCCTGCATGCAGCAAGACCTGGACGACATCCAGACTTGGGCTGATAAGTGGCAAGTAACATTCACTCCAGACAAGTGCCAGGCAATGACCATCTCCAACAAGAGAGAGTCTAACCACCTCCCCTTGACATTCAATCGCATTACCATCGCCAAATCCCCCACCATCAACATCCTGGGGGTCACCATTGACCAGAAACTTAACTGGACCAGCCACATAAATACTATGGCTACAAGAGCAGGTCAGAGGCTGGGTATTCTGTGGCGAGTGACTCACCTCCTGACTCCCCAAAGCCTTTCCACCATCTACAAGGAACAAGTCAGGAGTGTGATGGAATACTCTCCACTTGCCTGGTTGAATGCAATTCCAACGACACTCAAGAAGCTCAACACCATTCAGGACAAAGCAGCCCGCTTGACTGGCACCACATCCACCACCCTAAACATTCACTCCCTTCACCACCGGCGCACTGTGGCTGCAGAGTGTACCATCCACAGGATGCACTGCATCAACTCGCCACGGCTTCTTCGACAGCACCTCCCAAACCCGCGACCTCTACCACCTAGAAGGACAAGGGCAGCAGGCATATGGGAACAACACCACCTGCATGTTCCCCTCCAAGTCACACACCATCCCGACTTGGAAATATAAGGCCGTTCCTTCATCGTCGCTGGGTCAAAATCCTGGAACTCCCTTCCTAACAGCACTGTGGGAGAACTTTCACCACACAGACTGCAGTGGTTCTAGAAAGCGGCTTACCACCACCTTCTCAAGGGCAATTAGGGATGGGCAATTAATGCTGGCCTTCCTAGTGACGCCCACATCCCATGAATGAATTAAAAAAATCACCCACAGAAGCAGTGTCAGAATATCTCCTCCAGAGATTCTTACAGCAATTAGTTCTGGTCTTTGGTCAGGCTCGAACACTGGATCCAGGCAGCATCTGCACTATAAATGCAGCAAAACCACTTTGCTCAAATTGCTACAGTTGGCTAATTTCTGTACTTGGTGTATCAGTGATCTTACTATAAACCAAGAAACAAAAGAAAGACTTACATTTATATCGTGCCTTTTATGACCTCATGATTTTCCAAAGCGCTTTACAGCCAATGAAGTACATTTGAAGTGCAGTCACAGTTGTAATGTAGGAAATATGGCAGCCAATTTTGTGCACAGCAAGGAACAACAGAGAGCAAGGAAATAAATGTCCAGGTCATCTGGTTGAGAGATAAATATTAGCTAGGACACTGGGAAAACACTCCTGTTCTTCCTTGAATAGTGCTGTGCGATCTTTTATGTCTACCAGAGAGGGCAGACGGGGCCTCGGTTTAGCGTCTCACCTGAAAGATGGCGCCTCATTTGTAAAAACAGTTATAGACAGCAAAAAAGAGGGTAAGAAATAATCGAATTAAATAAAGGAGACAGAAGGAAAAACTAACAAAAAAATGTTCTTTTTTTAAAAGAAAATTTTTTAATGACCAAAATCTATTAAAATAAGGAGTAATGAGACTCCACATTTCTAAATGTTAATTTTGAGTTGTTTTGCAGTCATTAAGGCTTAACGCGCTGTTAAAACCTAGCTTAGACACAATGGGCGCTAAATTGGGCCATGTAGCACCCGTTGTTTTGAAGCTACACAGCCTCTCCGACATCCAAGATGGCGTCTTGGATGCGCACGCAAGTATCCAGCGTGACGTGCGCCAGACGCCATCTTCGTATAGGAGTTAGCGCAGGCGCAGATAACGAACGCTAGAATCATGTAAAGTAGGGAGAAAATGGCTTCACTAAGTGTGCAATGCTGATTTAAAGTGATAGACACCATTTTGGAACTTAACGCTCAACTCAACACACAGTCTTAACCCCGACCATCTGAACGTGTCTTAGAGTGCATGGAGGACCCCCCACCGGCATTATTTAAAGGGACCATGCAGGATTTACAGGTTAGTGGCTGGATTATTGCTTCTGGCTGCAGAGACATTTGTAACTGTTTTTGGAGGTCTCCTACACTTGAATACTAGGACGCGGGGAAATAGTCTAACATTTAGAGCCAGGACCTGCAGGATTGAAGTTAGAAAATGCTTCTTCACGCAAAGGGTGGGTGACATTTGGAATGCTCATTTGCAGATGGAAGTTGATACAAGCTCACTTGTGAAAGTTAAATCTGAGATTGATAGATTTCTGTGAACCAAGGGTATTAAGGGATATGGGGCTAAGGCGGGTATATGGAGTTAGGTCACAGGTCCACCATGATCTCATTGAATGGCGGAACAGACTCGATGGGCTAAATGCCACTGCCAGTTGCTGTCTCTTGATATGCGCCTCCTTTTCCTGCAAGAAAGCGGGACGTGCATCTGGGTGATATGCATGTCATGGTTGAATAGCTGCCAGTGTGTGTGGCCTGTGAGTTGTGGGTGGGTGGCTTGAAACAGTGCTAATTTGTAAGGGTAAGAGGAAGCATTTGGTTGGAAGAGTTGAGTACTGATGGAAAAAGTTTGTTGGTATATGGTGGATGGGGGGTGTAGTGCGTGGTGCAGTTGGTAGGAGACACCACTTGACATTTGACCTCACTTACCTCATGTCAAAGCATTGAACTTCTTCCTGCACTGCATCCATGTTCATGATGCTGTGGGCCTGGCATTGACTTCGTCCCTCGCTGCCTCCCACTGACTTTAGGATATATGTCTTGAGGGTCTCTTGCCCCCCCACCCCCCTCACGGATGTAGGATGTCCCTCCTTCGGTCCGCCTCTTGCACCAAGGCCTCTAGTGCATCAGCAGAGAACCTTGGTGCATGCTCTCTCGCAGGCCTGGTACCAACTCAGATTGGCAGATTGGTGAGGTCTGGCGTGAAGAATGGAGGATGTGGGATTTAGTAGTGTGCAACCTTTATTCAATGTTTTAGCATAACTCATCAGTGTGTGAACATAGGGATGGGACCTGCATCTGTGTTTTACGTGTGCGATGTCTGATCTCTGTTCAGACTCCATGCAGACAGTAGACTGTTATTTCCAGCAAATAACAGGTATCAGCTACCTTTAAGAGATTTCGAAGAAGCAGTCTGGCTTTAAGAGATTGAGCTTCTCCTGGTGGTGGACACTACGTATTGCATTGATTCCACGTGCAAGGCCAGGAATGGAACGTTGATTGCAGGTGAGTCCTCCTGCCCGCCGAAACTTGCGTCCTGCCTGCGCTGGAGTCACGCTACTCACGCCCAAAAACGGCCCTTATCCAATTTTCTCCCCCCAATATTTTTAAGCGTACCTGTTTTGTGGTGATATTAGTTACTTTCCAGCTGGGCAGAAGAGCAAGTTGGCACTGGTCCATTCATTCCACTGATTCCAGCTGGCAATATCCCTTTAATTCGATGCTGTCATATCGCCGGCAAACCAGAAGAATCAATTTCCGGATTTCCGCGTTTGACTGCACATGTCCAAACGTCGGAACTTGCTCCTTGATTTCACCACTAACAATGGTGAGCGCTGTTGAGCTCACCATTATTTTTTAAGCAATTTCCGTCTCATTGTATCATGCGACTACCAGGATGGTAGAAGGTAAACCAGATGGACCTTGGTCTTTTCTCACCTAGCCATTCCTATGTTCCATGAAAGCAGTTCCACTGTTCCTGATCATTATGGGCTAGTTCTATGCTTTACGAGTCAAGAAAGTTAGTACATTTCGCACACCTACCCTGCCATTCACTCATTAACTTCACAAGAACCAATACAGCAATTCCCAAACACAACTGGGTTACAATGTCCTCTTCTTCTGCTTGTTCTTTTTAATTTTTCTTACTTTTCCTTTGTCTCTTTTTTTCTCGCTCTCTTAAACCACTCTTTCTCTCTCTTTGTTTCTCTTTCTGTCTCTAATTTGACTCTAATTCACCCCATTTCTTTTCTGTCATTCGCACTGTTTTTTTTCTCTATCCTTTTCATTCATTGGTTTAGGAGATAGACCATTGAGCATGAAGTTCATGAAGTCCCAGGTGCGACATTGACATCAATGCGCCACTACCGCTTCGACCTTCCAGCAAAGACAGTGCGATCTGAACAGTGAGGCAAAAAGTCCAATTAATGCGCTATTGCAGCAATTTCTGGCCCATTGCTTTTAAATGTCCTGGTTTTAAAAAAAGAAACAAGAAGTCAAAAATGCTGTTCTGTTTTACTACATGTACTGTGTTAGTATTCAGTGACTACCTCTACTATTGTCAACCGACTGAATTCAAAATCTGATGGGGAAGTAGATAATCTTAAATAGATTACAGTGAGAAACCTCATGGTGGAATATGACCACATGAAGAGGCATTTTTACTTTGAAAGTGCCCATTCAAAGCCAACTGTCACACCAAACGACTTCTACTGTATTTATTTAATTTTGTCACCCGAGTGTCTGATAAACGCAGAAATCCACAGCAGGAGAATCCACTAAAGTAATTTCAGAGAGTTAAAGTGCAGGCTGGCAACAGAGCTCCAGTAGGCTTCCTGTTGCTTGTCCAACCAGCATTGCCCTATCCATTAGGACATCGGTTTGCATCGGGAGCTGAGTGAGAAGATTCTCAGTTCCCCATGGTAGCTTTGCCTTTCCTGATTCCATTAAATGAGGCTGGCTAGTTAATCATCCACCGTGCCTGGGAGTACCGCGGACCTGCGGGCTCAGCTACCAGATTACTGAATCTGTCATTGACACAGCTCGGAACTTTCATCAGCAGGCAAGTCACCTGGATTCCAGACAGACCCTGCTTACCTCCCGCCTCCAAGCAGGATATCATAAGACGAATGACAAGCTCAGGTTTGAGCCCTCACTAGGCAGACAGCAGGCACCAGGAATTCCTCATGAGCATGGTGGACAGCACAACTCATCATAAAATGTGCAAGTGCATTGGCCCCATCCTGCTGACCACTGTGTGCCAGATATGAGAACACAAACTCATGTATCCAGGATTCCGTGCAACTGCGGCTGAAACTCTGCACCTCCAATGGGTAGAACAACCATTCAGCCTTGGCGTCCTATTTGACCCTGAGCTGAGCTTCTGATTCCATATTCTCTCCATCACAAAGACTACCTATTCCCACGACCTCCCACCTCCACCCCTGCCTCAGCCAATCTGCTACTGAAGCTGTCATCCATGCCTTTTTCACCTCCAGATGACACTATCCCAGTACTCTCCTGGCTGGCCTCCCGTCCTCCACAATCTGTAAACTTCAGTTCATCCAAAACTCTGCTGCCTGTATCATATCCCACACTAAGTCAGCAAGTTGTTATTGTTGTTATCTGGTAGCAGCAGCACAGTAGTTTAGCTTTGTTCAAGTTGCACTTCTACTAAACCGCAAATACAATTCAGTGCCAGTGCAACAATTATAAACACAGGCCCATGATCTCTTTATAAAGTTAAAAACGAGTTCAACTAACCCTTATAAATGATATTTTTTACTTAGTGTGTTCAATAGATTCTGCTGTGTCCAATAGGGCATAACACTGTAGAAGACTTGGCAAAAAAAAACAACAGTAATTGAAAGCTCTAGAAGTAAAACACTTTCATTACTTATCGATTGATAGTTAACAGCAGCCAATGTGGTAAGCATTCTAAACACTTGATCAGCGCTACTGTGGATTTCAACATTGCATTTAATGGAATAAAGCCATCGCTCTGAAAGTTTTCAAGGACAAATGGAGACAGGGATGTTGAAGAGCTGAAAGGTATCGAGATAGTAAAGCCATCCTATTTCATACATTGGAAAAAACTCAGCATTACAAAAAGTTTCAGAGTAGAAGTGACTGGACTGCCAAGAGGCACCAGTTGCTCTGAAAATGACTCCTTTCACTTTAATTGAAACCACACTATACAGGAATTTTTTTATGGCCACTGAGTTCAATTAATTTTCTTTATACGTTTTAGATTTTAAAGGGCCAGTTTTAGTCAGTGTCTGGATTTATGGGCCAAGAAATCTGATCGTACCTGGGAACAGGTGCACGGGGGGTGAGGCAGGCACTGCACGCGTCTGTTAACGTGGACTGAGACAGCACGCAATATTTGTACTGCCTGATCATTTTAATCACGCAGGCGTGCAGCCAGCACTACTCATTGGCTGCACGCCTATTGGGGGGGGCGGATATTGGGTATCTCTGACGCCATTTAAAAGCAGCCAGCACCTCTTAAAGGGGAGGTACACTCTAGCTGCAGAACGAAGGGAACACTCATCAACACTGAAAATGGCTGCAAACGCTTAGAGAGCACCAAGGTTCTCCGCCACAAACTCCATTCCTTGGTCACCAATTCCATTCCTCTCCCTTCCACTGTCTGAGGCTGAACCAGACTATTTGCAACCGTGGCGTCCTATCTAACCCCGAGATGAGCTTCCAATTCCATATCCGCTCCATGACCAAGACCGCCTACTTCCATCTCCATAACATCGCCCTTCTCCGCCCCTGCCTCAGTTTTTCTGCTGCTGAAACTCTCATCCATGCCTTTGTTACCTCTAGACTCGACTATTCCAATGCTCTCCTGGCCGACCTCTCACTTGCCACCTTCCATAAACTTGAGCTCATCCAAAACTCTGATGCAAATATCCTAACTCACACCAAGTCCCATTCACCCATCACTCCTGTGCTCGCTGATCTATATGGACTCCCTGTCTGGCAATGCCTTGATTTTAAAATTCTCATCCTTGTTTTCAAATCATTCCATGACCTCGCCCTTCCCTTTGTAACCACCTCCAGCCCGACAACCCTCCGAGATCTCTGTGCTCCTCCAATTCTGGCCTCTTGCACATTCCCGATTTTCATCACACCACAATTGGCGGCTATGCCTTCACCTGCCTAGGCCCTAAGCTCTGGAATTTCCTCCCTAAACCTCTCCACCTCTTTACCTCTCTCTGCTCCTTTCAGACACTCCTTAAAACCTACCTCTTTGACTAAGGTTTTGGCCACCTGTCCTAATATCGCCTTATGTGGCTTGGTGTCAAACTGTGTTTAATAATGCTCCTGTGAAACACCTTGGGACGTTATACTACATTAAAAATGCTATATAAATGCAAGTTGTTGTTGTTGTTGCCATGGAGAGCCTGATGCAGGTAGAGGACTTGAGGAGGGAGATCCTCTTCCCCCAGGGTGCAGGAAGCCCTCCGGCATCAACTTAGAAGACAGTGGAAACAGGTCATAGAGTATGTCAATGCCAGGAGTTTAACACCCAAGGCATGGCTGCAATACCAGAAAAAATTCAATGACCTCACTGGAGATGTCAAGGTAAGACAAATGCTCTCTTACTCTGTGCTCACAATAATCTTGTCCTTTGTTTCTCTTCCCTTTCGTACAATTGCTGCACCACTCGTCACTTCCTTATACTCACATGCTCACCACTATTATAACCATCACTTATCCACAACTCACTTCTGCACACTAACTACCGCTATTCTACCATGACAGGCACATTCTCTAAACACCTCACAAGACTCAATATCACATTCCTTTCTTTCTTGCAAGAGAAGATCACACACAACGCCAGAGAGCTGCCTGGCATTAGAGGAAGAGCCCACCTGCATACCCTCTCCTCCCTTGAAGAAAGCGACCTGGCCATCATGGCAAGGGGAAGAGTTGAGGCCGTGATGACTGCCAATGCTGGAGGTAACATTGCGTAGTGTTTCTTTACACCTTATCCTCTTTTTCCATTCTGACTTCCATCTCACCCTACACACTCTGCATGACCAGCTGCAGATGCTTTCACCACCCACTTGTCTCTCTCTGGTCTCCCTTCACACCATGAGCTAACCCTTGTTCCTCTCTTTCATTTCAGGTGCTGGAAGTGTGAAGCCCTGTGCCAGATGAGAAAGAGGAGGCCAGTCTTCCTGAAGATGCACCATCACTCGATCTCACCCTCGCAAGCACCATCTCAGATACCACGTGTACTTTAGAGGCTATGTTACAGGAGGTGTCTACATATGCTGAGTCACCGGGCACAAGTGCACAGGAGTTAGGGCGGGGGAATAGGATGCCACAAGTGCCAGCTCAATGGAAGGGGAGATTGCATACTAGTTCTGCTGCTGAGGACTCTGATGCTGACTTTAAGGACCCAGGATATCACAGAAGGTTGATGGGCATATACCAGGAAATGTTAGGTGTAATGGGCACCCTGCCAGAGAGCTTGTGCACAATATCGCAGAACATGGAGGATATGTCCAGGTCCAACTTGTGTCAAGATGTCACACAGAGCATGGAGACCATTATATTCAACATGGACTGAGTAGTCAGCTTCACTAACACAAAGTGGCACCCCCCCATCATATAGCCTCCCATAACAACTTTGACAGTTGACATGAAAGCTCAAATGGCTGCCCTCTTGCTTAGGGGGCCAGTGTTGACAGGGGCTTCCACAGTGTCACATCACTCCTACACTCTGCTCTCGCGCAGAGCTGAGGCACCGTGCCAGAAGCGTGGCCTTGGCTCCATGGGAGAGGAACCTGCTTTCCTCTCTCAGGATAACAGCATGCCTGCTCCCCTGCCACACACTCCGCCAATGCCCTTGTTAGTACCACACAGCCAACTGGGCCAGACTGCTGAGATGCTGCGGTCTGCAGCTGAACCCTCAAGGCCCAGAGTTGCTCAAGGTGATCCTCCACAGCCATCTGAAGTGTCCCCATTGGAAGCTCAGCAGCTTCCCACCTCCCAAGCTGTAGCCACTGGGGAAACACTCCGTAGGAACACAGAGAGGTAAACACACACATAAGACAGGCATTAAGGGCTTGCACACAAGGGTGATTTGTGATTTTTTTTTTGTAAAATGCTAACATACTGTGAGAATATTTGTTTGATAAATTTGTTTTTTGTTCTGGATTTGATGTTGGTGTTTGTCTTTGTCGTGAAGTGAGGGCAAGACTCAGAAGTCTGGACCGAAGGAAGGCAATTGGATGGTGGTAGTATGGACACTGGTAAGGCTTGTAGGACTGTTGGTGTATTGGGGACGGGAGGGCTGATTTTGGTGAAATGCTCCTTGATGAGCTGGTCTCTTAGCGCTCTGGCAGCTCGGAACACTGGTGGTCGCTGCCATTCCTTCTCCTCCTCCTTTTCCTGCTCGTCCTCCTGCAATTGTTGCTGCTCAGGTACTGATAAAGGCTGGTCCCTCATGATGATGAAGTTGTGCATCATGCAACAGATGATGACATATCTAGATACCCAGGTGTATGCAAAAGTCCAGGCAGTGGAAGCATTGCTTGAGTCCGCCAATTGTCTGTTTGCTCATGTTTCCGATGGCAGCATGACTGTAGATCAGCTCTGCAACTGTGCATAGGTTCCTGACCGGAGTTATAAGCCTTGACTGGAGGGGTTAGCCTATGTCGCCCAGTAGCCAACCTGCAACTTGCCAGCCAGTTCGGAATAAAGGCGGCACAGAGGACTGATGCGTGATGAATGAATCATGACTACTGTCAGGATAGCAGTCGCAAACCTAAATGACACTCTGCCTGTGGTCACAAACTAGCTGTACGTTGAGGGAGTGCTATCCCTTACGAATGATAAAGATACCAGGCTGGTGAGAGGGAGCATACAAGGCATTGTGGGTGAGTCAATCGTACAGTGTACTCTGGGTAAGCCTGCCATGTGGGCAAATCCTAGTGCGCTCTCGTCCTGCCTTGCTCTGTCCATAGATTAGGAGATGTATGTGTTGCTCCTGGTGCAGAGAGCCTTGGTGACCTCCCTGATACAACAGTGTACCGCAAACTGGGATATGTCACTGATGTTGCTTTCTGCAACCTGAAAGGAGCCCTTGGCATTAAAGTTAAGGCCAATGGTGACCTTGACAGTCACAGGCAGTGGTATCCATGCCCTGGTGTGAGGCTCGAGTTGTGGCTGCAGCAAGTGACATATCTCAGTAACAGTCCCTTTAGTGATGCAAAGGCACCTGAGACATTGCTCCTGAGTAAAGTTAATGTAAGAGAAATGCTCCCTGAGTAACTGCTGTGGATATGGCCTCCTGCACAGTGGCCTCCTCCTCCTCCCTTTTATGGCAGCTGCTTTTGCTCGATGGTGTCTCCTTACTGTTCCTCCTCATCCTCCAGCCTTGAAGACAGCCTTATGAGACCACCCATGTCTGCAGCCAAACTATCTATGAGGTAGCCGACAACAGTACAACACCAGCAGCTTGAAATGTCAAACCAGCACCTAACCTGTAAGCACTGCATAATCCCTTTAAATAGCATTGGTGAAGGGTCCACCATCTTGGAAAGTTAGCAGGCTGTTTAGTGCCTGAAAAACGGGTGCTGCATGGCTAAATTTCTAGGCCATCATTTTTTACGACAAAAAAATACCAGTAATTCTGAATACTACAAAGTAAAATTATTACACTGTTCAGAACCATGAATATTTTTCTGTTAGCACTGTTCAAAGTGAAAATTGCAAATTGATTTCTTTATTTTGTGCTGAAGCAAAAATGTGGAGGTAAAAATCATCAGTGTCTGTGATTGTGAGCAGATTGGTTCACATTTGTGTTAGTTTGACAGAGGAATTGTGATGTGTCCAGCATAACCTAAGACTGAGAGGGTCGATTTTAACCCACTTGCTGACTGAGAACAGTGCGGGGGAGGGGTTTAAATCATCTTTAAATTTTGTGAAATAAAGTATATTTTGAAATATAAAAAAATCCCAGTCCACTTACCAGCCCAAGGCCACACAGTTCCCACCTGGCGACATTTTATCTTCACCGATTTTGAAGTCTGCTGAGATTCCCACTGCAGGCACACCTTAAACGATGATGTCATTGGTGCCACGATGTAATTCTTTACAGCGACTTGGGAGAAGGCACGCCAGGTGTCAAACCCCAGGGATCCCGCAGGTTGGCCAGAAGAGGCAAAGGCAAGTATTATTTTTTATTCGTCAGTAGGATTCCTTGGCAGCCAGGAGGAGTAGGAGTCATGAAGGAATCCTTGAGCCCTCCCTCCACTGGCACCTGTTTGGGAGCACCCCCATCAGGGGACTGTTCCCTTGGGGCCCAGCGGCGACTGGTCCCACCCTGATTCCCAATCCCACTCATTGGCCCTGACGTTATTCCCACCGGCTTTGGGAGGGAGATCAATTTCAAATATTAAAATTGTCCTGGCCTCACTTCCTTCAGAGCTTCCGGGTGTGCTGCCTGTTTTGGGCCTCACACTCACCGTCCCACCCTCCTGTTAAAATCTCCCCATGGGTCTTTAGAAATCCAAATCACTGCTACCAGGTTACCAGATATAAAGATGTTGTACGAGGGAAATCATGTTTGACAAACCTATTGGAGTTTTTTGAGGATGTAACTAGTAGAAAAGATAAGGGGCAACCAGTGGATGTGGTGTATTTGGATTTTCAGAAGGCTTTCGATGAGGTTGGTGAAAAAGTTAGAGCACATGGAATTGGGGGTAATATACCAGCATGTATTGAGAATTGGTTAACAGACAGAAAACAGAGAGTAGGAATAAACGAGTCTTTTTCAGGTTGGCAGACTGTGACTAGTGGGGTATCGCAGGGATTGGTGCTTGGGCCCCAGCCGTTCACAATCTATATCAATGATTTGGATAAGGAGACCAAATGTAATATTTCCAAGTTACTGATGACACAAAACTAGGTGGGAATGTGAGTTGTGAGGAGGATGCAAAGAGGCTTCAAGGGGATATAGACAGGCTAAGTGAGTGGGAAAGAAAATGGCAGATGGAATATCATGTGGAAAAATATGAAGTTATCCACTTTGGCAGGAAAAACAGAAATGCAGAGTATTTTTTAAAATGGTGAGAGATTGGAAAAAGTTAATGTTCAAACGGACCTTGGTGTCCATGTACATGAGTCACTGAAAGCTAACATTCTGGTGCAGCAAGCAATTAGGAAGGCAAATGGTATGTTGGCCTTTATTACAAGAGGATTTGAGTACAGGAGTAAAGATGTCTTACTGCAATTATATAGGGCCTTGGTGAGACCACACCTGGAGTATTGTGCACAGTTTTGGTCTCCTTACCTAAGGAAGGATATACTTGCCATAAAGGAATTGCAACGAAGGTTCACCAGACTGATTCCTGGTATGGTGGGATTGTCATATGAGAAGAGATTGCGTAGACTAGGCCTGTATTCTCTAGAGTTTAGAAGAATGAGAGGTGATCTCATTGAAACATACAAAATTCTTACAGGGCTCGACAGGGTTGAAGCAGGGAGGATGTTTCCCCTGGCTGGGGAGTCTAGAACCAGGGGTCACAGTCTCAGAATAAGTGGTAGGCCATTTAGGACTGAGATGGGGAGAAATTTCTTCACTCAGAGGGTGGTGAATCTTTGGAATTCTCTACCCCAGAGGGCTGGGGAGGCTCAGTCATTGAGTACATTCAAAACAGAGATCGATAGATTTCTAGATATTAAAGGCATCAAGGGATATGGGGATGGTACAGGAAAATGGCGTTGAGGTAGAAGATCACCCATGATCTTTTTGAATGACGGAGCAGGCTCCAGGGGCCTAATGGCCTACTCCTGCTCCTATTTCTTATGTTCTTATGTTCCTAATGCATGATCAATAGGTGACCATCCTACTGCTCTGTCGAATAATTAATTTGTGCTCTAATCCACTGTTTATCCAAACTTCCAATGGTGTCATTTAAATTAATATTTTTCTTGCATTTCACATGTGTTTCTTGATATTGTGTAATTTGATGTCACAAGAAAATTTTAAATTGTAAAAGGATTACACACACATAAGGTGCCATATGTAAAGATAAAGATAGAGGTAAGAAAAAAAAAAGAGGACAGGTATCTTACAGAATTGACTCTGGTGATAACCTAGAGCACAGAAATACTGGGAGAATTTGTATTGAGAAGCCAACAAGAAAGTTACAGACTAATACCATAGCCTAATACATCCTCCAACAAACATCTTCACAAAGAACAAGAAGCTGTGTACAAGCAATAGTATTCCACATGATGACATGGTCTGGGAAAGAGTTATATAGGTAAGAGAAGTGGTGTGTGAAGCTCCATTGCTGACATTCTGAGCAGAGCTGTTGGTCTGAGATAGAATGTGGTATAGATTCTAATATAGCCATGGGTCTGAAGCACCAGTATTTCTTATGGTGCTGCGCTGATCATGTAGAGAATCTAAAGATCACTCAATTCCCTCAGGTGTGGCAAAGGATGGACTCTGGAATAGTGTAGGTTGCCCTCATCTAATCATGGGCATTAATAGTTTTGGACTGTACTGCGGTCAAAGTGTAAGAGTTGGGTTCTCACGGCTGACTGGTTAGCAGAATTAAAATTCCATCTTTGAGTCACAAATAAGAATGACCACTTTTGAGGATTCAAACAATTCTACAAACTTTCCCAGCCATCTTCACCACTTGCTTACTCCAGCAAGGCTTGAATATACAAATATATTCAAAATCATCCCCTTTTTAATTGTTTATTGTGCAATAATGCATTTTACTGTACAGCTTATTTTAAATTCAAATGGCCACTGTACATTTATTATATATTTATATAATAGGCACTATTTTATAATAGTACTTTTCAGTAACTGTCAGCAATGGTAAGCTCAGGACCAGAAATCTTCTATTAGTACTGAACCTGAATTAGTAACCTGCAAAAATCACTTTTGGCCTCATTGCAGGGTAAGCTTTTCTTTTAGATTATTGTACTAATAAAAGAGCTTCATAGTAAATATTTTCATTGGTACACATGTACATTAAGGAGAAAAGTTTCCCATGCAACATTAACTAGTCTATTAAGGAAAAGGCAAGTAAATTAGAGGAAGTATCCAATTAATTTGGACATTGAAAAAAATTAATGGAGTATTTCAAGACACCAAGAAGAAATATTTTTGATTAGCAAGTATCTAAATATATATTTTCAGGAGCAATATAATCCCTCCATTTTTGTTTTCTTATGACAGTTTATTTCAAAAATAAACCGTATACATTTCCCTCCGGGATCAAAATTCTGTGGAAAGATATGATTCTAATCAAAACGACATGGAGTCACAATGTTACCACCACCAATAATGTGCTGATTGGATACGAAACAATGGCATTGCCAATCCTAATGTTAAATGGTAGATTTCACCACAACAGAATGTGATTAAACCACTGATATTTCAAATACAAAGAAGGGGTGGGTTCCATTTTAATAGTTAGCAATTTAAGAAATGTGTTATATAGTGATGTGGGCATCAGATCAAAATCAAAGATTTTGATTGTTTTGATCACAAAATGTATGACTTTGGAAGTTGATATTTATTTGTCTTCAATTTGCTTGCATTTCTTTCTAATATTTGTGTTACTTATTTCAGTTGGATATATGACCCATCACTCCAATGAAATCCCCTAAAATAAACGCCATTGATGATAATATGTCTAAGTGCAAATATCTGAAAGAAAAATAAATGTATGGCTAAATTTAAAGCAAAGCATCAATTAATAAACTTTACTCAGATTATTCTAAGGTGCATCGTGCAAGACTTCAAGCTTGGACAGTTTTGATTAGGACTTGTAAAGTACTGCTTCGATGGTGTGTCTACAGAAGAACCTATTAGAGAGGATGCAGAAGAGATTTACTGGAATGATTCCAGGGATGAGGGGCTTTAGTTACATGGATAGACTGGAGAAGCTGGGGATGTTCTCCTTGGAACAGAGAAGATTGCGAGGAGATTTGATAGAGGTATTCAAAATCATGGAGGGTCTAGACAGAGTTGACAGAGAGAAACTGTTCCCATTGGCGGAAATGTCAAGAACCAGAGGACATAGATTTACAATGATTGGCAAAAGAACTAAAGGTGACATGAGGAAAATCTTTTTTACACGGCGAGTGGATAGGATCTGGAATGCACTGCCGGAGGGGGAGATGGAGGCAGATTCAATCATGGCCTTCAAAAGGGAACTGGATAAATACTTGAAAGGAAAGAAATTGCAGGGCTACTGGGATAGGGCGGGGGAATGGGACTTGCTGGATTGCTCGTGCATAGAGCCGGCCCAGATTTGTTGGACCAAATGGCCTAATTCCGTGCTGTAACCTTTCTATGATTCTATGATTCTATGGATTGATCAACAGAACAACGAGGTGCCTGTGCAAGAAACCTTGGCCTAGAAATTTGATCGCACCAGAAAATGGGCGCACAGGGGATAGGGCGCGCTGAACCCGCCTGTTAATGTGATTGCAGGGACCACAGGAAATTGGTGCTGGGACCTCATTGTAATGAGGTAGGCATTCAGTCAGCGCTAGCCCTGCTGCTTATTGGCTGTGTGCCTGTTTGTGGAGGGGGGAGGAGGAGGCAGAAATCGGACATTACTGACGCCTCTTAAAGGCAGCCTGCACCTATTAGGGGAAGGTGCATTTTGGCTGTAGGCAGCAGAAAAGTCTTGAAACTGGCTGTCATGGCTGCAAGACCTGCAGAAAGGGGCACCCAAATGCTTCAATGCAGTTTTGGGGGCCCTGGTCCAGGCGGTCAGCAGGTGGAGGAAGAGCTCGTTTCCCCCGAGGGTCAAAAAGCCCTCCAGCCTACACCTCTGAAGACATTGGGAAGTGGTGTCCAGAGAGGTCAATGCAAGGACCTTAGCTCCCAGGACATGGCTGCAATACAGAAAAAAAGTTCAATGACCTCATCAGAGTTATCAAGGTAAGAATCCTAACTCTTAGCTCAACTACAGATTTGATAGAGATATTTAAAATCATGAAGGGTCTAGACAGAATAGATAGAGAGAAACTGTTCCCATTGGCAGAAGGGTCAAGAACCAGAGGACATAGATTGAAAGTGATAGGCAAAAGAACCAAAGGTGACATGAGGAAAAACCTTCTTACACAGAGAGTGGTTAGGATCTGGAATGCACTGCCAGAGTGGGTGGTTGAGGCAGCTTCAATCATGGCTTTCAAAAGGGAACTGGATAAGTACCTGAAAGGAAAAAATTTGCAGGGCTATAGGGATAGGGCGGGGGAGTGGGACTAGCTGGATTGCTGTTGTATAGAGCCGGCACGCACTCAATGGGCCGAATGGCCTCCTTTCATGCTGTAACCATTCTATGATTCTATGATTTCTATACTCTCTGCTCACACCTGCAACCACACTACTCACATCATTTCCCTTCAATCTCCTACAATCACTGCACCATACTTCACCCCACCTCCTACTCTCACCACTATTGCAACTCTCAATTCTCTACACCTCACATTTTGCTCACAACATCCACACTATTCGACTATGACTCCTTTCTTTCTTGCAGGACAAGGTCGCAAACAACATGAGGAAGCAGGGGCAACCAAAGGAAGCTGAGCCCACCAATCCCTCCTTCCTTCACTCGAGCAGATGAGTCATATGTGTAGCGAGTGGGAAAACTGGAAGAGACGTCCCACAAGGTTTCTTCACACCGTATCCTCTTTCTCCCTTCTCACCTCTATCTCACCCTACACACTCTGCATGACAAACTGCAGCTGCTTTCAGCAGCCAGTCATCTCTGTTTGCTCACCATTGTTTAAAAAGGGAACGAGGGATAGACTGAGTAATTACAGGCCAGTCCATCGAACCTTGGTGATGGGGCAAATTATTGGAATCAATTCTGAGGGACAGGATAAACAGTCACTTAGAAAGCCGAGGAGTAATCAAGGACAGTCAGCATGGATTTGTTAAGGCATGATCGTGTCTGACTAACTTGATTGAATTTTTTGAGGAGGTAACAAGGAGGGTCGATGAGGGTAGTACATTTGATGTAGTCTATGTGGATTTTAGCAAGGCTTGTGACAAAGTCCCACATGGCAGACTGGTCAAAAAAGTTCAAGCCCATGGGATCCAAGGAAGAGTGGCAAGTTGGATCCAAAATTGGCTCAGTGGCAGGAAGCAAAGGGCAATGGTCGACGGATGTTTTTGTGACTGGAAGGTCGGTTTCCAGTGGGGTTCTGCAGGGCTCAGTATTAGGTCCCTTGCTTTTTGTGATGTATATTAATGATTTGGACTTAAATGTAGAGGGCATGATTAAGATGTTTACAGATAATACAAAAATTGGCCACGTGGTTGATAGTGAGAAGGAAAGCTGTAGACTGCAGGAAGATATCAATGGACTGGTCAGGTGGGCAGAAAAGTGGCAAATGGAATTCAATCCAGAGAAGTATGAGGGTAATGCATTTGGGGAGGGCAAACGAGGCGAGGGATTACACAATAAATGGGAGGATATTGAAAGGTGTAGAGGAAGTGTGGGACCTTGGAATGCATGTCCACAGATCCCTGATTGTAGCGGGACAGGTAGATAAGGTGGCTAAGGAATACTTTCCTTTATTAGCCGAGGCATAGAATATAAGAGCAAGGAGGTTATGCTAGAACTGTATAAAACACTGGTTAGGCTACAGCTTGAGTATTGTGTACAGTTCTGGTCACCATATTACAGGAAGGATGTAATTGCACTAGAGAGGGTACAGAGATTTATGAGGATGTTGCCAGGACTGGAGAATTTTAGCTATGAGGAAGGATTGGATAGGCTGGGGTTGTTTTCTTTGGAACAGAGGAGGTTGAGGGGTGATTTATTTGAGGTGTACAAAATTATGAGGGGCCTAGATAGAGTGGATGGAAGGACCTATTTCCCTTAGCGGAGAGGTCAATAACCAGGGGGCATAGATTTGGTTGGTAGAAGGATTAAAGGGGAGCTGAGGAAATTTTTTTTTCACCCAGAGGGTGGTAGGGGTCTGGAACTCACTGCCTGAAAGGGTGGTAGAGGCAGAAACCCTCAACTCATTTAAAAAGTACCTGGATGTGCACCTGAAGTGCCGTGACCTACAAGCCTACGGACCAAGTGCTGGAAAGTGGGATTTGGCTGAGTGGCTCATTTTCGGCCGGCACGGACATGATGGGCCGAATGGCCTCCTTCTGTACCGTAAATTTTCTATGATTCTTACCCTTGACACTAAAGAAAGAAAAAAAGACTTGCATTTATATAGCACCTTTCATGAACTCAGGAGGTTCCAAAGTGCTTTACAGCTAATGAAGTGCTTTTGAAGTGTAGTCACTGTTGTATTGCAGGAAACATGGCAGCCAATTTGCACACGTCAAGGTCCCACAAACAGGAATTAAATAAATGACCAGATACTCTGTTTTAATGTTCATTGAGGGATAAATATTGGCCAAGGCACAGAAGAACTCCCATGCTCTTCTTTGAATAGTGTCATGGGATCTTTAATGTCCACCTGAAAGGGCAGATGGGGCCTCGGTTTAACATCTTGTCTGAAAGATAGCTCCTCCAACTATGCAGCACTCCCTCAGTACTGCACAGATGTGCCAGTCTAGATTGTGTGCTGAAGTGCCTGAAGTGGGATTTGAAACCACGACCTATCTGACGCAGAGGCATGAATGCTACCAATGCTGACACTAACAGCTTCCCCTTGTCGCTCCCTTTCATTTCACGCACAGAAAATACTGAGGCCTCAGTATTCAGAAAGCTCATTATCACATTAAAATACGGATCCTACGCTAGTTTTAGGACCCTTTTGTAAAATTGGTCTGGCACATTGCCTGACTCGCCACATGATAAACTCACCCAGATGGTTCTAACACTCAGCAAGGATCCTGCAGGTGTGCTATTTAAAGGGTTCGTCCCCTCTGTACAGGTTAGTTGCTGATTTGTCCTGTTGGACTGCTAATCAACTTCTGGACCTTTGGCTATTTTCTCTATTCCATTACTAACATTGTCAGTTCAGGGAATAACATTTTCATGGTGCTGAACTATTAGTCTGCCTTACAAACATTTTATTTCGCTCATGGATGGTGTGGGCTGGAGTAGGAGGGGGAAGACACTGTGCAGGAGGCCCGACCCTCAGCAGGCCTTCAGGAAACACTTTTCATCTCTCAACCTGGCCAAGATTGAATGTATGAGGTGCCTGCTCTACACCAAGGAGGCTGTCTGTCACCTGTTGCAGCCACATCTGGAGCCCAAACTTAGGGCATGCACAGCAAACAAGCTGGTCAAGGTCACCATGACCCTTAAGTTTTATGCCACGGGGTCGGTCCAGCTGTAGCAGGTGACAACAGCGATATCTCACAGTTTGCTGTTTACTGCTGCATCATAGATGTCACTGAAGCTTTCGACTCCAGGAGGAACACCTACATCTCCTTTCCCATGGACCAAGTGAGGCAGGACAAGAGTGCATTCGGCTTTACACACATTGCATGCTTCCTCAAGGTGAAGGGATCACAGACTGTATTCAAATTGTCCTGCGTGCTACTCATCACCAGCTTGGGATCTTCCTCAAAAGAAAGGGATATCACTCCCTCAATATCCAGCTTGTTTGCAACCACAAGCAGTTCATACCGTACCTCTGGGTACGGAAGAATAGTCATTATGTTACTGGACTAGTAATTCAGAGGCCTGGACTAATAATCCGGAGTTATGAGCTCAAATCCCGCCACGGCAGCTGGGAATTTAAATTCAATTAATTAAATAAAATCTGGAATAAAAAATACTAGTATCAGCAATGGTGGCCATAAAACAGCCAGAATTGTCATAAAAAGCCATCTGGTTCACTAATGTCCTTTAGGGAAGGAAACCAGCTGTCCTTATCCGGTCTGGCCTTTCTGTGACTCCAGACCCATAGCAATGTGGTTGATTCTTAATCGTCCTCTGAAATGGCCTCGCTATGAAAAGTCATAATAAGAATACAACCGGATGGACCACTCGGCACCAGACACGACAAAGGCAAATTAAGCCCAGTCGACCCATGCAAAGTCCTCCTCACTAACATCTGGGGACTTGTGCCAAAATTGAGCTGTCCCACAGACTAGTCAAGCGACAGCCTGACACAGCCATACTCATAGAATAATACCTTTCAGCCAACGTCCCAGTCTCTTCCATTACCATCCCTGGGTATGTCCTGTCCCACCGGCAGGACAGACCCACCAGAGGTGACGGTACAGTGATTTACAGTCAGGAAGGAGTGACCCTGGGAGTCTTCAACATTGAAATCTCATGGCATTAGGTCAAACATGGGAAAGGAAACCTCCTGCTGATTACCACCTACCGCCCTCCCTCAGCTGATGAATCAGTCCTCCTCCATGTTGAGCACCACTTGGAAGAATCACTGAGGGTAACAAGGGCACAGACTGTACTCTGGGTGGGGGACTTCAATGTCCATCACCAAGAGTGGCTCGGTAGTACCATTACTGACCGAGCTGGCCGAGTCCTGAAAGACATAGCTGCCAGACTGAGCCTGCGGCAGGTGGTGAGCGAATCAACACGAGGGAAAAATCCACTTGACCTCGTCCTCACCAATCTACCTGTCGCAGATACATCTATCCATGAAAGTATTGGTAGGAGTGACCACCACACAGTCCTTGTGGAGACCAAGTCCTGTCTTCACACTGAGGACACGATCCAACGTGTTGTGTGGCACTACCACCGTGCTAAATGGGATAGATTCAGAACAGATCTAGCAACTCAAAACTGGGCATCCATGAGGCGCTGTGGGCCCCGACAACATCCAGGCTGTAGTGCTGAAGACTTGTGCCCCAGAACTAGCCGCGCCTCTAGCCAAACTGTTCCAGTACAGCAACAACATTGGCATCTACCCAGCAATGTGGAAAATTGCCCAGGTATGTCCTGTCCACAAAAAGCAGGACAAATCCAATCCGACCAATTACCGGCCCATCAGTCTACTCTCAATCATTAACAAAGTGATGGAAGGTGTCGTCAACAGTGCAATCAAGCAGCACTTACTCACCAATAAACTGCTCACCGATGCTCAGTTTGGATTCCGCCAGGGCCTCTCGGCTCCAGACCTCATTACAGCTTTGGTCTAGACATGGACAAAAGAGCTGAATTCCAGAGGTGAGGTGAGAGTGTCTGCCCTTGACATCAAGGCAGCATTTGACCGAGTATGGCACCGAGGAGCCCTAGTAAAATTGAAGTCAATGGGAATCAGGGGGAAAACTCTCCAGTGGCTGGAGTCATACCTAGCACAAAGGAAGCTGGTAGTGGTTGTTGGAGGCCAATCATCTCAGCCCCAGGACATTGCTGCAGGAGTTCCTCAGGGCAGTGTCCTAGGCCCAACCATCTTCAGCTGCTTCATCAATGACCTTCCCTCCATCATAAGGTCAGAAATGGGGATGTTCGCTGATGATTGCACAGTGTTCAGTTCCATTCGCAACCCCTCAGATAATGAAGCAGTCTGTGCCTGCATGCAGCAAGACCTGGGCTGATAAGTGGCAAGTAACATTCGCTCCAGACAAGTGCCAGGCAACGACCATCTCCAACGAGAGAGAGTCTAACCACCTCCCCTTTCCACCATCTACAAGGTACAAGTCAGGAGTGTGATGGAATACTTTCCACTTGCCTGAATGAGTGCAGATCCAACAACACTCAAGAAGCTCAACACCATCCAGGTCAAAGCAACCCGCTTGATTGGCACCCCATCCAACACCCTAAACATTCACTCCCTTCATCACCAGCGCACTGTGGCTGCAGTGTGTACCATCCACAGGATGCACTGCAGCAACTCGCCAAGGCTTCCTCCGCAGCATCTCTCAAACCCGCGACCTCTACCACCTAGAAGGACAAGGGCAGCAGGCACATGGGAACAACACCACCTGCACGTTCCCCTCCAAGTAACACACCATCCCGACTTGGAAATATATCGCCGTTCCTTCATTGTCATTGGGTCAAAATCCTGGAACTCCCTACCTAACAGCACTGTGGGAGAACCTTCACCGCACGGACTGCAGCGATTCAAGAAGGCGGCTCACCACCACCTTCTCAAGGAAATTAGGGATGGGCAATAAATGCTGGCCTCGCCAGCGATGCCCACATCCCATGAACGAATAAAAAAAAAATGCAGGTCTGTGCCCGGTTTCCTGGCAGCAGCCACGTTTCATTCATCCTGCACCAGTCCTCTTTTCCCACCTCTATTCCAACTAGACTGTCAGGACAAATGCGGACTACTTGGAGATAAGGAATATCCCCTCCACACATGACATGTTAGGAACCCTGCACAGATGCAGCGTTGGCCTACAATGAGAGCTATGCTTTTTTTTATTCGTTCATGGGATGTGGGCATCGCTGGCAAGGCCAGCATTTGAGAAGGTGGTGGTGAGCCGCCTTCTTGAAACGCTGCAGTCCGTGTGGTGAAGGTTCTCCCACAGTGCTGTTAGGAAGGGAGTTCCAGGATTTTGACCCAGCGACGATGAAGGAACGGCGATATATTTCCAAGTCGGGTTGGTGTGTGACTTGGAGGGGAACGTGCAGGTGGTGCTGCCACCAGAAATATCATTAAACAGACCATCTCAAACAACGGTTCCACTGCCTGGACCATTCTGGAGGAGCCCTGTTGTACACCCCTGACCGTGTCTCCAAATTTGTTGGGTGTGCTGCATGCTGCATAATTTTGCTAACAGCTGGACCGGCCCTTACCACGACTTGGGCAAGAAGTGGAGGAGGAGGAGGAAGAGTAGCATGAAGGGGAGGAACAGCAGTTACAGCATCGCCCACCAGTCCCCCTAACTGCCAGAGCTCTCAGAGAATAGCTGCCACTCTCCTGGGAATGTGCCTCAGCACTTTCAGTGCTCTGCGCGAGAACAGACTGCAGGAGTGATGTGGGAACTTCAAGCTGTCATTGAGAAATGTAGAGAGAGCAATTTATGTGGAAGCCTGTTATGCAAGGGATGCCATCTTCAGGGAGCCATTTTATAGAAGCAATAACAGTAAGGATTCAGAGGTGGAAATGATTAGTGGTCTGTTTGCAACTGAAGGGTTTATACTGGTTTTGACTCAAACTAAACAAAACCCTGAACCCGAGCTGGTTCATTCATTCTGATTTGGAAGTTGCTTAAATGTCAGTCCAATCACTTAATCACAATAAACACAAAATCACTCATTCCAAGTGGAGATAGTTTACCCTACAGGAATGCATAATAAATCATACATGGAATCTGCCAGCACAAGGCTATCAGGTCTGTTAGATCATGTCAGTACATTACAATAATGAGAGTTCAGAAAACACAGCGCCCTATTGATTTTTAAGCCAAATAATTTCAATTTGCTTCAGTTTACAAGAGTAAGCGTAGAAATTACAAACCACAAAAGCTGAAAATTACTTGCATTGACTCACCACTTCTGAAGACTGGACTGAAGTGAACTGAGTATTGTCATGTAAAACTCTCCGTAACTGTCTTAAATCTAAGGATCAACCCAACCAGTTCTAAAAAACAGCATTAAAATCTGTGTGCAAATAAATAACTGTGAACAAAGTAGCCACGTTTCATTTTGACTATATGTGGTGACAGAAATGTCAATTTTATTGTATAGAATCTGGCTCAATTAATTTTCACTCCCAAAAAATACTTTAATATAGTTGGAGCTTTCCCTTTCATACTAAATTCAATTAGGTTCACTTGAAAATGACATATTTTAGGAAAAGTAAACCAAAAAAACAATCCCTTACCGTTTGATGAAAGTACTGGCGAGTGGGAAGTGGTTAATCTGCCAACATTTTAAAAGTTAATCTTCATTACTAAATTGTATTTTAGCTTCCAGTCTGATGCTGTTTAACATTTGATAACAATGGAAGGAACCAGAAATTACACTTAATGAGGATCAGAGAAGCAGAAAGCCCAGATGATTACATGATGTAAACTTTCAATGCATCAGACCAATTACAACACACCACAAGACATATTTCTAAGTGATATTGTATATCCCTATCACAAACATAGTTATCCCCTGTGAAAACTCACAAATGTAATTAACCACTGCGAGATATTATAAACGTGATTATCCTCCGTGAAACATCAGTAATATGATCATCCCTGAGAGACACTGTAACCGTAGTTATACCCCAAACTCACAAATGGCAATGTGCCTGAAACATTACAATATGCCATTCCCCTAGAACCTTCCTAAATGTGATTAGCTACCAACTATTTTGAAGAAGTTGCCAGATGATCCGTTGATTCACATTGTGTAAACTATGTTTAAAAGTTACATATTTATACTTTCAGAGAAAGAGAGTTCTAAACTCAGAATCTCTCTCCATCATAAAAGTACAAAATGGATGTCATCAAATTGCATATGTAAAATAGAATGAACAAATCCGTATTATCTATTAGATTCAAAATTTTAGAAATCTACTGTACAAATAACTCCAGATAAAGACATATCTGATCCAAATACAGAATGCCAGTACACCGAACCACTTCAACGTCAGAATTCCTCTTCCATACAGAACAGTTAAATATAAAAGTATAATCCTAGCAACAAATGTCCTCAATTATGCAGTTTGTAGTACTTTGCTCACTAAATACTGTCAAATCCACTGACAAAAGCACAATTTGCAAATCAAATCAATTTGGTGTAAAATACGTGTTTGTTTCCTTTTTTCTGATGTTAATGTTTAATTTGAATTTCAGAGTGGATGGTTAAATAGATTATAATGCAAAGATATAAAAATTGCCCAATTTTATCAGGAATTTACACAAAATCAGATTTAAGCACATTTGATAAGTAATATCCATCCACTAGCATTCAACTACAATAAAAGAGACTGTTAAAAAAGGATAGAACTTTAAACAAAATTATGTCTGCCTCCATACCACTTCCCATAAGTGTACTAAAACTCAAATTACACATCCTCCAGCACATGCCTCTTGCAGAAATTACAATTCTGCATTCAATCCAAGTATATTAAAGTTTAATTGAAGTAACAATAAAAATCCTTAAAAATCATATTTATTACTTTGTATATCAAATTAAATTAGGCCATGGGGTAGCTCAATATTTCAATGTTAATTAGTGTCAACTGAAATTCAGAGTAAGAGAATAAAGTTTTGAGGCAATCATCAAATTTTCTTTTTCTTTCAAATGCATCAAAATTCTCGAAAATCTCTCGAAAGATAAAAAGGCGCGTCAAACAGAATTCTTTTTAAGTGTACCTTTTTTTTCTCTTTGTTTCTTGCTAAAACCAAAAACACTCATCAATTTCTCTATTCTCCTACTCGCTGACAGTACTGGCAGAATTCATGTCTCCTTTTTTTTAGAAACTCAAAAATTCTTGTGATCTTGAATTCGACAGTTTATCCAGTTGTAGCGACAGATGGTCGTACAGGGAAGAGCATGAAAATACTAAATACTTTATAAGCTCAGCAGAGTTTCAGATGCACTGTACTCCATACTTTGGCACACAAGCAATGCAATTTCTCCTTTGTAGTCTAACCAATGTTATTGTAACCCTTTGAGAAATATGTTAGCATTTTCGCAGCAATTGAAAACTATTATTTGCAATTTTACAAACCAGGTTACTCCTTGTACCTTTATATCCCCTTAAAAAGATTCAACATCATAATGTGATCAGATACATTCTTGCTACTAGAAATAAATAAGTAGCGATAATAATAAAAATACAAATAATCAAAAAAGCACATTTGAATACTACAAAATGCTACGGCAATATAATACACACAGCTAGAAAACAGGAGGGGAATAAGAGAATTAATGTGAACAATGAAAACCTGCATTTAAGCATTCAGCACAGTGTGAAACTCATATAATTAAAAATAAATGCAGCACACTTCAATACATACTCAATCCTCACAGGGTTAACACTCACAGGTACAAGACACACAGCTTCCAAGCACATAATGTTCTGCATTGTTACATTGCATCCCTCTGCCATTCATTCCAGCAGTTTTACAAATCCCCATCCTAATAACCAAGCTAACAGTCACATACAAACACTAACCTTTCCGTATTAATTTATGTTCTGCAATTCAGCAGAAACAAAAGCAACGCAGGAACAGCAGCTATTCAGTGTCACATTGTCCCAAAAGCATCCCCAACAATGAGCTTTGCAATTCAGCCCCCTCGCTCGCAAGCTGTCCTTAATTGTTTAAAGTCTTCCTCTGCCTTACCTGAAGGGCATCTCCCATGACTGCAATTAGCTGCCAAGATTTCATTGTCGGCTGTGAAATGCCTCCTGTTCCCTCACCAGGAGAACCAGAGAGGTAGGGGAAGGAATGAGAAATACCCACGTGCTGGCAATATAAATGACTACAGACATCTGTCGCACTAGCTGTGCATTTACTCTGTTCTGCTCCTCTGCCTCCCTTACAATGTTTGGATCAGGTACTGAATGCTCTTAGCCTGGCCCGCAAAAAAATAAAGGTCGCTAAAGGGGCCAGGAGCAAAACATAACAGGTCTCCTCTATTGGGCTGAGGCCAATCTTTTGTTACTTATCCTGCATCACAAAGACACCTAATCCAGCCTCCTCAAGCCACTCCAAGGCAAATGACAGCACCTGAACCATTGAACTATCTATTTCTGCTGCATGTGGCTCTTCCTTGTTCTTTCAAGCATTAAATATGCACCACATGACAGAATAGGGCACCTTGTACAGTCTGTTATGTCCACGCATGGAAGCCAATTTACACTTAAGGCTGTAAATATTCCAATGTAGGCGAACAGTATCTATTATTATTTAGGGGTTCCCCAACTCGACTTGCACTCTAATAGGGAACGTGTCTGTCCCTCGTACTTTTTCTCATGTTTCAGCATTAGTCCATAAAATCATCTAATAAGCAGCAACACAATCCTCAGTCCTTCCTGACTAAATTAAAACACAATGTTTAGCTTCTTTACACGGCTTGCTTTTAACTACCACAAAATATGATACTTAATGGCCTCCAGATTACCTCTGTTAACATCACTTGGTGGTCCTTTACAGGTCTAGTAATTTAACCTAAACAATGTCTTCATATATGACATTTGATGATCTTTTTGTGATGCACCAAGGAAGCTTATTGCAGCAGATGAAAAACTATATTGTGATTTATGATAACTATTCTTAGGTCATACCTACTATCAGGCAGCATCCCCAAGAGACAAGAGGTCTGATTGCTGTTAGTGTTGGGTTGCCAGATTTTTGTTGCAGACAATAATTTTACAAGTAACCAATTTTTATGCAATTAAGAGAGGATGGTAAATTTAACGGTTCATCTTCCGCCAGAATGTTCTGACAAAAGTTCATTGACCAGAAACATTAACCCTCCCTTCCCCTTTCCCCAGATGTTACCTGACCTGCTGACTGTTTCTAGCATTTTCTGTTTTCATTTCAGAATTCCAGGATCTGCAGTATCATAGTATCAGAGTAGGTACAGCACAGGAGGACGACATTCGGCCCATTGTGCCTGTACCGGCTTTTTGAAAGAGCTATCCAATTAGTCCCATTCCCCTCCTCTTTCTCCATAGCCCTGTAATTTGTTTCCTTTCAATTATTTATCCAATTACCTTTTGAAAGTTACTATTGAATCTGCTTCCACCTCTTTCAGGCAGTGCATTCCAGAATATTACAACTGGCTCCGTAAAAAAAATGTTTCTCATGTCTCCTCTGGCTCTTTTGCCAATCACCCTAAATCTGTGTCCTCTGGTTACTGACCCATCTGCCACTGGAAACAGTTTGTCCTTATTTACTCTATAAAAACCGTTTATGATTTTGAACACCTTTATCAAATCTCCCCTTAACCTTCTCTGCTCTAAAGAGAACAACCCCAGCTTCTCCAGTTCCAGCAAATAACTGATATCCCTCAATCCTGGCACCATTCTAGTAAATCTCTTCTGCACCCTCTCTAAGGTCTTGACATCCTTCCTAAATTGTGGTGCTCAGAATTTAACACAATACCCCAGCTGAGGCCTAACCGGTGTTATATAAAGGTTTAGCATAACTTCCTTGCACTTGTACTCTATGCCTCTATTAATGAAGCCCAGGATCTCATATGCTTTCTTAACAGCCTTTTCAACTTGTCCTGATCTGTGTACATACACCCCCCAGGTCTCTCTGTTCCTGCACCCCCTTTAAAGTTGCACCATTTAGTTTATATTGCTTCTCCTCATTCTTCCTACCAAAATGCATCACTTCACAGTTCTCTGTGTTAAATTGTGCCTGCCATGTGTCTGCCCATTTCATCAGTCTGTCTATGTCCTCCTGAAGTTTGTTACTATCCTCGACATTCCGAGTTTCGTGTCATCTGCAAACTTTGAAATTATACCCAAGTCCAGCTCATTAACATATATCAAAAACAGCAATGGTTCTAATACTGACCCCCGGGGAACACCACTGTATGCTTCCCTCCAATCTGAAAACCAATTGTTCACCACTACTCTTTCAAAAAAAAATATTTTGCTTTTTGTTTTGAATACTCAATTAAGTCCCTGTATATTTCTATCTAGACAAATTTTACACTTTTTCACCTTTGAACAAACTTGCAATATTTACTCACAGAATCTTTTAACGAATTTTAAACTTTATGTAATTCTGAGCCTTTCTTACACCACAATATTTTAACCCTTTGAATGCTGAACTTTTTTTTTAGCTGTTCCAGCAGGAATATTTTCTACTCTGGGCATTTATAAAATTAGGTTTCTGCGACAAATCATTTTCTACAGTTTTCATTCAGATTTTTTCCTAATTTCAAGAATGAGCCGTAACACTCCTTTTCAAATTTCACTCATCTCCACAGTCCTATACAACATTTTCAAGGTACAGCAAAGAAAAGTGATGATTGGACTCTTGACATTCAAATAAACGGAATTATTTTAAATATGTAGAACTGTAATGAGATTAATATGGCCACATATGGTGCTATCAAATGAGCTTCGTATTAGATCAGACCACATTTGACCATTATTTGGAACTTCAGTCAGCTCCACTTTCCCAGATCCACTTCAGAGCTGTCCCACTATGCATTAGTACTACAGGGACTAGCATCCATTTTCTGGATAAATTAATTCATCTACTAATGTAGCAGAACTGCACGATGAGCAGATTGATTTACTACAATTTAAGAAGGTGGCATGAAGTACAATGACGATACTTAATGAATTACTAACCATGTTTATTTAAAATTGGATAAATGATTTAACTTATTTTAGTTACACTTACTATTGTAGCTTCTGCCACTGAAAAATGTTGCTTCTGTTCAGATGCCACTCTCATTCATGATCCTCAACCAGTTGTACAATCTGGCAAACCTTCTTCACTTTAGACCATTAATTGATGTCATTCAGCCAAGTGAGTTTCTTGTCTTCCTCTTGTTCTCCTTCCTTACACTTTTCCATTATGCGGTTCACAGATTAGCTGTGATTGTCCAATGATTATTGAAAAGTATGTCATCTTTCTTTGGGCTACTGACTTCAATGCCTCTTTGCTCTGCCAAATTGTGCACCTACTCATTTGTCATGAACCCAGCTTATATGGAGCATCCTGTGATATATGCAAATTTCAAATGTCCTTCTACAGGCACCAGATTCACACCCATATAAAGCGGCTGACTAAATGTAAGAAAGACATGTATTTGCATAAAACCTTATCACCTTATCAAAATGCTTTATACAATGGATTGACTGTTGTAATGTAGGAAAATGTGACAACCAACTTGACATCACGATTCTACAAACTTCAATTGGATGAATGATCACTTAATCTATTTTTGGCGATGCTGGTTAGACCAAGGCACCAAAAAAAATGCTGTCCTCTTGCTTGTTGTCAGTCCAAGCTTACTACTGGTCAAGCAGGTTTTCATGTTGTTAAACATTAGTTTCACTGTTGCTATTCATCTTTTCATGGCAGTTACTATCTTGGGGTACATTTCCCTCAGGCACTAACACAAGTGAAAAAAATCAGTGTTAATGTAAAACAGGTTTCCCCATTTTTATACTTGTACTGAATTTTTTGCTCATGTTAGTGATGGGAGCAAAATTGCTCAACTCAATGGTTTTGCTGCAGAGGTGTTTCAGGTCAACATTTTTAAATGGAGTGCCATCAATGGTTATGATAGATTTTGGTTTCTCTTTTGTTGATTTTCAGCCCATGTTCCAAGCTCTTAGAGACACAGGGCGCTAAATTGGGCTGTGTAGTGGCCGTTGTTTCATTGCAACGTGGCCTCCCGGAGTCCAAGATGGCATCATTGATGCGCACGCATGCTTCTAGCATGACATGCACTGGACGCCATCTTGGTAAAGGGTTTAGCACGTGTGCAGATAACGAACACCGACATCATGTGAAGTAGGGAGAAAATGCTTTTGATCAGTGTGCAACAGTTATTTAAAGTGATACACACCATTTTGGCACTTAGCACTCCACTCAATGCATTGTCTTAATTGCGACCATCTAAACATGTCTTAGAGTGCCTGGAGGACCCCCACCAGTGCTATTTAAAGGGACCATGCAGCATTTGCAGGTTAGTTGCTGGATTATTGCTCCTGACTGTTGATGCATTTGTACCTGTTTTTGGAGGTCTGCTATGCTTGAATACTAGAATGAGGTGACATAGCCTAACACTTAGAGCCAGGACGTGCAGGAGTGAAGTTAGGAAACGCTTCTACGTGCAAAGAGTGGTAGAAGCTTGGAACGCTCTTCTGCAAATGGCAGTTGATGCTAGCTCACTTGTGAATTTTAAATCTGAGATTGATAGATCTCTGTGAACCAAGGGTATTAAGGGATATGGGGCTAAGACAGGTATATGGAGTTAGGTCACAAGTCAACCATGATCTCACTGAATGGCAGAACAGGCTCGAGGGGCTAAATGCCACTGCCACATGCTGCCTCCTGTTATGCGCCACCTTCTTCTGCAAGAAAGCAGGACGTGTGTCTGGGTGATGTGCCTGTCATGGTTGAATAGCTGCCAGTGTGTGTGGCCTGTGAGTTGTGGGTGGGTGGCTTGCAACAGTGGTAATGTGTAAGGGTGAGAGGAAGCATCTGATTGACAGAGTTGAGTACTGATGCAAAGAGTTTGTTGGTATGTGGGTGATGGGGGGTGTAGTGCAGGGAGCAGTGGATGCGGCTAGTGGTGCAGTTGGTAGGTGATGCCACTTGACAGTTGACCTCACTCACCTTGACCACTCGTGTCAAAGCATTGAACTTCTTCCTGCATGCTCCTGGGATTGACTTTGTCCCCCACTGTCTCCCACTGCCTTTCGAGTATATGTCTGGAGGGCCTCTTGCTCCCCTATGGATAGAGGACGTCACCTCTTGCACCAAGGCCTCTTGCTCCCCCCTCACCCTGCGGATATAGGATGTCCCTCCTTCTTTCCATCTCCTGCACCAAGGCCTCTAGTCCATCAGCAGAGAACCTTGGTGCACGCACTCTCGTAAGCATGGCACCAACTCGGACTGGCAGATTGGTGAGGTGTAGCATACAGTTTGGAGGATGTGGAATTTAGTGGTGCGCAACCTTTATTCATAGTCTTAAAATAACTCAACAGTTTGTAAACATAGGGACGGGACCTGCATCTGTGTTTTGCATATGCAACGTCTGATCTCCATTCAGACACCATGCAGACTGTTATTTTTAGCCAATAACACGTACCGACTACCTTTAAGAGATTTTGGCTGCCTGTTGGACAGACCGCCTGCCTTTAAGAGATTCGAGCTCCCCCTGCTGGTGGAACATCCGAAAGTCATTGAATCCTCGTGGCAATGCTGGTGTGGAACGCTGCGTTCAGTTAAGTGCTCAGGCAGGATGAATGCCTCGTCCTGCCTGCGACAAAAGCACCGGGCGATACCCACGCCTGGTTTCGGGCCTTATGCAATTTAGAGTTTCCGCTTTAGATGCCATCGGGAAATGTGCTCGAAATTGCTCTGGTTAGGTTACAGTTCAAGTTTCTGATAAAAATTATTTGCATAATCACAAACATAAAATCTTCCATGAAACAGTGCAATTGGGCAGCGTAATGGAATGTAATTGTTTATTTTTTTCGTTCCATTTAAAATTATTCATAGATGTATTTAAGAATGGTAACCTGGTCCAGTTTTATTAATACAGCTGAAAATGGGTTTATCACAAAAAATAAGCATTTTTAATAAGAGTATTCAGTCCCTCACCTGTGATTAACCCGATTTAAAATCACTGAAAATGACTTTAAAAAGCTAAACTGAGCCATTTACTACTTTCATTGGAAAATGACTACTAGTGAATTTCTTAGTAAATTAAATATTTGTTGATATGAAAATTTTTTTAAATGTGCCCACTAGTGCCTGTGCGCCTAAGAAAATTAACACAATTTAAAGAGCCTTCCCTAACCACGTAATCACGTAATTTCGACCTGGGGACATGGTCAGTTTTGTTGGCGGGGCCTGATTCGGGTAAAGTGAATCTTAAACCAATGTAAACGATCGTGGAAAATACCAATGTAAGTGGTTTTGGGTATCACAAACTTTTAAAATTCACTGATCTTTTGCGCTGGTTTGGCCGATTTCGCCCAGATTGCACTGATATTACTGGCATTAACGAGTGGAGACTCTACCCCAAATTGTTTATTTACTGCATCATCCATTGTAAACCTTTGTAATCACCACCATGTGACCAGTATTTTGGATGTAATTCAGCATTCACCATTGGATGCAATTCAGCATTCACCAATTCATCATTGGCAGCTTTCAGTACCTCACATATGGGGATAAAAATTGATATGTGTTGTGCCCGTTTTTTTGAGCGTAAAACGGGTGCAAAGCAAATCAATTTAGCAGTAGAACACTGATTGGGCGCAGGTGTTGGTCACACTACTGAATTTGTGGGACCCTTCTTTTAGGCCAATGCCTAAAACAAGCATTGGGCCCCTTAAATTAAAGATTTAAAGCCTGTTAAAGGACACTTTTCAAAATTCGTCAGCAATGCGCAGGGCAGGTGTCAGGCCTTCACCCTCAGGATTCTTTAGTGCTGACCATGCCCAGCAACGAACAGTAAGTGAAAACATTATTTTAAATCATTCCTGTGGAGTGCTGCCCCGTCCAGACTGATTTCTAGGCCAAATAGGTTTCTTGAATAGGTATAGTGCAGAGACAGAAAGATATGTATTCTTATCTCATCTTATTATTAATGTTTGTCCATTCTGTAGTAGAGTTACCAAGTCTTAAACATCCTCTCATTTCCAGTATAGATTCAGGATGATTTCGATATATTTTCTGTCGAGTCCAGTAGATTGCAGGATATCAATCAGTTAATGCTTACTGAATTAATATTGAATTTTTTTTATTCGTTCATGGGATGTGGGCGTCGCTGGCAAGGTCAGCATTTATTGCCCATTCCTAATTGCCCTTGAGAAGGTGGTGGTGAGCCGCCTTCTTGAACCGCTGCAGTCCGTGTGGTGAAGGATCTCCCTCAGTGCTGTTAGGTAGGGAGTTCTAGGATTTTGACCCAGCGGGGGTTGTGGTTTGAAGTTTTAGGAATAGGGTTATCTTTTAGTTTTATTCTTAGGATGTCCCATTATTTCTCTAAGGAGGACCCCACAAGGACATTACAGCATGTTTGTTTTGATGTACAGTATTTGTAACTGAGCAGTCATGCTGAGAACTGATGGCTAAAATATGATAATATTAGACATGGCCAAAATTTCAGAAATGGAACTATACTGTTCAAAGACAACTGCATTCAGATAGTACATGCAATGCTTATGCTTGAGCTCTACCTACAGCACGGAAGGATGTGCAAGTATCCTAAAAACTTCATTATAGCCTGGAATTAAGTCCAGGTCATTTTTTCTTAAATTATGTCAAGTCCTATTTCTTTGGTAATTTGTACATTTAAGTCAATTCAGTGGAAGTGCAAGTGTACAGGAATTACTGGTGCCAGGTTATTTGCAGTATAAAAATCTCATCTTTCCCAGACAGGGTTCAACTGTCATGTGAATCCACAGTCAGCATTGCATCGATATAGGCCTGTGGTGAAATTCTGAAACCCAACTGAGATCAGTTTCTAATCTTTCATGATTTCACTCCTTAATGTTCTCTAACCTTAGACTGAAAATCGTTCAACTTTGTACTCCAATTCAAGCAATTTCTTGCACTTAGGCAGTTTGGTTACTCATAACAAACAAAAAAGAAAGAACTTTAACTTATATAGCATCTTTCATGACCTCAGGATGTCCCAAAGCACTTTACAACCAATAAAATACTTTTGAAATGTAGTTACTGTTGTAAGGTAGGGAAATGTGTCAGCCAATTTGCACACAGCAAGGTCCCACACACAGCAATAAGATAAATAACCAGATATTCTGTTTTTAGTGATAGGGATAAATATTAGCCAAGATACTGGGAAAACGCCCCTGCGCTTCTTCGAGTAGTGTCAGGTATTTTTTACATGCACTTGAGAGGGCAGATGGGACCTTGATATAATGTATCATCTGAAACACAGCACCTCCGAGAGTGCAGCATTCAGTACTGCACTGAAGTGTAAGTCTAGATTGTGTGTTCAAGTCTCCAGAGTGGACTCTAACCCATGACCTTCTGACTCAGAGGCAAAAGTGCTACCATTGAGCCACAGCTGACATCTTGTAATAATAGGCTTTAGCACGCTCTTAAATGCTACTTATTTTACTTATTCTCTTTTCTCTCCTCCTGTCCAGAAGGCTGTTTCTTAAGTTAGGGTATAGTTCAACAAGCATCAACAGCCCTCAGTAATTTGCCCAAGTAGACATTCGTCAAGTAAGTGCCTGGAGGCTATTCAACTGTGAAGGGCATCAAAGCCAAGACCAATCTAATGTTCACGCATGCACTCTCCAGTAAGAGTGACTGACAGACATTTTCCCTAACTCGTCTGTGATGCTGAAGTCAATCGTAACCCCATTCTGCTGGTCCTTCAAAGATCAGCTAACTCAAGACAAACCAAGGATTGAACATGGGGGCTTTGCTATTTTGAATGGCTCAGTACTAAACAAAAGCAGGAGTGCTTTCCCCCGGTCCTACTGAGCCTTCAGGGGAGCTGCTCAATTACTTTTTGGAATTGCCTCGCATTGTGAAAATGTGGGCCCCAATATTTCCGAGGAGGCGGGGGCGCCTGCCAGCAGCTGGAAAACCCGGAAATAAGGGAAAGGTGGAGGTCCTGCCGAATTTAAAGGTAGGACCTCGTTAGAATTTTTTTACTCAGTGTCCCGCCCGGCAGCGGGCCAGATTGAGAGGCTGGTCGCTGCCAGGCGGGAAAGCTTGCTGTACAAGGCCACAGCTGGGGACCAGAGAGGAGGGAGCGAATGCGGAGGGGAGAGATCGGGTTGCAGCGGAGGGGGGTTAGATCGGATCGTGTGAGGCGGAGGGATCGGGGGGTGGGGAGAGATCACTTGGGGGAGATATAAGGGGGCGGGCGAGATTGCAGGGTGGGGGGGGGGGTGTGGAGGTCGGCCGATTGCGCAGCTTGAGGTCCCCCTGGCCCACAGTCAATGCTGTGAAAACACTTATCTGGTGGATCCAGCAGTTCTCACCTCCCTTTGGTTGCCGGGTTTTTCCGAGTCCTGGGAACCCCAGCCCGCGTGCGTTAAATCCAAATGGCTGCTAAGATCTGAGGCACGAAGGCTCATTAAGCAAGGTCCCTTGCTTTTTGTGGTATATATTAATGATTTGGACTTGAATGTGGGGGCTTGATCAAGAAGTTTGCAGATGATACAAAAATTGGCCGTGTGGTTGATAGTGAGGAGGAAAGCTGTAAACTGCAGGGAGGTATCAATGCACTGGTCAGGTGGGCAGAAAAGTGGCAAATGGAATTCAATGCATTTGGGGAGAGCAAATAAGGCAAGGGAGTACACAATAAATGGGAGGATACTGAGATGTGTAGAGGAATCAAGGGACTTTGGAGTGCATGTCCACAGATCCCTGAAGGTAGCAGAACAGGTAGATAAGGAGGTTAAAAAGGCATACGGGATACTTCCCTTTATTAGTCGAGGCATAGAATATAAGAGCAGGGAGGTTATGCTAGAACTGTATAAAACATTGGTTGGGCCACAGCTTGAGTACTGCGTACAGTTCTGGTCACCACATTACAGGAAAGTTGTGATTGCACTAGAGAGGGTTCAATGGAGATTTATGAGGATGTTGCCAGGGCTGGAGGATTTTAGCTGGGGATAGGCTGGGGTTGTTTTCTTTGGAACAAAGGAGGCTGAGGGGAGATCTAATTGAGGTATATAAGATTATGATAGATAGAGTGGATTGGGAGGGCCTATTTCCCTTAGCAGAGGGGTCAGTGACCAGGGAACATAGATTTAAAGTAATTGTTAGAAGGATTAGACGGGAGCTGAGGAGAAACTTTTTCACCCAGAGGGTGGTAGAGGTCTTGAACTCACTGCCTCAAAGGGTGGTAGAGGCAGAAACCCTCAACTCATTTAAAAAGTACTTGGGTGTGCACTTGAAGTGCTGTAACCTATAGGGCTACAGACAGAGTGCTGGAAAGTGGGATTAAGCTGGATAGCTCTTTTTCGGCCGGCACAAACACCATGAGCCGAATATCTCCTTCTGTGTCGTAACTTTCTATGATTCTATGATTCTATTAACACATTATAATTACTGACCCGCCTCTTGAGCAGGTTACTCGCCTGCCCCTCAACCTGCTCCAGTTATACCAGAAGTAGGCGCATTCGCGGAGGGTTGGGAGAGGGTTTCCTATTTTTTAGAATTTAATCCACCTCCCCGCCTCTCCACCACCACAACTGTTTCACCCGTCCTGGAGGGTTAAAATTCTCCCCGTGGTCTCAGCTAATGTGTTCAGTCTCTTTCTGTATGTTATTCCCAAAGCATCTCAGGAATTTCTTTTAGAAATTGCATCTTTTACAAGATTATCCATTCATTCAACTGGGGTGAATGGGCTTGGACTAGAAGGGAGAAGAGGTGTATACTTTTGATTGTCGCATGTTGTCCTCCAAGTCACACACCATCCTGACTTGGAAATATATCGCTGTTCCTTCATCGTCGCTGGGTCAAAATCCTGGAACTCCCTAACAGCACTGTGAGAGAACCTTCACCACACGGACTGCAGCGGTTCAAGAAGGCAGCTCACCACCACCTTCTCAAGGTCAATTAGGGATGGGCAATAAATGCTGGCCTTGCCAGCGATGCCCACATCCCATGAACGAATAAAGAAAATAAGTTAAGAATTATTAAATCGGGTAACAAAAAGTCTGTCCGCTTTCCAATTGCCAAGGGAAGGTAATGCATTGCCAAGGTGGACGTCCCGGCGACCAATGGTGGGAACTTCTTTGGAGGGGGGGGGGGGGATGGTTGGAAGTCAGAGGTCATGTGATGAAACATCACGGAATATGTGGAACCAAAGTTGGCAACTCTCATCTAAGCCCTGCTGATGAATAAACTGTCAACAGGAAGTGAAGCAAAACAACATAAAGGGACCAACGTACTTGTTAAAAAAAATAATTGGAATTTAGTGGAAAGATTATGTAATAAGTAAATAAATAAGTAAACTCATTTAGTGTGGGACATTAACACAATGAGATTTAGGCTGTGATGCTCCAGGCAATGGGATTCCCTGTAGGTTCCAAATGTTATTGATTCAGGAAATAGTTCAGAAAGTTTGCTTCAGGCTACCAACAGTTACAGCAAGTTGATGTGGCCACAACTCCACAAAGACCATGTCATCCTGAAATTGTTACCATGTTTTCTATAAAATTCAATACAATAGAATACAAGCTTTACTTAAAAGGAAAGTCTAGAGAGAGTACTTTTTGTTCATCGTGATTCCCCACTGCCTATTGTAAAATATACTTCCAACAGTATTCTTTGGCTTACTTTAAAAAAACTGCAAGGTTCTTGTCTCGGCAGAGAACTGCCGCAATGGATTCTTTTGTTGTGTTATTTTTTAAAACATAAAGGCTCTGATATTTACTTGGAGCTGGGAAGAGAGCTGGGGGCGGATTTTCGGATGGGAAACCCGGAAATAAGGGTTTCCCGCAAGTCGTGACGATTTTGACGGCAGGACGTCTTTTAAACATTTCCAACCAGTTTTTCGCCCGACAGCCAGCCAGATTGATAGGCTGGCTGTTGGGGGGGGGGGGAAAGCAGCCGGGGAGAGATTGGGGTCTTTGGGGTTTGGATTGGGGTGAGGGGGGAGTTCGGGGAGAGATTGGGGTCTTTGGGGTTTGGATGGGGGCCGATCAAGGCGGGGGGAGGGGGGGGGGGGAGGAGGGGAATTTGGACATTGTTGGGGGTGGGGGGTTGGCCAATGACGGGGTGTTTAAAACATAAGGTTGGTGAACTGCAGGGAAACTCTCCTGCTCCCCCTGGCCCATAAGCAGTGCAATAATGGTAATTACCTCATGGATCCGCCCCTCTTGCCTCCTTTTACTTGCTGGGATTTCTGCGGCCTGGGCAACCCATGTTGGTGGTGTTAAATTCTAATGCCTGTTAAATTCAATTTAGAATCGCCACATTAACATCTGAGTTGCTCTGATAACTACCGACCGGCCTGTACTAAGTATCTTACAGCCTCTGGCGAGCAGGTTACTCGCACGCAACCAAACGCGACTCCGTTAAACCCGGAAGTGAGCGCGTTGGAGCCGGGTTGCGGTCGCGCTTCAAATTTCTATTATTTTAACTTCCCACCCGCCCCCCAACCCACCCGTTCTTGAGGGTTAAAATTCCTCCCAAGATTTCTGAACTGTAAAGAGAACTGCCACGTTGGATTTCCTTACTGCTGGTGATGTCCTTGACAGGTGTTGTTCAAGAACAGCCTTGTTAAAAGCAACGGTCCTGCAATTTTGGACCAACCTAGGGAAAATGTACTGTTGGCTGGGTATATAAAGTGCCCACCAGTAACATCTTTTCCCACGCCTGTCCAAAATTGCAGTCTATTGTTTTCAATGGAGCTGCAATGGGATAGCTCCCTGCTGGGATCATCAATGGTGAAAATCAGCAGTGAGGAAACACAATATGGCAGATGCGGGATGAGAAATTTGATGTTTTGAAAATAACACCAATTTTTTTTTTTAAGTATCTCTTTATTCTTTAAGAAAAAGCACTAGTCCTCGACTTGTTCCCCTTAAGTGAATCATGCTGATCTCATTGGTGATACTTGCTTGGAGTATTTACTGATTCTAACAAAGCAAGGCAGCTGAATTCACTTCGGGGTGCTTCAGCTTCAGTTATTTTTATGTTAATTCAGTTGTTCAGACTCTTTGACTGATTAGCTCTTCCCAGCCATTCTCACCAATGATGTTATCACACTGTGTTTAGGAACAATAATAAAAATTCAAAAAAAATACTAGAGGCAACAGGAAAATAATCAAAGGGTCATCAATATTTATCCTGATTTTTTTGTTAAAAAAAGGTTATGATGACTGGACTCTCTTTTTAAATCCCTCACGCTGGTCTACTCAGAGCTATTACATTACATTTCACACGCAGCTCAGTACTTTATAACAAGAGCAACTGTTTCTGATTCAAGTCCGCTTACAACGAAGTTTCCTTGATAGCTCAGTTGGTAAATTCACTGCCAATTGTGGAACTGAGCGATGCAGGTCTAGACTTTAATCCCTAGTTTGTAATGAGTTAGCTGATTTCAGTTAGTGTGGTAGGAGGAGTGCTGCAGTTGACCTCATGACCCCCAAAGGTAAGCCAGCCAGGTTTATCATTCCAGTAAACTTACTGGAAAGTGGGCATGTGTGCATGTCAGCTGAGGACAGAACTAGATGTGAAGCCCTCTCCTCCAGTGGCCAATAATCACCAACACTCGATGGTTAAGTTCACTCATGAGGAGTGGCCACTTGGGTGAAGTGGCGGGTAATAGTTTGTGGAACAGGTGATTTGAATAAAAATGATGTGCGAATGAAGCATTTTGATACTTAAAAAACAATTGATGCAAAGCCCAAAATAAGTAAAACAGTTTCTCAAACAAATGGGCCACATTTGCTTTTTTAGTGACATTATTGACACAGCAAGACGTTTTAAATTGGAAGTGGTTTATTCACAAAAATCTGCACCTTTTCACTTTATTTTTCGAATTAAGGTTTCAACTTTCACCTTAAGACTTGAAGGATTATTTTAATTATTTGGAATATTTGTACTACAACTACCACTATTGCTTCTGATGCCAGCTCCTATCCAGTAGAAAGCCATTTGCCTTTTGGAAATGGCAACAGCTGAAGAATGGATGGCTTGTTCTTTTTCTCTTTTTAACCTTTTGGTCACTAGATTATTAATTCAGTTGAGAAATTAGAAATATTAATCATTAGATTGCTCATAGGTCCACAGAAATTATCGCCTTCCTGGGCCAGATGGTTTCATAAGTTTTTAGCTGATGCACTCTGAAGTTTTTTTAATTCATTCTCGGGATGTGTGCATCCATTGGGCAAGGCCGGCATTTAATGCCCATCCCTAGTTGCCCTTGTCCAATTGAATGGCTTGCTAAAACCACAACAACCACGTTGGTGTGGGATAAATATAGGACGGCAGGTTTCCTTCCCTCATTTTCACATCGTTCACCTGACGAAGGAGGAAGCCTCCGAAAGCTTGTGAATTTAAAATAAAATTGCTGGACTATAACTTGGTGTTGTAAAATTGTTTACAATTCCCTAAAAGACATTAGTGAACCAGTTGGGTGTTTACAACAATCCGACAGATTCATGGTCACTTTTACAGATATCAGCTTTGTATTTCCAGATTTTTTAAACTGAATTCAAATTCTTAAACTCGGTGGGATTTGAACTCAGGTTTACTGGATTATTAGTCCAGGCCTCCGGGTTACCAGTCTAGTAAAATAACTATTATGCTACCATAACCTAAATTGAAACAGAGACTAGGTGGTAAATTTTAACTGCGAGCTGGGAAGGGAGTCGGGGGTGGGTGGGGGGGAAGATTTTCGGGTGCGAAACCCGGAAGGTAAGTGGGCGGGTCGCGACCAATCAATCAATTTCACTTCTGGGTTTCACGCCCAGCAGCCAGCCTGATTGACAGGTAGGCCTGCTGTTAGGCAGGAAGGCCTGCTGCAGCAGGCTGTAGCTGGGGAACAGAGGGAGGGAGGGGGTCATGGGCCAGGGAGAAAATTGGGGAGTCCAGGGAGGAGTTCAGGAGGCCGGAAAAAAGATCAGGGGGCTGAGGAAGAGTACAGGGAGCCGAGGAAGAATATCAGGGTGGGGGGCCAGGAAGAAGATCGGGGGGACTGGGTGGAGTTCGGCAGGCTGGGAGGAAGATCAGGGGGCCAGGGAGAAGTTCGGTGGGCAAGGGAGGAGTCCTGTGGGCTCAGGGAAAAGTTCTGGGGGGCCGGTGAAAAGATGGGGGTGCAGGGAAGGAGATCAGGGGGCCGGGGAGGCTTTTGGGGGGCCGGGAAGAAGATCGGGGGGGACCGTGGAGGAATTGGAGGGGGTTCGGGAAAAAGATCAGGGGTCTGAGGAGGAGTTCGGGGGCGGGGAAGAAGATCGGGAGGGGCCAGGGAAGAAGATCAGTGGGCCAGGGAAGAAGATCAGGGGGCTGGTAAAAAGATCGGCAGGGGCCAGGGAAGAGGATTGTGGTGGGGGGGGGGGGGGGGGCCAGGGAAGAGATGGGGAGGCCGGGAAAGAGATGGGGGGGCCAGTGAAGGCGTTCGTGGGGGCCGGGGAGGAGAAGATCAGGGGGGCGGAAAGAAGATCGGGGGGGCCAGAGAGGAGTTTATGGGGCTGGGAAGAAGATAAAGGGGCCAGGGAGGAGCGCGGCGGGGAAGAGCCGTGGAAGAGCTCGGGGGGGGGGTGCGGGGAGGAGATGGCGGGGAGGGGGCCAGAGAGGAGTTTAGTGGGCTAGGAAGAGGATCAAGGGGCTGGGGAGGAGTTCTGGGGGGGTGCTGGGGAGAGTTTGGGGAGCCGGGAAGAAAATCAGGGGGACGGGGAAGAGATTGGGGGACCGGAGAAGTTCAGAGGTCACTGCAGGTCAGGTAAAGAATCGGAGGTGGGTGGGGGGCACCATGGAGAAGGGTCCATCATCCAGAGGGGAGCGGGCGGCTGATCTCGGGGTTCCTGTCGGCCAGGGGAGCTTGTCGGGCCTGGATGAAGTGCTCCTGCTCCTCCGGGTCCACAAGCAGTGCAATAAAAGCACTCACCTCATGGATCAGGCCCTTCCCGCCTGCTTTCACCTGATGTGAATTGGAAGTGATGGGAAACTCAAACAGGTAAGGTTAAATTCATTTTAATTGTCCAATACTCAAAATATTAAGCACCTCAAACATTTCAATAAGTATCAATAAACATTTTAAGTATTGGCCCGCTGGATTTAAGTGGGGGCGGGACTTCCTGGAGTCTGCTGTCCACAAGCATACAAACCTGCCTGGGTTAAACGGAGAAGTGGGCAAGTTGGAGCCGGGATGCGGTCCTGCTCCAAAAAGTTATCATTTTAACCTCCCATCCGCCCCCGACCCACCCGTTCTTGGGGGTTAAAATGTACCCCTAGGAGTTGCTTTGGTGGTGTAAAATTAATCCTAAACTACAAAATAAGCATTTGAAACAATTCAACTGAAAATTGAAAATAAAAATTCTACACTCTGAGTTGTACTCCTTCGTTCCTGTTCTCTCTCTGTTTTATGCTTAGTTTTTTTAACTTTAATTTTACTTCTTTTCTCCCAAATCTATGCTTATTTTTCTTAAAAATTAACTTTAAAAATTTTACACTTGCTTACCTCCTAGTACATTTATTTAACATGATATTCCAAACTCTGAAATAAAAAGACCCTTTCCAAGAGTTCCGTTAATGCAGGAGAAACCTACACAAGCTAACTACAAGCTTTAATAACTAAAACTGGCACAGCAGTACAAAATGGTCTCAGAACTGCCATTCAATTTATAATTTCCCAACTAACTTGCCAGCCTTTAAATTCCAGAGAAAAATACAGCAAGTGTATCCTGGTTTTTAAACATGCCGACCAATAATTTCCAACCTCTAAATAGATTCTATTCTCATCAAAGAGGTAGCAATACTCTATGCATTTCACTTAATACTAATTATAGCTAAGTATCTTATGTATAATTGGGCAGTGTTCAACAACACGCTTCCAATTTATCCAGAGAATGCTTCGACCTACCTGTATAGTCTTTCACAGAATGGCCATTTAATATCTTTAACCAATCATGCAGTATTGAGTCTGGGCAATTTAATGTGAGAAATTTAATAGTGATATGTAAATCACTTGTTCTTGTAAACAAAGCCTTCAGGCTTAACATGCCAACTTATCCTGTTGAAATATCTTTAATAGATATAAATCTCTTCTGCCTTAGAGAGGGTGCAAAAGAGATTTACTAGAATGGTACCAGGGATGAGGGAGTTCAGTTATGTGGAGGGAGTGGAGAAGCTGGAATTGTTCTCCTTAGAACAGAGAAGGTTAAGGGGAGATTTGATCGACGTGTTCAAAATCATGAACAGTTTTAACAGTAAATAAGAAAAAACTGTTTCCAGTGGCAGACGGGTTGGTAATCAGAGGACACAGATTTAAGGTGATCGGCAAAAGAACCAGAGGTGACATGAGGAAGCATTTTTTTTTAACGCAGCGAGTTGTAATGATCTGGAATGCACTGCCTGAATGGATGGTGGAAGCAGATTCAATCATAACTTTCAAAAGGTAATTGGATAAACACTTCAAGGGAAAACATTTACAGGGCTATGGGGAAAGAGCAGGGGAATGGGACGAATTGGATAGCTCTTTCAAAGAGCCAGCACAGGCACGGTGGGCTGAATGGCCTCCTCCTGTCCTGTATCTACTAAGATACTATGATATGGCCCTGGAGTTTCCTCCGTGGACGTAAACTGAAAGTTCCACCCAAGAATGCGTCGATTCCCATGTTCACTTTGCCAGTGTCAAGTTATACTCAAATTTCCTACCAATCTCATTGGAATACGCCCAAATTTAAAATAAGCATGTATCCGCTTAATTATCCAGCTTGGTTCAAACGTAGTTGGAACAAAATCAATGGGCCTCGAGGGGCTAGGGTGGAGGACTATAAAAGTTGTAGAAAAAAAAGTATTTCTTCAGAGTGAGGCTGGGGAGTGCAAAGTAAGCAGCACACAGCTCTCTGTGCTGCAGATTTTTTAAATTCATTCAGTTAAATTGCTCTGTAGAGACTCTCAATTGTCTGAAACTTCCCTTCTCACAGATGACTACTGAATTACAGAAGAAGGCTGCGAGTAAGAGAGCTTTCAACTTTGCAGATTAAGACCTGCAGGCATTCCTAGATGAAACAGAGGGAAGGCATGACCGGCTTCTCAGCTCCCTCACATCCGAGCCTTCACGTACAGTCAGGAGGTGGGGGTCGTGGACGGAGCTTATAAAGGCACTGAGTGCCACAGCCGTAGTGCGCAGGATGGCGAAGCAGTGCCGCAAGAAATTCAATGACCTGATCAGAACAGGGAAGATAAGACACTCACCATGCCCACTGTGGTCACCACTCAGGTACCTGAGGCATAACTCATTGATCAGTGACCTTTCAGCGAAAACCACTGGAAAGATACAGCCCAGTAGTTCCTTCAATTGTTCCAATCACTCAAATGACTACAAGCCTAATCTTTCTCTAATTTTGTCTTTGCAGGGCCAGGTGAGCTCCAGCAACAGACACCAATTTCGGGGACCAGGGAGACTCTGAGGAGGTGGAAGATGCCGCCACCTATCTGGAGAGACTGGCTAGAAAGCGGCCACAGACTGGTGAGTCAGTGGAGTCTGATTTGATGGCTGCAGGACTGAAAAGGCACCCATTGTGGAGCATCAGTGGCGAATGAAGACTCTGGGATTCATCAGCAGCAATATGGAGCTTCTTGCTGGCATGGCCTCCGAGTCTGCTGTAATGCTGAACACCAACATTGCACAGGTGATGTTAGAGCTGCGAGAACCAAGGCAGCAGGTGGTGACTCCATTGGGACAGGCAGCAGGTCCCCCGACAGGAGACAGTGAGGTAGTAGTTGGGGCTCCCACCTAGCTGGATGTTCAGACTTCTGCTTGAGGCTTTAGGTGATAGACTGGAGGGCGTGATGAATAGTAGCTTCCAGTCTCTTACTGATGCCCGACGACTGCCATCATTCCACCCATCAGAGTCCTAGCTAGAGCTGTGGCTGTCACTGTCACTTCCTGCTTGTTGCTTTTGACATGTTATTGCTGCTAATTACAAGTTTCTTATTTCAAAGAGTTAAATGTTTATTTCAATTTTTCAAAGTTTGCGAAAGTTATACAAAATTTCAAATGTTCATATTGTTTGAAATCAGATTTCTAATGGTTCATAACGATTGTAATTGTTGATTAGAAATCACTGTTGTGACCTCCAATCAACAATTAAAGGTTGTAAATAGTTGTTCAAATTTCTAAACAGAGTTTAACATTTTTTTAAAAATCACTTGTAATTTAAATACTCGTAATTCAGAGTTTATTTATTCAAAATCATTTCTAAGTATAATTTAACTTTTTCAGTTAACATTTGTATTTATTTGCACACAACCTCTGTGGGGGGGTGAGGGGGGGCGTCATTGGGAGAAAGCCTGCGCCACACTGCTGCCCTTGAGTCTCCTCCGGCTCCCGCAGCACAGAATCTTCGGCCTCAATTGGCTCCTCTGCCAGTATGTCAAGGTCCAGACCTTCAGTCATGGCGAAGTTATGCAGGCGCAGGACATTAATAATAATCCTCGCTATTCTCTCTGGCGAATATTGAAGGATACCCCCAGACCTGTCCAAGAACCTGAAGTGGCTCTTCAGCACCCCAGTGGTTCTCTTGATGACCTGCCTGGTGGACACATGCAACTCTCCTCCACCTCGGTCTGTGGCATGCAAAAGGGCCTCACCAGCCAGGGCAACAAGGGGTAAGCCATGTCAATGATTATCCATTCACCCATCCACTAGCATGCTTGCTATTACTGAATTGCTCGCCATGAAATAATCATGTCAGGCACCTGCATGCTGCAGGATATGCAGTCAGGAGTCGCAGACTATCTGCACATTGAGGGAATGGAAGCCCTTCCTGTTCATCTTGCTTTGCGGGTTCTGAAGGGGAGCCTTCAGTGCCACGTTCGTTCCAAACACTCTGGGGAAGCCAGCAATTCTGTAGAAGTTTAGTGCCCTTTGCCTTTGCTCCACTGCGCACTTTCCAAATTTATTAAACTCCCCAGCCCAACAGAACAGGGTATCAGTTCCCTGTCGAATGTTGTCCCTCACTGCCCCTTGATTGATCTGGCATAGATCCCCCATGGATGCCTAGAAGGATCCAGACCCGTAGAAGTTGAAAGCTGTATTGACCTTCATTTCTGCAGGTAAGGCTGTGCTACAGATGGCTTTAAATCATCTCAGGGCAAGTCGCAGTGTCGGCCAAGGGCCTCCTTTGTAAATTGCAGCCATCACACAGTCAGATCCTCAGACATTTCCTGGTATGTCAGTCAAGGCCAAGTACTTGCATGTAAGGAGTCGTACAACACCAGGTTATAGTCCAACAGCTTTATTTGAAATCACAAGCTTTCGGAGCTCCGAAAGCTTGTGATTTCAAATAGAACTGTTGGACTATAACCTGGTGTTGTACGACTCCTTACATTTGTCCACCCCAGTCCATCACCGGCATCTCCACATCATAAGTACTTGCAAATATGAGGTGCTGTCTCCTCTTGTGGTGCTTCAGTCTTTGGGCCTCCTGTTCCGTCTGTTCCTCCGCCTCCATTATAATATAAAGCAATGGTAAAGCCAGCAAAAGTGTCTTTTTTTGGTGTTATTTCCAAAAATTGAGCTTTCTGCAGCGACAAAAGATAATAATGCCTTCAATGCTTCCTGGGTCAACTGATTTGCACTTGGTTCAGGTGACTACAGGTGCCTGTGTGCCTGATAATCTGCTTGCCGAACAAGCGCAACTGCAGGATACTTGCATTTGAAAGTTGCAGGTGGGCCCATGCCCAGTCTCATGGGCAGAGATGTGTTCAGGCGGAGGAATCGATAGACAGCCATAAAACATCATAGGGCATATTGTACTTAGGCTAGTCACTCACTTACACCCGAAATTCCATGATCGTTTAAGCCACGTAATTGATTTGCGCCCAGGTTTTGAGTGTGTCTGGGTGCGAATATGGAATAAATTCAAGACCACGATTTTTAAAAATGCTGACAACATTTTGCTTAGGCAGTCAGAGCATTTTAAGAGACTTGCAATGGAACACTAGCACCCGTGATGGTGAATTGAAATCAGCATTTTTGAAGCATTTTAAGCAGTTAGCCAAAACAATTCCTGATACATTCTGTGGCAATTGCCGACCTCTGCCTCCCTCATACTATTAAAGAGCAAACTTCCATTATTGGTCAACCAATTTTAATAAAGTAGCCACGTAGTATAAATTCATTTGCTGTAAGACTTGAAAGTCGGAGCAGCATGAAGCCTACACCTGAGGATGCTTTAAATTCTTTTGTTAATCTTTTGAAGACTGAAGGATTTTGTTTTTTCTTTGGGATGCATAATTAATTTTCCATCACTGTGCTTTCAAAACTGATAATCTAAATAGGTGTGATGCTGATTACTAAATCAGAACATAGGAAACAAGGATCACATCTATATTTTGAATACAGTCTGAAGAAATAAAAATTCTAGTCCCATTTTATTTTTGAACACAGTGCACTAATGTAATTACAGTGTTCAATAACCTAATCCTTAAAATGGCCGGGTTACCAAAGAAAATCAAACAAAGCAATGTCAATCAACAGCAAAAACTGCTTGGGAATAAACATGTTAAGGGTTTACTCACTGCAACAGTCCATTTAACAAAAATCCTCTTCATTTCAAGTTACATCCAATGGCTTGCAGATTATAGACAATACTTTCCTCTGCCAGGCTAATTCAACCCTATTCCACGCTCAGTTGTGTTTATCCACTTTATTGTTGAGCCGAAATTTCAATTCTAATACATTGAAGCAGCTCTTGGATGCCTCGTTATTAAATTTGCACACATACACACAAAGGAAAAAATGCTAGTGCGGGAGAACATATGGAGCACATTATTAATTCATTTTAGTCCTTTCTGCTAAAGTGTTTTGAAAATTATTATTCACTGATATAATCACAAAAGGAAAGATGAGACTGTTCGAGTAATATTCTAATTGATATAATCACGACTTTTCTGGGCGATAATAATAAACTGGAAGATGCAATTTATGAATGAGTCATTAAAAAAATTAAGTTACCAACAATGCAAATAAAGATGAGTCTAATGTTATTTCTCCAGAGGTTTTTACACAAATGTCCTTCTTGCCCACGTAACACACAGTAGAAAGGTGCAACGTCAATTATCAATATACACATTTTGGCTCCATTTCATAAACTGAAATCAGTGATTGACATACTCATGTTTATTTTCCGCATATCACTCATCAAATCACCACAGGGTGGCATGGTGTCTTGTTGCCTAGATAAATATTGCCACAGATTCAGAGGACTGCCCAAGCAGCTAGGATTGACACATATCACTTTTCAACCAGGCAGTTTTCTTTCTTTCCTTTCTTTCTTCTTTGGAATTGGAACATTTGTGGTCTCACCACCATTCTGGGGTCACTGGCCCAGAGACAATGGGGGTTAAATTCAGGACCGCTCACTTTTGGGTGCCCCCCCCTAGTCCAGTGTTAGTACCCCAGGGGGGAGGGATTGGGTGAGCTGTGGAGGCTGCAATCGGGGACCGTGGAGGCTGCAATCGGGGGTTAGCGTAATCACAATCGGTGATCAGGGGAAGGTGATCAGGAGTCGGGGCCAGGGTCTGGAGGCTGGAGATCTTGGGACCGGTACCGGCAACGATCAGCATGGTGATTGTGGTAAGTACTTACTTTTTTATTTCTTTATGCGATGGTATTCTCTGGCCACAGAGCAAACCAATATTGCAGTGGGGACTTGAAGCAGGCATTAGGCCCTTTATTTGCATATGCAAACGGCCTGGTAAAGGGCGCCTCTTGTTCGTCCTTTCCCAATATGGAGGGCGGCCTACTTCCAGTCAGAAGTGTGCTCACTCTTCCTGCCCGCCATTTTGGGGCCTTAGGAGACCATGTAGCACCTGAGAAGCGTGCACTACGTGGCCCAGAGTCACCACCAATGAGCCTCTTCCCAAGATCTGACATCTTATCGTGGTGAAGCGTGTGATTGGCTATACAGCTTTGAAATTTGACAGTTTGTTTAAAGCTGTAAAAAGAGAGACTACAACTGGGGATTGTGCCATTGTCTAATTTTCTACTAGGACTGTATATTTTGCAGGGCCTCTGAAGCTCTGTTGAGTTGACAGGACCTAATTTATTTTATAGAAGTGGAGACAAACTATTTACATCATTTCTATCAAATACATCAGGCCCACCTGACATTGCAGAGCTTCATAGATTCCACAACAAAGCACTTTGTGCAAAACATATAACTCTGCGAACAAGTTCTCAAATTCAGTCATAAGCTTAGGGCAAAGCAATGAGTGGAGGCCAGTTACGGTCCTTCCCCCAAAGGGAGGATGGAATCACCCTTAGTCATTCTCAAGCATTTATAAAGCAGAGTGTTGATAAAGTCTGCTTCCTGTTCTTTAGTTATAATGGTTTATTTCGAACTGTAACAGCACCTATTAGAAACTCCAGTACTCACAGTCAGCACATATTAAAGAGTTCCAGTTTAAAATAATCGACTTACATTCTCTGCCTATTCTGCACCAGCCACCACTACAAAACAATTTTACCTTCTAAGTTCACAGTATGTTTGCTGTCTAAGTGCCAACTAACACCAAATATTTGAAAAGATCAGAGTACAAGTCACTGTGTGTGTGTCACAGTATGGTCACAGTATACCCTGAGAGACCTGGAATAATGGAAAGCGGTAAAATCCAATTCTTTTTCAATCTGAAGAAAAAAAAAGACTTAAACACTAGAAGCAGAGATCAAAAAAGATATCAATACATTTAAGATAGATGGGGGAAAATAATTGATAAACTAGTCAAACTGAGAGAGGATAAAACTATGACGGGGTTTGACAGGATAGATGTAGAGAAATGTTTCTGCTTGTCTAGGGGGTCATAATTATAAGATAGTCACTAATAAATCTAATGAGGAACTCAGGAGAAACTTCTTTACCCAGAGTGATTAGAATGTGGAACTCACTACCACAATAAGTAGTTGAAGTGAATAGCATAGATACATTTAAGGGGAAACTAGATATGTACATGAGGGAGAAAGGAACAGAAGGTTATGCTGATAGCAGTAGATGAAGAAGGGTGGGAGGAGCCTCGTGTGGAGCATAAACACTGGCGTAGACCAGTTGGGCCAAATGACCTGTTTCTGTGCTGTAATTTCTATTTAATTCCATGTATTTTGAAACCGTGCGATGACTCCATTGATAAATGAACTGCAATATTTGGAATGAGCCATATAGGATAGGAAGATCCCAGATTCAAACCATAGTTTGGGCTGAATTACCTCACTGAGGCAGCTGTGGGACTGATAACAATTAACCTGTTTCCCTGGGAGAAAGGGGAAACTGACTGGGGTTCCTGTGCCGAAACACCGTCTGGAGACCACTGTTTGACATGCACCATGTATGGAATAGGATTATGCTTAGCTTGATGATCTAACAGCCCTGTAATATTCAGCTTCTAACTTCACATATTTAGGTAAGATACCAGAATGACTGAGGAACTGTAACTTGAAAAGGAGAGGTAAGAGGGGAAAAAAAATCAATTGGGAAAACTGGATGAAAAAGAAAAGAAACTTGATGGGTAATTTTCCTCTGCCCTGCTCCCAAATAGTGCCCAAAAAGTGGGAAAAAGTGTATGCTAATCCCATTTTGTTCCTAGATAACACTGCACCTGAATGTCCTGTATGGTTTTTCTGAAGTCTGCAATTGTCTGTGTGTGTGTGGGAGGAGGGGTACAACAATGTAAATTTCATGCAAATGATTGTCAGACGGCTCTGCACCCAGATTTTCTCTGATAACACTGGGTGCAGTTCAGGGAAAAAGATATATCTGGTTCTACTGAATCTAGAACTGTTGGTTCGGTGCTATTTGTCTTAGGGGACAGGCTGGTATTATCAAGGAAGCTCTTTATTTTTTGTCTTTTTGAATAAAATCAATTGCTGTTTCTGTACTTGTTACAGAATGCTGTTTGTCCATTGCAGTTTGTGATGGAAGCCATGTTCAGTACTGTGTCACTGTCCCATTTGAGATATTATTTATTTACAGGTAGACAAGGAGAAACAACCACAAGCCCACTTGTCTGCTGCTGAAATAATTTGCCTTGGTCTCTTTTGAGCCACGAACAACTGTTTCCCTACTATAGGGTATCCCTTCTCCCCTGACCGTACACCTGTTCCATGCCACCTGGAATAAAAGGAGAAGCCCCACAGTCAAACCAACACCTTTCTCCTATGCCAACACTTCATTCTTCATATCCACATCTGTTTCCCCGTTTCCTCCACTTATTGCTTGTCACCATCCCTCCAACGAGCTCCCTCTACGAGGTGCCCAGATTCCTGTTTGGGGAACCCCCCCACCGCAGCTTTTTATACAGCAGCGCAAGCACATTGACAGAGGAAGGGACAGTACAGTAAACCAGAGGAGCAGAGACCTACAAATTTTAGCTTCCGGCTGTCAAAACAGGATTTCAACACTTAAAATATAAGTCAAAAGCAAAATACTGTGGATGCTGTAAATCTGCAATAAAAAGAGAAAATGCTGGAAATACTCAGAAAGTCAGGCAGCATCTGTGGAGAAAGAAACAGGGTTACAGTTTCAGGTCGATGGCCCTTCATCAGAACTGGAAGAAGTTTGAGGACTAAACAGTTTTTAAGCAAGTACAGAGTCAGGGAAATGAGGCGGGGAGGAAGGGGAGGGGAGGAAAGAACAAAAGGGAAGGCATCTGATAGGGTAGAGGACAGGAGCGATTCAATGACAAAAGGAATGATGGTACAAGGCAAGGAGGGTGGTAATGGGACAAGTGAAGGAACAAAAGATGGGTCTAGAGGAACTGTAAAGGGCAAATGCAGAACCATTACCAGCACCTACTGTCCGAAAAAATGGGAGCAGTGGTTAGGATCTGAAGTTATTGAAATCAGTGTTGAGTCCAGAAGGTTGTAAAGTGCCTAATCCGAAAGATGAGGTGCTGTTCCTCAAGCTTCCATTGAGCTTCATTAGAACAGTGTAAGAGGCCGAGGTCAGAGTGGGAGTGGGACGTAAATTAAAATGGCAAGTGACCGAAAGGTCAGGGTCACACTTGCGGACTGAGCGGAGGTGTTCAGCAAAGTGATCACCCAATCTGCATTTGTTCTCCCCAGTGTAGAGGAAACCGCATTGTGTGCAGCGGATACAGTATACTAAATTGAAAGTACAACAAGTAAATCGCTGTTTCACCTGGAAGGAGTGTTTGGAGCCCTGAACGGTGGGAAGGGAGGAGGTGAAGGGGCAGGTGTAGCATCTCCTGCGCTCGCACGGGACGGTGCCATGGGGAGGAGAGCGGGTGTTGGAAGAGTGGACCAGGGTCTCGTGGAGGCAGCGGTCCCTATGGAATGCTGAAAGGGGAGGAGGGGAAGATGTGTTTGGTGGTGGCATCACGCTGGAGGTGGCGGAAAATGATTTGTTGAACGTAGAGGCTGGTGGGATGGAAGGTGAGGTCAAGGGGGACCCTATCATGGTTCTGGTACGGAGGGGAATGGGTGAGGGCAGAAGTGTGGGAAATGGGACGGACACGGTTGAGGGCCCTGTCAACTACAGTGGAGGGGAATCCTCAGTTGAGGAAAAAGGAAGACATATCAGAAGCCCTGGTGTGGAAGGTGGCATCGTCAGAACAGATGCAACGGAGACAAAGAAACTCTTTTCCAGTACGTTGATGATTGTATTGGTGCTGTTTCCTACTCTCACCCCGAACTCGAAAATGTCATCAACTTTGATTCCAATTTCCACCCTCCCCTCGCCTTCACATGGTCCATCTTCGACTCTTCCCTTCCCTTCTTCAACTTCTCTATCTCCATTTCTAGGGATAGGCTGTCAACCAATATCTATTATAAGCTCACCACCCACAGGTACCTTGATTACATTAACTCCCACCCCGTTTCCTGTAAAGACTGTATTCCCTTCTCCCAATTTCTCCATCTCTGCACCTTTTGTTTCTTTACTTATCCCATTTCTAACCTCCTTACCTTGCACCATTATCCCTTTTGACTTTTAATCACTCCTGCCCTCCATTCTTCAAGAGGCCTTCCCTTTTGTTCTTTCTCCCCCTCCCCCACTTTCCCTGGCTCTGTACTTGTTTAAAAACTGTTTAATCTTCAACTTCTTCCAGTTCTGACGAAGGGTCATCGACCTGAAACATTAACTCTGCTTCTTTCTCCATAGATGCTGCCTGATTTGCTGAGTATTTCCAGCATTTTCTGTTTTTACTACTTAAAATACAAGACTGTGACTGATTAATCAGTGCAGTGTTGAATTACTTCACTTATTTTGAAAGATGCCACAATCCATATCGCATAAAATAAAGAAATAAAAATGCTGGGACAAAGGAAACTCAACATTCGAGTTGCAGCTCCACATTCATTAGGTAGTTATGACTACAAGTATTACGTAGTTATGACTACAAGTCTGTCAACATTTTGGCTGGGAAATTCCTGGTAGCTGCTCCTGCTCCGCTATTGTTATCTTGCTGGAAGCGCAGTGGAAATCCAGTTTATGCATGTAAACGGGGATTCCGCTACACTTCCAGCGAAGTAATGCCAGCAGAGTATGAGCAATTCAGAGGAATTTCTCAGCCTATATTCTTATTTAAAAGTTCAAGAAAACTCACCACACATAATCATGCAACCTTTAAGATGCCAGGTGCACCCGGACTTTCTTTACCCTTTGGCCTGCACCCAGTGGTGCATCTTCACGTGTGCCTGATCTGTACTCATGGTGGCCCGTAAATTGCTCTGAGCGCCAAACCTACAGTGCCCACCGCTCATTAGATTTAAATCACATCCACAAAGTATCTGTGGACTTTTTGGTGGCAACTTCCTTCAATGGTCAGCGTAAACAAATGCAGCAGTGTTTCTCGGGCTTCCCTGAGTTGCATGAGCGGGGAAGGGAGCTCTCTGTCCACTCAACCAATCAGCTTGAAGCATCATTGACATGTGAGAACCATGATGTGGAGATGCCGGTGATGGACTGGGGTTGACAATTGTAAACAATTTTACAACACCAAGTTATAGTCCAGCAATTTTATTTTAAATTCACAAGCTTTCGGAGATTTCCTCCTTCCTCAGGCAAATGTTTCAAGAGCTCCTTGAAGCCTACGCATTTATACATATAGAACAATACATGGTGTTTACAGACTGCCCCTGCAACTGAAGAACCAGAAAGTGAAGAACCAGAAAGTGAAGCCTCCTTCATAAGCCGCGCAATAGAATAGCAAATTCACTATAAAATCAGTTAGAGAAAGCGAAATAAAGAGAGGGTAAAGATTAAAAGACAGAGATAAAAGAGACTGAAAGAAAAAGTAGAAAAAATAAAAATTTAAAATTAATTTATTTTTAAAAACTATTAAAATTGGGAGGAATGAGACTCCACATTTTGAAATGTTAATTTTCAGTGCCAGAAAGCTTGTTTGGCAGTCATCAATACTTACCATGCCGTTAAAAGTTAATTCATTTCCAGCTGGGCAGTGCAACAAGTTCACCGGCTGGTCCATTCATTCATCCGGTGAGCTGTCCTTCGAGCAGGTCAAATGGTAGAGCAATTTCCAGATCTCCACTTTTGACTGCACATGTGCGCTGGCCGGAACTTGCTCTTCCATTTGCCTTTAAATAACGTTGGGCCCTGTTAGCCTCGCCATTATTTCATGAGCAATTTCCGGGCCAATACGTACATCATTTCTGACAGGAGATTCAGATGCAGTCAGTCTCAGGCACAGCACATTTCTGATAAACTGCACCTACATTGTTCCCGGTCGGTGCCAGGAGAGGCACTTTGTTATTCACTGATGGAGATGTTCTTCATATCGTTATTTGTGTGAGAAAAGTTGTGTCCATTTTGGCAACTATTTTTTCATCTGCATATCTAATTGCAATTAAAATATATGCAGAAATGGTTCATACCAATATTTCAATGATTTTCTGAAAATGAGTAAAATGTGATAGTGGAGCAGCTGTAGCTTTATATATATTGAATTTAGATTGTAGGTTCTACCCTTGCCAAAATTTAGATAGTTTGAATATGAAACACAAATCATTAAACAAGCAACAAAGCTCAATTGTCCCACACCGCACAAGACTGTTAGGAAAACTGGATTCATCTCACTGCCCACCAGACTGCCAGAGAGCTGCCTGCCTTGGACATTATCTGCAACCCCCACGCCCCCTCCCCCAACCACCCCTACACAGCAGATTGTCAGGGAATCTGGATAAATGGACAGATGCATAACCACTAGACTGTGGAGGCTTAAAAAAATAGCAACTTGCCTGCTGTCACTCACTCCCTTCCAGCTGTCAGCATTAATCCACTGTGCATGGAGATGCACAAACTTTTGATACAACTTCAAAATAACAATACCCAGGAGGAGTGCAAAAACCTGAAAAAGAACTTGCTTTTGAAAAGCCCCTTTCACAACCTCAGGGCATCCCAAAGCACTTCATAACCAATGAAGTATTTTTAGTGTAGTCACTGTTGTAATGTAGGGAAACACAGCAGCCAATTTGCACACACCATGGTCCCACAAACAGCAATGAGATAAATGACTAAAAAATCAGTTTTCACTAGTGGTGGTTGAGAGATAAATGTTTACCAGGACACCAGGAGAACACCCCTGCTCTTCTTTGAATTGTGCAATGGAATCTTTTACAGCTGAGAGGGCAGACTGGGAGCGGGGTTTTTTTTGGGAGAGCCTTTAAAATGGATCGGCTCCATTTCCCACTCCATTCTCGCTGATTTTGGATTTTAACACCAGCGGGCAGGTGCCTCATGAATCAATGCAAATCAGGGTCCCATGACGTCAATGGAACCCTAATTGCATTTTAGCCTGAGCAGCAAAACCGCCATGGCTTTCACGCCAGATAAAACAAGACCAGCAGCTGTCAGGACAAAGAGGCCCTCCAAGGTAAGTGAAAACTTTCCTTTGCTCCTCCCAGCCACACAAGGAATGTCGAGGCCTCTGCTGCCTCAACCTCCCCCCTCCCCCTCCTCCCTCTTGCAAGACTTTCCCGAAATCCTATCCCTATGACTTACTTGCTTGCCAGCGAGCCTTCTTCTGTTGCCGGGCAGTGGCCTCTGGCCACCTGAACTTCCAACCCGGTTTACTAGTCAGCTGCCGCATGCTGACCGTTTCAGGTGGGAATGCAGATGAGGTCTAGAAGTTAAAATACCCTGGGCTTCAAATGTCAGCATGAGAGTGTGTTTTGTACTCGCCCCCCAACACCCCCCCATCTGCCAAAAACCTGCTGGGAGTTAAAATCTACCCCAGGGCCTCAATTTAATGTCTCATTCAAATGTTGGCCCCTACGACAAAGCAGCACTCCCTTGGTACTGCTCTGAAGCATCAACCTAAATTATGTGTTCAAGTCCTGGTGTTGGTCTTGAACCTGTTGACTGAGGTGAGAATGCTCCACTAAACCAAGACTGACAAGCTGGGGAAACTGTCCTTCTGCACAGACCAATCTGGTTCTAAATGGTCTGAAGTTGACCAAGATCAGGATTTCTTCAAATGAACCAAACTGGATTCAGAATCTGATACCCTCCTTCAGCCCTAATTATCTATTATTTACAAGGCATCAAGAATTTCATGACATAAAATTACTCTCATGTTAGAGCGATCAGGTAGGTCAATCCAAATTATATAGATTCAGATGCCAGAGTTAAATTAACTTGTTAGTTTTATTAATATCAACAAAAAGTATAAGCAAGCATATATGTCTATATACTCACAAGTGGGATACCCATTAGGGACTTTGAACTGCCAAGCAATCCAGGTGAGTTCTCAATGTGAAATACCAAAGAACTACTGAAAGTGGTTCACATTTATACACCTGGATGGCCGGTTCCGAAACAACATCAGGTGACTTGCTTGAACCTATTAACTCTGAGATTACGGTCATGTGATCCTTATGTGGCATATGTTATTACACCAGTAGGTGGCAATGTTGCACCACATATATTCCATTCTCACTGGAATGCAGATTGTTCCATTTCTTATCAGTAGAAGATAAGATAAACTTGCAGGCTGTTACCATTCACTCTTTTCTCAGGATATCAGTAATCTAGTTCAGACATACTAGAAATTGGTTCCCACCTGCTGGAATCCCTGCACCAGAATGGGTAGGCCCAAGGCACACGCGATATTGGGGCCCGGGCCTCATTTAAATATAAATTGACATTGGATTTCGGGTGCTGCATCGTCAGCAATGGTCTTTAGGTAGATTCTGGGTGAGTGGGCAGGAGGCCGCTGTGAGGGGGCCAGCAATCGTGAGGGAGGAAGCCATCAGGAGGGGGAAGCATTCGGGTAGGAGAGGGCGATCAAGATTAGGGGGAAGCGATTGAGAGAGAGGGGGGCAATCGTGAGGGGGAGGCAGTCAGGAGACGGCCGAGCGGGGGCCAGCCACGGTCTTCGACACTGCAGTGGAGCCGAAAGGAGCACGCCTGCATCTCCCATCTCCACATTCAGGTAAATATTTTTCAACAAACTTATCTTTTTGCTCAAGGACTGTTGGTTAAGCTGCATGTAGACCACAGTTTCCTAAATGCAGCTGACTCTCTCTCCCAATCGCCTTCAACCCTCTCCCGATTGCTCCCCCACTCACAAATGTGTCACACCCCTCCCGATCACCTCCACCCGCCCAATTGCTTCTCCCTTTCTCCCAATCACCCCCTCCCTCCTGAACGCATCACACCTCTCCTGATCGCCCCACCCTATCGCTTCCCCCTTCTCCTGATCACCTCCCACCTTATTGATCGTCTCCTGCTGACCTGCTTTTATTGACAACGCAGCCGTCCAAAATCCTATGTTGATTTAAACAGCTCAATTTTGGGAAGGGGACCACAAACAGGCGATAGGCCCCCTATTTGCATAACCAAATGGCCTAACACCTATTTCAGGTGCGGACTCTAGACGCCACATTTTCTGTCTTTACCAATATGGTGGGTGACACACTTCCGCATCTGCCATATTGGACACTTTGGCTATAAAAAGAGCACGCCTCATCCAATTTCTAGGCCACCATCTCCAAACTAGGCCATAATCTTTACGCTGATCCTTTGATGAAACCTACGTTTGTTCTTAAATTGACCTTAGCTCTGCATGATCACTTTTTGCATTGCTTGGCTTGCAGAATCCCAACTGTCCAATCTAAAACCACGTTAGCCTGTATTAAACAGAGTGAATTCTCCTTAGTAAAATAAATGGCACTTCCTCTTATACTGTATCCCTCTATGTTAACCAACCTATGATGCTCTTTACTTATACCAAGCTGCTCACCTATTCTATTGTACTATACAGTATTCTACACCTGGTACCTATCATTTGATGAAGCGTACATTTGCTTATATTGCAATATTTGCAACATGCATTCATTGACATTCCATTAGGCAATGATTCTAATTAATTTTCCAGAGAACAAAGCTCAGAACCATTTAGACCTCTTATCACAATTTAAATCCCTCCTAGTTATTATTCTGCATCTATAAAGGATCTGTTATGCAAATAAGTGAGAAATTTTCAGAATAATAAATTGTGTGAAATTACTGTAAAAAATGAAATCATCTGCCACATAATTAAAGCAATTAGAAGATGTAAAGTATAACTTGTATTAGACTAAGGATTTGTGTATTAATGGAAAATATGTTTGTGCCTGAACTGCATTAATTATACTACTTTTCATCTCATTTAGTAGAGCATCAATATTAGCAAAATAAAAAAAATCAGACAGCATTTTTGCACTAGTCTCCTGCTTTTAGTTTACTGGCTGTTTTCGCACATCCCCAGGCAAACACCTTTTAGCTATTGGCTACCCCAGCATAAAGGCGTCCTTTGAAGCCTGACAAGATAAATCTTGACATTAAAAAACTTCATTTCATGTAGAAGCTATGTAGGTCAGCTTGCTTTTCATTCAGTTTTTACCACAAGATACACATTGGAAAATCACAGAAGATCTGGTGTTACAATTTTCATGTTTTTATGGAACAGTTTTTCACATAATATTTTCACAGCAGGTCTTTTAATTGGAGCATATCCCTGCAGTCCAGGAGCTTTTCAGTGATCTGTCTGAGCAGAGTTGCCTCATCCAATGGATTATCAATTACTCCATTTTCAGTAATTTGCATATTAGATTAGCAGTAGACTCATGCTACAATAGCATTCTGTTCAAATAGTGGAATATTACATACCAGACCAAAGTTTGTACAAGCTAAACAAAATAAATTATTTATTTACAAATTAAATGGAAATCTGAAGCATAAGATCATACAACACACGCCAAACAGTACAATAATAAGGGTTACTGTTATAACAATGATTTTCTCCGGAACAACAGCGTTTGTGACTGTTACCAAGGTGCAATATCCCTCCTAACCCTTCATGCCTTCTCTGCGATGTTTGATCACTACATCCTTCGCCAACACCCTTCCTCTATGCTCTACGTCCATGGGATCATCCTTACTTGGTTCCAGTCCAACATATCTCAGTGTAGCCAGCAAAACTCTAGCTTCTCCTTCTACTCCAGCACAGTCACCTTGGAAACACCTTCTGGCACAATCCTCAACCCCTCCTTTTCCTCATTTACATACTGCCCCTCAGTGACATTATCCATAGGCATTAGGTTAGCTTCAACATGTATGCTAATGCCACAGCTCTACCTCTCTTCCATCCTTGACTCCATGCTTATCACTGTGCTGTCAGAATGCTTGTCCAATATAAAGTGATGGATGAACCAAAACTATGCCACCTAAACACTGGTAAGACCAAAGCCATCCTGTTCAGGTCCAGCCTAAATCTCCATACCCTTACCTGGCTCCATCCCTCTTCCTGGATGCTTGCTTAGGCTGAACCATATACTGCACAATCTCATTATCTTGTTTGATCTTGAGATGAACTTCAAAGACAATATCCAATCCATCATTAAGACTGCTTACTTTCACGTTGGCGACATTATCTGCCTCCATCCTTACACCTCGGTAAGTTTTTTCCACATTATTGTTACCACCAGTCTTGATTTCTCCAATACCTTTCTTATCAGTCTCCAGAGCAGCATCCTTCATAAACTTCAACTTGTCCAAGACTCTGCTGACAACATTACATCCTGCACTCACCCATCATCCCTGCCCTCACCAACCTACCTTGGCTTTCTGTCCTCAATGCATTGAGATCAAAATCTCTCCACAGCCTCACCCTATCCTACCTCTGCAATCTCCTCCATCTGGCTTTCTGTGCATTCCCACATCCTTCCGCTCCACTATCAGAGGCACACTTTCACCCTTTTTTGCCATATTTTCTCAAACTCTCCCCCTACATGGCTTTGTCTTACTACCTTTCTGCATTTTTTTAAAGTCTCTTCAGCCATGCTGTTGATCATCTCTCCTAACATTTCCATTTTTGCTCTGTGTCCATTTTTTTATCTGTGAAGCACCTTGGAATGTTTTACTGTACTAAAAGAGCTCTAGTGGGCCACGGAGATAGGGCGGGGGAACTAACTGGATTGCACTTGCATAGAGCTGGCGCGGACTCGATGGGCCGAATTGTCTCCTTCGGTGCTGTAATCTTTCCATGATTCTATGATTCTAATAAATATAAACTGTTATTTTCGAAGTAGCGAAAGTAGAGTCCATTTTGTTAAACAAAGCTCATTGATAAAACATTCCGTACTCTATTTTCTTTCTCTCTCCAATGCACACCTTTTTACATTGAGAACTTCCCCAACCAATCACTAGCTTCTGGACCCGAATACTCTGCTTAGACTCATGCTTCTATTTGGTTCAATGTTGCCATTGTACTTTCCAGGTAGATCCTGACCCTGGGGAAGAAGGAGGGGGTCGATTTTCATGATAGTATCATAGTATCAGAGTATCACAGTAAGTATGTACTCTGGGTGGGGGACTTCAATGTCCATCACCAAGAGTGGCTCGGTAGCACCACTACTGATCGAGCTGGCGGAGTCCTGAAGGACATAGCTGCCAGACTGGGCCTGCGGCAGGTGGTGAGCGAACCAACACGAGGGAAAAACTTACTTGACCTCGTCCTCACCAATCTACCTGTTGCAGATGCATCTGTCCATGACAGTATTGGTTGGAGTGACCACCGCACAGTCCTCATGGAGACAAAGTCCCGTCTTCGCACTGAGGACACCATCCAACGTGTGGCACTACCACCATGCTAAATGGGATAGATTCAGAACAGATCTAGCAGCTCAAAACTGGGCATCCATGAGGCGCTGTGGGCCATCAGCAGCAGCAGAATTGTATTCCAGCACAATCTGTAACCTCATGGCCCGGTATATTCCTCACTCTACCATTACCAACAAGCCAGGGGATCAACCCTGGTTCAATGAGGAGTGTAGAAGAGCATGCCAGGAGCAGCACCAGGCATACCTAAAAATGAGGTGCCAACCTGGTGAAGCTACAACTCAGGACTACATGCATGCTAAACAGCGGAAGCAACATGCTATAGACAGAGCTAAGCGATTCCACAACCGATGGATCAGATCAAAGCTCTGCAGTCCTGCCACATCCAGTCGTGAATGGTGGTGGACAATTAAACAACTAACGGGAGGAGGAGGCTCTGCAAACATCCCCATCCTCAATGATGGTGGAGCCCAGCACATGAGTGCAAAAGACAAGGCTGAAGCATTTGCAACCATCTTCAACCAGAAGCGCTGAGTGGAAGATCCATCTCGGCCTCCTCCCGATAACCCCACCATCACAGAAGCCAGTCTACAGCCAATTCGATTCACTCCACATGATATCAAGAAACGGCTGAGTGCACTGATACAGCATAGGCTATGGGCCCCGACAACATCCCAGCTGTAGTGCTGAAGACTTGTGCTCTAGAACTAGCTGCGCCTCTAGCCAAGCTGTTCCAGTACAGCTACAACACTGGCATCTACCCGACAATGTGGAAAATTGCCCAGCTATATCCTGTCCATAAAAAGCAGGACAAATCCAATCCGGCCAATTACCGCCCCATCAGTCTACTCTCAATCATCAGCAAAGTGATGGAAGGTGTCGTCGACAGTGTTATCAAGCTGCACTTACTCACCAATAACCTGCTTATCGATGCTCAGTTTGGGTTCCGCCAGGACCACTCGGCTCCAGACCTCATTACAGCCTTGGTCCAAACATGGACAAAAGAGCTGAATTCCAGAGGTGAGGTGAGAGTGACTGCTCTTGACATCAAGGCAGCATTTGCCCGAGTGTGACACCAAGGAGCCCTAGTAAAATTAAAGTCAATGGGAATCAGGGGGAAAGCTCTCCAGTGGCTGCAGTCATACCTAGCACAAAGGAAGATGGTAGTGGTTGTTGGAGACCAATCATCTCAGCCCCAGGACTTTGTTGCAGGAGTTCCTCAGGGCAGTGTCCTAGGCCCAACCATCTTCAGCTGCTTCATCAATGCCCTTCCCTCCATCATAAGGTCAGAAATAGGGATGTTCGCTGATGATTGCACAGTGTTCAGTTCCATTCGCAACCCCTCAAATAATGAAGCAGTCCGAGCCCGCATGCAGCAAGACCTGGACAACATCCAGGCTTGGGCTCATAAGTGGCAAGTAACATTTGCACCAGAAAAGTGCCAGGCAATGACCATCTCCAACAAGAGAGAGTCTAACCACCTCCCCTTGATATTCAATGGCATTACCATCGCCGAATCCCCCACCATCAACATCCTGGGGGTCACCATTGACCAGAAACTTAACTGGACCAGCCATATAAATACTGTGGCTACAAGAGCAGGTCAGAGGCTGGGTATTCTGCGGCGAGTGACTCACCTCCTGACTCCCCAAAGCCTTTCCACCATCTACAAGGCACAAGTCAAGAGTGTGATGGAATACTCTCCACTTGCCTGGATGATTGCAGCTCCAACAACACTCAAGAAGCTCGACACCATCCAAGATAAAGCAGCCCGCTTGATTGGCACCCCATCCACCACCTTAAACATTCACTCCCTTCACCACCGGCGCTGCAGTGTGTATCATCGACAGGATGCACTGCAGCAACTCGCCAAGGCTTCTTCGACAGCACCTTCCAAACCCGCGACCTCTACCACCTAGAAGGACAAGAGCAGCAGGCACATGGGAACAACACCACCTGCATGTTCCCCGCCAAGTCACACACCATCCCAACTTGGAAATATATCGCCATTCCTTCATCGTCGCTGGGTCAAAATCCTGGAACTCCCTTCCTAACAGCACTGTGGGAAAACCGTCACCACACGGACTGCAGCGGTTCAAGAAGGCGGCTCACCACCACCTTCTCGAGGGCAATTAGGGATGGGCAATAAATGCCGGCCTCGCCAGCGACGCCCACATCCCATGAACGAATAAAAAAATGTACAGCACAGGAGGAGGCCATTTGGCTCATCGTGCCTGTCGCGGCTCTTTGGAACACTCGAAAGAACACTTCCCCGCTCGTTCCCTATAGCCTTGCAATTTTCTCCCTTTCAGGTATTTATCCAATACACTTTTGAAAGTTACGATTGAATCTGCTTCCACCACCCTGTCAGGCAGTGCATTCCAGATCATAATAACCTGCTGCTTAAAAAAATCTTTCCTCATGTCGCCTCTGGCTCTTTTGCCGATCACCTTAAATCTGTGTCCTCTGGTTACCAACCCTTCTGCCACTGGAAACAGTTTTTCCTTATTTACACTGTCAAAACCATTCATGATTTTGAACATCTCTATCAAATCTCCCCTTCACTCTCTCTGTTCTAAGGAGAACAATCCCAGCTTCTCCAGTCTCTCCACATAACTGAAGTCCCTCATCCCTGGCACCATTCTAGTAAATCTCCTCTAGACCCACTCTAAGGCCTTGACACCCTTCCTAAAGTGTGGTGCCCAAAATTGGACACAATACTCCAGCTGGGGCCTAACAGATGATTTATGACGGTTTGACATGACTTTCTTGCTTTTGAACTCTATGCCTCTATTTATAAAGCAAAGGAGCACGTGTGCTTTTTTGCAGCCTTATCAACTTGTCCTTCCACCTTCAATGATTTCTGTATGCAAACCCTCAGGCCTCTCTGTTCCTGCACCCCCTTTAAAATTATACCATTTAGTTTTTATTGCCTCTCCTCATTCTTCCTTCCAAAATACATCACCTCACACTTCTCTCCGTGCAATTACATCTGTCATGTGTCTGCCCATTTCATCAATCTGTCTATGTTCTCCTGAAGTCTATTACTATACTCGACATTGTTTACTACATTTCCGAGTTTTGTGTCATCTGCAAACTTTGACATTATACCCTCGATACCAGGTTATTAATATATATCACTATTATTAATAATGATCATACAGCTTGATATAAAAAAGAAACAGGGATAAAAGTTTCTTTACCCGACAATGGACTTACAAAATACTGCTAAAAATGGCATCATATTTTCTAGTTTCAACAATCCAAACCTGGACAGGAATTATTTAGCATTGCAGCGCATATAGAGGAACAAAACAGAGCCTCCTCTCAAAACACTGCTGCTCCATAGTCAGTAATTTAATTTAATTTAATGTCCTGTTTAATTTAAATAGCTTTAAATTGACAAAGCGCTACATACAATATTGTACATGGAACATGTCACATAATTCAATCTCTTAATTATCCATTTAACCAATTAATTACCTTCCTGACAGAATGTTTAATGTCTTTGTTATTTAATCTAAGTAAATTAAGTAGTCGCATATGACAGAAAATACCTCTGAAAGGTTGAGAAGGAATGCTGGTAGCGAACTGTTGAAACAGGAAGAAAATATTGAAAGGGATGTGAAAATGGCAGTACATGGAACAAAATATTGGTAACTTTGGGAAGTTATGTTGTCACCACTAGAAAAGCAACATAAACATGCTGGGGAGGAAAGGATGGTATTTGGGTGCAACTGAGTAGTATCTTGTAAGGTAATCATGGTTGCCTCAAAGATGTAGGAAAATTGGAAAATTGGAAATGGTACTGGGTACGTGGGAATGCATTTGAAGCTGCCATGGTCCAGTATGATGAGTAGCATCAAATAATGTTTCATTATTGGTTTCCATAAGCTGCATACGAAGTTGCATCCATATAGATTTTGCTTCAAAGTATTGTTATAACACACACAGTCCCATAACTACAAGGGGGTGAAATGATATTGGTGCATGAAAATGTCATCCATTCACAGTACACACTGATCAGGAGAGGTACTAAAATAATAGCTCTAAATAAAACCATGGAGGGAAAGAAAAATGTAAATCCATTTTGATGTTGTGGAGGATGAATTATCCAGAAACTGCATCTACATGGAAGCATCCTAACACAATGATAACTACTTAAATGTAATCAGAGGGCTTGTCTTCTATCTTCTAAAATATTGGGGACCTCAAATGATAATTTTGCTTACTAGCAGTCTGCTATCTGCTAGTAAGATAATCCTTGTTAATACATGGATTATTACAGAACTTACTTTCCCAAGAGCTTTGTCTGTTGACCAGTGAGCTGGATCATATATCAGGTCAAAAATACCTGAACATCAGTAACGATGTAGAAATGGATATTTTGTTGGGCTAGGGAAATTTTTAAAAAACACATTGGAAACTATAATGAAATATAATCCAAAATCACTGTGGTTCAAATCTCATGCTGTAATAGCACTTCACTTTAATTTTGAAGTTTGCCTTTTGGTGTTCATTTTTTTGCCGTTGGCAAAGGAAGTACCCAAGTAGAATAAAATCATATCACTGTGGATACATTATAAACCACAACAAATACAACACATCCCAAGATTCAGAGGATTTCAGTAAATCAGTCAAGCTTTGCTCTTACAATTTATAAGGTCAACTTATCCCTCTATGTGCACTAATAACTTCTGACCTCTATTATATAACATGTACTGATTGATTTATTTTCCTATAATCAACTGTGGACCACCAACCAGTAAACTTGCGGTGATTATGCCACAATCAGTGATCCTTCAGTGTTGAAGTCATCAAACATCAACTACATGGAAAGCACTGGCCATCGGTAGCTGCCATGATACCTGCCACTGGTGCAAGAAATAAAATGAAGCCACCATCTCAAATCCCACAGCAAATAATATGTATGTTTTAAAAAAAACAGATTTCAAGGTCGTAAATTCATGCAGAGGTGCCCATAATATCTATAAATATAAAACTGCGGGAGATTTGTTGCTTTATCTTAAAATAAATGGTACTGCTGCTCTTCTATAAATAAAGTTGCTTAGTAAAGAAAGATGACAGCCAATCAAAATTCACATTTTTAAGGGGGGGTATCATTGTGCTGGGATGCTTCCATGTAGATGAAGTTTCTGGATAATTCACCCTTCATAACATCAAAATTTATTTACATTTTACTTTTCCTCCGTGGTTTTATATAGTGCTATTATTTTAGCACCTCTCCTGACCAGTGTGTACAGTGAATGGATGACATTTTCATGCACCAGTATCATTTCACCCCCTTGTATTTACATAGCAAGTTTTGCATCTTGGCTTCACTGGTCTTTGCAAGATTGATTCAGCCTTTTAATATGCAGCCAAGCATGGTTACATATTCAGAGGCAAAACAGAGAGGAGTTCCAGCATAAACAACACAAGAAAATCTCAGAAAGAAAAGAGGACACCATTGATTCCATCAATCACTTCCTACAATGATGCAGTGAGTGTATAAATAATGGGCCATGGTGACATTTAAGCAATTATGTATTTTTCAGTTGGTTGTTATTTTGATGCTTTGGAATGGAATTATACATAAATAAATTGCTGAGCTTTTCAGATGTTTCAAAAACATGAACTGCTTTAAAACTCTTGACATCAAGCGATGGAATTTTTGAATTAATTGTCCAGAATGCTAATTTGATTTGTTGATTTATCATGTATGTATTTCAAGATGACAAGAAATGATATTAATGAGAAAATTAAAAAAAAACAATATTTGATGGACTACAGCTAACCTCATGATTTTACCGCTTCCCTCAGATCATTTAACATGGTAAGGATACTGAGCTCTTACCAGACATATGCATTTTTTCCACAATGTCTACAGGGCAAATTCAATTATAAACCTGTAAATTACTGTTGCTGATGTTACTGTTGCTGGTATTACTTTTGCTGATGCCTTGTCCATTCATAGAACATTCCTCTGTCTGCTATTTTAATAAAGGCTTTAACTATTTGAAAATAAAGGGGTTAATACATGTTAAGCATTCATACACACAGTATTGCCCACAGTAATTTCTAGGCTATAGTTTTTAAGTCCAAATTTAAGGACATTAAGCTATGGTGCAGAGAGTTTGTGTGGTTAGGAAATATATATTGTTGAATCATTTTAAAGCTGCATTATTGATAATTTTTGTGCTTAATAATTTTTAATAAATTACAGTGAGGAGGATAGTAATAGACTTTAAGAGAACATAGACAGACTGTTGGAATGGCAGACACATGGCAGATGAAATATAATGCAGAGAAGTGGGAAGTGATACATTTTGGCAGGAAGAACGAGGAGAGGCAATATATAACTAAATGGTACAATTCTAAAGGGGGTGCAGGAACAGAGAGACCTCGGGGTATATGTGCACAAATCGCTGAAGGTGGCAAGGCAGGTTGGGAAAGTGGTTAAAAAAGTATACGGTATTGTGGTCTTTATAAATAGTGGCATAGAGTACAAAAGCAAGGAAGTTATAATGAACCTTAATAAAACACTGGTTCAGCCACAACTGGAGTATTGTGTCCAATTCTGGGCACTGCACTTTAGGAAGGATGTGAAGGCCTTCTAGAGGCTGCAGAAATGATTTACCAGAATGGTTCCAGGGATGAAGGACTTCAGTTACATGGATAGACTAGAGAAGCTGGGGTTGTTCTCCTTAGAGCAGAGAAGGTTGAGAAGAGATTTGATAGAAGTGTTCAAAATCATGAAGGGTTTAGATAAAGTAAATAAAGAGAAACTGTTCCTATTGACAGAAGGGTCGAGAACCAGAGGACACAGATTTAAGGTGATTGGCAAAAGAACCAAAGGCGACATGAGGAAAAACTTTCTTACACAGCGAATAGTTACGATCTGGAATGCACTGCCTGAAAGGGTGGTGGAAGCAGATTCAATCGTGGCTTTCAAAATATTTGAAGGGAAAAAATTTTCAGGGCTACGGGGAAAGAGTGGGGGAATGATACTAACTGGATTGCTCTTACAAAGAGCCGGCACGGGCTCGATGGGCCGAATGGCCTCCTTCTGTGCTGTAACCGTTCCATGATTCTATGATTCTAAGTAATAACTTGGAAAAATGTGTCTAAATTAGTCACGGAGAAAGGGCAATGAAAACTTTGGAAATATGACTTGGACTACAAGATCAAGTTTTGCACCTCATCAAAACAGTTGACTGCTGAAAACAAAGGAAATACAGTAAACTTTACAAGGGTGGATCTCAGTAACTGAAGGGAAGTGCAGGCAGCATTTTCCCAAGTTAAGTTTTAGTTTCAGAAGCGCTTCTAACTTAAGTATATAAAATTATGACGTGACTAGATAGAGTGCACAGGGAGGACCTATTTCCCTTAGCAGAGGGGTCAGTGACCAGGGGGCATAGATTTAAAGTAATTGGTAGAAGGATTAGAGGGGAGCTGAGGAGAAATGTTTTCACTCAGAGGGTGGTGGAGGTCTGGAACTCACTGCTGAAAGGGTGGTAGAGGCAGAAACCCTCAACTCATTTAAGAAGTACTTGGATGTGCACTTGAAGTGCCGTAACCTACAGGGCTACGGACCAAGTGCTGGAGAGGGGATTAAGCTGGATAGCTCTTTTTCGGCTGGCATGGACACAATGGGCCGAATGGCCTCCTTCTGTGCCTTTACTTTCTATTATTCAATGATTCTAGGAAATGAAGAAAACTAGGCCATGAAACTTTGCACGATTTTAAATTTTCAAAATCTGCAGCAAGTCAATAAAAATTACCTTGAATGCACTGAGAAAAGAATTGAGTAATACAAAATTGGCTAGTTATTTGAAAGTACAGTATCCATCTTAATTTTGTGGTTAGAGCTTTAAATCCTATTCCAGTGTATCTATTTCACTTCTCACAGCTTTTCTATGCTGTAACAACTGTGTCATTTCCTGAATTGTAAAGTGTACTAATAATTTAGTGAAATGAAAATTTATTTTAGAATGGGCACTGTCATCCCTTTGCTGCATGCTAATGGTAGCAACTTAGATCAACCTAAATTATTGCCATGGTTAATTTTTGCTTGGTTGTTGCAAAAGAAAGTTGGACTGAGTGAAACCAATGACCTAGATTTTCAATTTTTCACCCGAATGTAAAACTGGCATTGTGGATCGGCTGTCTTTTATAGAAACTGCCCAATTATCCATTCCATTAAAATCAATTGAATGTAAATTGGGTGGCCAATCCACAATGCCACTTACCTGGAAGCTAGTGGGAGACCAAGGATCACAAACTTCTGGAAGCCACTGCGACTCTATACTTCATGTCCATTCCAGGTGAGAAATGGCTCAGCGACATTTAAATGAGGCCCAGCAGTTAAAATCACTGCGGCCTCCTGCTGCCTCTATTGGGTGGGAAATCAATTTGCCAGAGCAGTTTCCCACCAGAAACTCACACCGAGTTAAAATCCACCCCCATGGAAAATTGGCACTACCATGGACTTAAGTAATCTCCTGATAGAGTACAGGAAAAAGCTTCATGAAGGAAAAATTCTGTAAAATTTCTTTCTTGATAATTCCCCCACCTTGATAAGATATCTTTCTGGGATATCAATCCAACATTATGATCTATATTGTTCAATTCTGACCAGTTTCATTCCACAGACAGCACTCCCATGGTCCAGTCGTACAGGAGCTACAATGTTCCATGATGTATTAATCATCTATATTTTTCTTTATCCCTATAACCTTCAGCCCTGGTCCAATCCAAATAACCACCAGCTCCTTTTTTTAAGAGGAGCGATTCGACAAGCATTAAATACTCTTGATGGCAGTCAGTTCTACAGTTCTGCTGTTCTGTAGGAAAAATAATTCTTCTGGTCGCTGGTCTCACTTGAGACTTGTTCATTTTACTCTAAATTCTCCCAGTTTTAGGATTACAATAAACATTAATGGCCCAGAAATTTCTGTAATGGCGCATTTCACAGTGTGCAACGTGAATTGAACTTTTTACCTTACCCTTCAGATCACATTATATTTGCGCTGCAAATTGCTGGAAATGCAAATTGATAACGGCGATCTGGGACCTCATGAATGTCGTGCCCAATGGTCTAGCTCACAGATCAACCACATGGCAACATAAATAGCTGAAATCAGGTGTGATAACTCATTTAAGATGTGGCACTGAGAGGTGAGTAACTTCTGAAATGACTAACATTAAAAAGCTATTAATTTTTAAAAAAAAACTTCTTAAACCTTTTTACAAAGCAGCAGAAAGTAATTCTTTTTTCAGCTACACTTTTTCACAGAAAAGAATTTTTGAAAAATGTTGCAAGAAAAGGCACAAGAGGAGAAGAGGTCCCACGACTTTGTGGACGAGGATCCTGCAGACACTCTTGGATGAGGTGGCGATGAGACGTCAGTGGCTGCTGGGGAATGCAAGCTCAATGGCTTCCTGCAAGATAAGCATGGTGGCATGGGAAGAAGTAACAGGGACCCTCACCGCAATCGTCCAGCAATCTGTGGCGTATATCCTCTTTGCCACAAATTGCTGGATTTTTTATGAACCAATAATGGCAGACGCTGTTAACTCACCATTGTTTTTCCAGCAATTTCTGGGCCACTATCTATGATTTTTCTTAACATTTTGAACACCTGAATCATAGAGTCATAGAGTCATAGAGTTATACAGCACGGATAGAGGCCCTTCGGCCCATCGTGCCCGCGCTGGCCATCAAGCCCTGTCTACTCTAATCCCATATTCCAGCATTTGGTCCGTAGCCTTGTATGCTATGGCATTTCAAGTGCTCATCCAAATGCTTCTTGAATGTTGTGAGGGTTCCTGCCTCCACAACCCTTTCAGGCAGTGAGTTCCAGACTCCAACCACCCTCTGGGTGAAAAAGTTCTTTCTCAAATCCCCTCTAAACCTCCCGTCTTTTACCTTGAATCTATGTCCCCTTGTTATAGAACCCTCAATGAAGGGAAAAAGCTCCTTAGTATCCATCCTATCTGTGCCCCTCATAATTTTGTACACCTCAATCATGTCCCCCCTCAGCCTCCTCTGCTCCAAGGAAAACAAACCCAATCTTCCCAGTCTCTCTTCATAGCTGAAGCGCTCCAGCCCTGGTAACATCCTGGTGAATCTCCTCTGCACCCTCTCCAAAGCGATCACATCCTTCCTGTAGTGTGGCGACCAGAACTGCACACAGTACTCCAGCTGTGGCCTAACCAGTGTTTTATACAGCTCCATCATAACCTCCTTGCTCTTATATTCTATGCCTCGGCTAATAAAGGCAAGTATCCCATATGCCTTCTTTACCACCTTATCTACCTGTTCCGCCGCCTTCAGGGATCTGTGAACTTGCACACCAAGATCCCTCTGACCCTCAGTCTTGCCTAGGGTCCTCCCATTCATTGTGTATTCCCTTGCCTTGTTAGTCCCTCCAAAGTGCATCACCTCGCACTTTTCCGGGTTAAATTCCATTTGCCACTGTTCCGCCCATCTGACCAACCCATCTATATCGTCCTGCAGACTGAGGCTATCCTCCTCGCTATTTACCACCCTACCAATTTTTGTATCATCAGCGAACTTACTGATCATACCTTTTACATTCATATCCAAGTCATTAATGTAGACCAGAAACAGCAAGGGACCCAGCACCGATCCCTGTGGTACCCCACTGGCCACAGGCTTCCAGTCACAAAAACAACCTTCGACCATCACCCTCTGCCTTCTGCCACTAAGCCAGTTTTGTATCCAAAGTGCCAAGGCACCCTGGATTCCATGGGCTCGTACCTTCTTGACCAGTCTCCTGTGCGGGACTTTATCGAAGGCCTTACTGAAATCCATGTATACCACATCCACTGCGTTACCCTCATCCACACGCCTAGTCACCCCCTCAAAAAATTCAATCAAATTAGTCAGACATGATCTTCCCTTGACAAAGCCATGTTGACTATCCCTGATTAATCCTTGCTTCTCCAAGTGGAGACTAATTTTGTCCTTCAGAATTTTTTCCAATAATTTTCCTACCACTGATGTTAGGCTCACTGGCCTGTAGTTCCCCGGTTTTTCCCTACTCCCCTTCTTGAATAATGGTACTACATTAGCGGTTCTCCAGTCCTCTGGCACATCCCCTGTGGCCAGAGAGGTTCTGAATATATGTGTTAGAGCCACCGCAATCTCCTCCTTTGCCTCACACAGTAGCCTGGGATACATTTCGTCCGGGCCTGGGGATTTATCCATTTTTAGGCCTGCTAAGACCGCCAATACCTCCTCCCGCTCGATGTTAATATGTTCAAGTATATCACAGTCCCCCTGCCGTATTTCTATGTCTACATCGTCCTTCTCCATAGTGAAAACAGATGCAAAAAATTCATTTAGAACCCCTCCTACATCTGCCGGCTCCACACACAGATTGCCATTTTTGTCCCTAATGGGCCCTATTTTTTCCCTAGTTATCCTCTTACCCTGTACATGTTCCCTGTATGATCTTCTTTCAGCTAGTGAAAACAACTTTAATTCAGTGAGTCTTTCCTTATAACCAATGACCTGAAATTAGTCTCTTTTAACACTAACGTGTGAGAGTTTAATACATTCAGGTGAAATTTTTTTGTCTGTCATTTTATCAGAGGCATTGAGGAATTATGTATGAACCTATTGAAGTTTAGCAAATTAGCATTTTAAAGATCCTAATTTCAATTTTTTATGAATTTTAAGTCCCAGGATCATCCAGATCACTCTCACTTTCCTTGTTGCTGCCCTATTCATAAGTCATACTGATCATAAATAATATAGAGGGAGGGTGCTTGTGTAATATTGTAAAATTTGCTAATGATACTAGCCTATGTACAGATAGTGGAGATCGATTGCATTCAAAAAGACTTGAACAAAGAAGTGGATTGTATACGGAATTAGAAATGGGTTGTAATGTAAATAACTGCAAGGTATGTACACTGGAAACAGTAAATGGATTTCCATTGGCAAAGGTGGAAAAGGACTATCCAAACTGAAATAGGTTGTTTTAACCTTGTACAATCAATTGTAAGGTCAATTCGGAATATTGGCCTCAATATTAACGATGGTCAGAAGAGGGTCAGGAGTGGGGGGCGGCGGGGGATTTAAAAAGTAAAATACGCACACACGCCTGCCACCTTTTTTACGGCAGTGGATATCGGGGCGATAGAGTGTCCCACCGTGGTGAGTAGGGACACTTAATTAACATATTTAAATTGGGCTCCCACAGTGTAATTGGGAGCCTGATTTGAAATTTACTGCTGCTGCACGGGTTTCCCAGGGCTCCGGAAACCTGCCAGCGAAAGGGAGGTGGAAGTTGTCAGCTCCCTTAGGTAATTGCCTCTTTCAGCACTCCTTGTGGACCAGGAGGAGTAAGGGCGCTCCCCCAGGCCCCTCAAGGAAGCCTTCGGCCTCCCCCAGCCCTGATTGCCGACCTCCCCCCAGTCCCTATGGCTGACCTCCACCCAGCCCCGATTGCTGACCTCCCCCACAGCCCTCTCAAACGCGGGCCTCTCCTCCTCCCACCCCAAGCCATTCCCCCCTCCAAATTGCCAGGGACCAACCCCAAGGGTCCATGGCTGCGGCTACCTGAAACTGGTGTTCCCTCCTGCCTGTGGCCAAGCTATCCATTTGGCCGGCTGCCGGGTGGGAGACAGTCCTACAAAATTTAAATAAGGTCCTGTTGTTAAGATCGGCAGGATTTCCGCGTCCCCAGCCTTGCCAGGTTCTTCAATCATTTTCAGCCTCAACCGCACTCTCCCCACCTCCCTGTAAATATTGGGGCCAATATTCCAGATTGACTTTACAATTGATTGTACAAGGTTAAAACAAGTTAGGCTTGTATTCCCTGGAATATAGAAGATTAACAGGTAATTTGATTGAGGTTTTTAGGATTTTGGAAGGATTGATCGGGTAGATAGAGAGAAACTTTCTCCGCTGGTGAAAGAGTCTAGGATAAGGCGACATAACGTTAAAATCAGAGCCAGGCCATTCAGGAGAGAAGTTAGGAAACTCTTCTTCACATAAAGGGTGGTAGAAGTGTGGAACTCTCTCCCACAAAAAGCAACGGTTGCTAGCTCAATTAATAATTTAAATCTGAGATCAATAGATTTTTGCTAGCCAAGGGTGTTAAGGGATATGGAGTGAAGGCGGGTAAATGGAGTTAAGGTACAGATCAGCCATGATCTCATTGAATTGCAGAACAGACTTGAGGGGCTGAATGGCCGACTATCATTCCTATGTTCTGCATTAAATTTCACCCGTCTGTCTATGTCCTCCTGAAATCTGCTACTATCCTCTTCATTGTTTACTACATTTGTGTCATCTGCAAACTTTGAAATTATGCCCTTTATATCCAAGTGCAGGTCATTGTTTTATATCAAAAAGAGCAGTGGTCCCAATACCGACCTCTGGGGGACAGCACTGTATACTTCCCTCCTGTCTGATAAACAACCGTTCTCCACTCACTCTGCTTTCCATCTCTTAGCCAATTTTGCATCCACCCTGCCACTGCCTCTTTAATCCCATGGGCTTCAGTCATATGTAATAGAAGTAAAAAAAAAACCCTTCAATTTTCATTATTGAAATTTGCAGACGCATCATTTAAAAACCAGAATGATAGCAATGCTAAATGATTGCTGATTCAAACAATTCTACTGTTTTCAGGGAGACTCAAAAGGCAAGTAATAAAATATCTGTGGATCATTGAATATGTAACTGTACCAGCTAATGTGCATTGAACTTCATCTTCATTGAATTTCAGAAGATGCTGACTATAGGATCAAACAGAACCGTGGAAGTTGTATCTTTTTGTCAGTCTCTGGTACCTGGTGCACCAGCCCAGCACATTCAGGAAGATCACAAATTGATGACATCATTTGTTTCACAAGTAAATTACTAAATTATATTATATCATCATCAGCTTAGCAACAGAGCTCATTACCAGTGACAACAGACCATCTGCCAACCACAATTTAATTTTCAATGTGAGTCTTGGGACCTACCTAAGCTGGGCAAGCAAATATTGGACAAAATACATTAATAATGGGCCAGAATTTACTGTCAGAATAATGGTGGGGCTAATGACGCTCACCATTATTTATGTGCAAATCGTACAGCAACTTCAAGCGAAGGCAGATGCGTGGTTAAACGTGAAAATCTAGAAGTTGCTGTCCAAGATGCACTGTTCCATCGATAGCTTCCTGAAAATGGATCTTGCTGTCTGACTCACCATTCTTTTACATTGAACGGTGTGAAGTTCCTGTACTTGCATGGTAGGTACAAACTAAACTCGCCACAAAAAGTTAGGATATGTCCATTCCAGTCTAAGTACCCTTTTAATTGCTGCCAAGCAACCTCTCTGGCACTGAAAATTAACTATTACAAGTCTGGAGTCTTCGCTTTTAATTGTTGTTGGAGATTTAATTTTTTTTTACTTTTTCTTTCTGTCTCTTTTTGCTCTCTCTCTTAATCCAATCTTTCTCTCTTTATTTCTCTTTCTGTACCTGATTTGACATTGAATTCACTCCTCCAACTTACACTTCCTGATTCAGACTCAGCGTTGTTCAATTCACAATCCTTCAATCTGATTGCTTGCCCTGTTCACACAGATCCCAGATACCCTGTAGGTGGCATTTCCATCACCCACTTACAGCAACTTACATTGCAACTTCCCATGGAAATTAAACAAGCAAGGGCAAGTCTAAATAATGGCGGGCGCCATTCATTGACCGGCTACAGCAAATTCTGGCCCAATGTTTTCTTGAAGTACAACAATTAACTTGCAATCTACACTGGCAATCAAGCACAGTCAACCACAAATACTGCATTTGTCTCTAATTTTCTCCCCTTCTCCTGAAAGCATAACTCACATTGAGGCTTGATTCCATAGGTGTAGATAGCCGTCTGGTACCTCCACAAGCAGCCATTATTCAAGTATAAGCATGATGTGGAGTACTTGCAGGCAATTAGAGGTAGGGGTAGAGTAATTAGGGGGCGTCACAGTCAAGCCCAATTCTGTCCACCTCTCTATTTTCTGGAAGGGATTATTTCATAGCATTCTGGAGCAAGACACTTGGCTAACTTTTCCCCTCCAAAGCCCAGAGTACAATGGCCAATTGTAGCATCCTTACCATCACAGTGGCTGTGAGCAGCTCTCAGCAAAGATAAGGAATTGAACCAAGGATGTATCTGATCTGAATGACTCATGAAGGCATCAGGACAGCTCAGAAAGACTGGCCTTGATATTAACCCCCCATGACTCGCAGGAGAGGGCTTGGGGGGGTGTTAAAAATGAAAAAATGGAGAACGCGTCCCCAACTCGCCGCCTCGGGCCCAATGCCATTTTTACAGTGGCGGGTTTCATGTTATGCCAGTGTCCTGCCCTCGAATGGCGGGACACTTCATTAACATATTTAAATCAGGTTCCCATCAGTGCAATTGGAAGCCTGATTTAAATTTAACAGTTGCTGGGCGGGTTTCCCAGAGGTCGGGAAACCCAGTAGTAAAAGGGAGGCGGGAGCTGCCGGCTCAAGAAGATAAGTACCTTTTACAGCACTCCTTGTGGGCCTGGAGGAGCAGGAGTGCACCCGCCTGGGCCATCAAGGAAGCCTTCGGCCTCCCCTCTGCCAATCAGGGCCTCTCTATCCCCCCTGCTGCGATTGCCGACCTCCCATCCAAGCCCCGATCTTTCGCTCCCGACCTCCCACGATGGGGTCTCTCCTTGTCCAAGCTCACTCACGGGGGCGGGGGGCATCTCTTCCCCCCGCCCCCGCCAAAGCCCTGATCTCTCGCTCCCTCCCCCTTCTGATTGCCGGGGACCATCCCTAAGGGACCCTGGCAACGGCCTCCTGTCACTGGTTTTTCTGCCTGGCAGCCGGCCAGCCTGTCAACTTGGCCGGCTGCTGGGCGGGAAATGAAAGAAAAAAGTTATAATGAGGTCCTGCCGTTAAATTCAGCAGGACCTCCGTGTCCCCGGCGTTGCCAGGTTGTCCCCGTGCTACCGTGTTCCCCTGCACCATACATAAATATCGGGCCCACTGTGAGTGTATATTATTTAGCAAAGAGCAACAAATCTGAAAAACAAAGCAATGGCCCATATCTGAAGCCAGATTAAAATATTACTCCATTTGGAATTGCTGGGAATGTGCAACAGATACAGTCATTTATGTTATTTACTTTATCACACAGGATGTTTCAAGAAACTCAGTGTTCATCATTTGTGAATTATGCAATCACCTCACCCATGGAAGTGAAAAGCATACTGCTCAAACCCCCGTAAATTTTTCTGTCTGTAACCCTTACGTTTTTTTTTGTTAAGGCAGAGTAAAATGTGTTTTACATTATTGTGTAGTTATCTGGTAAGATAATAGCCCAGAATTTGCTGGAGCGGGGCATCTCGCGACGAAAGTCGTGAATTAGATCTTTCTCCTCACCCTTCAGGTTGTATTATTTTTGGCTGCAAATTGCTGGAAGTACGAATTTATAACGGTACAGTGAGGGCAATGGGGCATCTGGGACCTTGGTGAATGATGAGAACCATAGTCTATCTCTTTAACCAATTACAGAGAAAGAAAGAGGGAACGACGGAGAAGGAAATAAAGGGAATAGAGTGAATAGAGTCAAATTAGATACAGAAAGATAAATAAAAAGAGGGAATGATTCTTTCCTGTCTAAGAGAGAGACAAAAAAAAGAGACTGAAAGGAAAAGTAAGAAAATAATTTTAAAATTAAAAATTTATAATTTAAAAAACCTCTCGGAATAATTTTTTACCTGCAAGACTGAGACTCTTGTTTCAATTGTTCCCTTTCTGGGCCTCCAAGGTTGAGTTTCATATCAGGATCAATCACATTATTGTCTTTATGACATGAAATATCAGCCCTAAATGTTTGCAGTGAAATTAATTCGTATTTAAGACGCAAGTCCAGCAAATCTTGACACTCATGCAGAGGTTGACGGCGAGCTCTTGTTTTTACAAGGATAATAGACTGGCAAGTAATATAAAAGGGAATCCAAAAGTCTTCTATAGGCATATAAAAAGTAAACGGGTGGTAAGAGGAGGGATGGGGCCAATTAGGGACCAAAAAGGAAACATACGCATGGCTGAGGGACAACCGAGGAAGAAGGTACTGCCAAAGTCATAGTAAAAGAGGAGGTAGTTGAAATACTAGATGGGCTAAAAATTGATAAAGAGGAGGTACTAGAAAGGTTGGCTGTACATAAAGTAGATGAGTCACCAGGCCCGGATGGGATGCATCCTGGGTTGCTGAGGGAAGTAAGGATGGAAATTGCAGAGGTACTGGCCATAATCTTCCAATTATCCTTTGATACGGGTGTGGTGCCAGAGGACTGAAGATCTGCAAATGTTACACCCTTGTTCAAGAAAGGGTGTAAAGATAAACCCAGTCAGTTTAACCTCGGTGGTAAGGAAACTTTTAGAAGCGATAATCTGGGACAATATTAACACTCACTTGGACAAATGTAGATTAATTAAGGAAAGCCAGCATGGATTTGTTAAAGACAAATCATGTTTAACTAACAAGATTAAGTTTTTTAATGAGGTAACAGAGAGAGTCGATGAGGGCAATGCGGTTGATGTAGTGTAAACGGACTTCCAAAAGGCGTTTGATAAAGTGCCACATAATAGGCTTGTCAGCAAAGTTGAAGCCCATGGAATAAAAGGGGCAATGGCAGCATGGATACGAAATTGACTAAGTGATAGGAAACAGAGAGTAGTGGTGAACAGTTGTTTTTCGGACTGAAGGAAGGTATACAGTGGTGTTCCCCAGCGTTCAGTACTAGGACCACTGCTTTTCTTGATATATATTAATAACTTGGATTTGGGTGTACAGGGCACAATTTCCAAATTTGCAGATGAAACAAAAATTGGAAGTGTAGTGAACAGTGAGGAGGATAGTGATAGACTTCAAGAGGACATAGGCAGGCTGGTGGAATGGGCGGACACATGGCAGATGAAATTTAACGCAGAGAAGTGCAAATGATACATTTTGGTGGGAAGAACAGGGAGAGGCAATATAAACTAAAGGGTACAATTCTAAAGGGGGTGCAGGAACAGAGAGATCTGGGGGTATATGTGCACAAATTGCTGAAGGTGGAAGGGCAGGTTGAGAAATCGGTTAAAAAAGCATACGGGATCCTGGGCTTCATAAATAGAGGCATACAGTACAAAAGCAAAGAAGTTATGATGAACCTTTATAAAACACTGGTTTGGCCACAACTGCAGTATTGTGTCCAGTTCTGGGCATCGCACTTTAGGGTTGATGTGAAGGCCTTAGAGAGGGTGCAGAAAAGATTTACTAGAGTGTTTCTAGGGATGAGGGACTTCAGTTACGTGGATAGACTGCAGAAGCTGGAGTTGTTCTCCTTAGAACAAAGAAGGTAGAGAGGAGATTTGATAGAGGTGCTCAAAATCATGAAGGGTCTATACAGAGTAGAGAAGCTGCTCCCATTGGTAGAAGGGTCGAGGACCAGAGGACACAGATTTTAGGTAATTGTCAAAAGAACCAAAGGTGACATGAGGAAAATCTTTTTTACGCAGCGAGTGGTTATGATCTGGAATGCACTGTCTGAGAGAGTGGTGGAGGCAGATTCAATCGTGGCTTTCTAAAGGGAATTGGATAAGTACTTGAAGGAAAAAAATTTGCCGGGCTACGGGGAAAAAGCAGGGGAGTGGGACGAACTGGATTGCTCTTTCAGAGAGCCGGCAGGGGCTCGATGGGTCGAATGGCGCCTTCTGTGCTGTAACCATTCTATGATTCTATAATGGCGGAGCGGCGCAAATCGTCCAGCAATTTGTGGCAATTCGCAACTTATGGCATATCTCTTCCTCGCCATAAATTGCCGGGTTGTTTACATAGTAATAACAGCGGGTGCTGTGAACTCACCAATATTTTTCGGATAATTTTTATTTTCCACTGTTTTGGGACTATATGAGTGTTTGAAAATAACTAGTTCTAATAAGATTACAAGATTTACATTAGAACACTGGAAAAATAATATATCAATTCCATGGGTAATTTGATAAGGATGGGGAATTGGCAGTTCTGGACAAGCAGTCATTGAATAGGTACTCAAATTCCTAAATAACTTAGCATAACAATCCTGAAATAAACTGCATGGATTGGCACCTCTAACTCAGAGCAGAATTTAACACAGTGCCCATTACCTTTAGCAAATGTTGAAGCACTTGATTTTTAACTCGGATAGTTGCATTTTAGTTTTTGTAGTGGAGGGGCGCATTATAATTGTTATTGTATGAGCATTAGTATTGCCTTTTATTCTACAATTGCCAACAGTCATGTGTGAATTGTGGTGATTTTGATAGAGTAGCTGGAAGGCATTGGAACTGTGGCATGTTAAGAATGGGTCCTTGTCCTGATAAAGTTTATTAGATGAGCAGTTGGATGCTAAGAGTGGGGTGAGGGTGCCTGGCCAATATGGTAAATTTTCCCTGGCTCAACTTTTTGTCTGGATTGGTGTTTTTTTGGAATTCTGGAAGATGTTTAGAAGGATATAGGAGGACCACCTCCTTTTGATTTTCTGATGCCTCCATATGCTTCAGTGACTTAGGGGAACCGCTTGCTTTAGGAACAGACTTGTCAAGGCTTCACACTTCCAGCTATTTTTATAGCTGCTAAGGCAGGGAGCCAGTGTATGTCTGACTGACGATTACAAGAGCTTTTTTTGATAGTCACAATCTTAGCCTTGAAGTAAAACTGTGTCTTCAACCTTGATAAGGTCAGAAAAGGACTGAACTACTGGTCAAATGTACAATTTTCAAACTTTGGATGAGCCCACAAAGATATCAGCAACCTCCCAAGTATAGGTTCACAGCACAGTGAAATGATACCAAGGTCTCACCATCAAAATAGAGCTGCCAGAAAAGCATCCTATATGAATGCTGAAAGGTTTGTGTTAGTTTCTACTAGTACACCCAAGCGAGAGGCCAAATTATTTATCTGGTCAGAGACTTAGAACTCCTGAAATTCCAGCAAGAATTTAATAAATTCTTCCTCTCACTCAAGGATAAACTCATCAAACTGGATGTGTTCCTGAAGTGATAATGGAAATGAAGTGATGAGACTGTTCTGGTATGGGTCAACTGCCACATTAATTACGGTAGGATTTGGACAATCAGGCATTCTAAATTGAACTAGTGTCGCAGGAAAAGAACAAATCATAGAATCATAGAATAGAATCATAGAATGGTTACAGCACGGAAGGAGGCCATTCGGCCCATCGAGTCCGTGCCGGCTCTCTGCAAGAGCAATCCAGCTAGTCCCACTCCCCCACCCTATACCCGTAGCCCTGCAAATTTTTTCCCTTCAAGTATTTATCCAATATTACAATTGAATCTGCTTCCACCACCCCTCGGGCAGCCCATTCCAGATCATAACCATTCTCATTGTAAAAAAGATTTCCCTCATGTTGCCTTTGGTTCTTTTGCCAATCACTATAAATCTATGTCCTCTGGTTCTTGACTCTTCCGCCAATGGGAACAGTTTCCATCTATCTACTCTGACTAGACCCTTCGTGATTTAGAATACCTCTATTAAATCTCCTCGCAACCTTCTCTGCTCTAAAGAGGACAACCCCAGCTTTTCTAGTCTATCCACGTAACTGAACTCCTTCATCTCTGGAATTTATTAAATACTAGTAAATCTCTTCTGCTCCCTCTCTAAGGCCTTCACATACTTCCTAAAGTGCGGTTCCCAGAATTGGACAAAATACTCCAGTTGTGGTCGGACCAGTGTTTTATAAAGGTTCATCGTAACCTCCATGCTTTTGTATTCTATGCCTCCATTTATAAAGCCCAGGATCCCGAATGCTTTTTTAACTGCTTTCTCAACGTGCCCTGCCACCTTCAACGATTTGTGCACCAGATCTCTCTGTTCCTGCACCCCTTTTACAATTGTATCCTTTAGTTTATATTGCCTCTCCTCGTTCTTCCTACCAATATGTATCTTTTGCACTTCTCTGTGTTAAATTTCATCTGCTATGTGTCTGCCCATTCTGCTAGCTTGTCTATGTCCTCTTGAAGTCTATCACTATCCTCCTCACTGTTCACTACACTTCCAAGCTTTATGTCATCTGCAAATTTTGAAATTGTGCCCTGTACACCCAAATCCAAGTCATTAATATATATCAAGAAAAGCAATGGTTCTAGTACCGACCACTGGGGAACACCACTGTATACCTTCCTCCAGTCCGAAAAACAACTGTTCACCACTACTCTCTGTTTCCTGTCACTTAGTCAATTTCGTATCCATGCTGCCATTGCCCCTTTTATTCCATGGGCTTCAACTTTGATGACAAGCCTATGATGTGGCACTTAATCAAACGCCTTTTGGAAGTCCATATACGCTACATCAATCGCTTTGCCCCCATCGACCCTCTCTGTTACCGCATCAAAAAACTCAATCAGGTTAGTTAAACACGATTTGCCTTTAACAAATCCATGCTGGATTCCCTTAATTAATCCACACTTGTCCAAGTGACTGTTAATTTTGTCCAGGATTATCGTTTCTAAAAGTTTCCCCACCACTGAGGTTGAACTGACTGGCCTGTAGTTGCTGGGTTTATCCTTACTCTTTTTTTTGAACAAGGGTGTAACATTTGCCATTCTCCAGTCGTCTCGCACCACCCCCATATCTAAGGAGGATTGGAAGATTTTGGCCAGTACCTTCGCAATTTCCACCCTTGCTCCCCTCAGCAACCTAGGATGCACCCCATCTGGACCAGGTGACTTATCTACTTTAATACAGCCAGTCTTTCTAGTACCTCCTTTTTATCAATTTTTAGCCCAATCCAGTATCTCAATTAACTCCTCTTACTGTGACTTTGGCAGCATCTTCTTCCTTGGTAAAGACAGATGCAAAGTACTCATTTAGTACCTGAGCCATGCCTTCTGCCTCCTTGCGTATGTCTCCTTTTTGCTCCCTAATCAGCCCCACCCCTCCTCTTACCACCTCTTACTATTTATATGTCTATAGATGACTTTTGGATTCCCTTTTATGTTAGCTGTCAATCTATTCTCATACTCTCTCTTTGCCTCTCTTATTTCCTTTTTCACTTCCACTCTGAACTTTCTACATTCAGCCTGGTTTTCACTTGTATTATCAACCTGACATCTGTCATGCGCCCCCTTTTTCTGCTTCATCTTACCCTCTATCTCTTTCATCATCCAGGGAGCTCTCGCTTTAGTTGTCCTACCTGTCCCCCTCGTGGGAATGTACATTGACTGTACCCTAACCATCTCCTCTTTAAAGGCTGCCCATTGTTCAATTACAGTTTTGCCTGCCAATCTTTGATTCCAATTTACCCGGGCCAGATCCATTCTCATCCCACTGAAATTAGCCCATCTCCAATTGAGTATTTTTACTCTAGAGTTCTCCATGTCCTTTTCCACAGCTAATCTAAACCTTATGATATTGTGAACACTGTTCCCTAAATGTTCCCCTACTGACACTTGCTCCACTGGACCCATCTCATTCCCCAGAACCAGATCCAGCAATGCCTCCTTCCTCGATGGACCAGAAATGTACTGGTGAAGAAAGTTCTCCTGAACACACTTCAAAAATTCCTCCCCCTCTTTGCCCTTTACACTATTACTATTCCAGTCTATATGAGGATAATTGAAGTCCCCCATTATCACTACTCTATGGCTCTTGTACCTCTCTGTAATTTCCCTGCAAATTTGCTCCTCTATATCCTTCCCACTAGTTGGTGGCCTATAGAACACACCCAGTAGTGTAATGGCACCTCTATTGTTTCTTAACTCTAACCAAATAGATTCTGTCCTTGACCCTTCCAGGACATCCTCTCTCTCCAGCACTGCAATATTCTCCTTACTTAATACTGGCACCCCCCCTCCTTTCTTTCCTTCCCTATCTTTCCTGAACAGGAATATCCAGGAATATTTAGTACCCAATCTTGTCCATTTTGAGCCTGGTCTCCATTATCACCTCAACATCTTATTCTCATATGGCTAATTGCACCTGCAGCTCACCAACCTTATTTACTATGCTTCATGCGTTTACACACATGCACAATAAACCTATCTTAGACCTTCTTGTGCTCTCTCTTAGTCTGATCCCACCTAAACCATACTATTTCTTACTCTAGTGCTATCTGTCTTTCTCAAACCTTTGTATACCTTGTTTTTCTTTCCAATGCTACATCCTGGTGCCCATCCCCCTGCCAAATTAATTTAAATCCTCCCCCACAGCACTAGTGAATATAAGATTTCAGGCCAACATCAGGTTAAATCAAAGTAAGAAAAGATTATGAGACAGAATTTGCTTATGGCTTGTTTTCGAGGTCAAACCTAATGGTGCTCTTCCAGCATACCCCCAAACCAGGAAGCCTGAGGCATAACAGAAATTGGGCCTTGGGCCTCATTTTAATAAGGAGCTCCTCCTGGCTCCACATTGAGGTAAGTATAAAAAACTTACCTGGCAGTTTTGTTGGTGGGCTCTAGCGGTCCCTGTAGGACAACTGGTTAGACCGTATAGATCCAGGAAAATAAGTCAAAGCTTAAGGAATTTAGTCTTAAGGAATTTAAGAAACGGATCCTGAAATGGACGCCGACCCTCATTCAATATTGAAATGAGGCCGGCACTCATTTTGGATGGCCACCAGGACCTCCTAAAAAAAAGCCCTGACAAATTTAACAGTGGCCCGAATGCAGATCAGGCACAGGCCAACGCACTGCTAAATTCATCATTGTTATTCCCATTTTACAACCACAAAATGCATGCAACAATGTTGAATTTTTCCCCCAAATTCGTTTCACCTTTGCTTTGCACTCATATTTGCTTTTTTGAGTGGAAGGTGAAATATTACATGATCTGATATCAGCATGAATGATAATACCAGTTTATAAAAATCAATTGTCATTGTATTGTGCAGTAAATAATTTTTTAAAAAATGTTTTGATTGCTGTATTTCTTGTATCTTGCAGTGTAGTCCCTTTGTAAACTAGCCCTAATGGCAAACCCTGACATGTTAATTAAAATAAATTAGATAACATAATGATTGACATCAACAGCTGACAACATTATTCTATGCTGAAAGTCACATCTTTGAACTTACTACCTGATAAGTGAAGTCAGTATTTCTTGTAAGGTACCCAGGGAGAAATATTAATATAAATTAAAGTGAGCTCTGTTCTTTCGTTATGCAGACAATTGTTTCTGCTGTATTATAGCAACAGATATATCTCCACGATCAGTGCACCATGGGTACAGTGTGTAGTATCTGCAGAATGCACTGCAGCAACTCACCAAGGCTTCTTCACATTACCTCCCAAACCCCTGACCGCCACCACCTAGAAGGACAAGGGCAGTAGGTGCATGGGAACACCATCACCTCCAAGTTCTCCTCCAAGTGACTTGGACATATCTCACCATTCCTTCATTGTCACTGGGTCAAAATCCTGGAATACCCCGTCTAACAGCACTATGGGAGCACCTTAACGATACAGATTGCAGTGGATCATGAAGAAGGATCACCAGCACCTTCTCAAGGGAAACTAGGGATGGACAATAAATGCTGGCCTTGCCAGTGACACCCACATCCGAGAATGAATTAAAAAAAAGTAAAAATAGATAACTGTTTTTGTTTTATTGTTGGATGTCATTAACTGAAGACTTGGTTGTATCCTGTTTAAGTAAATTAATGGGACATCATGAAAATTGCTTTCAGCCAGGTGTTTTGTTTTCACTTAGTATGGTAAGGGTTGATAAAGAAACAATTAAAGGAACACTCCAGGGAAGATCACAAAACAATTGATGGGGATGATGTGGGAATGCTAGTCTGCAACATACTGAATCACAGAAAAAGTGTAAAAGGACATCAGTGAGGGCCATATATTTGTAGAATATATTGGCCCAGAATTTGCTGGAAAAATAATTGTGAGTTAGTGCACATGCTGTTATTAGTGTGTAAATAACCCAGCAACTTGTGACAAGGAAGAGATATGCATGAGTTGCGAATTGCCACAAATTGCTGGACGATTTGCACCACTCTATCATTACCCTTGCGAAAACAGGAGCTCCCTGTCAACCTCCCCATGAGTTTCAAGAAATTGCTGCGTTTGTGCTGTTAAAACAAATTAAACTCGCCACAGAAAGTTAAGACCAGTACTTAACAACGTAAAGATGCTTCTAATGATGAGATTTACGTCCTTGAAACACCACTCAACCTCTTTAGCCCAGAAAGTCTCATTCCTACAGGTAGTAAATTGTTCCTAGAGGTTTTTTATATTTTAAAGTTTTAATTTTTTTCTTACTTTTCCTTTCCGTCTCTTTTTTCTCTCTCTCTTAATCCAATCTTTATTTCCCTCTCTTTATTTCTCTTTCTGTATCTAATTTGACTCTAATTCACCTTATTTCATTTTCCATCCTTCCTCTGTTTCTGTCCCTATCCTTAAATCTCATTGGTAAGGGAGATAAACTGTTGGTTCTGTCATTTATCAGTGTCCCAGATGTTCTGTTGCCCTTGTTATCAACTCGCACTTCCAGCAATTTGCCACACAAACATTTTTCGAGTTCAAGGCTAAGGAAAAAAATCTAACAAATGGAGCACGCTGCGAGATGCCCCGCCCCAGAAAATGCTGTGCCAATATTTCTAATCAGTAGTCAGCTCAACGCTGTAGTCAAGGGAGTGCTGGACCAGCCTGCAGTGTTCCCATGTCATCTCACATCATGCTAAAGTGCCACAATTGTCTGAAAGTGAGCATAAGGTAAGTACAATAGCTGCAGTTATCCCTGTAATTGCTCATGGATTCAGAAATTAAATATCAAAAACAAATAATAGAATCATAAAATGGTACAGCGGAGAAGGAGGCCATTCGGCCCATCGTGCCTGTGCCGGCTCTTGAAAGAGCTATCCAATTAGTTCCATTCCCCTGTCCTTTCCCCATAGCCCTGCAAATTTTCTCCTTCAAGTATTTATCCAATTCCCTTTTGAAAGTTATTATTGAATCAGCTTCCACCTTTCAGGCAGTGCATTCCAGATCAGAACAATTCGCTGGATAAATAAAATTCTCTTCATCTCGTATCTGGTTCTTTTGCCAATTACCATAAATCTGTGTCCTTTGGTTACCGACCCTTCTGCCACTGGAAACAGTTTCTCCTTATTTACTCTATAAAAACCGTTCATGATTTTGAACACCTCGATTAAATCTCCCGTTAACCTTATCTGCTGTAACGAGAACAACCTCAGCTTCATAGAATCATTGAATCTTACAATACAGAAGGAGGCCATTCGCCCTGTCGTGCCTGTGCCGGCTCTTTGAAAGAGCTGCCTAACTTAATCCCACATCCCAGCCTTTTCCCCATAACCCTGCGAATTAGTCCTCTTCAAGTGCATGTCCTATTGCCTTTTGAAAGTTCCTATGGAATCTGATTCCACCACCCTTTCAGGTAGTGAGTTCCAGATCTTAACAACCCTCTGCCAGAAAAAAAATTCTCCTAATTTCCCCTCTAGTCCTTTTGCCAATTATTTTGAATCTATATCCTTTGGTTACTGACCCATTTGCCAGAGGAAACAGTTTCTTCTTACCTGCTCTATCAAAACCTTTCATCATTTTGAATACCTCTATTAGGACTCCCATCAAACTTCTCTGCTCCAAGGAGAAGAATCTCAGCTTCTCCAATCTTTCCACACAACTGAAGTCTCTTATCTCTGGTATCATCCTGGTAAATCTTCTCTGCACCCTCTCACGGCCTTGACATCCTTCCTAAAGTGTGGTGCCCAGAATTGTACACAATACTCCAGCTGAGGCCTAACCAGTGATTTGTAAAGGTTTAGTGTGACTTCCTTGTTTTTGTATTCAATGCCCTTATTTACAAAGCCAAGTATCCCATACACTTTCTGAACTGCCTTATCAACTTGCCCTGCCACCTCTAAAGATTTGTGAATATGCACCCCAGGTCCCTCTGCTCTCGCACCCCCCTCAATATAGTACCATCTAGTTTATACTGTCTCTCCATGTTGTTCCTTTCAAAGTCCATCACTTCACACTTATCAGCATTGAATTGCATCTGCCATATGTCTGCCCATTTCACCAGTCCGTCTATGTCCTCCTGAAGTCTGTTACTATCCTCCTCACTGTTTACTATGTTGCCAAGTTTTGTATCATCTGAAAATTTCAAAATTGTTCTCCCTATAACCAAATCCAGATCGTTCATATACAACAAGAAAAGCAATGGTTCTAATACCGTCTCCTGGGGGACCTCACTGCATACTTCTCTTCAGTCAGAAAAAACATCTGTTCACCGCTACTCTCTGCCTCTTATCCCTTAGCCAATTACAGACCTAAGTTACCACTGTCCCTTTAATACCATGTGCTTCCATTTTCTGAATAAGTCTGTTATGTGATACTTTATCAAATGCCTTTTGAAAGTCCGTGTATACAACACCTACTGCACTACCTTCATCAACCCTCTCTGTTGCTTCATCAAAGAACTCAATCAGGTTAGTCAGACAAGTTTTGCCTTTAAAAAATCTGTGCTGGTTGTCCCTTATTAACCCATGCTTCTCCAAGTGAGAATTAATTTTGTCCGTGACAATGGTCTCTAGTAGTTTTCCCACCACTGATGTTAGACTGATTGGCCTATAGTTACCAGTTTTATCCCTCTCCCCTTTTTTGAACGGGGGTGTGACACTCATTCACTCCTCTGGCACCACTCTCATATCCAAGAAGGATTGAAAGATTGTAGTCAGAGTTTCTGCTATCTCTACCCTAGCTTCCCTCAGCAACCTAGGATGCATTTTGCAACTTGTTAACTTTTGACTGATGCCAACCTACTTAGCACCTCCTTTCTATCTATTTTTATCCTATTCAATATCTCTACTTCCCCCTCCTCTACTGTGACATTAACTTCACCCTCTTCTTTGTGAAGACAGGTGCAAAGCATTCATTCAGTACCTCAGTCATGCCCTTTGCTTCCACAAGAAGATTTCCTTTTTTGTTCCTAATCAGCCTCATTTTCCTTTAACTAACCTTTTACTTTTTATATATTTATAAAAGATTTTTGAATTCCCTTTTATGTCACCTGCTAATCTTTTGTCATACTCTCTCTTTACCCTTTATATATTCTCTTTCAATTTCCCACTCCACTCTTTGTATTCTGCCTGGTTTTTAACTATATTATGTACCTGACATTTATCATAAGCCTCCTTTTTCTGTTTTATTTTAATCTCTATTTCCTTTGTCATCCAGGGAGCTCTAGCTTTGGATGCTCGTCTTTCCTCCTTATGGGAATATGCTTGGTTTGTACCCGAATTATGTCCACCTTGAAGACCTGCAATTGCATATATAGGGGGCTAAATTGGGCCGCACAGCGCCCGTTTATAGGCGCTACGCAGCCTCCTAAGCACCCAAAATGGCATCCAGAATGTGCACACACACTTCTAGCATGACATGCACCAGACGCCGTTGTGATAAAGGCATTCGCACATGCGCAGATGACGAACGCCAGCACCATGTAAAGTGGGGAGAATATATGGTAGATCAGTGTGCAATGCTGATTTAATGGGACAGATGCGATTTTGGAACTCAAAGCTCCAGCCAACCTCTTAATCTAAACAGGTCTTAAATAGTATGGAGGAGCTCCACCAGGGCTATTTAAAGGGATCATGCAGGATTTAAAGGTTAGTTGCTGGATTATTGCTTCTGGCTGCTGACGTATTTATACCTGTTTTAGGAGGTGTGCCATACATGAACACTAGGACCAGGGGTCATAGCCTAAAAATTAGAGCCAGGATTTTTAGGAGTGAAGTTAGGAAACTTCACTCCTGCAACATCTCCTGTGGTAGAAATTTGGAATGCTCTACCGCAAACAGCAGGTGATGTTAGCTCAATTGTTAATTTTAGTTCTGAGATTGATAGATTTTTGCTAACCAAAGGTATTAAAGGATATGGGGCTAAGACGGGTATATGGAGTTTGGTCACAGATCAGCACGTGAGTGCAAAAGACAAGGCTGAAGCATTTGCAACCATCTTCAGCCAGAAATGATGAGTGGGTGATCCATGTCGGCCTCCTCCTGAGATCCCCACCATCACTGCAGTCAGTCTTCAACCAATTTGATTCACTCCACATGATATCAAGAAACGGCTGACTGCACGGGATACAGAAAAGGCTATGGACCCCAACAACATCCCAGCTATAGTGCTGAAGAGTGGTGCTCCAGAACTAGCCGCGCCTCTAGCTAAGCTGTTCCAGTACAGCTGCAACACTGGAATCTACCCGACAAAGTGGAAAATTGACCAATCCAGCCAATTACTGCCCCATCAGTCCATTCAGTAAAGAGATGGACAGTGTTATCGACAGTGCTATCAAGCAGCATTTACTCACCAATAATCTGCTCACCGATGCTCAGTTTGGGTTCCGCCAGGACCACTCAGCTCCAGACCTCATTGAAGCCTTGGTCCAAACATGGACAAAAGAGCTAAATTCCAGAGGCGAGGTGAGAGTGACTGCCCTTGACATCAAGGCAGCATTTGACGTAGTGTGGCATCAAGGAGTCCTAGTAAAATTAAAGTCAATGGGAATCAGGGCGAAAACTTTCCATTGGCTGGAGTCATACCTAGCACAAAGGAAGATGGTAGTGGTTGTTGGAGGCCAATCATCTTAGCCCAGACATTGCTGATGACTGTACATTGTTCAGCTCCATTCGCAACCCCTCAGATAATAAAGCAGTCCTTGCCCGCATGCAGCAAGACCAAGACAACATTCAGGATTGGGTTGATAAGTGGCAAATAACATTTGTGCCACACAAGTGCCAGGCAATGACCATCTCCCATAAGAGAGAGTCTAACCACCTCCCGTTGACATTCAACGGCATTACCATTGACAAATCCCCCACCATCCTGGGGGTCTCCATTGACCAGAAACTTAACTGGACCAGTCACATAAATACTGTGGCTACAGGAACAGGTCAGAGGCTGGATTGAGTAGAGTAGTGATAACGGGGGATTTCAACTATCCTAATATAGACTGGGAGAACCTTCACCACGGGGACTGTAGCAGTTCAAGAAGGTGGCTCACCACCACCTTCTCAAGGGCAATTAGGGATGGGCAATAAAACGCTGGCAGACGCCCACATCCCATGAACGAATTTTAAAAAAACAATAATATAAGGGGCAAAGGAGGGGAGGAAATTTTGAAACGTGTTCAGGATAATTTTCTCGTCCAGTACATTTCTGGCCCAACAAGGAAGGACACATTGCTGGATTTGGTTCTAGGGAATGAGTCAGGCCAAGTGGAGCAAGTGTCAGTTGGGGGAGCATTTAGGGAGCAGCGATCATAATGTCATAAGGTTTAGAATAGCTATGGAAAAGGACTCTGAACACTCTAAAATAAAAATACTCAATTGGAGGAGGACCAATTTCAGTGGGATGAGAACAAATCTGGCCCAGGTAAATTGGAATCATAGATTGGCAGGCAAAACTATAATTGAACAGTGGGCAGCCTTTAAAGAAGAGATGATTTAGGTACAGACAAGGTTCATTCCAACGAGGGAGAAAGGTAGGGCAACTAATGCCAGAGCTCCCTGGATGACAAAGGAGATAGAGAATAAGATGAAACAGAAAACAATGGTGTAAGACAGGTGTCAGCTTGATAACACATGTGAGAACCAGGCAGAATATAGAAAGTTCAGGGGGGGAAGTGAAAAAAGAAATAAGAGGGGCTAAGAGATTATGAGAATAGACTAACAACCAACATAAAAGGGAATCCAAAAGTCTTCTACAGACATGTTAACAGTAAACGGGTAGTAAGAGGAGGGGTGGGACTGATTAGGGACCATAAAGGAGATCTACTCATGGAGGAAGTGGGCATGGCTGAGGTACTAAATGAATACTTTGCATCGGTCTTTATCAAGGAAGAAGATGCTGCCAGGGTCTTGGAAAAGGAAGATACAGTTAAGGTACTGGATGGGCTAAAAATTGAGAAAGAAGAGGTACCAGAAAGGCTAGCTGTACTTAAAATAGATAAGTCACCCAGTCCGGCTGGGATGCGCCCTAGGATACTGAGGGAAGTAAGGGGGGAAATTGCGGAGGTACTGGCCATAATCCTTAGATACGGGAGTGGTGCCAGAGGACTGGAGAATTGCAAAAGTTACACTCTTGTTCAAAAAAGGGTGTAAAGATAAAACCAGCAACTGCAGGCCAGTCAGTTTAACCTCGGTGGTGGGGAAACTTTTGGTAACGATAATCTGGGACCGAATTAACAGTCACTTGAACGAGTATGCATTGATTAGGGAAAGCCAGCATGGATTTGTTAAAGGCAAATTGTGTTTAACCAACTTGATAGAGTTTTTTGATGAGGTAATAGAGAGGGTAGGTGATGAGGTGTATATGGATTTTCAAAAAGCGTTTAATAAAGTGCTTGCTATTAAGATTGCGGCCCATGGAATAAAGGGGGCAATAGCAACATGGATACAGAATTGGCTAAATGACAGGAAACAGAGAGTAGTGGTGAACAGTTGTTTTTCGCACCAGAGGGAGGTGTACAGTTGTGTTCCCCAGGGACCGCTGCTTTTCTTGATGTATACTAATGACTTGGGCTTGGGTGTACAGGGCACAAATTCAAAATTTGCAGATGACACAAAACTTGGAAGTGTAGTGAACAGTGAGGAGGATAGTGATAGATTTCAAGAGGATATAGACACACTGGTGGCATGGGCGGACACGTGGCAGATGAATTTTTAGGCGGAAAAATGCGAGGTGATGCATTTCGATCGCAAAAATGAGGAGAGGCAATATGGAATAGAGGGCACAATTCTAAAAGGGGTACAGGAACAGAGAGATCTGGGGGTATATGTACACAAATCGATGAAGGTGGCAGGGCAAGTTGACAAAGCGGTTAAAAAAGCATATGGGGTCTTGGGTGTTACAAATAGAGACATAAAGTACAAAAGCAAGGAAGTCATGATGAACCTTTATATAACACTGGTTCAGCCACAACTGGAGTATTGTGTACAGTTTTGAGCACCATTGGCAGAAGGGTCAAGAACCAGAGGGCAAAGGTTTAAGGTGATTGGCAAAAGAACCAAAGGTGATATGAGGAAAAGCTTTTTTACACAGCGAGTGGTTAGGATCTGGAATGCACTGCCAGAGGGGGTGGTGGAGGCAGATTCAATCATGGCCTTCAAAAGGGAACTGGATAAGTACTTGAAACAAAAAAATGTGCAGGGCTACGGGGAAAGGGTGGGGCAGTGGGACCAGCTGGATTGCTCATGCATAGAGCTGGCGTGGACTCGATGGACCGAATGGCCTTCTTCCGTGCTATGATTCTATGATTCTATGATTCTGCGGCAAGTGACTCACCTCCTGACTCCCCAAAGCATTTTTACCATTTACAAGGCACAAATCAGGAGTGTGATGAAATACTCTCCACTTGAGTGGATGAGTGCAGCTCCAACAACACTCAAGAAGCTCGACACCATTCAGGACAAAGCAGCCCGCTTGATTGGCACCCCATCCACCACCTTAAACATTCACTCCCTCCAGCACAGGCGCACCGTGGCTGCAGTGTGTACCACCTACAAGATGCACTGCAGCAACTCGCCAAGGCGTCTTCGACAGGACCTCCCAAACCCGTGACCTTTACCACCTAGAAGGACAAGGGCAGCAGGCGCATGGGAACACCACCACATGCACGTTCCCCTGCAAGTCACACATCATCCCAACTTGGAAATATATCGCCATTCCTTCATTGTCGTTGGGTCAAAATCCTGGATATCCCTACCTAACAGCACTGTGGGAGAACCTTCACCACACACACAGCCTTCTGTGGTAGAGAATTTTAAAGGTTCACCACCCTCTGAGTGCACCAAGTCCTGCTCACCTGTCACCCGCCCAAATTTTAACTTTCCCCAATTGGCGGAAAAGGAGTGGGGAACCAGTTAAAATGGAGCAGTTCTATTTCCCCTTTGTTCCCATCAATCTGCGATCCTAATTTTGGCAGCAAATGAGGCTCTCGCTGAACTCTTAGAGGAATACAGCTTAGTGAAAAATTAAAAGAGAGACAGGAAAAAACTATACAACATAAAAAAAACCCACTGCTGCACAGAAAACAAGTGACTCAGTTGTCAGCTATTAAATGAAACATCATAGACAGAAGTGGAGGGAGGTTTAAAATATGTCTTGTGACAATATTTAAATGGATTTGTGTCTGAGAACTCTATTGGTATCCTTGAGGTTTTTTTTAAAGAATAGTAGCCCACTCATTGTTTTCTCCTCCTCTGGTCCACTCAGGCCACACATCTTCTGCAGTTGACAGAGCAGGTGGGTGACTTATTTGCAGGTGTGCCACTTTTTCTGCTTTTCAACTGGTTGCAAAGAAGCAGTTGAGCGCAGGCTGCTGAAGAGTGACCCTCTAATCTTCCCTCCTTCTCAAAAGGGAAATGCCTGACCTCCACATGGCTATTTTTACAGCAGCGTGACTCAGCAGGATGGGGAGAGAATGGATCAAACTAGAAAAATATTTTTAAGAAGTCATGGGCGCTAAATTGGGCTGTGTAGCGCCCATTGTTTTGGCACGACAGCCTCTCCGACAGCCAAGATGGTGACTTGGATGCGCACGCATGTTTCCTGCGTGACGTGCGCCAGACGCCATCTTGGTATAGGGGTTTGCGCAGGTGAATATAAGAAAATGGCTTCAATCAGTGTGCAATGCTGATTTAAAGTGATAGACACCATTTTGGGACTTATCCCCCAACTCAACGCACAGTCTTAACCCCGACCATCTGAACATGTCTTAGAGTGCCTGGAGGACCCCCCACCGGCGCTATTTAAAGGGACCATGTAGGATTTACAGGTTAGTGGCTGGATTATTGCTTCTGGCTGCCGAGACATTTGTAACCGTTTTTGGAGGTCTCCTAGACTTCAATACTAGGATGCTGGGACATAGCCTAACATTTAGAGCCAGGACGTGCAGGAGTAAAGTCAGGAAATGCTTCTACATGCAAAGGGTGGGAGACGTTTGGAACACTCTTCTACAAATGGCAGTTGATGCTAGCTCAATTGTGAATGTTAAATCTGAGATTGATAGATTTCTGTGAACCAAGGGATATGGGGCTAAGGTGGGTATATGGAGTTAGGTCACAGGTCCACCATGATCTCACTGAATGGTGGAACAGGCTCGAGGGGCTCAATGCCACTGCCACTTGCTGCCTCTTGATATGCGCCACCTTCTCCTGCAAGAAAGCGGGACGTGTGCCTCGGTGATGTGCCTGTCATGGTTGTGGGTGGGCGGCTTGAAACAATGTTAATGTGTTAGGGCAGAAGGAAGCATCTAATTGGAAGAGTTGAGTACTGATGGAAAGAGTTTATTGGTATGTGGGTGATGGGGGGTGTAGTGCGTGGAGCAGTTGGTAGGAGACGCCACTTGACAGTTGACCTCATTCACGTTGCCCACTCATGTCAAAGCATTGAATTTCTTCCTGCACTACATCCATGTTCATGATGCTGTGCGCCTGGCATTGACTTCGTCCCCTGCTGCCTCCCACTGCCTTTTGAGTATATGTCTGGAGGGCCTCTTGCCCCCCCGCCCCCCCGCCCCCCCGCCCCCCCCCTCACTGCGGATATAAGATGTCCCTCCTTCTGTCCACCTCTTGCACCAAGTGCATCAGCAGAGAACGTTGGTGCATGCACTCTCACAGGCCTGGTACCAACTCAGATTGGCAGATTGGTGAGGTCTGGTGTGCAGATTGGAGGATGTGAGATTTAGTAATGCGCAACCTTTATTCAATGTTTTAACATAACTCATTAGTGTGTAAACATAGGGATCGGATCTGCATCTGTGTTTTACATGCGCGATGTCTGATCTCTGTTCAGACTCCATGCAGACAGTAGACTGTTATTTTCAGCAAATAATGGGTACAAGCTACCTTTAAGAGATTTCTGAGAAACATCCTCCCTTTAAGAGATGGAGCTCCCTCTGGTGGCGGAAAGTGCAAATTGCATTCATTCCACGTGCTAGGCCAGGAAAGGAAGTACTCCCTTGGGAGCAAATTTGCGTCTTGCCTGCCCAGGGTCTGTGGAGCGCGGAGTGTTAGCGCATCGTGCTAACATCGCCCAGAACGGACCCTTAACCAATGTTTCCCCCCATATGTCCTTGGAAATGGACAAGTTGACTCAAGAATGATCAAATCAATCAAATGCAATGTGTAGAATTTTGTTGAGATGATAATGTTTAAGGGTCATCGAGAAGGGAGGAATAGATGTGATCCCACTTAAAATAGAGATTACTACAACAGTGTTGTCCAATAGAAATTGCTGTCTAGCCGCAGGCAGGGCTATGGGGACATTGCTTTAGCCACAAGCACTAATTTTAGTAGAAAATGCTATTCACACAATACAGATACATGCATATTTACTTAACAAGCATCACTGAAACAAGTTATTATATTAGCTATGCCTTGTGGTTAATGCCCCATGCATACTTTAAAAATAACTTTAATCATTTACAGTTCTAGTTCCACTCATCAAAGAGATTATGGATATGAAATTATGGAGAGCCCCTAATCAGCTTTAAGTATGATCTTAATTGTTACATTTTTAATTTTAAAAACAGGCAAAGGCATGTGCACATTCTGTTGATCAGAAGCTGTCACAACGCCTTCTTTCAGTGACAATATCAAGTTCCACTTCAGCAACACCATGGCTTGGGAGAGTTGGCCGTTGGCAAGAGTCTCAGTTCACAAAGGTATCGAAACAGGTTTCAGTCTCTGGATTCTATACAATATACTGCTGCCCAGGCTGCCTCTGATTAATGGTTATTAACTGAAAAACATGGGTGGGGGGGAAAGAATCAACTGAGATGACAGTAAGGTCACAGATATTTCCCTCAACATTTGGACCACTTTGTATTCAAATGAAACATATTCCTATATATATATATATATAGATATATAGATAAGAGCTGTCAATTTGTCCTCATCCAAACTATAACCTTTTATTCATTCCTAGCAACACCATTTCCAGTATTGTGACTCCATCAATTTGACTTGTACGGTACGACTGACTACCTTTTGTTTATTTCAGCAAAGATACCACAGGTAATGTGGTAAATGGCAGGTCAGCATTATGCAAGCTGCTTCTGCTATGACTTAGGAATTATCATAGAATCATAGAATGATACAGCACAGAAGGAGGCCATTCAGCCCATCGTGCCCTTGGACGAGCTATCCAATTAGTCCCACTTCCCTGCTCTTTCCCTATAGCCCTGCAAATGTTTCCCCTTCAAGTATTTATCTAATTCCCTTTTGAAAGTTATTATTGAATCTGCTTCCACCACCCTTTCAAGCAGTGCATTCTAGATCCTAACAACTCGCTGCATAAAAAAAATGTTTCCTCATGTTGCCTTGGGTTCTTTTGCCTATTGCCTCACATCTGTGTCCTTTGGTTACCGACCCTTCCGCCACTGGAAACAGTTTCTCCTTATCAACTCTATCAAAACCCTTCATGATTTTGAACATCTCTATCAAATCTCCTTTTAACCTTCTCTGCCCCAATGAGAACAACCCCAGTTTCTCTAGTCTCTCCAAACTAAAGTCTTTCATCCCTGGTACCATTCTAGTAAATCTCCTCTGCCTTGACATCCTTTCTAAAGAGTGGTGCTCAGAATTGGTCATCATATTCCAACTAGGGCCTAACCATTGTTTTATAAAGGTTCCTTGCTTCCTTGCTTTTGTGTTTCATGGCCCCGATATTTACAGAGAGGCGGGGAGGGAGCAGGGCGTGAATGTCAACGGCCGATAAACCTGGAAATACCAGGAAGGCAGAGGTCCTGTCGAATTTAATGGCAGGACCTCATTAGAATTTTTTAAAATTTGCTTTCCACCTGGCAGCGGGTCAGATATCAGGCTCTGGTAGAAGGCAGCAGCCAGGGACCACTGGGGATGATCTCCAGCAGTTGAGAAGATCAGGGGTTGGTGGGGCGGGCTCGAAGTGCGGCAGCGGGGAGGGAGGGAGAGATCGCGTGGGGGGAGAGATCACGTGGGGGAGAGACGGCGGGGGGAGAGATCACGGGGGAGAGACATCACGTGGGGGAGAGATTGGAGGGGGAGAGATCAAAGGGGGGAAAGATCGTGAGGGGGAGAGATTGTGGGGAGAGAGATCTGAGGGGGAGCGATTGAGAGGGGAAGAGATCGAGGGGAGAGATCGCGGGGGGGGAAGAGATCGCGGCAGAAAGTTTGCTTGAGGAGCCAGGGGAAGCATTCCTGCTTCTCCTGGTCCACAAGTAGTGCTGTAAAAGCACTTACCTGCTGGATCCGGCAGCTCCTGCCTCCTTTCAGCTTCTGGGTTCTCTGAGCCATGGGCGGGTTAGGGTCGGGTTCCCCTTTTTAACCAATTTAACCCCCTCCCCCCAACCACTCTCTCCCGCCACCTTCTCCCGCCCGTTGCAGGGGGTTTAAAATTCCCCTCTATGCCTCTATGTATAAAACCATGTATCTTCTATGGCTTTTTAACAGCCCTCTCAAATTATCCTGCCACCTTTAAAGACCTGTGTATGTATACCCTCAGGCCTTTTAGTTTGTGCTAACCCTTTAAAATTGTACCATTTAGTTTATAATGCCTCTCCTCTCAAAATGTATCACTTCACACTTCTCTGAGTTAAATTTCATCTGAAATTGTCAGCCTATTTCACCAGTCTGTCTATGTCCTCCTGAAGTCTGCTGCTATCCTCCTCATTGTTTACTACATTTCCGTGTTTCGTGTCATCTGCAAACTTTGAAATTATACTCTCTATACCTGAGTCCAGGTCATTAATGTGTATCAAAAAGAGTAGTGGTCCTAATACCAACCCCTGGGGAACATCACTGTATGCTTCCCTCCAGTCTGAAAAACAACCGTTCACCACTACTGCTTTCTGTCCCTTAGCCAATTTTGTATCCACGCAGCCATTGCCCCTTTAATCCCATGTGCTTCAATTTTGCTAACAAGTCTATTATGTGGTACTTTATCAAACAACTTTTGAAAGTTCATTTACACAACATGAACTGCTCAACCCTCATCAATTCTCTCCATTACTTCATCAAAGAACTCAACAAGATAGACAAACTGATTTTCCTTCAACAAATCTGTGCTGACTTTCATTTATTAACCTATATTTTTCCAAGTGCCAATTAATTTTATCCTGGAATACTGTCTCTAAAAGTTTCCCTACCACTGACATTAGGCTGACTGGCCTGTAGTTGCCTGGTTAATCCCGCTCCCCTTTTTTGAACATTTGCAATCCTCCAGTCCTCTGGTACCACTCCCATATCTTAGGAGGATTGGAAGATTGTGGCCCGAGCCTCCCCAATTTCCACCCTTACTTCCCTCAGCAACCTAGGATGCATCTCATTCAGACCGGGTGACTTTTCTGCTTTGTGCACTGACAACATTTTAAGTACCTACTCTTTATCTATTTTTATCCTATCTAATTTCTCCACTAACTTCTCCTTTACTGTGACATTGGCAGCATCCTCTTCTTTCATGAAGACAGGCGCAAAGTATTGATTTAGTACCTCAATCATGCCCTCTGCCTCCACAATAAGATTTCTTTTTCGGTCCCTAATTGGCCCCACCCTCCCTTTGACTACCCTTTTATTATTTATATGTTTACAAAAGACTTTTGGGTTCCCTTTTGTGTTACCTGCTAATCTATTCTCATACTCTCTCTTTGTCCCTCTTATTTCCTTTCTCAGTTCTCCCTATACTTTTGTATTCAGCTTGGTTCTCTGCTGAATCTGACACTTATTAGAAGCCTCCTTTTTCTGGTCATTTTAATCTCTATATCTTTAGTCATCCAGCTTTGGATGCCCTTCCTTTCCCCCTCGCGGGAATGTGTCCAGTTTGTACCCGAGCTATCTCCGTTTTGAAGGCCTCCCATTGCATATTTATGTTCCACCTGCCAATTTTTGATTCCAATCCACCTGGGCTAGACCGCTTTACAACTCATTTGGTGGTGGTTTTTATTTATGCGATGAGCTGAGAGGGACACCAATGTGTAATCAGATGGAGGGCGATTTGATTGTCTGGTGTGAGTGGAAAGGTGGGGAGTGTAGGACTGTTGGTGAGTTGGGGGATGGAGTTCCAATTATTGATAGTGGGCACGGATCAGGCGAGCACGCAGAACCCTTGCAGACAAGGCGTGTGGTTCCTGTTGCACCCCTGCGTCTTCCTCCACTTCCTCTTCCGGCTCCCCCCCCCCTCCTCCTCCTCCTCCTCAGCCTCTTCCTCTTCAGCCTCCTCCTCCTCCACCTCTGGCTCAGGGTTTTCTGCAATCATTAGTGGCAAAGGCTGGCCCCTCATGATGGCGAGGTTGTGCAGCATGCAGTATACCACCATGAATCTGCCCACCCGCTCAGGGGAGTACTGCAGGGCTCCTCCAGACCAGTCCAGGCAGCGGAAGCGTTGTTTGAGGAGGCCTATGGTGTGCTCCATGATGTTGCGTGTGGCAGCATGGCTCTCATTATCGGCCTGCTGTGCATGTGTGTGTGGGTTCCTGACTGGTGTCATGAGCCACGACGTGAGGGGATAGCCCTTGTCACCCAGTAGCCAGCCTTTGACTCGCAGAGTCGGGTGAAAGATAGCTGGCAAGTTGGACTGCCGCATGACGAAGGCATCATGTCTGCTCCCAGGGTATCGGGCATCGACCTCCACGATACAATGCGTGTGGTCACACACCAGCTGCACGTTGAGGGAGTGGAAGCCCTTTCGGTTGACGAAGACGGCTGAGTTGATGTGCGTAGCACGCAGGGCAATATGTGTGCAGTCAATGGCACCCTGCAACATGGGGAAGCCAGCAATGCGGGTGGACCCCCGTGCTCGCTCATTCTGCTTGTCTCTATGTAGAGGGAAGGTGGAACAGTGCATCTGTGACCTCCCTTATGCAGCAGTGCACTGCATACCCCTGCGAGATGTTGCACAACAGAAGCCTGAAGTGCTCCTGAGCCGTAGAAATTCAGCGCCACGGTGACCTTCACAGCCACAGGCAATGCTGTCCTCGTCCTGCTCTGAGGCAGCAGTTGTGGCCGCACCAGCTAACAGATCTCAGTGACGGCTTCCTTGGTGAACCTCAGGGATTGGATGCAATCCTCCTCGGTCATGTTGACGTAAAAGAATTGATCCCGGAAGGCCCTCATTGGGTAGGGCCTCCTGCTCAGTGCCCTGCGCCTCCTTGTCCTCCGTCTCCTCGCAGCTTGACCTGCTATGCCTGGCCTCTCTGCATGCTCCCAGTCATGCTCAATGCCCAACGGGAGCCCTAGCAGAATGCCCATGGTTGGCAGGAATGTTGTTCAACCACGGTTGTAACTTTCCGACCCGTAAGGCAGTACCTGCCAAAGCCTTCTCAAAAGTAGTGTAGGAACTCTCAGTAAGAATAGGGAGCTTCAAAAAACACTTCCTACTCCTCCAGCAGCCAGAAGCAATAATCCAGCAACTAACCTGCAACACCTGCATGGCCCCTTTAAATAGTGCTGGTGGGGGGGTCCTTCAGGCACTGTAAGACACGTTTAGATGGTTGGGGATAAGACTGTGCTTCAAGTTGAGCTTTAAGGTCGAAAATGGTGTGTATCACTTTAAATCAGCGTTGCACGCTGATTGCACGCATTTTCTCCCTACTTTACATGCTTCCAGCGGTCGGTATTTCCACATGCGCTAACTCCTATATCAAGATGGCATCTGGCGCACGTCATGCAGGAAACGTGCATGCACATCCAAGATCTTGGATGTTGCCGAGACCGTTTAGCGCCGAAACAATGGGTGCTACACGGCCCGATTTAGCGGCCCATGTTTTCACATGTGCTCTCACATGGGCTTATCTAAACTTTCGGTAGGTGGACTGATAACACTTTAATGAGACGAGGCCAGAAACAAATCATTAAGTCAGCAAGTGAATGTATAGAGATACAATTATAATCAAATCCCATTTACTTCACTTAACTTCAAACTCATCTTCATTAATAAGAAAAATAATAAACCATGTTACCTTTCCCTGGGTAAATGGGCTAACTAATACTTGCTATTGGTCAGTATGATGATATTGAAACAAACCCAAGGCTGACGCGAGCTTGGTCAGTACTAGTCTTACAATAAACTGCCGTGGCCTTTCTTGGCTTTCTCTCAGAAGTTCATCCCAGCAGATTGACCTTGAATATTGGTCTTTCCTTTTTGTTAACTCTGACCAGAGAAAGTGGAGCATGGGGTACCTGCTGTCCCTCTGATTACTTCCCCATTCAGTCATTTACCAGTAGGTTTGTCAATAACACTGGCTGTCTCTGCCACCCAGAGTGGACTCTTGACAGATGCTCCATTTTGAGCGCAAGTGAATAGGGCTATTCCAATAATAGATGAAGATATTTGTAGGAAGTCTGAAATGAGATAATGAATTCATTCTTCCAAATCATTGAATAACAAATCTTTAATTAACATATATATTCCTCTTTTTCTCCGTGGCTGCAGCATATATATTTGTGTGAACCAACTTTAATTTAAAACACACCACTTAAATGTAACTCATTTCCAAATCTTTTCTTTGGAAAAATAGTCAGAAATCCCAAAATATGATAGACTTCCTGAACACAATTTCTTCAAATCGATAAGTTCACGTCAATATTTAAAATGTGAGAATTTCTCTGGGCAACAGACTTTTTAAGCGGCTTGTCTTATGACTCCCTTGTTTTCATGGGAATATGATAAACTGCAAGCTGTTACACTAGTGTACAATATTTTTTCTACATTATGCATCAAGAACAGTATCAAGCTTTCAATAATGTCTTGAGGCAGTTTTAAATTCAATTTGTCCATTTCATGACCAAAAAAACTATTTTGAAAAGAGAGTTAAATTTTCCTTGCACTTTGTTAAACTGGTAATTGGAACAATAAATGATACTATGTAACAATACACCGTTGGAGAGCTGGAAATAAATTGGGCAACACATTTCCTCAGTATTATCTGAAAGCTGTACTTAGTAGCTCTTTTCAGAATTGAATCATCTGCCATAAGGTAGAAGACCACTATATCCTGTTTATACTGACAGTTGGAGGCCCATTTGGATCAGAAATCTGCTAAAATGAAAATATCCAATTGGTATTGCAAATTCCACAAATTCTGCACTCTGAATTAGTCGCAGCTTGAAGTACACCCACTACTGTTTCATGCTGGCACCAACTCATGGTGCATTAATACAGAACAACTGTTTCAAGAAGTGGATTTGCAATATTCTCTCAAGATCCAGGTACTGTGGTGTCTTCCTGTTATAGTGTGAGGCTGAATTCACAGCATCAGAAAAGAATAAAATCCAATGTGGTGCATTCCTGTAGGGGTTCTTCTGCTCGTCCGCTGTAACTTTGGTGGAAGAACCGCGGAAACCTTGGAAATAATGCATAGACACTTGTTTATAAATCTCGACTATGTTTCTGGCTGCTGTACCTTTCCCAATGGCTGGGACCAGACCGGTAAGCCCAAATTGTTTTGCTGACTTGTATATATAAGCTGAGTGCTCAGGCTGAAAATGACCAAAAAATGCCTTCTTCTGCCAGCACATAGCAATCATGATGTGGAGATGCCGGTGATGGACTGGGGTGGACAAATGTAAGGAATCTTACAACACCAGGTTTCGGAGGCTTGTGATTTTCAAATAAAACTGTTGGACTATAACCTGGTGTTGTAAGATTCCTTACATTAGCACATAGCAATGTTTATATTGCCATCTGAGATGGTAGTAGCTCCAGAGGTGCTGGAAAAAAACACCTTTTTTTGGATCTCAGATTTTCCAGAGATCGATGCACTGCTTCATTTGATTTATTATGTTAGAACTGAAGGACTGCCATCAGGAGCAGGACTGTAACATAAATGTCACATTACAAGTAGTGAAATATAAATGGTCACTAGGCTTACAACCACATCTACACCATTACACCCAACAAATCCATTCCCTTCTTACTGCCTCATTTCCTTTATTCTCCTTTGCATCTTCAAGGAATAAATACATTATTTGCATGAGATAATATGGGATAGTCTGTGTAAATTTTAGTTTTATAGATGTACTTAAAATTCTTAATTTGTGCTATCTTATTTGCAGGCCATTTCTTGGTCTAGTGCATTAATAGCCCCTAAACTTACAATAGTAGAATTTCTGACTTCATCTGTAAGGCAAAGAATCGAGCAGCTGACAATGGCCCATGGATTGGCATGCCCTGTATAGCAATATTGATTTGAAGTCTTAAGTTGAGAGGTCTTTGTCTTTATGCAAGTTTGCAAAGGGAAAAAAAAAATGTTATCGATCAGATAAATTTTCTCCCATCCTCTTAATCTTTGGCTAGGCTTGAGGCTTTGATCTTGGGACTGGCCTGAGACTTTGTATGGCTATCACATTAAGCTACGCATGGCTTGGTTTATAACAAATTAAGTGCTTGCAGAGTGGTATGTGGTATCCTCTAGTAAATTACCTGCTTGAAATATCATGTTAAACCATGTGTAGTGCAACAAAGTGCAGGCTGAAACTTCAGCCTGAAGACAGCCCTGAGAATGTGGAAGGATTTAATGTTAAATAGTATATTCCGCGAGAAAAGCAATTTACCTGCTTACAATGGGGTTGTTTTAATAAATTACTTCTTATTTCCAATCCAAATATATCCTGACATCTTAACTAGAGATGGGAAAAGTTGATGTCAAACATAAAATATGATGAAATACCACATAATAGACTTGATCTCAATATTGAAGCACATGGAATTAAAGGGGCAGTGGCATCGTGGATACAAAATTGGCTATGAGACAGAAAGCAGAGAGTAGTGGCGAATGGTTAGGAACATAGGAACAGGAGTGGGCCATTCAGCCCCTTGATCCATTCAATTAGATCATTGCTGATCAGTATCTTAACTCCATCTATCTGCCTTGGTTCCATACCGCTATCAAAAATCCATCAATCTCAGTTCTGAAATTTTCAATTGACCCCCAGCCTCGGGCTCGATGTTAGCAGGGCTGCGGGTTCGCGGCGGGGGGGGGGGGGGCAATTGGGCGCGTGGGTAACGCGCCCGGTGAAATTAGTCTGCCCCCTGCGTGATCGCAGCCTAATTGGATCCACTTACCTGGTCTTCCGGGTTCCCCACTGCTGATCTGCGCGTCGGGCAGGCTGCGCATGCGCAGTAAGGTCTGTCAGCTGGAGGAGCTCTATTTAAAGGGGCAGTCCTCCACTGACAGATGCTGCAACAAATAGAAAAAAATACAGCATGGAGCATCCCAGGGGGAAGGCTGCTCCCAGTTTAATGATGCCTCACTCCAGGTATCATTAGATGGGGTGAGGAGGAGCGGGAGGACAGAGATCTTCCCCCGGCGGGCGGGAGGAAGCGGCCTGCCTCTGCCACCAGGAAGGCCTGGCTCGAGGTGGCAGAGGAGGTCACCTGCACCACCAACATATCGCCCACCTGCATATAGTGCAGGAGGCGCTCCAATGACCTAAGTAGGTCAGCCAAAGTGAGTACACTTACTCATTCCCCTACACTCCGTCTGCCACATCACCGCCCCCACCCCACATCTCCTTCTGCACTGCCAACACTACTCTGTCACATCACCCCTCACACCCACTCAAACCTCATCCTCATCTTACCTGCACTGACTCACCTCGCCAGTACTCATCCCGCCACTACCACTAAACCCAATCCTCATACAATCTCATGGCTCTATCTCATACTCACCCTCTCGTGCAGCTCTTTCACGGTCAGCCTCACTCAACCTGCCACTACCTGTGCTGCAGCCACAGGGCATGCATCACATATTTGCAGTAGGCAGTGTAAGGCAAACGTGTCGTGAGCATGAAGGGGATGCACAAGGGTGTTTAAGGGTTTGTCATGGTTTTTACTCATATTTAATTTCTGATCGACTCACATAACATATCATATTGGCACCACTACTGCCACGTCTTTGCGAATCTTGTCTGGTTTGTGCAATAATGCCCTTTCCTGAAGATCACAATGAAGACCCACAACTGATGACACCCATTGTGTCACTGCAGAGTGGTATAGGTGTATTTGCAGGGCTCTTCTGTGGAGACGTCGGCGATGTCCCCGGTGGCACCCTGGAAGGATGCGGAGGAGAATTTTTTGAGGGCAGTGGTGACTTTGACAGCGACAGGTAAGAAGATGGTGCTCGGGCCAGCCAGGAGCAGCTCGGCATGAAGGAGGCTGCAGATGTCCACGACTACATGTCGAGTGACTCTGAGCCTCCGTGTGCACTGCTGCTCAGAGAGGTCCAGGAAGCTGAGCCTCGGTCTGTAGACCCTGTGGCGAGAGTAGTGCCTTCAGCGACGCATCTCTCTCTGCGGTTGCCCTCCCTCCTGCTGTGCAGGTGGATGTGTCACAGCACTCTGTTGTGGAGCTCCACGTGTCAGAGGTGGACGGCGTGGATGGTGAGGCTGGTGAGGCTGGTGATGCTGTTCGCCCTCCGAGGAGGTCATGACTGCAGCTACAGCGGCCCCCATCAGGAAGATATACATCTGAGGGGGTCCGCAAGGTAGGTACGTGTGTCTGGACCCCGGGGTAAGTGTGCAAGTTGGTGAATTTTCTTGTCAGGAGGAGGGTGGTGGAGGCCAAATTTGTCCCAAGTGACAGAGTGGCCTCCTGCAATGAGTGAGGGCCTCCCCCCCCCACCTGTCAAATGGACCTTTGCAGCTGCCACAGGCTGACAGCTGCAACAGGTCCATTTCAACTGGGAGTGTTTCTCCCAGTATGGGAAACAGTCCCAGTTGTCTATAAATTCCCACCGCTCCTTACATATTCACTTAATCAGGTCAGTTAGTGACCTGAAATACCTACGTAAATACTTTTAAGTGGCATCCCGCTGGCTTTAATTGCCTGCGGGATTCCCACCTGCGGGGGCTGCGCGCGCACGCCGGTGCGTCTGTGGGGAACCCGCAAGTGGGCGCGTTGGAGCCGGGCTCCGGACCCGCTCTGGGATTCCCCGATTTTCAGAGCCCCCCCCCGCCAGGAACGCACCCGATAGCGGGTGCTAAAATGAAGCCCCTCAACATCTTTTTGGGGGTGGGAGTTCCAGATTTCCACTACCCTTTGTGTGAAGAAGTGCTTCCTGACATCACCCCTGGAGTGCCCAGCTCTAATTTTAAGGATATGCCCCCTTGTTCTGGACATGCCACCAGAGGAAATAATAGGGATGAAATTAGACTGTTTAGCACCCGTTTTTTAGCCTCGAAAATGGGGTCCGAGATGTGCGCACACACTCGATGGGAAGTGCGCAGAACGCCATCTTGGTAAAGGGATTTACTTGCGCGTGCCTAATGACCACTGGCAGCAGGTAGAGTAGGATGGGCAAATAAATGCTGGCCTTGCTAGCAACGCCCAAATCCCATGAACAAATAATAAAAAAAGAGATTATGACACGAATCAGCGTGCAACGTTGATTTAAAGGGACAGCTGCTATTTTGGAACTCCACACTCCATCCAATGCACGGTCTTAACCTTGCACAGCTGAACATGACTTAAAGGGCATGAAGGACCACCCCCACCACCAGCGTTTTTTAAAGAGGTCATGCAGGAGTTACAGGTTAGTTGCTGGATTATTTCTTTTGGCTGCTGGTGCATTTGTTCTTGTTTTTGGAGGTTTCCTACACTTGAATGAAGTTTCAATATTCTATAGGGAGTGGGCTGGCTGGCTGACAGGCAACAGCAAGCGCACTTGTGGAATGGCAGGGGTGGGAGCAGGCATGTTGTCATCCTGAGAGAGAACAGCAAGTTTGTCTTCCATGGAACCACTTGCTGCCTCCTATTATGCACCACCTTCTCCTGGAAGAAAGAGTGATTTAAAGGGACAGTTGCTATTTTGGAACTCCACACTCCATCCAATGCACGGTCTTAACCTTGCACAGCTGAACATGACTTAAAGGGCATGAAGGACCCCCCCCCCCACCGCCACCAGCGTTTTTTAAAGAGTGTCAATGAGTGTCCTGCAAGATATTTGGGTGATGTGGCTGTCATGGTTAACAGTGTTTATGAACTATGAGCTGTGGGTGTGAGGCCTGCAGCAGTGCTAAGTGTGTGAGGGTGAGATAAAGCTTATGATTTGAATGTTTGAGTACTGACTGAAAGAGATTGTTGATAGGTGGGTGATGGGGGTGTAGTGAATTGGGCATTGGATGTGGCTAGTGGTGCAGTTAGTACAAAATGCCACTTGAAGCTTGAACTCAATCACCTTGACAACTCGTTTTAAATCATTGAGCTTCTTCCTGCGCTGCATGTGTGTTCTAGGAGCTATGTGCCAGGTATTTACCTCCTCCCCTACATCCTCCCACTGCCTCTTGAGCATACGTCTGGAGGGCCTCCTGCCCCCCTGCGGATACAGGATGCCCCTCCTTCTCTCCGCCTTTTGCACCAAGCGCATAGTCAGAGAACCTTTGGTGCACGCTCTCTCCCAGGCGCAGCCATTCTTCAAAGTATCACAGCACAGACTCAGTTTTGAAACGACTCCCACCACTTCTTGCAGCCACAAGAGGTGCAGGCTGCCTTTAAGAAGCGTGGGCCACTCGCAATATCGGGGACCCCTGCTGATGTGAATGTAATGTGCTGCCTGCATCGCAACGAACGGGCGTGGGTTAATCACGTACTGCACTCCCCTGCCCATTTTCAGGGGTTATCCCATTTAAACCCCAGTTTCTCTCCATCTATCCTATCAGCTCTTTTAATCATCTTAAGCTCATTAATCAGATCACCCCTTAATCTTCTATACTCAAGGGAATATAAACCTAGTGTATGCAACCTGTCCTTACAATTTAACTCCTTTAGCCCCGATATCATTCTAGTGAATCTGCGCTGCATCCCCTCCAAGGCCAACATATCCTTGCGGAGGTGCAGTGCCCAGAACTGAACTAAATAGGGTCTAACCAAAGCTAATTGTAACATAACTTCCACCTATTTGTATTCCAGCCCCCTTGAGACAAAGGCCAACATTCCATTTTTAATGAATTTTTGTTTCTGTCCACTAGCTTTTAGTGATTTTTGTACTTGGACCCCTAAATCTCTCTGCTTTTCCATAGTTCCTAGCTTCTCACCATTTATGAAAATACTCTGATCTATCTTTCTTGGGTCCAAAATGGATGACCTCACACTTCCCCACATTGAATTCAATCTGCTACAGTTTTGCCACTCACTTAGTCTATCAATGTCCCATTGCAACTTTCTGTTCGCTATTATTAACATTACTTACAGTGCCACCTAACTTGGTGTCGTCAGCAAACTTGGAAAAATGGCTTTCTATTCCTTCATCAAAGTCATTTCTAAATATAATGAAAAGCTGAGATCCCAGTCCAGATATCTGGGGGACACCATCCTGCCAATTTGAGTACATAATCATTATCTCTACTCTCTGTTTCCTATATCCTAACCAATTCCCTACCCATGTCACGAAGTTGCCTCCAATTCCATGCACTCTCATTTTTTCAACAGTCTCTTATATGGAACCTTGTCGAATGCCAACTGGAAATCCATATGGTTGTTTTTCAGAATAGAGGGATGTATACAGTGGTGTCTCCCAGGGATCAGGACCACTGCTCTTTTTGATATGTATTAACGACCTGGACTTGGGTATGCAGATATTTGTGTCATCAGAAAAGATCAAAGTGTGCCGATGACACAAAACTTGGAAATGTAGTAAACAATGAGGAGGATAGTAGTAGACTTCAACAGGACATAGACAGACTGCTGAAATGGGCAGACACATAGCAGATTAAACTTAATGCAAAGAAATGTGAAGTAATGCATTTTGGAAGGAAGAATGACCCTCAGCTGGAGTAGTGTCCAATTCTGGGCACCACATTTTAGGAAGAAAGTCAAGGCCTTGGAGAGGGTGCAGAAGAGATTTACTAGAATGATAGCAGGGATAAAGGACTTCAGTTATGTGGAGACTAGAGAAGCTGGGATTGTTCTCCTTAAAGTAGAGAAGGTTAAGGGGAAATTTAATAGAGGTGTTCAAAATTTTGAAGGGTTTTGATAGAGTAAATAAAGATAAACTGTTTCTACTGGTAGGAGGGTCGGTAACCAAAGGACACAGATTTAAGGTAATTGACAAAAGAAGCAGAGAGGAGATGAGAAGGAATTTTTTCACGCAGTGAGTTGTTCTGATCTAGAATGCATTGCCTGAAAGGGTGGTGGAAACAGATTAAATAGTAACTTTCAAAAGGGAATTGGATATATGCTTGAGAAGGAAAAAATTGCAGGACTATGGGGAAAGAGCAGGAAAGTGGGACTAATTGGATAGCTCTTTCAAAAAGCTGGCACAGGCACAATTGGCTGAATTGCCTCCTTTTGTGCTGTATGATTCTATAATGTAACTGTCAAACAGATAAGCCTGGCAAAGGCCCGCTCGTTCTTTGCTATTTTCCCTGCATGCTATTACAATCATGATTCTGGCCTGTTGAGAGCCATCAGTAAACAGGATAGCTCCCCTCAATCTGCTCTTATGGATGCAGATACTGAGCCTGGAATAGGAGAAGGGAGGACACAGCAAAAATATGCTCTTAAGTGACAAATCTTGACTCTGATGCAATAAACACAAGCCCACAAAGTCAAATTTCAACAGTGACCATGCAATCTGATTGAGACCCCCAGGGGGGAATTTTAACCCATCAGGACGGGCAGGAGAGGGGTGGGGAGAGTTTAATTCTTAAAAATCTGAAACTTGACCCCCAACCCGCCGTGAATGCGGGCCAGGTTTCCTAGGACTCGGGAAACCAAACAGCTGAAGGGAGGCGAGAACTGCTGGATCCAGCAGCTAAGTCCTTTTCTAGCACTGCTTGTGGACCAGGAGGAGCAGGATTGCTTCTCCCCCGGCTTCCCAAGCTAACCTCCTGCGATCCGCCGATCCTCCCCCTCGCGATCTCCAGGCTGTCCCACGATCCGATGCTCCCCCTAATCTCCGCGGTCTTTCCCACCCTCCACGCAATTTTTCCCTCCCTCCTCTCCTGTCCCTGGCTACGGCCTTCCAATCCGTCTGGTTGCTGGAAAAGGAGAAAAATAATTCAAATGATGTCTTGCAGTTAAATTCGGCAGGACCTCCGCGTTCCCCATACTTCTGGGTTTCTCGTCCGCTACAAAGCGCCCCCCCCCACTTTCCTGACCTCTCCGTAAATATCGGGGCCACGATTTCCATTCATTTGGCTTATCTAATAATCATACCAATAGCTGTGCAAACATGTGTAATTAGGGAAGGTCTTTATGTCCATTAAGCTCATTCATCTATTTGGATGGTGTCACACATACTGCAATCCATTGCTTCCATCCAGTTTTTATTCCTCATAACCTCACATGCAGTTACACTCATTTTGTTTAGAGTTAAGCTTATCATCCATATCTGATTACAGAGCAGTACAGCTTCTTTTTGATGTAATCTGTGTACACAATAGGATTGTTGATAATCATTATATTGATTGGGAGCTCAAGAGGGTTTTTGAAAACTTTATTTTGGCTTTCTTTGAAATTGTAGTACAAGCTTTCCTGTTTTCTTTATTCTAACAAAAACAAGCTGTAACAGTAGTTGAAATGTTTTGTATAAAGTCAGTGGCCCTGATTTTAACGGGTGGGCGAGTCTCGAAGCAGGCGGCACACCCGGGGAGTCTGATGATGTGAAGGCCCGGCCGATCTTAACGGCCGGACTTCATTTACATAAATGTACTTGGAGTCCCGCCCGGACCCAGACAGATCCATTGCCTGGTCGACGGGTGGGAGCAGGAATTTGGTGGCAGGAAGCCACAACTGTGGGAACGGTCCCCAGGAGTCAGTGGGGGGATTTGGCCGCGATTGGGGAGAGTGGGGGAGCTCTGGCCACGATAGGGGAGTGTCGGGGGCACTGGCCACAATCTGGGAGAGTGGAGAGCTCTGGCCATGATCGGGGAGAGTGGGGTCTATTGCCACGATTGGGGAGAGTGGGGGGAGCTCTGGCCACGATAGGGGAGTGTCGGGGGCACTGGCCACAATCTGGGAGAGTGGAGAGCTCTGGCCATGATCGGGGAGAGTGGGGTCTATGGCCATGATTGGGGAGAGTGGGGGGGCTCTGGCCACGATAGGGGAGAGTGGGGGGCTCTGGCCACAATCTGGGAGAGTGGAGAGCTCTGGCCATGATCGGGGAGAGCGGGTCTATGGCCACGATTGGGGAGAGTGGGGGGCTGTGGCCGCGATTGGGGAGAGTGGGGTCTAAGGCCACAATCGGGGAGAATGGGGGGCTCTGGCCACAATCTGGGAGAGTGGAGAGCTCTGGCCATGATCGGGGAGAGCGGGGTCTATGGCCACGATCGGGGAGAGTGGGGGGCTGTGGCCGCGATTGGGGAGAGTGGGGTCTAAGGCCACGATCGGGGAGAGTGGGGGGCTCTGGCCACAATCTGGGAGAGTGGAGAGCTCTGGCCATGATCGGGGAGAGTGGAGGGCTCTGGCCACGATCGGGGGGATGGGGGAGCCCGGGGCATAGGAGGCCCAAAGCTTTCTTATGAGGCCTAGAGGAGCACTCCTGCTCCTCTTAGCCCTCAAGGAAACCTAAAATAACATTTTAAAACTTACCTTCATACCCGCACGGCATATTTAAAGAAGGACTTCATTGCCTTCCTGTGGGTGTCTTGCTCGCTTGCTAAAAAGACTAGGTTAGGATCGGGATACAGTGGGAAGGATGCGAGTTCAGACGGGGTAAGTGACTGGCCTCATTTTAACTCCCCCAGCTCGGTTTCTGCCAGGCGGGCGGAGTTAAAATCAGGACCAGTGTCTTTACCAAAGATCTGTCAGAAAAAAAGGAATTTCCACATTAACTTATAACAGATGAGAAACTCAAAAAGAAAGCCACTGGTTTATTGTGACACTGAGCTTGAAAAGGTATTTGGAATAAAGAGACAGACAGATGAAAGTAATGACACTGAAAAAAAACACATGGTTTTTTTTATCCTTATTCTGTAGAATTTTAAACAATGGAACCTCTGTCCCAGTGCTGGATGTGTGCTCGATCACTCTGATTATTTGCAAGACATAAAAAATAATGAAATCGATTTTGCTACATCACAGCAGCACTGCAAACTTATACCAACTTATGTTCATTACAAAAATAGCATTTTAATTTTAACTTTGAAAGGGAGAGCAGCTCTAAAGCTGCATATAAATTACATTTGGCTTATTGTTATGTCATTTTAAGTGGTGAAATGTATAAAACCACCATGTAGGTTTTACTACATATAGATTAGTGTTGTAACATAACAGAATAGTATAATATAAACCTATCCTGTGGCATGTTTTTTTTTATTCGTTCACACGATGCGGGCGTCGCTGGCAAGGCCAGCATTTATTGCCCATCCCTAATTGCCCTCGAGAAGGTGGTGGTGAGCCGCCTTCTTGAACCGCTGCAGTCCGTGTGGTGAAGGTTCTCCCACAGTGCTGTTAGGAAGGGAGTTCCAGGATTTTGACCCAGCGACGATGAAGGAATGGTGATATATTTCCAAGTCGGGATGGTGTGTGACTTGGAGGGGAATGTGCAGGTGGTGTTGTTCCCATGTGCCTGCTGCTCTTGTCCTTCTAGGTGGTAGAGGTCACGGGTTTGGGAGGTGCTGTCGAAGAAGCCTTGGCGAGTTGCTGCAGTGCATCCTGTGGATGGTACACACAACAGCCACTGTGCGCCGGTGGTGAAGGGAGTGAATGTTTAGGGTGGTGGATGGGGTGCCAATCAAGCGGGCTGCTTTATCTTGGATGGTGTCGAGCTTCTTGAGTGTTGTTGGAGCTGCACTCATCCAAGCAAGTGGAGAGTATTCCATCAAACTCCTGACTTGTGCCTTGTAGATGGTGGAAAGGCTTTGGGGAGTCAGGAGGTGAGTCACTCGCCGCAGAATACCCAGCCTCTGACCTGCTCTCGTAGCCACAGTATTTATATGGCTGGTCCAGTTAAGTTTCTGGTAATTGGTGACCCCCAGGATGTTGATGGTGGGGGATTCGGCGATGGTAATGCCATTGAGTGTCAAGGGGAGGTGGTTAGACCCTCTCCTGTTGGAGATGGTCATTGCCTGGCACTTATCTGGCACGTATGTTACTTGCCACTTATGAGCCCAAGTCTGGATGTTGTCCAGGTCTTGCTGCATGCGGGCTCGGACTGCTTCATTATCTGAGGGGTTGTGAATGGAACTGAACACTGTGCAATCATCAGTGAACATCCCCATTTCTGACCTTATGATGGAGGGAAGGTCATTGATGAAGCAGCTGAAGATGGTTGGGCCTAGGACACTGCCCTGAGGAACTCCTGCAGCAATGTCCTGGGGCTGAGATGATTGGCCTCCAACAACCACTACCATCTTCCTTTGTGCTAGGTATGACTGCAGCCACTGGAGAGTTTTCCCCCTGATTCCCATTGACTTCAATTTTACTAGGGCTCCTTGGTGCCACACTCGGTCAAATGCTGCCTTGATGTCAAGGGCAGTCACTCTCACCTCACCTCTGGAATTCAGCTCTTTTGTCCATGTTTGGACCAAGGCTCTAATGAGGTCTGGAGCCGAGTGGTCCTGGTGGAACCCAAACTGAGCATCGGTGAGCAGGTTATTGGTGAGTAAGTGCCGCTTGATAGCACTGTCGACGACACCTTCCATCACTTTGCTGATGATTGAGAGTAGACTGATGGGGTGGTAATTGGCCGGATTGGATTTGTCCTGCTTTTTGTGGACAGGACATACCTGGGCAATTTTCCACATTGTCAGGTAGATGCCAGTGTTGTAGCTGTACTGGAACAGCTTGGCTAGAGGCGCAGCTAGTTCTGGAGCACAAGACTTCAGCACTACAGCTGAGATGTTGTCGGGGCCCATAGCCTTTGCTGTATCCAGTGCACTCAGCCATTTCTTGATATCACGTGGAGTGAATCGAATTGGCCGAAAACTGGCTTCTGTGAAGGTGGGGATATCGGGAGGAGGCCGAGATGGATCATCCACTCGGCACTTCTGGCTGAAGATGGTTGCAAACGCTTCAGCCTTGTCTTTTGCACTCACGTGCTGGACTCTGCCATCATTGAGGATGGGGATGTTTGCAGAGCCTCCTCCTCCCGTTAGTTGTTTAATTGTCCACCACCATTCACGACTGGATGTGGCAGGACTGCAGAGCTTTGATCTGATCCGTTGGTTGTGGAATCGCTTAGCTCTGTCTATAGCATGTTGCTTCCACTGTTTAGCATGCATGTAGTCCTGTGCTGCTACCTGGCATGCTCTTCTACACTCCTCATTGAGCCAGGGTTGATCCCCTGGCTTGTTGGTAATGGTAGAGTGAGGAATATGCCGGGCCATGAGGTTACAGATTGTGCTGGAATACAATGCTGCTGCTGATGGCCCACAGCGCCTCATGGATGCCCAGTTTTGAGCTGCTAGATCTGTTCTGAATCTATCCCATTTAGCACGGTGGTAGTGCCACACAACACGTTGGATGGTGTCCTCAGTGCGAAGACGGGACTTCATCTCCATGAGGACTGTGCGGTGGTCACTCCTACCAATACTGTCATGGACAGATGCATTTGCGACAGGTAGATTTGTGAGGACGAGGTCAAGTAAGTTTTTCCCTCACCACGTGCAGCAGGCCCAGTCTACCAGCTATGTCCTTCAGGACTCGGCCAGTAGTGGTGCTACCGAGCCACTTTTGGTGATGGACATTGAAGTCCCCCACCCAGAGTACATTTTGTGCCCTTGCTACCCTCAGTGCTTCCTCCAAGTGGTGTTCAACATGGAGGAGGACTGATTCATCAGCTGAGGGAGGACGGTAGGTGGTAATCAGCAGGAGGTTTCCTTGCCCATGTTTGACCTGATGCCATGAGATTTCATGGGGTCCAGAGTCAATGTTGAGGACTCCCAGGGCCACTCCCTCCTGACTGTATATCACTGTACCACCACCTCTGGTGGGTCTGTCCTGCTGGTGGGACAGGACATACCCAGGGATGGTGATGGAAGAGTCTGGGACGTTGGCTGAAAGGTACGATTCTGTGAGTATGGCTATGTCAGGCTGTTGCTTGACTAGTCTGTGGGACAGCTCTCCCAATTTTGGCACAAGTCCCCAGATGTTAGTAAGGAGGACCTTGCAGGGTCGACTGGGCCGGGTTTGCCGGTGTCGTGTCCGGTGCCTAGTGGTCCGTCTGGTTTTATTCTTATTATGACTTTTCGTAGCGAGATTTTACAACTGAGTGGCTTGCTGGGCCATTTCAGAGGGCAATTAAGAATCAACCACATTGCTGTGGGTCTGGAGTCACATATAGGCCAGACCGGATAAGGGCGGCAGGCTTCCTTCCCTAAAGGACATTAGTGAACCAGATGGGTTTTTACAACAATCCGGTAGTTTCATGGCCATCATTACTGCTACTAGTATTTTAATTCCAGATTTTTATTTAATTAATTGAATTTAATTAATTAATTGAATTTAAATTCGCCAGCTGCCGTGGCGGGATTTGAACTCATGACTCTGGATTTTAGTCCAGTAACATAACCACTATGCTACCGTACCCGATGTCACTTCTGCTACCTTTCTATTATGTCAATAAACAATGTGCAGAACTGCGTTTTCTATGCATATGATGGACCGAACTGTGCTGACATTTCTGATTCCATTCATGGAGAAGTAACTGCTGCCTGCAAATATTAATAAAGAATTAAGGTTTCCTTTCCACCATTTAAAAAAAAACAGTTCAAAAATCTACTTTTCTCCTTACAAAAGGTAACTTTTTTGCTTTTGCACTCTTGTCACTTCAGTGCTATCAGTTTATAATCAAAGTGTGTTTTCTTTATAAAAGCATGTAGATTTATGGCCCGCTCCAACAGCAACCCCAAGTGAAATGAAATCCCATATATTTCCTTTCCAAAAAATATCTCAATGAAATTCCAGACTGAGGGATTAATGGTACAACCCATGTCAAACTGATTTGACACCCATTACAGGCACATGGACCAGTGTTAGTTCCTAGCTCTCAGTCACAAGTAAACGGAAATGCTTCTCATTTACCATTGAGAGATCATCCATTTTTCAATCTACAGTTGGGACAAAATGCACATGCATTGACGCTAATAGTGTAATGGCACAAGTTGGTGGCAATATCCCTAATCCTATTTACTGTAAGAGACAGTCACACTAATTCTTAATTTAGTTAAATGATTCTTAAGTTTCAACGTCTCGCAAGGTTCAGCTTGACAATGTGAGTCACAGTTCAAACAGCATGTTTGAGGCTGTTTGCTAAATGTTAGACACCGTTGCAAGATTTCTACCCTGCTCACACGTTTGTCTCTCAAAGTTGCCATAAATGACCTTTACTATTTATTCCTGCACTGAATTCAAACTTAGCAGTCCAGACATTAATGACAGTGCTTTAAACCATAGTGTTAAGCCTGCAAACATTATAAAACATTATGATAGATGCAATGCAATTAGAGGGCCATTTGAAAAAAATAAATACCAGGGAAAATAATAAGAGTTTAGAAAGAGAAAAGTAGTGCTACTTTAGGTCTGCATAATATATACAAAATAATATAGTCATATTGCAGAGAAAGCACTCTGCGATATATCTGTAGGGCTTCACTGGCTTTCCTATAAGTTCAATCAATTAATGTACTTATCCATTAAACAAGCCAATATGTAAAATTTTGAAAGAGAAGAATAGTACTACTTTAGATTCTATTAGATTATAAATTACACAAAATATGAAAGCACCAATATGTTGATTAAGCAGTGCATAAACAAAATGGGCAATGCGTGAAATCCAAAATTCAAGGTTTGCAAAAATTGCCAGGCTTATTGGAAAGTTTAGTTGAATTAAGCAAAACTAGTGCCATAAGATATCAGTGCACAGTAGTACACACAAATTAAAACATTTGTCCATCATATGGCATCTTAAAATGTCTATAGCAGTTAACTAGATAAAGTATTTATCCTTTCTATTTGGTCTTTCTTCATAATCACCTACTTTATGATAATATTTAAACTTCTTGAACTGCCAGCGGCTGTAGACCTATGATTTAGAGGGCTAGAAATTGGGCCATCTAGCGCCCGCTGTTTGGCGCTACGCAGCCTCTTGAAGTGCCAAGATGGCGTCTTGGCTGCGCACGCATGTTTCCAGTGTGATGTGTGCCTGACGCCATCTTGGTATAGGTATTAGCCCAGGCCCAGATAACAAACGCCAGCTGCTTGTAAAGTAAGGAGAAAATGGATACAATCAATGTGCAACGCTGATTTAAAGTGATAGATACTATTTTGGAACTTAATGCTCAACTCAACCCACAGTCTTAACCACAACCATCTGAACATGTCTCAGAGTGCCTGAAGGACCCCCACCAGCACTTTTTAAAAGGACCATGCAGGATTTACAGGTTAGTTGCTGGATTATTGCTTCTGGCAGCTGATGCATTAGTAACTGTTTTTGGAGGTCTCCTATACTTGAATACTTGCAGGCGGGGACATAGCCAAATATTTAGAGCCAGGACGTGCAGGAGTGAAGTTAGGAATTGCTTCTACACACAAAGGGTGGTAGAAGTTTGGATTGGCAGAGTTGAGCACTGATGGAAAAAGTTTGTTGGTATATGGGTGATGGGGGGGTGTAGTGCCTTGAGCAGTGGATGTGGCTAGTGGTGCAGTTGATGGGAAACGCCACTTGACAGTTGACCTCACTCACCTTGACCACTCGTGTCAAAGCATTGAACTTCTTCCTGCACTGCACCCATGTTTGTGGTGCTGTGCACCTGGCATTGATTTCATCCCCCGCTGCCTCTCACTGCCTTTTGGGCATATGTCTGGAGGGCCTCTTGTTCCCCCCCACTCACACCTCCCCACCGCTCCCCCCCGTGGATATAGGATGTCCCTTCTTCTGTCCACCTCTTGTACCGAGGCATGAGCAGAGAACCTTGGTGCACGCATGCTCGCAGGCTTGGTACAAACGCAGATGCGCAGATTGGTGAGGTCTGGCATGCAGATTGGAGGATGTGGGATTTGGTAGTGCGCAACTTTAATTCAATATTTTAACATAACTCATTAGTTTGTAAACATAGGGATGGGACCTGCATCTGTGTTTTACGTGTGCAATGTCTGATCTTTGTTCAGACTCTGTGCAGGCAGCAGACTGTTATTTTTAGCAAATAACATGTACCGGCTAATTTTAAGAGATTTTAAGAGATATCTTCCCTTTAAGAAATTGGAGCTTCCACTGCTGGTGGAAAGAGCACATTTCCTTGAAACGTTGTGTCAGGCCTAGTTTTTAACGTTGCTGTCAGTTAAGTCCTCACGCCGGAGAAATGTCTCGTCCTGCCTGCGCAGGAAGCACCAGGCATGGGTTAATCGTGGATTGCGATATCCGCGTCTGGTTTTGTAGGATAACCAATTCAACCCCCAAGTTAGATTTAGCATAGTTATGGAAAAGGATGGAGATAGAACAGGAAAAGAAGTTCTAAATTGGGGAAAGGCCAATTTTAGCAAAAGTGGACTGGAAACAGCTACTTGAAGGTAAATCAGTGTCAGAGCAGTGGGAGGCATTCAAGGGGGAGATTCAAGGAGTTCAGAGTAAACATGTTCCCACAAAGAAAAAGGGCAGGACTCCCAAATCTAGAGGCCACTGGATGTCAAGGAGCATACAGGGTAAGATAAGGCAAAAAAGGGAAGCTTATGTCAGACACCAGGAGCTCAATACTGCAGAAAGCCTAGAGGAATATAGAAAGTACAGGGGTGAAATTAAAAAGGAAATTAGGAAAGCAAAGAGAGGGCATGAAAAAATACTGGCAAGTAAAATTAAGGAAAACCCAAAAATGTTTTATAAATACATAAAGAGTAAGAGGAAAGAGTAGGGCCTACTCAGAGACCAAAAAGTTAACCTATGTGTGGAGGCAGTAGAAAATTTATTTGCTACATTCCGTGCCTGTGTTTGTCTTGTATTTAAATCAAATCAAAATTGCATAAACTGCAACATAGGGCTGAAAAATTCTATTCATTCAATTTGAGCCTGTGGGATTCAATCGTTTGAAGATTAATTTGGCCTTTTCTCTCCTCCCCTGAGATCTCACAAGATGCAACATTTCTTTATGTACAAAAGTGAGCAAGAATGATTCCTCTTCCATTTTATTTCAAATTTTTCCTCTCCTGAAGCTTCTGATTAATTGGCATGGTTCGGTTCCCCTGCTGCCTGCAGCTTTCCAGAGATTTGGTACTTTACTTATGTGGATAGACTGGAGAAGCTGGGGTTGTTCTCAGGAACAGAGAAGGTTGAGAGGAGATTTGACAGAAGTACTCAAAATCATGAAGGGTCTAGACAGAGTAGATAGAGAGAAACTGTTCCCATTGGCGGATGGGTCAAGAAGGGTCCACAAAAGCAGGACAAATCCAATCCAGCCAATTACAGCCCCATCAGTCTACTCAGCAAAGTGATGGAAGGTGTCATTGACAGTGCTATCAAGCAGTACTTACTCACCAATACCCGCTCATCAATGCTCAGTTTGGGTTCCGCCAGGACCACTCGGCTCCAGACATCATTACAGCCTTGGTCCAAACATGGACAAAAGAGCTGAATCCAGAGGGGAGGTCAGAGTGACATCAAGGCAGCATTTGACTGAGTGTGTCACCAAGGAGGCCTAGTAAAATTGAAGTCAGTGGGAATCAGGGGGAAAACTCTCCAGTGGCTGGAGTCATATCTAGCACAAAGGAAGATGGTAGTGGTTGTTGGAGGCCAATCATCTCAGCCCCAGGACATCGCTGCAGGAGTTCCCAAGGGCAGTGTCCTAGGCCTAACCATCTTCAGCTGCTTCATCAATGACCATTCCTCCATCATAAGGTCTGAAATGGGGATGTTCACTGATGATTGCACAGTGTTCAGTTCCATTCACAACCCCTCAGATAATGAAGCAGTCCGTGCCTGCATGCAGCAAGACCTGGTCAACATCCAGGTTTGGGTGATAAGTGGCAAGTAACATTCGCGCCAGACAAGTGCCAGGCAATGACCATCTCCAACAAAAAAGAGTCTAACCACCTCCCCTTGACAGTCAACGGCATACCGTCGCTGAATCCCCCACCATCAACATCCTGGAGGTTACCATTGACCAGAAACTTAACTGGACCAGTCACATAAATACTGTGGCTACAAGAACAGGTCAGAGGCTGGGTATTCTGTGGCGAGTGACTCACCGCCTGACTCACCAAAGTCTTTCCACCATCTACAAGGCACAAGTCAGGAGTGTGATGGAATACTCTCCAATTGCCTCCACTCTCCAACAACATTCAAGAAGCTCAACACCATCCAGGACAAAGCAGCCTGCTTGAATGGCACCCCGTCCACCACCCTAAACATTCACTCCCTTCACCACCGGCACACTGTGGCTGCAGTGTTTACCATCCACATGACGCACTGCAGCAACTCGCCAAGGCTTCTTTGACAGCACCTTCCAAACCTGCGACCTCTACCACCTGGAAGGACAAGGGTAGGAGGCACATGGGGACAACACCACCTGCACATTCAGTGTTTTTTTATAAACATTAGTTGTGGAGTATATTTACATTTCAGTGTCACACACTATCCCGACTTGGAAATGCTTCCTTCAGCGCCATTCCTTCATCGTTGCTGGGTCAAAACCCCGGAAATCCCTACCTAACAGCACTGTGGGAGAACCTTCACCACATGGACTGCAGCAGTTCAAGAAGGCGGCTCACCACCACCTTCTCAAGGGCAATTAGGGATGGGCAATAAATGCTGGCCTTGCCAGTGATGCCCACATCCCGTGAATGAATTTAAAAAAAAGAACAAGAGGATATAGATTAAGGTGATTGGCAAAAGAACCAAAGGTGACATGAGGAAAAACTTTTTTACACAGCGAGTGGTTAGGATCTGGAATGCACTGCCCGAGGGGGTGGTGGAGGCAGATTCAATCATGGCTTTCAAAAGGGAACTGGATAAGTACCTGAAAGGAAAATATTTGCAGGGCTACGGGCATAGGGTGAGCGAGAGGGACTAGCTGGATTGCTCTTGCATAGACCCGGCACAGACTCAATGGGCTGAATGGCCTCCTTCCATGCTGTAACCTTTCTATGATTCTATGTGGGTATGATTCTTAATGAATACTTTGCATCTGTCTTCACAAAAGAGGGGGACGATGCAGAGATTGTAGCTAAGGAGGAGGAGGAATGTGAAATATTAGATGGGATAAACATAGTGAGAGAGGAAGTATTAAAGGGTTTACCATCTTTGAAAGTAGATAAATCGCCAGGCCAGGATGAAATATATCCCATGCTGATAAGAGAAGCAACGGAGGAAATAGCAGAGGCTCTGACCATCATTTTCCAATCGTCCCTGGCTACAGACGTCGTGCCGGAGGACTGGGGGCCTGGTAACGTTTAAAAAGGGAGAAAAAGATAGACTCAGTAATTATAGGCCAGTCAGTCTAACCATGGTGGTGGGCAAATTATTGGATTCAATTCTGAGGGACAGCATAAATCGTCATTTAGAAAGGCCCGGGTTAATCAAGGACAGTCAGCATGGATTTGTTAAGGAAAGGTCGTGTCTGACTAACTTGACTGAATTTTTGGAGGAGGTAACAAGGAGGGTCGATAAGGGTAATGCATTTGATATGGTGTACAGGGATTATAGCAAGGCTTTTGACAAGGTCCCACATAGCAGACTGGTCAAAAAAGTAGAAGCCCATGGGATCCAAGGGAAAGTGGCAAGTTGGATCTAAAATTGACTCAGTGGCAGGAAGCAAAGAGTAATGATTGAAGGGTGTTTTTGTGACTGGAAGGCTGTTTCTAGTCAGGTTCCACAAGGCTCAGTACTAGGTCCCTTGCTTTTTGTGGTATATATTAATGATTTGGACTTGAATGTGGGGGGGGCCTGATCAAGAAGTTTGCAGATGATACAAAAATTGGCCGTGTGGTTGATAGTGAGGAGGAAAGCTGTAGACTGCAGGAAGATATCACTGGACTGGTCAGGTGGGCAGAAAAGTGGCAAATGGAATTCAATCCGGAGAAGTGTGAAGTAATTCATTTGGGGAGGGCAAACAAGGCAAGGGAATACACAATAAATGAGAGGTGTAGGGGAACAAAGGGACCTTGGAGCACATTACCAAAGATCACTGAAGGTAGCTGGACAGGTAGATAAGGTGATTAAAAAAGCATATGGGATTAACCGAGGTATAGAATATAAAAGCAGGAAGGTTATGCAAGAATTGTATAAAACATTGGTTAGGCCACAGCTTGAGTACTGCATACAGTTCTGGTCACCACATTACAGGAAAGATGTGATTGCACTAGAGAGGGCATAGAGGAGATTTACGAGGATGTTGCCAGGGCTGGAGAATTTTAGCTATGAGAAAAGATTGGATAGGCTGGGGTTGTTTTCTTTTGAACAAAGGAAGCTGAGGGGAGATTTAATTGAGCTATATAAAATTATGACGGTACCAGATAGAGTGGATAGGGACGACCTATTTCCCTTAACAGAGGGGTCAGTGACTAGGGGGCATAGATTTAAAGTGATTGGCAGAAGGATTAGAGGGGAGCTGAGGAGAAATTTTTTCACCCGGAGGGTGGTGGGGGTCTGGAACTCACTGCCTGAAAGTGTGGTAGAGGCAGAAACCCTCAACTCATTTAAAAAAGTACTTGGATGTGCACTTGAAGTGCTGTAACCTACAGAGTTGCAGACCAAGTGCTGGAAAGTGGGATTAAGCCGGATAGCTCTTTTTCGGCTGGCACGAACATGATGGGCCGAATGGCCTCCTTTTGTGCAGTAACTTTCTATAATTCTCTGGTTCTATCAGTCTTCATTTCGTTGTGTTTCACTCAGGTACACACACAGCGATGAAATAAAACAGTCAGAGATGGGTTTGATTTTATGACGTACAACAGCAACGTGTGCCTACCCTGTAATAGGGATAGGGATATAACTGTAATGCACACATGCACAAATGTTTCAGTGTTGATTGCAGCCTCAGCCTCAAAGATTGAACAGGTTGGGTCTATACTCATTGGATTTTAGAAGAATGAGATGAGATCTTATTGAAACATACAATAAGATCTCATCTGAGGGGACTCGATAGGATAGATGCTGAGAGGATGTTACCCCTCATGGGGGAATCTAAAACTAGGGGGCATAGTCTCAGAATAAGGGGTCACCCGTTTAAGACGGAAATGAGGAGGAATTTCTTCTCCCAGATGGTCGTGAGTCTTTGGAATTCTTTACCCCAAAAAGCTGTGGAGGCTGAGTCATTGAATACATTCAAGGCTGAGTTAGACAAATTTTTGATCAGCAAGGGAGTCAAAGGATATGGGAAAGGGCAGGATAGTGGAGTGGAGGTAAAAATCAGATCAGCCATGATCTCATTAAATGGCGGAGTAGGATCGAGGGGCCATATGGCCTACTCCTGCTCCTATCTCTTATGCTCTTATGGTCTTATGGTCAGACAACTGGCTTTCACCCATCATTGTCATTTGGCTGAAATCTGTAAAATACAGACAGCTTAACATTTCAGAATTAATTAACAGTCCCAAGACCCACCCAAGTCCTTCAAAGTAAAGGAAAAGCTGATATTGATGGAGCAGTACGTTGATATTCTGAACCACTGTGGGATGTATACATGATTTCCCATACAGTAAAAGAAAGAAAGTCATAACGCCTTTCATGAACTCAGAACCTCAGCCAATTCAGTACTTTTGAAATGTAGTCACTGTTGTTATGTTATGTGGCAGCCAATATGCAATGAAATACATGACCATATAATCTGTTCTAGTGATGTTTGTTGAGGGATTAATAATGGCTTGAATACCATGAGAACGCCCCTGCTTTTCTTTGACTAGCACCATGGGATTTTTTACGTGCACCTGAGAGGGTAGACGGGGTCTCAGCTTAACGTCTCATCTGAAAGTCAGTGCAACAAAATGCCCTCACGCATCTCCCAGTAAATAACTCAAGAATAGTGGTGGAGAAGACCTAGGAACAAATTCCCACCTGGTCAGCTCAGGAATACTGCGTGGCACAGATACACCTTTAGAGAGGGGAAAGGTAAAACTGGGTAAAAAAAAACTTGTAAAGATCCTGATAACTATACAATTTGCCCACATTTAAGTTGCTAAATCTGAAAGCAAAGTCTTACGATCAGTTAAAGCCCGGTGGATGCCTCGTTTATATATGCTAATTGGGGTCCTGTCACCTGATCTTGCGGCATCTAGAGCTGGCAGGCTGCCCCAGGCACTCGTTTTCCACCCAACCCCCGCTGGCCGTATGTTAATGAGGCCTGGCCCTCAAATTGGATCGGGCCTCCAGCCAGCAGTATCGGACGGGCACTGCTCTAAAACCTACCGCAGTGGAACTACCAAACATCCAACAGAGACCCTAAAAAGTAAGTACAAATCTCTTCTTTGTGGGGCCAGGAGGAGCAGGAATGCAGGAGGAAAACTTTTGACGCGATATTGACATTAGTACTTCCCCACAACTTACCTTTGTGTCAGCCGGCAGGATGTTATTGAGGCTTGGCCATGAAAATCAGCCAGGCCTCCCACGGAGACTGCTAGATGGGATGTTTGGCGATAACCCCCAGCTTTTTACCCAGGAGTTAAACTTCATGCTTAAATGCGAACCACAAATCCAAACTGGAGCAGGAAGATACTAATTTCAATATCCGATCAAAGTTTTCCTCCAGTGTCCTGCCTGGAGCCAACACAATAAAAATATGCCCTTGATTCCATATTTGTAATAGTCCGGGAGTCTTACTGGGATGAGTGAGCTATGGCTGCAAATAGGTGACTATGGCAGACTGTTATTCCTGCTTGTCCACAGAGCATCAATATTCCCAATTTACATTCAGAAAACTTAAATTGTGAATATTCCCTCCTCCCTCAAATTTTCAATTTGAATATATTCGAACACTTGGCATTACTGATTTCCAGGTATTTGTATCAAGATACTTTATTGTCAAATGGCCAAAAGCAACTAGTATTCTCCCAATGTTTTTCAGCACCTTATTTAATCCATTATATTATAATTTTTATTATGTATTTCATTTGTATAAAACTATGTGACCAGGCTGTTTGCATTCCAATCAAATAATTCTACAAGTACTGCATATATCAATATTTTCCCTACTTTCCAAGTTGAAAATAGATAAAATATTCTTCCCTCAAAATCACACAGAAATAGTGGACAAAGAAAGCAGGTTATCAAATATGGGCAGGGAATGGGTAAATCAAAGTACAATCCCAAAATGGTCCAGGAAATCAGACACGATTGAACTTTTCAGCCAAAAAGGGTTTATTGAAATGTGACAGAAAATACACAGCAGCTCTGTTAACATCTGCAGAAGGAGAAGCAGGTTGACATTTTCGATGTGACCTTTCATCAGAGCTGGGTGGGAGCGAGGGGAAGGTAGAAATGGGCAGTGTGGGTATGTGGCCTGATTAGATTGGAAGTGGAGCAGGTTTCTAGGGATCACAATTTGTTCTTTGATTGAGATATCTGGTGAGGGGTCAGATGCTAATCAAACCTCCAGTGCAATTCCAAAATTTTATTTTTATTCTGTCTAAATGCAACAGTACACTTAATCTGTGGCCTGGATTAGTGAGTTGACTTTTTTGCTTTTCTCTCTCTCTCTCCCCCACTGCCCACATACTTGAGTCATTATGTAATCATATTAGAAAATACATTCAAATATATACGAGGATTGAGCAGTTTCAATGTACTGTCATCTTTAGTACCACAATGTATCCATCTTTAAATGTTAAACCACTTAATAAACAAATAAAATGTAACATCCTATTAGTGGTGATTTTTTTTATAAACTGTTTGTGCTGTAGAGATTAAGAGTAGAGTCATTACATGCTGGAGGAGAGCCCTTTCTGCTGGGCTCTTAGAAGCTAATGTGTCCATTATGAAACATCAGACTGCACTTTATTATAGTTATTATCTGATTGGAATGGCAGAATCTTTTCCTTTTACATTAATTACAGGCAGTCAGTTTGGCGCACGCTTGTATTTTGACGCAGCAGCCATGCCTTGTGTTGCAGAAAAGATTGGCATTGAAACTATTTTGTAAAGATTAATGTTACAATTTATGTTTTCTTTAAGGCACTGCACATACACTTTACAATGGCTCTGTATTGTTGTGCAGAGTTGTGGGGGTGTTTGTGCAGTTTTTAGAACAGCCTATTTCACATCACCAGTTTAATCCAGATTTCAGTACTCTAGTGTGTGCTTTCCGTCCAAACTTTAGTTCAAACAAAGTGGGGTTCTATTAATCCTGACCTTTGAGGCCAATATCCCCAGAAGTGCAAGATACTCCTTGCCTTTACCTAATTTCCCATGTGGTTTCTTCTACACATCAATACAAAATAGGAAGGATGGCTTGTGAATCAGACTGGCCATCTAACTTCCCAGCATATCTTGGCCTAAGAAGTTAAAGTACCTGCAGTAGAAGATTTCATGCTCACTGGGCTTTGCGCTAGTTGTTGTATAACTCAGGCCCAATACAAATATAAGCGTCCAGTCTGTTATCTTTGATAATATTACTGCAGAAGCTTTTTAATGTTGTAAGAATGTGGAACCATCCACACTCTCACAGTATGAAAAAATTACTGGCTGACAAACAGAGTTTTGCATGTGCATGTGTATATCCTCTCCTGCCTGATCTTGGTGTAAAATCTACAGTGTAATTCTAGTCTGCAGGCTATGCAGTATACACCTACATATTTCAGATCAGTAGATGTAGTATAATGGCAATCTTAGCATCTTTAATGTGTGATTTTTTTTAAAGGAGCAAATTCTTTATTAAAAAACACTTGTAAAGAATACAAAAAGTTTGCCAAACACATGTGGCCTGAAAAGCCATGGGGGTTCTGCAGGTCTCCTGGCGTACCTCCAGTGGGAAACCAGTAGAAAGCCTTCGAAAAATGCAGACACCTGGTTGTGCCAGGTCTCTGCTGTTTCAGGGAGTTTCCAGCATGCTGTGTAAGGAATGGAACCCTAGCCCACCCTTTACAAGGCAAATGTTGTCGGGCAGGGAGGAGCCAGGGGCAGGGACTCCCTAAGCTGGGAGTTCCAGATAGCCTGGTTCCAGGTATATCTCTGGAGGTTGGAATGCCAAGCCAGTTGAGGCATACTAGCCTTCAGATGAGTGAAAGTTGGCCCCAAAAAACGGGGTGCAGGCCAGAGAATCAGATTTATCATCTCAGTCTTAAATGGCCGACCCCTTATCCTGCGACTATGCCCCCTATTTCTACACTCTCTAGTCATGGGAAACAATCTCTCAGCATCTACCCTGTCAAGCCCCCTCATAATCTTATATCTTTCAATGAGATCACTTTTCATTCTTCTAAACTCCAGAGGGTATAGGCCCATTCTACTCAAACTCGCCTCAAAGGAAAACCCTCTCATCCCAGGAATTAATCTAGTGAACCTTCGCTGTATCGTCTCAAAGGCAAGTATATCCTTCCTTAGATAAGGAGACCAAAACTGTACACAGTACTCCAGGGGAGGCCTCACCAAAGCCCTGTACAATTGCAGTAAGACTTCCTTACTTTTGTACTCCAATCCCCTTGCAATAAAGACCAACATGCCATTTGCTTTCCTAATTGCGTGCTGTACCTGCATGCTAACTTTTTATGTTTCTTGTACGAGGACAGTCAAGTCTTTCTGAACACCAACATTTAATAGTTTCTCACCATTTAAAAAATATTTTGTTTTTCGATTCTTCCCACCAAAGTGAATAACCTCACATTTCCCCACATTATACTCCATCTACCACCTTCTTGCCCACTCACTTAACCTGTCTATATCCCTTTGCAGACTCTTTGTGCCCGATTTTAGCACCCGCTCTTGGGTGCGTTCTCGACGTGGGGGCCTCGAAAATTGTGAAATGGAGGAGCGGGACCGGATCGCGCCTCGATCCCGCCCACTTCCAGGTTCCCCGCTGACGCGCGGGCGTGCGCGCGCAGCCCCCGCTGGTGGGAATCCAGCAGGCAATTAAAGCCAGCGGGATGCCACTTGACAGTATTTACTTTGCTATTTCAGGTCATTAACTGACCTGATTAAGGGACTGTGTGTGATTTTTGAGCAACATGGGACTGTTTCCCGTACTGGGGGAAACACTCCCAGCTGGAATGGACGTGTTGCAGCTGTCAGCCTGTGGCAGCTGCAAAGGTCCATTTGACAGGTTGGGGGGGGAGACCTCACTCATTGCAGGAGGTCACTCTGTCGCTTGGGACAAAGTTTGGCCTCCATCACCCTCCTCCTGACAGTTAAAGTCACCAACCTGCACACTTACCCCGGGGTCCGGAGACATATACCTACCTTGCAGACCCCCTCAGATGTACATCTTGTGGATGGGGGCCGCCATAGCTGCAGTCATGACCTCCTCGGAGGGCGAACAGCATCACTAGCCTCGTCAGCCTCGCCATCCACGCCGTCCACCTCTGACACGTGGAGCTCCACAACAGAGTGCTGTGACACATCCACCTGTACAGCAGGAGGGAGGGCTACCGCAGAGAGAGATGCGTCGCAGAGGGCACTACCCTCGCCACAGGGTCCACGGAGGCTCAGATTCAGTCGACATGTAGCCGTGGACATCTGCAGCCTCTTTCATGCCGAGCTGCTCCTGGCTGGCCCGTGCACCATCTTCCTACCTGTCGGTGTCAAAGTCACCACTGCCCTCCCGAACTTCTCCTCCGCATCCTTCCAGGGTGCAACTGGGTCATCTCCGATGTCTCTCAGTCGTCTGCGCAGAAGAGCCCTGCAAATACACCTACACCCACTCTGCAGTGACACAATGGGTGGCATCAGTGGTGGGTCCTCATAGTGATACCCAGGAGTGGGCTTTATTGCACAAACCGGACAGGATTCGCGAATACATGGCAGTAGTGGTGCCAATAGAATGTGTGATTTGAGTTGTTCTGAAATTCAATAGAAGTAGCAACCATGACAAACCCTCAAACACCCTTGTGCATCCCCTTCATGCTCACGACACGTTTGCTTACGCTGCCTACTGCACATATGTGATGCATGCCCTGTGGCTGCAGCACAGGTGATGGCAGGTTGAGTGAGGCTGGCCGTGAGAGAGATGCACGAGAGGGTGAGTATGGGATAGAGCCATGAGATTGTATGAGGATTGGGTTGCGTGGTAGTGGCGGGGTGAGTACTGGCGAGGTGAGTAGGTGCAGGTAAGATGAGGATGGGGTTTGAGTGGGTATGAGGGGTGATGTGACAGAGTAGTGTTGGCAGTGCCGAAGGAGATATGGGGTGGGGGCAGTGATGTGGCAGACGGAGTGTTGGGGAAGGACTACGTGTACTCACTGTGGCTGACCTACTGAGGTCATTGGACCGCCTCCTGCACACAGTGCAGGTGGGCGATATGTTGGTGGTGCGGGTGACCCCCTCTGCCACCTCGAGCCAGGCCTTCCTGGTGGCAGAGGCGGGCCGCTTCCTCCCGCCCGCCGGGTGGAAGATCTCTGTCCTCCCCCTCCTCCTCATCCCATGTATTGATACCTGGGGTGAGGGATCATTAAACTGGGAGCAGCCGTCCCCCTGGGCTGCTCCATGCAGTCATCTTTGCTATTTGTTGCAGCATCTGTCAGTGGAGGACTGCCCCTTTAAATAGAGCGCCTCCAGCTGACAGATCTTACTGCGCATGCGCAGCCCGCCTGACGCGCAGATCAGCAGCGGGGAACCCGGAGGAGCAGGTAAGTGGATCCAATTAGTGCGTTTCCTGCTGCGATCGCGCGGGAAACCCTCGAATTTCACTGGGCGCGTTACCAACGCGCCCGCTTGCCCATCCGCCGGGAACCCGCACCCCTGGTAAAATCGGGCCCTTTGTGTCCTCCTCACAGCTTACTTTCCCAACTAGCTTTGCATTGTCCGAGAACTTGGATACATTACACTAAGTCCCTTCATCTAAGTCATTAATGTAGATTGTAGATAGCTGAGGCCCAAGCGTCAATCCTTGTGGTACCCCACTAGTTACAGCCTGTCAGCCTGAAAATGACCCTTTTATCCCTACTCTCTGTTTTCTGTCCGTTAACCAATCCTCTATCCATGCTAATATGTTACCCCCAACCCCAGAAGCCCTGATCTTGTGTAACACCCTTTTTTGTGGCACCTTATCGAATGTCTTTTGAAAATTTGGAATTCCTTTACCAGCTCGATCAAAATATGTTCAAATTCATATCACCACATTTTATCCTTGATAAAAGGCATTATCTGAGTATAGTTGCTCTCTCAATTTATCAATTAAATTTTATTAAAAAACTCCCATGTACATGTTGAAACCTGACTGTATATCTAACCAAAATATACGGGGAAATCTAAATACCTCAAAGTCCTCCTGATATCCTGCCATTGTGAGCTGTCAGCTTCTTACAATTGCTTGTTTGCCAAAGTATGGAGTAATGTGTCATCACATATTTTTTTGTCATGGACTATCAATTCATGCCAACTGCAAAATCTTTGAAACTAGCCACCTTTACAGACATTTGCTAACATTTGGCATTCTTCTCACAAGGTGTCTTGCATGATATTCTGGAGTAAAATGTCAGCATATTCTGTCCAGATCTGTCATTTTGTTATTTTGATACTGGAAGCCTAAAACTAAAATCAATGGTGATTTATACTCTGAGGATTGAGGATCATTGTCTGTGCCAAGTTGTTAAACAAGGTAAAGCATCTTCCGGCAGAATACCAATTGCTTATATTTTAGAACGTTCTACTACGATGGCTTTGTTCACCATATTGGATTATATGTTGAACATTGTTTTATGCTTACTTTCACTGCAGTCAATCTCTTAAAACATATAACTTATTGAAAAAAGTCATTTTACCAGAGGAAAGTATTTTAAAAAGAGTTTAACATGTAAAATAAAAAAATGTTCATCTATATTTTTGCTACCAAGTGGATTAGATACTTGCATATTTTTCATAATATGCCATTTTTACAAAACAAATTGGTCTATACCTCAGCCTTTGTTACACTATTCATCTTTTTCAAAAAATATATTTATTTTATTCATGTATGCACATGCACATTTTTCAACATGAAAATTGATCTTACGTAGCTGATCTCCTGCAACGTTGTTTCAGGATGGTCTGGCATTCAGAGCACAATCATAATGTTTGGTCCCATTCCAAGATGGGGAGGGGAAACACAGCACGTGAGAGAGGGGAAACACAGCAGGAGAGAGGGGATCCCAGCAGGAGAGAGGGGATCCCAGCAGGGCTGGTGAGAGGTCCAGTGGCTTTAATTTTACCTTGAGAGCAGTAGGATGCAATTAACTGTGGTGGTATCCACTCATAGGGAATCTTTTCTCTCCCAGGATCTGATTTCCAATCGAAATGCTTTATTTTTATTCATCTTATCAGAAGATTAAAGTGTGACTTTAAAGCAGCACAATTTCTTTTATATTTGACAGCAAGAATAACCAAGCAAAGAATGTACCCTTTGTAAGCTCACAGCACTGTTTGGCATTAACCACAGTAAAATGTGACAGCCTTAGGCTGTGTTCTGGGAATGTGTTCCATCAGTGATGCTAGTTTGCTACTTAGTTGAGCCTCTTCATTCAGACAATGTCCTGTTTACACATTGCAAACTGGGAATACAGCAGAATTCACACCCCAGGTTCCAAACAGAGGGGCAACTCTTCTTCGGGGTGTGGAGGGAAGGAATTCTTGGAGGCATTTGTAAGAAACAATGGCCGACTCTATGGCTAAAGTTTTTTGTCAGAATTTTTTTTATGTGTGTCTATTGTTTTAAATTTTATTTACATGATTATGGCTCAATTCTCAATCCCCAGAGTATAGATCTCCATTGATTTTGGCTCAAGAATCAAAATGGTAACTGAAACCAGTTTTAAAAAATCAGAGCATCATAGAACCATACAGCACAGAAAGAGGCCATTTGGCATATCTGTACCGGCTCTTTGAAAGAACTATCCAATTAGTCCCACTCCCCTGATCTTTCCCCGTAGCCCTGCAATTTCTCCCCCTTCAAGTATATATCCAATTTGCTCTTGAAAGCTACTAATGAATCTGCTTCCACCACCCTTTCAGGCAGTGCATTCCAGATCATAACAACTCGCTGCGTAAAAAAATTTCTCCTCATCTCCCCTCTGGTGCTTTTGCCAATTACCTTAAACTTGTGCCCTCTGGTTATCGACCCTCCTGCCAGTGGTAACAGTTTCTCTCTATTTACTCCATCAAAACCCCTCATAATTTTGAACAATCTCCCCTTAACCATAGGAGAACAATCCCAGCTTCTCTAGTCTCTGCACATAACTGAAGTCCCTCATCTTTGGCACCATTCTAGTAAATCTCCTCTGAAACCTCTCCAGGGCCTTGACATTCTTCATGAAGTGTGCTGCCCAGAATTGGACACAATACTCCAGCTGAGGCCTAACCAGTGATTTAGAAAAGATTTAGCATCACTTCCTTGCTTTTATATTTTATGCCTCTATTTATAAAGCCAAGATATGAATTTTTAACTGAGCTGTATCAACTTATCCTGTCACCCTCAAATATTTGTGTACATAAACCTTCAGGCCTCTCTGCTCCTTCACCCCGTTGATCAAAATCCTTTGATCGATTTGATTGCTTGTTTTTCTGGTACTTGTAGGTTACTTGGTGCTTATAGAAATGGTGATTTGTTTATTTTGTGGTGATTCCTGCTTGCTCATTGATAGCTGTCCTACCTGTTTGGTAATATGGAGGCACTCAGCATTATTTAGTTTGCAGTGAATTGTTGTTTTTTTATGAATTGGATACTTGAGCCAATCAGGACCAAGTGTGTCAGACACTTTACATGTATGAAAGATTCAAGCATGATATACATTTTCCCATGCACAACAGATGTGGACTGGAAGACTCTAGAAAATTCTTCGGGTCGTGATCCCAACGATTATGCTAGGATCACGCCTGACAGTGCTCTGCAGTGCTGAATCTGCCAGATTTTGCACGTCATCAGCTCCATCTATGGAAGGGGTTGCCCACATCCCATCTGTGAAAGGCCCAAGATGCACCTAATATTGGGCATCAAGCCTCATTATCATTGAATTGGTGAGCTGCGTACACCTAATGGACGCCCCCCGGGCAGCTCGCCGGAGAAGAGACCTTGAAGCTCGGGCCGCTATGTCAACGACAATGGCCCTCAGGTTAGTCCCTAAAGGGGACTAGGAGAGGGGAGCGACTGGGAGAAGTGAGCGACTGGGATTGGGGGAGGGGGGTGATTGGGAGAGGGACGAATGGGGGAGCAGGAGTAGTGGACAGGATTGGGGAGAGTAACGATGACAATCGGGGCGGGGGGGAGATTCAGGTCTCTTTAAGGATCATCTGTTAAGTCGCATATAGACCTGGTTTTCCTTAATGCAACTGGCCCAGCTCCGACTTCCTCAGGGCAACCTGATATTGCAGAGGGGGCCTCATACAGCTGTTAGGGCCCTTATTTGTAAATGCCTGAAAAACAGGCATCAAATTTCTAGGCCTATGTGTCCAAGGTGAAATGACAATGCACAGAACAAATCTTCCCCCATTCAATTTGCAGAAGGCCCAGTTCTTGGAACCTTTTGCTCCAGCAACTCCATTACATCACTCTAATGTTGGCTGCTGGGAAAGGTTGTGTTGTATCCACTGCAGTACAAATCTTTGCAACGAGGCTTTCATTTTCATATCAACAGTCTTTTTGTTTTACCGTTTGTTGCATTTTTGTGTTGACTACATTGAGAGATGTCAGTGCTGAGGAATGTAACATTTTTTTTAACTTCTGGTACAAAATATCAGCAAGAACCACTCTCAGGTAAAAGGCAGAAATAACTCCTCTTTCTTGACTTCAACAATACATTGAACAGCACCAGTATTACATTTCCATTTCCCATACAAGTTTCCTTGTGGCATTGAGTGAAACAGCCAGCATGGCATCAGTAAATGTTGAAATACGGCCAGTTTTTCACTATGGCCTTGTGCTCACTAAAAAATGTGTTGAGACTGCCAAATTCATTTTACAATGAACTTTTACAGCTGATAGAGAGAGTAGACTGTCATCCAGTCAATCAGTCTGGCTGGATTCAAACCCAGACTGGATATTGTTCTGATGCGCTATATTACCTACGTTCGTTTTAATAGTTATTGATGACTGTGGGACCTGGGAGTAATAGTAGAGTCATACTTTCAATGTTTGTAGAATTTGGCAAAGCAATTATAAAAGCAAATAGAATTTTGGGATATACAGTTGGAACAATGGGGTACAAGTCTGCAAAGGTTTTGTTAAGGCTTTAATGTGCACTGATCAGGCTCCATTGGGAGTAAAGTATTAATTTCTGGTCACCGTGCTACACATAGAATGTAAATATCTTGGAGAGAGTGCAGAGAAGAGCAAGAAAAATAATCACAAATATAAAGGGAATGAGCTACGTGGAAGATTAGACAAGCTCAAGCACAAGCTTAGACAGAAGGTAATTGGAGACGTATACAGTTATATAAAAATATTACATGAACTGCAATGGTTAAGGTAAACTAATAATATTAATTCAAAGTATGTGTGGCCAATAGACCCAAAGGACATAAATTTAAATTAGTGAGAAGTAAACTTAGAACACAATATTAGAATGATGGAGTTTCAGTTGTTGTAGGTGTACTGATGGGAGAACAGCCCAATGCATATAATGCATTGGAAGATAGAAAAGATGAGTTGCCTTGTGTGCCAGGTGCTTGGCAGCCAGATCTCGCAACCTCGCAGCCTCAAATTCATTCAAAATAACCTGGCAGATGTGATGCCATTGTGGTCTGTCAGTGGCTGTTTTTTCCCAGGTGTTGGGTTTGCAAAATTTTAAGGTAGATCTTTACAGCACTTCATCTAATACGATATCCAGACTGCAGCTTGCTGTGCAAGATGGCTTTGGGAATTCTACAATCAGGCATGTGAACGACGTGTGCAGATCAGTGTAACCGGACCTTTTACATTGCAGCACTTCAGGACATCAGTGTTAGGCACCCTGTCCTGCCACTTGATGCCAGCGATATGTTGTAGACAACGTAAATGGAAATGCTCAAGTTGCTTGATATGACTACGATAGAAGAACCAGGACTTTGATCCATAAAGTAGGGTGGTGAGGACAATAGCTTGGTATATAGCAAGTTTTGTTAGAAGACTAACCCTGCATTCCAATAGTCTCTGCTTGAGAGCTGACCCTGCCAATCCGGTGAGTGACGTCATTGTGGATTGTAACATTCTGCAAGAGCTCGCTGCCCAGGTAGCAGAATTTATCTATGACTGTATAAGTGCTATATTATTGATCATAACCACAGGGGGTGTGACCACATAACCAAGTATGGGCTGGATTATGACTTAGGAACATAGGAACATAGGAACTGCTAGATGAAAAAAAACCAAGGTCCACCTAGTTCGCCTTCTATCATCCTGGTAGTCACATGATACAAAGTTAATGGAGTTCTTGTCTAATCATAGCAATCAATCTCTATAAATGAGTCTACAACAGATTCAGAAATCCCAGTGGTAGAGAGCTTTGGGAGCCATAGCTCCAAAGTCACTTTTTCCCTCCCAAGCTTACTACACTTACCACATCTCATGACCCAAATCACTCATGTAATATATGCCAAAATATTATTTTCTAAAAGAAATCTATCTAATTTGCATTTGAATGAATCAATACTAATTGCTTCTATCGTCTCCTGGGGAGCCTGTTCCATACATTGATCACTCTCTCACTCAAATATTGTTTCCGCAGATTAGTTTTGAATTTACTCCCCTTCAAGCGCAGGCCATGTCCTTTGGTTCTACTGTTTCAGACAAGGTGAAACAGCTTGTCATGGTCTACATTATCTAGTCCCTTGAATCCTGAAAACAGCAATTATATCACCTCTCAACTTTCTTTTTTCCAATTGTAAACAATTTTACAACACCAAGTTATAGTCCAGCAATTTTATTTTAAATTCACAAGCTTTCGGAGGCTACCTCCTTCCTCAGGTGAACGATGTGGAAATCTTTTCCAGTGAGAACATGCCCAATTTACATAATTGCTCTTCATAATCCAATCCCTCCATCCCCTCAATAACTTTAGTTGCTCTCTTCTCTATCCTTTCAATAGCTGCAATATCTTTTTAGTAGTGTAGTGACCAGAACTGTACACAGTATGCTAAGTGCGGTTGCACCAATGATTTATAAAGTGGTGGGATTACCTCATTATTTCAGCTCAATATTGATCTTTTAATACATCTTGACATCTGATTTGCTTTACTCACGGTCTTGTATTGTTGCGATAGCTTCAATTTATTGTCAACCAGGACCGCCAAATCTCTTTCATTTATCATGCACATTATTTTCTTTCCATTTAAGTAATAGTCCCTACCTGGACTTTTTGTCCTCATGTGAAGCAATTTGCATTTCTCGACATTGAATTTCATCTGCCACCTGCCTGCACAATTCTCAAGTATATTCAAATCTACCTGTAGGTTATCCTATTGGAGTTTACTATCTTCACCTATCAGGTACTGAATTTTTTAATGGTAATCCTTCAAGGATGGGAAAGATAGTGACCCCTCATTGACTATGCTGTTGTGCACCAGCATGACATTCAAGATGTTATGGTCACCCATGTAATGTGTGGTACTAATTGCTGGTCTATTCACTGGATGGGTCTCCCTACACCAGGAGGAACACCTACATCTCCTGCCCTATGGACAGAGTGAAGCAGGACGAGAGAGCACTGGGCTTCACCCACACGGCTGGCTTCACCACAGTGCAAGGTGCCATAAGCTGCACAAACATTGTCTTGTGTGTTCCCTATCACCAGCCTGGCATCTTTATCAATTGAAAGGATTTCACTCGCTCAATATACAGCTGGTTTGCGACCACAGGCACAGCATCATGCAGGTCTGTGCCCACTATCCTGGCATCAGTCATGACTCTTGTCAGGAACGTGAGTGCAGCTGGCCTACAACAAGAGCCATGAAGCCACCAGAAACATCATCGAGCAATCTATGTGCTCAAGCAATGCTTCTGCTGCGTGGACCATTCCGGAAGAATTTGTGGTCATGTGCTGCATGCTCCACAACTTCGTAATCATGAGGGACCAGCCTTTACCACCACCTGGGCAGCAACAAGTGCAGAAGGAGGAGCAGCAGGGGCAGAATCAGCAGGAAGAGGATGAACCTGAAGAGGAAGAGGAGGAGGAGGAGCAGTATCGATCATCAGTACCCCTAGCTGCCTGAGCTCTAAAGACCAGCTCATTGAGGAGTGCTTCACCTAAATCGTTGGTGTATCCACAATACACCAACAATCTTTATCACCACCATTCTTACTACCACCATCCAATTGTCTTCCTTCAGTCCAGCCTTATGGGTCTTACCCTCGCTTCGCTACAAAGATAAACACTAACACCAAATCCAGAACAAAAGTCAAATTTACTGTCACAGTATATGGCTTAGCTAACAAAAAATTTACTAATCACCCTTGTGCCAGCCCTTAATTCTTGCCTCGTGCACTATTTTCCCTATCCTGGTGCTCCTATGGAGCTACAGCTTGGGAGGTGGGAGGTTACTGAGCTTCCATTGAGGATTCTTCAGATGGCGGTGAGGGACGATCTCGAGCAGCTCTGGGCCCTGAGTGCCCAGCTGCAGACTGCAGCATCTTGGCATGGGCTGGAGCAGTCTTGCTTAGCTGGCTGTGTGGCACTACCAAGGACACTGGCAGAGTCAATGCTGGAGAAGCAGGCATACTGTCGTCCTGAGAGAGATGATACCAGGTGCTCTCCCTTGGAGCCAAGGCCACTCTCCTGGGACTGTACCTCAGCACTCCTACAGCTCTGCTCGAGGACAGAATGCAGGAGTGAGGTGAAGCTCCTGAAGCCCCTGTTAGTAGTGCCCACCAAAGCCAAGATGGCAGCCGTTTGAGCTTCCATCGCAGCTTTGAATCACCCACCAAGTTGTGTAGTTTCAGGGTGAATATCAGTGGGTCACAGGATTATTACTAATTGCAGGTAGGATATCGGGGCATTACACCTATTATTACATTACATATAGACTATAAGTGAGTTATTATATTACTGTTGGTTATGAGGGAAATCTGAGTGTTACCAGTGTTACAATTAATGATCAGTGCAATTTCAGTAAGTTACTATTGTTTACTGGTGGAATCAAAGTTCCTTCCACTTCTGGTTTCCCCTCTGCAAATCGGTCCCCCACCTTTGGTTTCTTCTCTTCGCCTCCTGGTTCTTGGAACTCGTACAACAGCTGCTGGCACGAAACCACAAACAAATATACTCAACTACAGGGAACCCAACCTTTATAAGGTAAATGCAATAACATTCGCAGACAACATGTGATCAGACATCACGTGATCAAAGCTCATGTGGTCAGACATCACATGGTCAGATGTTATGTGGTCAGACTGTTACATGATTAAACCTCCAGGAATGCCTTGAAGCAGAATTAGCAACCCTACTGCTGATTGAAATGTATAAGATTGAAATGGACTATAAAAATCTCTGAACCAGAGTTCTCCTTCAATCCCCTTTAGTTAAATTTCTATCTGAGTAAATAAGAAAATGCTTATCAGCAAGTGTTCAAACTATATGAAGGTCAAGACCAATCACCTCCTGACATTCAGCATTTTCTGAAGTAAAGCTCATCACTTTTAGTTAGGACTCAGGTTTGAGCAGCTGCCAGTAAAAGAACATACTTGACATACACAGTAATAAAGTGATGCCTATCCCGACAAGATTTACTGTCCAGTATGGCTCCTGACGCCTTCATCTAACATTTACAGGTAAACGCTATGCACTGGAGAAAAATCTATGATCCAAGCAGTAACATACTTTTCAGGGTTATCCAGCATTAAATGTCACACTGTGCTATTCTTCAGCATAAGCTTAATTTACACTATGGGCAGACATTTCCAATTAGTCAGAAGGAGCAACCAAGGCTTTTGGATTATTTTGACTGAGATCATAAAGAGCAGCGACATGTTGGATAATAAAACAGTCCAATTTAATTCTAATTAACAGATGCTGAAGTAGGAAGCCCATCCTCACCTCAGCTTTTAAAGAGAGGAAATCATGCAAACGGAACTGTGATTCAGATGAAATAAAAATAAGGTTAGCATGGAAAACTAAACTGGGAATACTGGGAATTTAATCCAAATTCATTCCCCCACCCCCTAATTTGATTAGTATGAATAGTCAGTTCAAAGTCCAAACTTCCCTTTGTTCAGTGGGATTCAGTGACTCAGCCTTTTTTTTATTTCAGTGACTACATAAATACCTAGGAAATCAATCTAAATGTTTTCACGCTGTGATTCCGCCAGATATGATATTGCACTTTTAATTGGATCAGGGCAGGCTTGGTGAGCTTGGCTGAGATTAGATTAAATGAAACTGAGTCACTGCTCCAAGACCGTTCCCTTAAAAATTCTTTGTGGTTTTGGCTTCCCAACAGTTCAAGTTTCAGAGCTCAAATTTCCCTAGTACAATTACAAGGACTGTCCATAAGACCATAAGACCATAAGAGATAGGAGCAGGAATAGGCCATTCGGCCCCTCGAGCCTGCTCCGCCATTCAATGAGATCATGGCTGATCTGATTTTTACCTCAACTCCACTTTCCCGCCTTTTCCCCATATCCTTTGATTCCCTTGCTGATCAAAAATTTGTCACTGACCTCAAAGAACAAAATGTTGATGCTGAAGTTCTCGCCCCACCAGAACGCACACCTGTTCGCTCGTTGTGGATCAGCCCTGGAGGTCAATCGGGAAATGAGCATCTTCAGATGTCCTCAAATCCCAACCGACAGAGGTTAAAGTGGAAAGAATTGCATCTGTCTCCTGAACAGGAGTGGGTATAATAAAATGGAATTAATGTTCGAATTTGGCAGCCTAAAATTTTGTGCACTTCTCTTAGAATTCTGAACACTGTTTATTGGTTTATTAATTTTAAGGTCAAACCTTTGCAGTTTACTCTTTTGTGTAATAGCAGCCATGTTTTCAATATTAAATACAGCGAGCAAATTCTAAGTCCAAGACCGCAGGGTTTAGAAATAGACTCTCGTCATATCTAAAAGAAAATCACAATGATTTCAAATAAATCAAAGAGAAATTTTAAGCAATAGTGGGAGTGCAACAATTGGTGACAGAACACCTTGTTTTAGGTGGGGGATAAAATCAGCCAGGGATCCCATTCCTGGTTGTATCCAAAGACTCAGAATCAAAGTAAATCTGTGTGGACATTATGCAAGGACAGGATCGGGATTTCTTCTGATGTTTCACATGGTCAAGTTGTCGATATTCACTGACAAAGATCACGCATGAGTAATGGCTACTTGGGTGAGGCACCTGGTGCCATCAGAACTAAAATGAGTCAATACCTTTCGGAGAGCAACAGGGGAGATAACTAGTGAGGGGAGGGATAAATATTGTTAAATATATTGTTTCAATCAAAGTTTTACATGTGACTACAAAACAATAGAATTTTTCTTTAATAAAACAGCGAATGTTGCACCATTCTTTCTTGGCCCTCCATATTTAAAACAAATTCCCACTAAAGTCTGTTATAAACATAAGAACATAGGAATTGCTAGATAAAAAAAGATCAAAGGTCCATCCAGTTCAACTTCTAATCAAGGCAATCAATCTCGATCAATTAGACTACAACAGACCCGGACATGAAGTGAGGAAAATCCCAGTGGTTCAAAACTTTGGGAACTGTAGGTCCAAAATTACCCATTCATCCCCAATATGCTATACTTATAGTATGTCATATCCCAAATTATTAATATACTGTATCCCAAAATATTATTTTCTGAAAGAAATCTATCTAATTTGTATTTGAATGAATCAATATTAACTGCTTCAACTGTTTGATTTTAAATTGACCTGCAAAAACAGGAGTAACCCTGGTGGTAATCTTTATGGGAATTGCCGCCAGGATTATAGCATGGTGTCAACAACAACAACAACAACAACAACAACAACAACAACTCGCATTTATATAGCACCTTTAACATAGTAAAACGTCCCAAGATGCTTCACAGGAGCGTTATCAGACAAAATTGGACACCAAGCCACATAAGGAGATTTTAGGACAGGTAACCAAAAGCTTGGTCAAAGAGCTAGGTTTTAAGGAGCGTCTTAAAGGACAATAGAGAGGTGGAGATGTTTAGCGAGGGAATTCCAGAGTTTAAGGCCTAGACAGCTGAAGCATGGCCACCAATGATGGGGATAAGGAAATCGAGAATGCAAAAAGGACCAGAATTGGAAGAATGCAAAGTTCTTGGAGGGTTGTAGGGCTGGAGGAGGTTACAGAGATAGGGAGGGGAATAGCCATGGAGGGATTTGAATATGAGGATGAGAATTTTTAATTTGAGGCGTCACTGGACCAGGAACCAATGGAGGTCAGTGAGAATAGGGGTGATGGGTGTGAGTTAGGATAGGCAGCAGAGTTTTGCATGAACTGAAGTTTACAGAGGGGAGGAACAAGGGCTTAGAAGTTCAATGGCACTGTGCCCGTTTTTCAGGCACTAATCAGGATCCTAAGCCTCCAATATGGCGGGTGCGAAGCACACAAACAATACGAGGCAAGAAAATTAGGCGTCCACGGACCGTGCCTGAAGCAGGCCCCCTCTGTAATATTGGTTTGCCCTGAGGCTGCCAGCACTGGCTGCATTCAATCAAACCACCCCTGGAAAAGACTCTCCCCCAAGTCACTTTTTTTATTCATTCATGGGATGTGGGCATCGCTGGCGAGGCCAACATTTATTGCCCATCCCTAATTGCCCTTGAGAAGGTGGTGGTGAGCCGCCTTCTAGCAGCACTTACAGCAGCACTTTCAAATTCCCAACTGTCTAGCCTTTGGCCCTCTATTCACCACAACATTTCTGCAGCTACCAATCTGCTCAATCACACCCTCACCTCCACCTTTGATTCCCTTGTCCCCATTAAAACCATTACTCTCACTCACCCTGGTCATTCCCTTGGTATGGCCCTCATCTCCATTCTGATATTGTTAATGGTTTCCTCACCTCAGGTACTGTCCCCTTCCCATTCAAATCTTCCATCATCACCCTACTCTTCAAAAAACCCACCATTGCAAACTACTGCCCCATCTCCAACCTCCCTTTTCTCTCCAAAGTCCTTGAACGTGTTGTTGCCTCTCAAATCTGTGACCACCTTTTCCGCAACTCGATGTTTGAACCCCTCCAATCAGGTTTCTGCCCCTGCCACAGCATTGAAACGGCCCTTATCAAAGTTACAAATGACATCCTATGTGACTGTGATGCACTATCCCTCCTTCTTGACCTGTCTGCAGCCTTGACATGGTTGACCACACCATCCTCCTCCAACGCCTCTCCTCCGTCGTCCAGCTGCCCTCGCCTGGTTCCAATCCTATCTATCCAGTCGCAGCAAGAGAATCACCTGCAGTGGTTTCACCTCCCTCTCCCGCACCGTTACCTCCAGTGAGCCCAAGGATCTATACTCAACCCCCTTCTATTCCTCATCTACATGCTGCCCCTCGGCGACATCATCCAAAAACACAACATCAGGTTCCACATGTTTGTTGACGACACCCAGCTCCGCCACACCACCTCGCAAACCCTCCACTGCCTCTGATTTGTCACACTGCTTATCCAACATCGAGTATTAGACGAGCAGAAATTTCCTCCAACTAAATATTGGGAAGACCGAAGCCATTGTCTTCGGTCCCCACCACAAACTCCGTTCCCTAGCCACCAACTCCATGCCTCTTCCTGGCCATTGACTGAGGCTGAACCAAGCTATTTGCAACCTTGGCATCCTATTTGAGCTGAGCTTCCGACCATGGCAGCCATACTTTCAGCTGTCTAGGCCCTAAGTTCTGGAATTTCCTCTCTAAACATCTCCACATCTCTACCTCTCTCTCCGCTTTAAAGACAATCCTTAAAACCTACCTCTTTGACAAAACTTTTGGTCACCTGACCTAATATCTCTTTATGTGCCTCAGTATCAAATTTTGTTTGTTAATGCTCCTGTGAAGGGTCTTGGGAGGTTTTACTATGTTAAAGGCACTGTATAAATGCAAGTTGCAATTGTTGTTGTTTACATGCAGCCTAACAAACGGGTCTTAAAGGGATCGTTGTATGTCGTTTGTTAAAAATCCCTGAATGTGGAGCCAGGAGCAGCATTAAAACCATGGGCTGCTGTCGGCCGACGCTCGCACCCACCCCCCACCCCCGCTCTGATCGCAACCACAACCCCCCCACCCCGATCATGACCTCTCTCCCCGATCACTACTCACACTCTCCCTCCCCGATCACTGCTGCTTCCCTCCCTCCCAGTATTAGATGTGCCACAGATCTGTCCGTTCAGGCACAGGGATCGTTCCCTGCACCCAAAGGTGCGAATGAATTTCTAGGCCCAAATCAGAAAATACACCTAGCACTGCTAGTCCAGTGCTAATTGCACAAGACCTTACCAGTTATGTAGTAAGCAATCAGCTCATTTGGATGTCAGAATATTGCACACAACAGACACATTTCCATTCGAAAATACATAATTTATTCCCTGCCAGCAATTCATATTTAACACATTACAATAATTTGTAAATTGATTTGGGGAGAAGTGCAATTGTTTTCACTTTGGTACATTTAGTTCCCCTCATCTTTTGTAACTTGTTTGTTGTAATGATTTTTGCTTTGCTGTCTCCAGGATATTTGACTTTCCCACACTCCAATTATAATGTAGAATCAACATGACGTGATTGCCTGCTTTCCAAATTTGTCCACTTGTACTGCAAGTTAGATTCGAACTTGGTGGAGGTCAACACCAGAATTCCACATGAGCACTTGATCCAAAATCAGGTTTGCAATGTTACCACTCTGCCCGTGAACCTTTGCTGTTGTCAGAATAAAATGATGGTTCTGACAGCACACATTGCGAATGGTGTGGGAAGGGAAATATAGCCTCTCACAAGGTGGTGTTTTCCTGTCTCCGGAGGCAGGACTGTAATATAAATGAGGTATTGATGCTTGATGTGGACTGGAATATTCTCGTATGTTACAGGACATTACTTAGGTGGGCATTTTATTCTGATTTTTTCATCTCCTCTCCTCCAAGTGGCAACTCATACTGGGGTCCAGTTTCACAAGCACTGCAGCTTCCTGTTACCTGGTCCAAGTGGCCATGCTTCATGTAGGAGTGTGTTCAGTGAATGTTGATAGGCCATATGACCAGCTGAGCCTAATCCTGTTGCTTCACCTACATAGGCATATATCCAGCAAGGGTTACTGTATAGCTTACAGTGGTTGATTTTTCTCCTCTTTATCTCAGCAGAGACATGTTTTAGCTACCTTATCACTGCCCCAGTATCTTAGGATGAGTCAGATATAATCTGGACTTGGAAATCTGCAATCACACTGTGATGTTTCAAACTCCAGCATTGCCATTTATGACATTTTTCACTGTGCCATTAATTTTAGGATCATTCCTTCCAGGGTCAGCACTAGGTATCACAATAATTATCAGCATCTAAGGCGACAGTGCCAACATCAGAAATTTGCCATTCCAAGTACTCACTTTCAAAGTTAGCTATTGTGATTTCTGTTGACATTATGAAAGAGCAAAGTTGCCCTGTTTATTCACAATAATGAAACTGTTCTCAAGATAAACCCTGAGGACAGCAATCAATCCAAAATGCCAGTACTAAATACTGGGGTGAAGCTTTTTCCTGCCTGCAGAACTTTCTCCAAGACATTGTAATTATCTGGAACTGTGTCCTTTCCATATAGTACATCAACACAACATTAATCCACATTTACTGAACCAAATATGAAGAAGCACACTCAGGACCATGAGTAATCTATAACTTGCCCATTCGCATCACAATATAAACTCTCCCAGCCTTTCTGTGTTCACAGCAACCATTAGGTCAAACTCCTCAGTCGTCTGTTCTTGTCACAGTAATCTCTTTTAATGCCACCTAGTATAGAACTAACCTCTCCCCCTCCTCGACCCCCCACCCCCCCACTGCAATCTACATTCACGGAGCCACCTTATCTCAGCAAGCTAAAGGCAATGCCAGCTAAATAGCCAATGTTATTAAATTAAGTTCATTAGCTTGTGATCAAAGAGTAACCAGATCAGATATTTACAGATTATGGCCAGGAATTTCCTCAGTGCTGCTCCTGTTCAACCGCTGTAACTTTGTCAGAAGTGCAGAGAAATCTCATTTTCGCCCATAAATGAGGTTTCCACCGTACTTCCGGAGCAGGAACAGCGCCAAAGAAATTTTCAGCGTAAGCTATGTATATACAAAGAGCAAAATGTGTGACTGAGAGAAGAACCATAGAAATTTACAGCGCAGAACGAGGCCATTTGACCCACTGGGGGTGATTTTAGGAGGCAAATGCTGGTGCATTGGGGGGCGGGGTGGGCTCCGTAAATAGCACAAATCCCGTTCAGGTTCGGAAGCCGGCCCCAACCCGCCGGCTTCCGAGTTTCCCAGGGACCCACCTGTGTGCACACGGGCGACCCGAAAATGGAAGTCCTGCCGGCAATTAAAGCCGGCGGGATGACAGTTAAAGAGCCAAATGTACCTCATTGAGGTACTTAAAGCACTTTATCTGTGACAGATGAAGGGATTGGAAAGATTTTTAACTTGCCCACTGCTTCTGCTTCTGGTGAAACCTGGTGTGAAGGGTCGGATCAGGGAAAAAGAAACTAAGTACATTAAATAAAAAACCATGCAATGAAGTGAAAACACTAAATGCACCTACCTTTGAAACTTGCTCCGATGTCCGATGTCTCCTGTTCTGATGTCCCCCTCTTCACCCTCTCGATGTCTCCCCGATCTCACCCTCCTGATCTATCCCCGATGTCCCCTCGATCTCACCTTCCCGATCTTCCCCTCTCCCCCCACTTCTCCACCCCCCTCGCGCTGCAGCTCCTGACGGCAGCCAGCCTGTCAATCAGGCTAGCTGCCAGGCGCGAAACACAGAGAGGATGTTAACCACTATCAATCAACATCCGATCGCCTCGGAAACGGTAAGTTTGGTTCATGCAGGTTTGCCATGCGCCAAATCGACCCCCGCTGCCATCCCGCCTCCCCGCTAATATCGGGGCCAATTGTCTATGTTGACTCTTTGCTAGAGCAACTCACTGTGGCAAAGCATTCTAGACTCCAACAAGGCTCTGTGTAAATACATTTCTCCTAATCTCTGTTCTCACCCTTGGTGATAATTTTAAATTGATGACTCCTCTTCACTGACCCCCTCAAACATAGGAAATAATGGGGGTTAAATTGGATAACCCCCAAAAATGGACGTGGGGATTGTGATGCGCGATTAACCAGTGCCCGTTCATTGCGCTGCAGGCAGTACATTAAATTGGTGCTGCCTGCTGTTTTACATGATTGCTGCATGCAGCCAGCACTACCTGCACTATTCATCGGCTGCAGTCATCAGCAGGGGGCCCGATAATGCGAGTGGCCACGCTTCTTAAAGACAGTCTGTACCTCTTAAAAAGGAGTGCATTGTAGCTGCAAGAAGTGGTGGGAGTACTTTGTGAACTGAATCTGTGCTGTAATATATTGAAGAATGGTTGAACATGCGAAAGAATATGCACCAATGTTTTCTGATAATGCACTAGAGGCCTTGGTGCAAGAAGTGGAGAGAAGGAGGGACATCCTGTATCCACAGGGGGGCAGATGGCCCTCCAGACATATGCTCGGGAGGCAGTAGGAGGAAGTAGCAGCGGAGGTCAATGCCAGGAGCATAGCTCCAAGAACATGGATTCAGTACAGGAAGAAGTTCAATGATCTGACCCGAGTTAACAAGGTGAGTGAGTTCAACCTTCAAGTGGCATATCCTACCAACTGCACTATTAGCCTCACCCACTGTTCAGTTCACAACACCCCCATCACCTACCAATCAACAATCTCTATCAATCGGTACTCAACCCTTAAATTCACATTGTTTACCTACCCTCACACTATCAGCACTGTTGCAAGCCTCACACCCACAACTCACAGCTCACACACACTGGCAGCTATTCAACCATGACAGCCACATCACCCAAACATCTTGCAGGACACTCACTGACACACCTTCCTCTTTCTTGCAGGAGAAGGAGGCGCATAACAGGAGGCAGCAACAAACAACTAGAGGAGGACAAGCACGCCTACACATTA